>NC_090965.1:0-627300 GCF_040807025.1 Struthio camelus | reverse complement strand
CGAAAGACACTCGGAGCCTGCCCGACCACCCCAAAAGGCTCTCGGAGCTTACCCGGCCGCCCCGAAAGGCACTCGGAGCCAGCCCAGCAGCCCCGAAATGCACTTTAAGGGGGAACGGCCGCCCACAAAGGCACTCGGAGCCTCCCCGGCAGCCCCGAAAGGCACTCGGAACCTGCCTGGCTGCCCCGAAAGCCACTCGGAGCCTCCCCGGCCTCCCCGAAAGGCACTCGGAGCCTTCCCCTCCGCCCCGAAAGGCACTCGTAGGCGACCCGGCCGCCTGAAAGGCACTCGGAGCCTGCACGACCGCCCCGAAAGACACTCGGAGCCTGCCCGACCACCCCAAAAGGCTCTCGGAGCTTACTCGGCTGCCCCGAAAGGCAGTCGGAGCCAGCCCAGCAGCCCCGAAATGCACTTTAAGGGGGAACGGCCGCCCACAAAGGCACTCGGAGCCTCCCCGGCTGCCCCGAAAGGCACTCGGAGCCTGCCTGGCTGCCCCGAAAGCCACTCGGAGCCTCCCCGGCCACCCCAAAAGGCACTCGGAGCCTCCCCGACCAACCCGAAAGGCACTCGGAACCTCCCCGGCCGCCCCGAAAGGCACTCGGAGCCTCCCCGGCCGCCCCGAAAGGCACTCGGAGGCATCACGGCCGTCCCGAAAGGTACTCGGAGCCTCCACGGCCGCCCCGAAAGGCACTCAGAGCCTGCCCGGCCTCCCCGAAAGGCACTCGGAGGCGGCCCGGCCTCCCCGAAAGGCACTCGGAGCCTCCCCGGCCGCCTCGAAAGGCACTCGGAGCCTCCCAGGCCACCCCGAAAGGCACTCGGAGCCTCCCCGGCCGCCCCGAAAGGCACTCAGAGGCGGCCCGGCCTCCCCGAAAGGCACTCGGAGGCGGACCAGCCGCGCTGAAAGGCTCTCAGAGGCAGCCCGGCCGCCCCGAAAGGCACTCGGAGCCTCCCCGGACGCCCCGAAAGGCTCTCAGAGGCGGCCTGGCCGCCCCGAAAGGCACTCGGAGCCTCCCCGGCCGCCCCGAAAGGCACTCGGAGCCTCCCCAGTCGCACCGAAAGGCACTCGGAGCCTGCCCGGACGCGCCCAAAGGCACTCGGAGGCGGCTCGGCCGCCCACAAAGGCACTCGGAGGCGGCTCGGCCACCCTGAAAGGCACTCAGAGCCTCCCCGGTCGCTCATAAAGGCACTCGGAGGTGGCCCAGCCGCACCGAAAGGCACTCGGAGCCTCGCAGGCCACTCAAAAAGGCATTCGGAGCCTCCCCGACCGCCCCGAAAGACACTCGGAGGCGGCCCGGCCGCCCACAAAGGCACTCGGAGGCAGCCCCGGCCGCCCCGAAAGGCACTCGGAGGAGGCCCGGCCGCCCCGAAAGGCACTCGGAGCCTCCCCGGCCACCCCGAAAGGCACTCGGAGCCTGCCCGGCCGCCCCGATGGCACTCAGAGGTGGCCCGGCCACCCCGAAAGGCACTCGGAGCCTCCCCGGCCGCCCCGAAAGGCACTAGGATGCGGCCCGGCCACCCCAAAAAGCACTCGGAGGCGGCCCGGCCTCCCCGAAAGGCACTCGGAGCCTCCCCGGCCGCCCCGAAAGCCACTCGGAGGCGGCCCCGGCCGCCCCAAAAGGCACTGGGAGGCGGCCCGGCCACTCCGAAAGGCACTCGGAGGCGGCCCGGCCGCCCCGAAAGGCACTCGGAGCCTCCACAGTCGCACCGAAAGGCACTCGGAGCCTGCCCGGCCGCCACAAAGGCAATCGGAGGCGGCTCGGCCACCCTGAAAGGCACTCAGAGCCTCCGCGGACGCCCCGAAAGGCACTCGGAGTCGGTTCGGCCACCCACAAAGGCACTTGGAGCCTCCCCGGCCTCCCCGAAAGGCACTCGGAGCCTCGCCGGTCGCTCATAAAGGCACTCAGAGGTGGCCCAGCCGCACCGAAAGGCACTCGGAGCCTCGCAGGCCGCTCAAAAAGGCATTCGGAGCCTCCACGGTCGCCCCGAAAGGCACTCGGAGGCGGCCCGGCCACCCTGAAAGGTACTCGGAGCCTGCCCGGACGCCCCAAAAGGCACTCGGAGCCTCCCCGGCCGCACCAAAAGGCACTCTGTGGCGGCCCGGCCTCCCGGAAAGGCACTGGGACGGGCCCAGCTGCCTCGAAAGGCACTCGGAGGCAGTCCGGCAACCCACAAAGGCACTCAGAGCCTCCCCGCCGCCCACAAAGGCACTCGGAGCCTCCCCGGCCGCCCACAAAGGCACTCGGAGGCAACCTGACCGCCCACAAAGGCACTCGGAGCCTCCCCGGCCTCCCCAAAAGGCACTCGGAGTTGGCCCGGTTGCACCAAAAGGCACTTTGAGCCGGCCCGGTCGCCCCGAAAGGCACTCGGAGGCGGACCAGCCACCCCGAAAGGCACTCGGAGCCTCCCCGTCCGCCCGAAAGGCACTCGGAGCCGGCCCGGCCACCCACAAAGGCACTCGGAGCCTCCCCGGCCGCACCAAAAGGCACTCGGAGGTGGTCCGGCCACCCCGAAAGGCACTCGGAGCCTCCCCGGCCGCCCCCAAAAGCACTCGGAGCCTCCCCTGCCGCCACGAAAGGCACTCGGAGGCGGCCCGGCCTCCCCGAAAGCCACTCGGAGCCTCCCCGGCCGCCCCGAAAGGCACTCGGAACTTGCCCGGCCTCCCACAAAGGCACTCGGAGCCTCCCCGGCCGCCTCCAAAGGTACTCGGAGGCGGCCCGGCCACCCCAAAAGGCACTCGGAGCCTCACTGGCCGCCCCGAAAGGCACTCAGAGCCTCCCCGGCCACCCACAAAGGCACTCGGAGCCTTGGCCTGCCCCCCCGAAAGGTACTTGAAGCCGGCCCGGCCACCCGGAAAGCCACTCGGAGGCGGCCCCAGCCGCCCCGAAAGGCACTCGGAGCCGGCCCGGTCCCCCAGAAAGGCACTCGGAGCCTCCCCGGCTGCCCCGAAAGGCACTCGGAGCCTGCCCGGCTGCCCCGAAAGGCACTCGGAGCCTCCCCGACCTTCCACAAATGCACTCGGAGCCTTGGCCGGCCACCCCGAAAGGCAGTCGGAGCCTTCCCAGCCTCCTCGAAAGGCACTCGGAGCATCATCGGATGCCCCGAAAGGCACTCGGAGCCTGCCCGGTCACCCCGAAAGGCACTCGGAGCCTCCCCGGCCGCCCCAAAAGGCACTCGGAGCCTCGCCGGCCGCCCCGAAAGGCACTCGGAGCCTCCCCGGACGCCCCGAAAGGCACTCGGAGCCTGCCCGACCTCCCACAAAGGCACTCGGAGCCTCCCCGGCCGCCCCGAAAGGCACTCAGACGCGGCCCGGCCACCCCGAAAGGCACTCGGAGCCTGCCCGGCCGCCTCGAAAGGCACTCGGAGGCTCCCCGGCCGCCCCAAAAGGCGCTCGGAGCCTCCCCGGCCGCCCCGAAAGGCACTCGGAGTCTCCCCGGCTGCCCACAAAGGCACTCGGAGCCTGCCCGGCCACCCCCAAAGGCACTCAGAGCGTCGCCGGCCCCCCGAAAGGCACTCGGAGCCTCCCCAGATGCCCCGAAAGGCACTCGGAGCCTCCCCGGCCGCCCCGAAAGGCACTCGGAGGCAGCCCGGCCACCCCGAAAGGCACTCGGAGCCTCCTCGGCCACCCCGAAAGGCACTCGGAGCCTTCCCGGATGCCCCGAAAGGCACTCGGAGCCTCCCCGGACGCCCCGAAAGGCACTCGGAGCCTCCCCGGCTGCACCAAAAGGCACTCGGAGCCTCCCCGGACGCCCACAAAGGCACTCGGAGCCACCCGGGCGGCCCACAAAGGCACTCGGAGCCTCCCCGGCCACCCCGAATGGCACTCGGAGCTGGCCCGGCCGCCACGAAAGGCACTCGGTGCCAGCTCTGCCGTCCCAAAAGCCACTCGGAGCCTCCCCGACCGCCCCGAAAGGCACTCGGAGCCTCCCTGGCCGCCCACAAAGGCACTCGGAGCCTCCCCGGCCACCCTGAAAGGCACTCGGAGCCTCCCAGGCCGCCCCGAAAGGCACTCGGAGCCTCCCCGGCCGCCCCCAAAGGCACTCGGAGCCTGCCTGGATGCCCACAAAGGCACTCGGAGCCTCCCGACCGCCCCGAAAGGCACTCGGAGCCTCCCCGGCCACCCCCAAAGGCACTCAGAGCCTGCCCGGCCGCTCCGAAAGGCACTCGGAGCCTCCCCGGCTGCCCCGAAAGGCACTCGGAGGCAGCACGGCTCCCCCGAAAGACACTCGGAGCCTCCCCGGCCTCCCCGAAAGGCACTCGGAGCCTCCCCGGCCGCCCACAAAGGCACTCGGAGCCTCCACGGACACCCCAAAAGGCACTCGTAGGGGGCCCGGCCGCCCACAAAGGCAATCGGAGCCTCCCAGGCCGCCACGAAAGGCACTCGGAGCCTCCCTGGCCGCCCCGAAAGGAACTCAGAGCCTCCCCGGCCACCCCGAAAGGCACTCGGAGCCTCCCCGGCCACCCCGAAAGGCACGAGGAGGCGGCCCGGCCGCCCCAAAAGGCACTCGGAGCCTCCCTGGCCGCCCACAAAGCCACTCGGAGCCTGCCCAGCCTCCCCAAAAGGCACTCGGAGGTGGCCCGGCGGCCCCGAAAGGCACTCGGAGCCTCCCCAGCCACCCTGAAAGGCACTCGTAGCATCCCTGACCACCCCGAAAGGCACTCGGAGGCGGACAGGCCTCCCCGAAAGGTACTCGGAGGCGGCCTGGCCTCCCCGAAAGGCACTCGGAGCCTTCCCGGCCACCCCGAAAGGCACTCGGAGGAGACCCGGCCGCCTCGAAAGGCACTCGGAGCCTGCACAACCGCCCCGAAAGACACTCGGAGCCTGCCCGACCACCCCAAAAGGCTCTCGGAGCCTACTCGGCCGCCCCGAAAGGCACTCGGAGGAGACCCGGCTGTCTCCAAAGGCACTCGGAGCCTGCACGACCGCCCCAAAAGACACTCGGAGCCTGCCCGACCACCCCAAAAGGCTCTCGGAGCCTACTCGGCCGCCCCGAAAGGCACTCGGAGCGGCCCGGCCGCCCCGAAAGGGACTCGGAGGCGGCCCGGCCACCCACAAAGGCACTCGGAGCCTCCCCGGCCTCCCCGAAAGGCACTCGGAGCCTGCCCGGCCTCCCCGAAAGGCACTCGGAGCCTCCCCGGCCGCCTCGAAAGGCACTTGGAGACTGCACTGCCGCCCTGAAAGGGACTCGGAGGCGGACCGGCCACCCCGAAAGGCACTCGGAGGCGGCCCGGCCTCCCCGAAAGGCACTCGGAGGCGGACCAGCCGCGCTGAAAGGCTCTCAGAGGCGGCCCGGCCGCCCCGAAAGGCACTCGGAGCCTCCCTGGCCTCCCCGAATGGCACTCGGAGCCTCCCCGGACGCCCCGAAAGGCACTCGGAGCCTCCCCGGACGCCCCGAAAGGCTCTCAGAGGCGGCCTGGCCGCCCCGAAAGGCACTCGGAGCCTCCCCGGCCGCCCCGAAAGGCACTCGGAGGCGGCCCGGCCTCCCCGAAAGGCACTCGGAGGCGGTCCGGCCTCCCTGAAAGGCACTTGGAGCCTCCCCGGCCGCCCCAAAAGGCACTCGGAGCCTCCCAGGCCACCCCGAAAGGCACTCGGAGCCGGCTCGGCCATCCCAAAAGGCACTCGGAGCCAGCCCGGCCTCCCGGAATGGCACTCGGAGCCTCCCAGGCCGCCTCGAAAGGCACTCGGAGCCTCCCAGGCCACCCTGAAAGGCACTCGGAGCCTCCCCGGCCGCCCCGAAAGGCACTCGGAGGCGGCCCGGCCGCCCACAAAGGCACTCGGAGCCTCCCCGGCCTCCCCGAAAGGCACTCGGAGCCTTCCACTCCGCCCCGAAAGGCACTCGTAGGCGACCCGGCCGCCTGAAAGGCACTCGGAGCCTGCACGACCGCCCCGAAAGACACTCGGAGCCTGCCCGACCACCCCAAAAGGTCTCGGAGCTTACTCGGCTGCCCCGAAAGGCACTCGGAGCCAGCCCAGCAGCCCCGAAATGCACTTTAAGGGGGAACGGCCGCCCACAAAGGCACTCGGAGCCTCCCCGGCCGCCCCGAAAGCCACTCGGAGCCTGCCTGGCTGCCCCGAAAGCCACTCGGAGCCTCCCCGGCCTCCCCGAAAGGCACTCGGAGCCTTCCCCTCCGCCCCGAAAGGCACTCGTAGGCGACCCGGCCGCCTGAAAGGCACTCGGAGCCTGCACGACCGCCCCGAAAGACACTCGGAGCCTGCCCGACAACCCCAAAAGGCTCTCGGAGCTTACTCGGCTGCCCCGAAAGGCAGTCGGAGCCAGCCCAGCAGCCCCGAAATGCACTTTAAGGGGGAACGGCCGCCCACAAAGGCACTCGGAGCCTCCCCGGCTGCCCCGAAAGGCACTCGGAGCCTGCCTGGCTGCCCCGAAAGCCACTCGGAGCCTCCCCGGCCACCCCAAAAGGCACTCGGAGCCTCCCCGACCAACCCGAAAGGCACTCGGAACCTCCCCGGCCGCCCCGAAAGGCACTCGGAGCCTCCCCGGCCGCCCCGAAAGGAACTCGGAGGCATCACGGCCGTCCCGAAAGGTACTCGGAGCCTCCACGGCCGCCCCGAAAGGCACTCGGAGCCTGACCGGCCTCCCCGAAAGGCACTCGGAGGCGGCCCGGCCTCCCCGAAAGGCACTCGGAGCCTCCCCGGCCGCCTCGAAAGGCACTCGGAGCCTCCCCGGCCACCCCGAAAGGCACTCGGAGCCTCCCCGGCCGCCCCGAAAGGCACTCAGAGGCGGCCCGGCCTCCCCGAAAGGCACTCGGAGGCGGACCAGCCGCGCTGAAAGGCTCTCAGAGGCAGCCCGGCCGCCCCGAAAGGCACTCGGAGCCTCCCCGGACGCCCCGAAAGGCTCTCAGAGGCGGCCTGGCCGCCCCGAAAGGCACTCGGAGCCTCCCCGGCCGCCCCGAAAGGCATTCGGAGGCGGCCCGGCCTCCCCGAAAGGCACTCGGAGGCGGCCCGGCCTCCCCGAAAGGCACTCGGAGCCTCCCCGGCCGCCTCGAAAGGCACTCGGAGCCTCCCAGGCCACCCCCAAAGGCACTCGGAGCCTCCCCGGCCGCCCCGAAAGGCACTCAGAGGCGGCCCGGCCTCCCCGAAAGGCACTCGGAGGCGGACCAGCCGCGCTGAAAGGCTCTCAGAGGCAGCCCGGCCGCCCCGAAAGGCACTCGGAGCCTCCCCGGCCACACCGAAAGGCACTCGGAGCCTCCCCGGCCCCCCCGAATGGCACTCGGAGGCGGCCCGGCCGCCCCGAAAGGCACTCGGAGCCGGCTCGGCCGTCCCAAAAGGCACTCGGAGCCAGCCCGGCCGCACCAAAAGGCACTCGGAGCCAGCCCGGCCGCCCCGAAAGGAACTCGGAGCCTCCCTGGCCGCCCACAAAGGCACTCGGGGGCGGCCCGGCCGCCCCAAAAGGCACTCGGAGCCTTCCCCTCCGCCCCGAAAGGCACTCGTAGGCGACCCGGCCGCCTCCAAAGGCACTCGGAGCCTGCCCGACCACCCCAAAAGGCTCTCGGAGCCTACACGACCGCCCCGAAAGGCAGTCGGAGCCAGCCCGACCGCCCCGAAATGCACTTCATGGGGGAACGGCCTCCCCGAAAGGCACTCGGAGCCTCCACGGCCGCCCCGAAGGGCACTCGGAGGCGGCCCGGCCGCCCCAAAAGGCACTCGGAGCCTCCCCAGCCGCCCCGAAAGGCACTCGGAGCCTCCCCGGCCGCCCCGAAAGGCACTCGGAGGCAGCCCGGCCACCCCGAAAGGCACTCGGAGCCTCCTCGGCCACCCCGAAAGGCACTCGGAGCCTTCCCGGATGCCCCGAAAGGCACTCGGAGCCTCCCCGGACGCCCCGAAAGGCACTCGGAGCCTCCCCGGCTGCACCAAAAGGCACTCGGAGCCTCCCCGGACGCCCACAAAGGCACTCGGAGCCACCCGGGCGGCCCACAAAGGCACTCGGAGCCTCCCCGGCCACCCCGAATGGCACTCGGAGCTGGCCCGGCCGCCACGAAAGGCACTCGGTGCCAGCTCTGCCGTCCCAAAAGCCACTCGGAGCCTCCCCGACCGCCCCGAAAGGCACTCGGAGCCTCCCTGGCCGCCCACAAAGGCACTCGGAGCCTCCCCGGCCGCCCCGAAAGGCACTCGGAGGCGGCCCGGCCTCCCCGAAAGGCACTCGGAGGCGGTCCGGCCTCCCTGAAAGGCACTTGGAGCCTCCCCGGCCGCCCCAAAAGGCACTCGGAGCCTCCCAGGCCACCCCGAAAGGCACTCGGAGCCGGCTCGGCCATCCCAAAAGGCACTCGGAGCCAGCCCGGCCTCCCGGAATGGCACTCGGAGCCTCCCAGGCCGCCTCGAAAGGCACTCGGAGCCTCCCAGGCCACCCTGAAAGGCACTCGGAGCCTCCCCGGCCGCCCCGAAAGGCACTCGGAGGCGGCCCGGCCGCCCACAAAGGCACTCGGAGCCTCCCCGGCCTCCCCGAAAGGCACTCGGAGCCTTCCACTCCGCCCCGAAAGGCACTCGTAGGCGACCCGGCCGCCTGAAAGGCACTCGGAGCCTGCACGACCGCCCCGAAAGACACTCGGAGCCTGCCCGACCACCCCAAAAGGTCTCGGAGCATACTCGGCTGCCCCGAAAGGCACTCGGAGCCAGCCCAGCAGCCCCGAAATGCACTTTAAGGGGGAACGGCCGCCCACAAAGGCACTCGGAGCCTCCCCGGCCGCCCCGAAAGCCACTCGGAGCCTGCCTGGCTGCCCCGAAAGCCACTCGGAGCCTCCCCGGCCTCCCCGAAAGGCACTCGGAGCCTTCCCCTCCGCCCCGAAAGGCACTCGTAGGCGACCCGGCCGCCTGAAAGGCACTCGGAGCCTGCACGACCGCCCCGAAAGACACTCGGAGCCTGCCCGACAACCCCAAAAGGCTCTCGGAGCTTACTCGGCTGCCCCGAAAGGCAGTCGGAGCCAGCCCAGCAGCCCCGAAATGCACTTTAAGGGGGAACGGCCGCCCACAAAGGCACTCGGAGCCTCCCCGGCTGCCCCGAAAGGCACTCGGAGCCTGCCTGGCTGCCCCGAAAGCCACTCGGAGCCTCCCCGGCCACCCCAAAAGGCACTCGGAGCCTCCCCGACCAACCCGAAAGGCACTCGGAACCTCCCCGGCCGCCCCGAAAGGCACTCGGAGCCTCCCCGGCCGCCCCGAAAGGAACTCGGAGGCATCACGGCCGTCCCGAAAGGTACTCGGAGCCTCCACGGCCGCCCCGAAAGGCACTCAGAGCCTGCCCGGCCTCCCCGAAAGGCACTCGGAGGCGGCCCGGCCTCCCCGAAAGGCACTCGGAGCCTCCCCGGCCGCCTCGAAAGGCACTCGGAGCCTCCCAGGCCACCCCGAAAGGCACTCGGAGCCTCCCCGGCCGCCCCGAAAGGCACTCAGAGGCGGCCCGGCCTCCCCGAAAGGCACTCGGAGGCGGACCAGCCGCGCTGAAAGGCTCTCAGAGGCAGCCCGGCCGCCCCGAAAGGCACTCGGAGCCTCCCCGGACGCCCCGAAAGGCTCTCAGAGGCGGCCTGGCCGCCCCGAAAGGCACTCGGAGCCTCCCCGGCCGCCCCGAAAGGCATTCGGAGGCGGCCCGGCCTCCCCGAAAGGCACTCGGAGGCGGCCCGGCCTCCCCGAAAGGCACTCGGAGCCTCCCCGGCCGCCTCGAAAGGCACTCGGAGCCTCCCAGGCCACCCCCAAAGGCACTCGGAGCCTCCCCGGCCGCCCCGAAAGGCACTCAGAGGCGGCCCGGCCTCCCCGAAAGGCACTCGGAGGCGGACCAGCCGCGCTGAAAGGCTCTCAGAGGCAGCCCGGCCGCCCCGAAAGGCACTCGGAGCCTCCCCGGACGCCCCGAAAGGCTCTCAGAGGCGGCCTGGCCGCCCCGAAAGGCACTCGGAGCCTCCCCGGCCGCCCCGAAAGGCATTCGGAGGCGGCCCGGCCTCCCCGAAAGGCACTCGGAGCCGGCTCGGCCGTCCCAAAAGGCACTCGGAGCCAGCCCGGCCGCACCAAAAGGCACTCGGAGCCAGCCCGGCCGCCCCGAAAGGAACTCGGAGCCTCCCTGGCCGCCCACAAAGGCACTCGGGGGCGGCCCGGCCGCCCCAAAAGGCACTCGGAGCCTTCCCCTCCGCCCCGAAAGGCACTCGTAGGCGACCCGGCCGCCTCCAAAGGCACTCGGAGCCTGCCCGACCACCCCAAAAGGCTCTCGGAGCCTCCCCGGCCGCCCCGAAAGGCAGTCGGAGCCAGCCCGACCGCCCCGAAATGCACTTCATGGGGGAACGGCCTCCCCGAAAGGCACTCGGAGCCTCCACGGCCGCCCCGAAGGGCACTCGGAGGCGGCCCGGCCGCCCCAAAAGGCACTCGGAGCCTCCCCAGCCGCCCCGAAAGGCACTCGGAGCCTCCCCGGCCGCCCCGAAAGGCACTCGGAGGCAGCCCGGCCACCCCGAAAGGCACTCGGAGCCTCCTCGGCCACCCCGAAAGGCACTCGGAGCCTTCCCGGATGCCCCGAAAGGCACTCGGAGCCTCCCCGGACGCCCCGAAAGGCACTCGGAGCCTCCCCGGCTGCACCAAAAGGCACTCGGAGCCTCCCCGGACGCCCACAAAGGCACTCGGAGCCACCCGGGCGGCCCACAAAGGCACTCGGAGCCTCCCCGGCCACCCCGAATGGCACTCGGAGCTGGCCCGGCCGCCACGAAAGGCACTCGGTGCCAGCTCTGCCGTCCCAAAAGCCACTCGGAGCCTCCCCGACCGCCCCGAAAGGCACTCGGAGCCTCCCTGGCCGCCCACAAAGGCACTCGGAGCCTCCCCGGCCACCCTGAAAGGCACTCGGAGCCTCCCAGGCCGCCCCGAAAGGCACTCGGAGCCTCCCCGGCCGCCCCCAAAGGCACTCGGAGCCTGCCTGGATGCCCACAAAGGCACTCGGAGCCTCCCGACCGCCCCGAAAGGCACTCGGAGCCTCCCCGGCCACCCCCAAAGGCACTCAGAGCCTGCCCGGCCGCTCCGAAAGGCACTCGGAGCCTCCCCGGCTGCCCCGAAAGGCACTCGGAGGCAGCACGGCTCCCCCGAAAGGCACTCGGAGCCTCCCCGGCCTCCCCGAAAGGCACTCGGAGCCTCCCCGGCCGCCCACAAAGGCACTCGGAGCCTCCACGGACACCCCAAAAGGCACTCGTAGGGGGCCCGGCCGCCCACAAAGGCAATCGGAGCCTCCCAGGCCGCCACGAAAGGCACTCGGAGCCTCCCTGGCCGCCCCGAAAGGAACTCAGAGCCTCCCCGGCCACCCCGAAAGGCACTCGGAGCCTCCCCGGCCACCCCGAAAGGCACGAGGAGGCGGCCCGGCCGCCCCAAAAGGCACTCGGAGCCTCCCTGGCCGCCCACAAAGCCACTCGGAGCCTGCCCAGCCTCCCCAAAAGGCACTCGGAGGTGGCCCGGCGGCCCCGAAAGGCACTCGGAGCCTCCCCAGCCACCCTGAAAGGCACTCGTAGCATCCCTGACCACCCCGAAAGGCACTCGGAGGCGGACAGGCCTCCCCGAAAGGTACTCGGAGGCGGCCTGGCCTCCCCGAAAGGCACTCGGAGCCTTCCCGGCCACCCCGAAAGGCACTCGGAGGAGACCCGGCCGCCTCGAAAGGCACTCGGAGCCTGCACAACCGCCCCGAAAGACACTCGGAGCCTGCCCGACCACCCCAAAAGGCTCTCGGAGCCTACTCGGCCGCCCCGAAAGGCACTCGGAGGAGACCCGGCTGTCTCCAAAGGCACTCGGAGCCTGCACGACCGCCCCAAAAGACACTCGGAGCCTGCCCGACCACCCCAAAAGGCTCTCGGAGCCTACTCGGCCGCCCCGAAAGGCACTCGGAGCGGCCCGGCCGCCCCGAAAGGGACTCGGAGGCGGCCCGGCCACCCACAAAGGCACTCGGAGCCTCCCCGGCCTCCCCGAAAGGCACTCGGAGCCTGCCCGGCCTCCCCGAAAGGCACTCGGAGCCTCCCCGGCCGCCTCGAAAGGCACTTGGAGACTGCACTGCCGCCCTGAAAGGGACTCGGAGGCGGACCGGCCACCCCGAAAGGCACTCGGAGGCGGCCCGGCCTCCCCGAAAGGCACTCGGAGGCGGACCAGCCGCGCTGAAAGGCTCTCAGAGGCGGCCCGGCCGCCCCGAAAGGCACTCGGAGCCTCCCTGGCCTCCCCGAATGGCACTCGGAGCCTCCCCGGACGCCCCGAAAGGCACTCGGAGCCTCCCCGGACGCCCCGAAAGGCTCTCAGAGGCGGCCTGGCCGCCCCGAAAGGCACTCGGAGCCTCCCCGGCCGCCCCGAAAGGCACTCGGAGGCGGCCCGGCCTCCCCGAAAGGCACTCGGAGGCGGTCCGGCCTCCCTGAAAGGCACTTGGAGCCTCCCCGGCCGCCCCAAAAGGCACTCGGAGCCTCCCAGGCCACCCCGAAAGGCACTCGGAGCCGGCTCGGCCATCCCAAAAGGCACTCGGAGCCAGCCCGGCCTCCCGGAATGGCACTCGGAGCCTCCCAGGCCGCCTCGAAAGGCACTCGGAGCCTCCCAGGCCACCCTGAAAGGCACTCGGAGCCTCCCCGGCCGCCCCGAAAGGCACTCGGAGGCGGCCCGGCCGCCCACAAAGGCACTCGGAGCCTCCCCGGCCTCCCCGAAAGGCACTCGGAGCCTTCCACTCCGCCCCGAAAGGCACTCGTAGGCGACCCGGCCGCCTGAAAGGCACTCGGAGCCTGCACGACCGCCCCGAAAGACACTCGGAGCCTGCCCGACCACCCCAAAAGGTCTCGGAGCTTACTCGGCTGCCCCGAAAGGCACTCGGAGCCAGCCCAGCAGCCCCGAAATGCACTTTAAGGGGGAACGGCCGCCCACAAAGGCACTCGGAGCCTCCCCGGTCGCCCCGAAAGCCACTCGGAGCCTGCCTGGCTGCCCCGAAAGCCACTCGGAGCCTCCCCGGCCTCCCCGAAAGGCACTCGGAGCCTTCCCCTCCGCCCCGAAAGGCACTCGTAGGCGACCCGGCCGCCTGAAAGGCACTCGGAGCCTGCACGACCGCCCCGAAAGACACTCGGAGCCTGCCCGACAACCCCAAAAGGCTCTCGGAGCTTACTCGGCTGCCCCGAAAGGCAGTCGGAGCCAGCCCAGCAGCCCCGAAATGCACTTTAAGGGGGAACGGCCGCCCACAAAGGCACTCGGAGCCTCCCCGGCTGCCCCGAAAGGCACTCGGAGCCTGCCTGGCTGCCCCGAAAGCCACTCGGAGCCTCCCCGGCCACCCCAAAAGGCACTCGGAGCCTCCCCGACCAACCCGAAAGGCACTCGGAACCTCCCCGGCCGCCCCGAAAGGCACTCGGAGCCTCCCCGGCCGCCCCGAAAGGAACTCGGAGGCATCACGGCCGTCCCGAAAGGTACTCGGAGCCTCCACGGCCGCCCCGAAAGGCACTCAGAGCCTGCCCGGCCTCCCCGAAAGGCACTCGGAGGCGGCCCGGCCTCCCCGAAAGGCACTCGGAGCCTCCCCGGCCGCCTCGAAAGGCACTCGGAGCCTCCCAGGCCACCCCGAAAGGCACTCGGAGCCTCCCCGGCCGCCCCGAAAGGCACTCAGAGGCGGCCCGGCCTCCCCGAAAGGCACTCGGAGGCGGACCAGCCGCGCTGAAAGGCTCTCAGAGGCAGCCCGGCCGCCCCGAAAGGCACTCGGAGCCTCCCCGGACGCCCCGAAAGGCTCTCAGAGGCGGCCTGGCCGCCCCGAAAGGCACTCGGAGCCTCCCCGGCCGCCCCGAAAGGCATTCGGAGGCGGCCCGGCCTCCCCGAAAGGCACTCGGAGGCGGCCCGGCCTCCCCGAAAGGCACTCGGAGCCTCCCCGGCCGCCTCGAAAGGCACTCGGAGCCTCCCAGGCCACCCCCAAAGGCACTCGGAGCCTCCCCGGCCGCCCCGAAAGGCACTCAGAGGCGGCCCGGCCTCCCCGAAAGGCACTCGGAGGCGGACCAGCCGCGCTGAAAGGCTCTCAGAGGCAGCCCGGCCGCCCCGAAAGGCACTCGGAGCCTCCCCGGCCACACCGAAAGGCACTCGGAGCCTCCCCGGCCCCCCCGAATGGCACTCGGAGGCGGCCCGGCCGCCCCGAAAGGCACTCGGAGCCGGCTCGGCCGTCCCAAAAGGCACTCGGAGCCAGCCCGGCCGCACCAAAAGGCACTCGGAGCCAGCCCGGCCGCCCCGAAAGGAACTCGGAGCCTCCCTGGCCGCCCACAAAGGCACTCGGGGGCGGCCCGGCCGCCCCAAAAGGCACTCGGAGCCTTCCCCTCCGCCCCGAAAGGCACTCGTAGGCGACCCGGCCGCCTCCAAAGGCACTCGGAGCCTGCCCGACCACCCCAAAAGGCTCTCGGAGCCTACACGACCGCCCCGAAAGGCAGTCGGAGCCAGCCCGACCGCCCCGAAATGCACTTCATGGGGGAACGGCCTCCCCGAAAGGCACTCGGAGCCTCCACGGCCGCCCCGAAGGGCACTCGGAGGCGGCCCGGCCGCCCCAAAAGGCACTCGGAGCCTCCCCAGCCGCCCCGAAAGGCACTCGGAGCCTCCCCGGCCGCCCCAAAAGGCACTCGGAGCCTGCCCGGCGGCCCAGAAAGGCACTCGGAGCCTCCCCGGCCGTCCCGAAAGGTACTCGGAGCCTCACCGGCCACCCCGAAAGGCACTCGGAGGCGGCCCGGCCTCCCCGAAAGGCACTCGGAGGCGGTCCGGCCTCCCTGAAAGGCACTCGGAGCCTCCCCGGCCGCCCACAAAGGCACTCGGAGCCTCCCAGGCCACCCCCGAAAGGCACTCGTAGCCGGCTCGGCCATCCCAAAAGGCACTCGGAGCCAGCCCGGCCTCCCCGAAAGGCACTCGGAGCCTCCCCGGCTGCCCCGAAAGGCACTCGGAGCCTTCCCCTCCGCCCCGAAAGGCACTCGGAGGCGGCCTGGCCTCCCCCAAAGGCACTCGGAGCCTCCCCGGCCGCCCCGAAAGGCACTCGGAGCCTCCCAGGCCACCCCGAAAGGCACTCGGAGCCTCCCCGGCCGCCCCGAAAGGCACTCGGAGGCGGCCCGGCCGCCCACAAAGGCACTCGGAGCCTCCCCGGCCTCCCCGAAAGGCACTCGGAGCCTTCCCCTCCGCCCCGAAAGGCACTCGTAGGCGACCCGGCCGCCTCCAAAGGCACTCGGAGCCTGCACGACCGCCCCGAAAGACACTCGGAGCCTGCCCGACCACCCCAAAAGGCTCTCAGAGCCTACTCGGCCGCCCCGAAAGGCAGTCGGAGCCAGCCCAGCAGCCCCGAAATGCACTTTAAGGGGGAACGGCCGCCCACAAAGGCACTCGGAGCCTCCCCGGCCGCCCCGAAAGGCAGTCGGAGCCTCCCCGGCTGCCCCGAAAGGCAATCGGAGCCCGCCCGGTCGTCCCGAAAGGCACTCGGAGCCTCCCCGGCCACCCCAAAAGGCACTCGGAGCCTCCCCGACCAACCCGAAAGGCACTCGGAACCTCCCCGGCCGCCCACAAAGGCACTCGGAGCCTCCCCGGCCGCCCCGAAAGGCACTCGGAGGCATCACGGCCGTCCCGAAAGGTACTCGGAGCCTCCCCGGCCGCCCCGAAAGGCACTCGGAGGCGGCCCGGCCTCCCCGAAAGGCACTCGGAGGAGGCCCGGCCTCCCCGAAAGGCACTCGGAGCCTCCCCGGCCGCCTCGAAAGGCACTCGGAGCCTCCCCGGCCGCCCCGAAAGGCACTCGGAGGCGGCCCGGCCTCCCCGAAAGGCACTCGGAGCCTGCCTGGATGCCCACAAAGGCACTCGGAGCCTCCCGACCGCCCCGAAAGGCACTCGGAGCCTCCCCGGCCACCCCCAAAGGCACTCAGAGCCTGCCCGGCCGCTCCGAAAGGCACTCGGAGCCTCCCCGGCTGCCCCGAAAGGCACTCAGAGGCAGCACGGCTGCCCCGAAAGACACTCGGAGCCTCCCCGGCCTCCCCGAAAGGCACTCGGAGCCTCCCCGGCCGCCCACAAAGGCACTCGGAGCCTCCATGGACACCCCAAAAGGCACTCGTAGGGGGCCCGGCCGCCCACAAAGGCAATCGGAGCCTCCCAGGCCGCCCCGAAAGGCACTCGGAGCCTCCCTGGCCGCCCCGAAAGGAACTCGGAGCCTCCCCGGCCACCCCGAAAGGCACTCGGAGCCTCCCCGGCCACCCCGAAAGGCACGAGGAGGCGGCCCGGCCGCCCCAAAAGGCACTCGGAGCCTCCCTGGCCGCCCACAAAGCCACTCGGAGCCTGCCCAGCCTCCCCAAAAGGCACTCGGAGGTGGCCCGGCGGCCCCGAAAGGCACTCGGAGCCTCCCCAGCCACCCTGAAAGGCACTCGTAGCCTCCCCGACCACCCCGAAAGGCACTCGGAGGCGGACAGGCCTCCCCGAAAGGTACTCGGAGGCGGCCTGGCCTCCCCGAAAGGCACTCGGAGCCTTCCCGGCCACCCCGAAAGGCACTCGGAGGAGACCCGGCCGCCTCGAAAGGCACTCGGAGCCTGCACAACCGCCCCGAAAGACACTCGGAGCCTGCCCGACCACCCCAAAAGGCTCTCGGAGCCTACTCGGCCGCCCCGAAAGGCACTCGGAGGAGACCCGGCTGTCTCCAAAGGCACTCGGAGCCTGCACGACCGCCCCAAAAGACACTCGGAGCCTGCCCGACCACCCCAAAAGGCTCTCGGAGCCTACTTGGCCGCCCCGAAAGGCACTCGGAGCGGCCCGGCCGCCCCGAAAGGGACTCGGAGGCGGCCCGGCCACCCACAAAGGCACTCGGAGCCTCCCCGGCCTCCCCGAAAGGCACTCGGAGCCTGCCCGGCCTCCCCGAAAGGCACTCGGAGCCTCCCCGGCCGCCTCGAAAGGCACTTGGAGACTGCACTGCCGCCCTGAAAGGGACTCGGAGGCGGACCGGCCACCCCGAAAGGCACTCGGAGGCGGCCCGGCCTCCCCGAAAGGCACTCGGAGGCGGACCAGCCGCGCTGAAAGGCTCTCAGAGGCGGCCCGGCCGCCCCGAAAGGCACTCGGAGCCTCCCTGGCCTCCCCGAATGGCACTCGGAGCCTCCCCGGACGCCCCGAAAGGCACTCGGAGCCTCCCCGGACGCCCCGAAAGGCTCTCAGAGGCGGCCTGGCCGCCCCGAAAGGCACTCGGAGCCTCCCCGGCCACCCCGAAAGGCACTCGGAGGCGGCCCGGCCTCCCCGAAAGGCACTCGGAGGCGGTCCGGCCTCCCTGAAAGGCACTTGGAGCCTCCCCGGCCGCCCCAAAAGGCACTCGGAGCCTCCCAGGCCACCCCGAAAGGCACTCGGAGCCGGCTCGGCCATCCCAAAAGGCACTCGGAGCCAGCCCGGCCTCCCGGAAAGGCACTCGGAGCCTCCCAGGCCGCCCCGAAAGGCACTCGGAGCCTCCCAGGCCACCCTGAAAGGCACTCGGAGCCTCCCCGGCCGCCCCGAAAGGCACTCGGAGGCGGCCCGGCCGCCCACAAAGGCACTCGGAGCCTCCCCGGCCTCCCCGAAAGGCACTCGGAGCCTTCCACTCCGCCCCGAAAGGCGCTCGTAGGCGACCCGGCCGCCTGAAAGGCACTCGGAGCCTGCACGACCGCCCCGAAAGACACTCGGAGCCTGCCCGACCACCCCAAAAGGCTCTCGGAGCTTACTCGGCTGCCCCGAAAGGCACTCGGAGCCAGCCCAGCAGCCCCGAAATGCACTTTAAGGGGGAACGGCCGCCCACAAAGGCACTCGGAGCCTCCCCGGCCGCCCCGAAAGCCACTCGGAGCCTGCCTGGCTGCCCCGAAAGCCACTCGGAGCCTCCCCGGCCTCCCCGAAAGGCACTCGGAGCCTTCCCCTCCGCCCCGAAAGGCACTCGTAGGCGACCCGGCCGCCTGAAAGGCACTCGGAGCCTGCACGACCGCCCCGAAAGACACTCGGAGCCTGCCCGACAACCCCAAAAGGCTCTCGGAGCTTACTCGGCTGCCCCGAAAGGCAGTCGGAGCCAGCCCAGCAGCCCCGAAATGCACTTTAAGGGGGAACGGCCGCCCACAAAGGCACTCGGAGCCTCCCCGGCTGCCCACAAAGGCACTCGGAGCCTGCCTGGCTGCCCCGAAAGCCACTCGGAGCCTCCCCGGCCACCCCAAAAGGCACTCGGAGCCTCCCCGACCAACCCGAAAGGCACTCGGAACCTCCCCGGCCGCCCCGAAAGGCACTCGGAGCCTCCCCGGCCGCCCCGAAAGGCACTCGGAGGCATCACGGCCGTCCCGAAAGGTACTCGGAGCCTCCACGGCCGCCCCGAAAGGCACTCGGAGCCTGCCCGGCCTCCCCGAAAGGCACTCGGAGCCTCCCCGGCCGCCCCGAAAGGCACTCGGAGGCATCACGGCCGTCCCGAAAGGTACTCGGAGCCTCCACGGCCTCCCCGAAAGGCACTCGGAGCCTCCCCGGCCGCCTCGAAAGGCACTCGGAGCCTCCCAGGCCACCCCGAAAGGCACTCGGAGCCTCCCCGGCCGCCCCGAAAGGCACTCAGAGGCGGCCCGGCCTCCCCGAAAGGCACTCGGAGGCGGACCAGCCGCGCTGAAAGGCTCTCAGAGGCAGCCCGGCCGCCCCGAAAGGCACTCGGAGCCTCCCCGGCCGCCCCGAAAGGCACTCGGAGCCTCTCCGGCCACCCCAAAAGGCACTCGGAGCCTCCCCGGCCCCCCCGAATGGCACTCGGAGGCGGCCCGGCCGCCCCGAAAGGCACTCGGAGCCGGCTCGGCCGTCCCAAAAGGCACTCGGAGCCAGCCCGGCCGCACCAAAAGGCACTCGGAGCCAGCCCGGCCGCCCCGAAAGGAACTCGGAGCCTCCCTGGCCGCCCACAAAGGCACGCGGGGGCGGCCCGGCCGCCCCAAAAGGCACTCGGAGCCTTCCCCTCCGCCCCGAAAGGCACTCGTAGGCGACCCGGCCGCCTCCAAAGGCACTCGGAGCCTGCCCGACCACCCCAAAAGGCTCTCGGAGCCTACACGACCGCCCCGAAAGGCAGTCGGAGCCAGCCCGACCGGCCCGACATGCACTTTATGGGGGAACGGCCTCCCCGAAAGGCACTCGGAGCCTCCACGGCCGCCCCGAAAGGCACTCGGAGGCGGCCCGGCCGCCCCAAAAGGCACTCGGAGCCTCCCCAGCCGCCCCGAAAGGCACTCGGAGCCTCCCCGGCCGCCCCAAAAGGCACTCGGAGCCTCCCCGGCCGTCCCGAAAGGTACTCGGAGCCTCACCGGCCACCCCGAAAGGCACTCGGAGGCGGCCCGGCCTCCCCGAAAGGCACTCGGAGGCGGTCCGGCCTCCCTGAAAGGCACTCGGAGCCTCCCCGGCCGCCCACAAAGGCACTCGGAGCCTCCCAGGCCACCCCCGAAAGGCACTCGTAGCGGGCTCGGCCATCCCAAAAGGCACTCGGAGCCAGCCCGGCCTCCCCGAAAGGCACTCGGAGCCTCCCCGGCTGCCCCGAAAGGCACTCGGAGCCTTCCCCTCCGCCCCGAAAGGCACTCGGAGGCGGCCTGGCCTCCCCGAAAGGCACTCGGAGCCTCCCCGGCCGCCCCGAAAGGCACTCGGAGCCTCCCAGGCCACCCCGAAAGGCACTCGGAGCCTCCCCGGCCGCCCCGAAAGGCACTCGGAGGCGGCCCGGCCGCCCACAAAGGCACTCGGAGCCTCCCCGGCCTCCCCGAAAGGCACTCGGAGCCTTCCCCTCCGCCCCGAAAGGCACTCGTAGGCGACCCGGCCGCCTCCAAAGGCACTCGGAGCCTGCACGACCGCCCCGAAAGACACTCGGAGCCTGCCCGACCACCCCAAAAGGCTCTCGGAGCTTACTCGGCTGCCCCGAAAGGCACTCGGAGCCAGCCCAGCAGCCCCGAAATGCACTTTAAGGGGGAACGGCCGCCCACAAAGGCACTCGGAGCCTCCCCGGCCGCCCCGAAAGGCAGTCGGAGCCTCCCCGGCTGCCCCGAAAGGCAATCGGAGCCTGCCCGGTCGCCCCGAAAGGCACTCGGAGCCTCCCCGGCCACCCCAAAAGGCACTCGGAGCCTCCCCGGCCGCCCCGAAAGGCACTCGGAGCGTCCCCGGCCTCCCCAAATGGCACTCGGAGCCTCCCCGGCCGCCCCGAAAGGCACTCGGAGCCTCCCCGGCCGCCCCGAAAGGCAGTCGGAGCCAGCCCAGCAGCCGCGAAATGCACTTTATGGGGGAACGGCCTCCCCGAAAGGCACTCGGAGCCTCCACGGCCGCCCCGAAAGGCACTCGGAGGCGGCCCGGCCACCCCGAAAGGCACTCGGAGCCTCACCGGCGGCCCCGAAAGGCACTCGGAGCCTACCCGGCCGCCCCGAAAGGCACTCGGAGGCGGCCCGGCCACCCCGAAAGGCACTCGGAGCCTGCCCGGCCTCCCCCAAAGGCACTCGGAGCCTCCCCGGCCGCCTCGAAAGGCACTCGGAGCCTCGCAGGCCACCCCCGAAAGGCACTCGGAGCCTCCCCGGCCGCCCCGAAAGGCACTCGGAGGCGGACCAGCCGCGCTGAAAGGCTCTCAGAGGCGGCCCGGCCGCCCCGAAAGGCACTCGGAGCCTCCCCGGCCGCCCCGAAAGGCAGTCGGAGCCAGCCCAGCAGCCGCGAAATGCACTTTATGGGGGAACGGCCTCCCCGAAAGGCACTCGGAGCCTCCACGGCCGCCCCGAAAGGCACTCGGAGGCGGCCCGGCCACCCCGAAAGGCACTCGGAGCCTCACCGGCGGCCCCGAAAGGCACTCGGAGCCTACCCGGCCGCCCCGAAAGGCACTCGGAGCCTTGGCCGGCCACCCCGAAAGGCACTCGGAGCCTGCCCGGCCTCCCCCAAAGGCACTCGGAGCCTCCCCGGCCGCCCCGAAAGGCACTCGGAGCCTCCCAGGCCGCCCCGAAAGGCACTCGGAGCCTCCCCGGCCACCCCAAAAGGCACTCGGAGCCTCCCCGGCCGCCCCGAAAGGCACTCGGAGGCGGACCAGCCGCGCTGAAAGGCTCTCAGAGGCGGCCCGGCCGCCCCGAAAGGCACTCGGAGCCTCCCCGGCCGCCCCGAAAGGCAGTCGGAGCCAGCCCAGCAGCCGCGAAATGCACTTTATGGGGGAACGGCCTCCCCGAAAGGCACTCGGAGCCTCCACGGCCGCCCCGAAAGGCACTCGGAGGCGGCCCGGCCACCCCGAAAGGCACTCGGAGCCTCACCGGCGGCCCCGAAAGGCACTCGGAGCCTACCCGGCCGCCCCGAAAGGCACTCGGAGCCTTGGCCGGCCACCCCGAAAGGCACTCGGAGCCTGCCCGGCCTCCCCCAAAGGCACTCGGAGCCTCCCCGGCCGCCCCGAAAGGCACTCGGAGCCTCCCAGGCCGCCCCGAAAGGCACTCGGAGCCTCCCCGGCCACCCCAAAAGGCACTCGGAGCCTCCCCGGCCGCCCCAAAAGGCACTCGGAGCCGGTCCGGCCACCCCGAAAGGCACTCGGAGGCATCACGGCCGTCCTGAAAGGTACTCGGAGCCTCCCCGGCCACCCACAAAGGCACTCGGAGCCTCACCGGCTGCCCCAAAAGGCACTCGGAGCCTTCCCCTCCGCCCCGAAAGGCACTCGGAGGCGGCCCGGCCTCCCCGAAAGGCACTCGGAGCCAGCCCGGCCACCCCGAAAGGCAGTCGGAGCCTCCCCAGCCGCCCCCAAAGGCACTCGGAGCCTCCCCAGCCGCCCCAAAAGGCACTCGGAGCCTGCCCGGCGGCCCCGAAAGGCACTCGGAGCCTCCCCGGCCGCCCCGAAAGGCACTCGGAGCCTCCCAGGCCACCCCGAAAGGCACTCGGAGCCTCCCCGGCCACCCCAAAAGGCACTCGGAGCCTCCCCGGCCGCCCCAAAAGGCACTCGGAGCCGGTCCGGCCACCCCGAAAGGCACTCGGAGGCATCACGGCCGTCCTGAAAGGTACTCGGAGCCTCCCCGGCCACCCACAAAGGCACTCGGAGCCTCACCGGCTGCCCCAAAAGGCACTCGGAGCCTTCCCCTCCGCCCCGAAAGGCACTCGGAGGCGGCCCGGCCTCCCCGAAAGGCACTCGGAGCCAGCCCGGCCACCCCGAAAGGCAGTCGGAGCCTCCCCAGCCGCCCCCAAAGGCACTCGGAGCCTCCCCAGCCGCCCCAAAAGGCACTCGGAGCCTCCCCGGCCGCCCCGAAAGGCACTCGGAGCCTCCCCGGCCGTCCCGAAAGGTACTCGGAGCCTCACCGGCCACCCCGAAAGGCACTCGGAGGCGGCCCGGCCTCCCCGAAAGGCACTCGGAGGCGGTCCGGCCTCCCTGAAAGGCACTCGGAGCCTCCCCGGCCGCCCACAAAGGCACTCGGAGCCTCCCAGGCCACCCCCGAAAGGCACTCGTAGCCGGCTCGGCCATCCCAAAAGGCACTCGGAGCCAGCCCGGCCTCCCCGAAAGGCACTCGGAGCCTCCCCGGCTGCCCCGAAAGGCACTCGGAGCCTTCCCCTCCGCCCCGAAAGGCACTCGGAGGCGGCCTGGCCTCCCCCAAAGGCACTCGGAGCCTCCCCGGCCGCCCCAAAAGGCACTCGGAGCCTCCCAGGCCACCCCGAAAGGCACTCGGAGCCTCCCCGGCCGCCCCGAAAGGCACTCGGAGGCGGCCCGGCCGCCCACAAAGGCACTCGGAGCCTCCCCGGCCTCCCCGAAAGGCACTCGGAGCCTTCCCCTCCGCCCCGAAAGGCACTCGTAGGCGACCCGGCCGCCTCCAAAGGCACTCGGAGCCTGCACGACCGCCCCGAAAGACACTCGGAGCCTGCCCGACCACCCCAAAAGGCTCTCAGAGCCTACTCGGCCGCCCCGAAAGGCAGTCGGAGCCAGCCCAGCAGCCCCGAAATGCACTTTAAGGGGGAACGGCCGCCCACAAAGGCACTCGGAGCCTCCCCGGCCGCCCCGAAAGGCAGTCGGAGCCTCCCCGGCTGCCCCGAAAGGCAATCGGAGCCTGCCCGGTCGCCCCGAAAGGCACTCGGAGCCTCCCCGGCCACCCCAAAAGGCACTCGGAGCCTCCCCGACCAACCCGAAAGGCACTCGGAACCTCCCCGGCCGCCCCGAAAGGCACTCGGAGCCTCCCCGGCCGCCCCGAAAGGCACTCGGAGGCATCACGGCCGTCCCGAAAGGTACTCGGAGCCTCCCCGGCCGCCCCGAAAGGCACTCGGAGGCGGCCCGGCCTCCCCGAAAGGCACTCGGAGGAGGCCCGGCCTCCCCGAAAGGCACTCGGAGCCTCCCCGGCCGCCTCGAAAGGCACTCGGAGCCTCGCAGGCCACCCCCGAAAGGCACTCGGAGCCTCCCCGGCCGCCCCGAAAGGCACTCGGAGGCGGCCCGGCCTCCCCGAAAGGCACTCGGAGGCGGACCAGCCGCGCTGAAAGGCTCTCAGAGGCGGCGCGGCCGCCCCGAAAGGCACTCGGAGCGTCCCCGGCCTCCCCAAATGGCACTCGGAGCCTGCCCGGCCGCCCCGAAAGGCACTCGGAGCCTCCCCGGCCGCCCCGAAAGGCACTCGGAGCCTCCCCGGCCGCCCCGAAAGGCAGTCGGAGCCAGCCCAGCAGCCCCGAAATGCACTTTATGGGGGAACGGCCTCCCCGAAAGGCACTCGGAGCCTCCACGGCCGCCCCGAAAGGCACTCGGAGCCTCCCCGACCAACCCGAAAGGCACTCGGAACCTCCCCGGCCGCCCCGAAAGGCACTCGGAGCCTCCCCGGCCGCCCCGAAAGGCACTCGGAGGCATCACGGCCGTCCCGAAAGGTACTCGGAGCCTCCCCGGCCGCCCCGAAAGGCACTCGGAGGCGGCCCGGCCTCCCCGAAAGGCACTCGGAGGAGGCCCGGCCTCCCCGAAAGGCACTCGGAGCCTCCCCGGCCGCCTCGAAAGGCACTCGGAGCCTCCCCGGCCGCCCCGAAAGGCACTCGGAGGCGGCCCGGCCTCCCCGAAAGGCACTCGGAGCCTGCCTGGATGCCCACAAAGGCACTCGGAGCCTCCCGACCGCCCCGAAAGGCACTCGGAGCCTCCCCGGCCACCCCCAAAGGCACTCAGAGCCTGCCCGGCCGCTCCGAAAGGCACTCGGAGCCTCCCCGGCTGCCCCGAAAGGCACTCAGAGGCAGCACGGCTGCCCCGAAAGACACTCGGAGCCTCCCCGGCCTCCCCGAAAGGCACTCGGAGCCTCCCCGGCCGCCCACAAAGGCACTCGGAGCCTCCATGGACACCCCAAAAGGCACTCGTAGGGGGCCCGGCCGCCCACAAAGGCAATCGGAGCCTCCCAGGCCGCCCCGAAAGGCACTCGGAGCCTCCCTGGCCGCCCCGAAAGGAACTCGGAGCCTCCCCGGCCACCCCGAAAGGCACTCGGAGCCTCCCCGGCCACCCCGAAAGGCACGAGGAGGCGGCCCGGCCGCCCCAAAAGGCACTCGGAGCCTCCCTGGCCGCCCACAAAGCCACTCGGAGCCTGCCCAGCCTCCCCAAAAGGCACTCGGAGGTGGCCCGGCGGCCCCGAAAGGCACTCGGAGCCTCCCCAGCCACCCTGAAAGGCACTCGTAGCCTCCCCGACCACCCCGAAAGGCACTCGGAGGCGGACAGGCCTCCCCGAAAGGTACTCGGAGGCGGCCTGGCCTCCCCGAAAGGCACTCGGAGCCTTCCCGGCCACCCCGAAAGGCACTCGGAGGAGACCCGGCCGCCTCGAAAGGCACTCGGAGCCTGCACAACCGCCCCGAAAGACACTCGGAGCCTGCCCGACCACCCCAAAAGGCTCTCGGAGCCTACTCGGCCGCCCCGAAAGGCACTCGGAGGAGACCCGGCTGTCTCCAAAGGCACTCGGAGCCTGCACGACCGCCCCAAAAGACACTCGGAGCCTGCCCGACCACCCCAAAAGGCTCTCGGAGCCTACTTGGCCGCCCCGAAAGGCACTCGGAGCGGCCCGGCCGCCCCGAAAGGGACTCGGAGGCGGCCCGGCCACCCACAAAGGCACTCGGAGCCTCCCCGGCCTCCCCGAAAGGCACTCGGAGCCTGCCCGGCCTCCCCGAAAGGCACTCGGAGCCTCCCCGGCCGCCTCGAAAGGCACTTGGAGACTGCACTGCCGCCCTGAAAGGGACTCGGAGGCGGACCGGCCACCCCGAAAGGCACTCGGAGGCGGCCCGGCCTCCCCGAAAGGCACTCGGAGGCGGACCAGCCGCGCTGAAAGGCTCTCAGAGGCGGCCCGGCCGCCCCGAAAGGCACTCGGAGCCTCCCTGGCCTCCCCGAATGGCACTCGGAGCCTCCCCGGACGCCCCGAAAGGCACTCGGAGCCTCCCCGGACGCCCCGAAAGGCTCTCAGAGGCGGCCTGGCCGCCCCGAAAGGCACTCGGAGCCTCCCCGGCCACCCCGAAAGGCACTCGGAGGCGGCCCGGCCTCCCCGAAAGGCACTCGGAGGCGGTCCGGCCTCCCTGAAAGGCACTTGGAGCCTCCCCGGCCGCCCCAAAAGGCACTCGGAGCCTCCCAGGCCACCCCGAAAGGCACTCGGAGCCGGCTCGGCCATCCCAAAAGGCACTCGGAGCCAGCCCGGCCTCCCGGAAAGGCACTCGGAGCCTCCCAGGCCGCCCCGAAAGGCACTCGGAGCCTCCCAGGCCACCCTGAAAGGCACTCGGAGCCTCCCCGGCCGCCCCGAAAGGCACTCGGAGGCGGCCCGGCCGCCCACAAAGGCACTCGGAGCCTCCCCGGCCTCCCCGAAAGGCACTCGGAGCCTTCCACTCCGCCCCGAAAGGCGCTCGTAGGCGACCCGGCCGCCTGAAAGGCACTCGGAGCCTGCACGACCGCCCCGAAAGACACTCGGAGCCTGCCCGACCACCCCAAAAGGCTCTCGGAGCTTACTCGGCTGCCCCGAAAGGCACTCGGAGCCAGCCCAGCAGCCCCGAAATGCACTTTAAGGGGGAACGGCCGCCCACAAAGGCACTCGGAGCCTCCCCGGCCGCCCCGAAAGCCACTCGGAGCCTGCCTGGCTGCCCCGAAAGCCACTCGGAGCCTCCCCGGCCTCCCCGAAAGGCACTCGGAGCCTTCCCCTCCGCCCCGAAAGGCACTCGTAGGCGACCCGGCCGCCTGAAAGGCACTCGGAGCCTGCACGACCGCCCCGAAAGACACTCGGAGCCTGCCCGACAACCCCAAAAGGCTCTCGGAGCTTACTCGGCTGCCCCGAAAGGCAGTCGGAGCCAGCCCAGCAGCCCCGAAATGCACTTTAAGGGGGAACAGCCGCCCACAAAGGCACTCGGAGCCTCCCCGGCTGCCCCGAAAGGCACTCGGAGCCTGCCTGGCTGCCCCGAAAGCCACTCGGAGCCTCCCCGGCCACCCCAAAAGGCACTCGGAGCCTCCCCGACCAACCCGAAAGGCACTCGGAACCTCCCCGGCCGCCCCGAAAGGCACTCGGAGCCTCCCCGGCCGCCCCGAAAGGCACTCGGAGGCATCACGGCCGTCCCGAAAGGTACTCGGAGCCTCCACGGCCGCCCCGAAAGGCACTCAGAGCCTGCCCGGCCTCCCCGAAAGGCACTCGGAGCCTCCCCGGCCGCCCCGAAAGGCACTCGGAGCCTCCCCGGCCGCCTCGAAAGGCACTCGGAGCCTCCCAGGCCACCCCGAAAGGCACTCGGAGCCTCCCCGGCCGCCCCGAAAGGCACTCAGAGGCGGCCCGGCCTCCCCGAAAGGCACTCGGAGGCGGACCAGCCGCGCTGAAAGGCTCTCAGAGGCAGCCCGGCCGCCCCGAAAGGCACTCGGAGCCTCCCCGGCCGCCCCGAAAGGCACTCGGAGCCTCTCCGGCCACCCCAAAAGGCACTCGGAGCCTCCCCGGCCCCCCCGAATGGCACTCGGAGGCGGCCCGGCCGCCCCGAAAGGCACTCGGAGCCGGCTCGGCCGTCCCAAAAGGCACTCGGAGCCAGCCCGGCCGCACCAAAAGGCACTCGGAGCCAGCCCGGCCGCCCCGAAAGGCACTCGGAGCCTCCCTGGCCGCCCACAAAGGCACGCGGGGGCGGCCCGGCCGCCCCAAAAGGGACTCGGAGCCTTCCCCTCCGCCCCGAAAGGCACTCGTAGGCGACCCGGCCGCCTCCAAAGGCACTCGGAGCCTGCCCGACCACCCCAAAAGGCTCTCGGAGCCTACACGACCGCCCCGAAAGGCAGTCGGAGCCAGCCCGACCGGCCCGACATGCACTTTATGGGGGAACGGCCTCCCCGAAAGGCACTCGGAGCCTCCACGGCCTCCCCGAAAGGCACTCGGAGGCGGCCCGGCCGCCCCAAAAGGCACTCGGAGCCTCCCCAGCCGCCCCGAAAGGCACTCGGAGCCTCCCCGGCCGCCCCAAAAGGCACTCGGAGCCTCCCCGGCCGTCCCGAAAGGTACTCGGAGCCTCACCGGCCACCCCGAAAGGCACTCGGAGGCGGCCCGGCCTCCCCGAAAGGCACTCGGAGGCGGTCCGGCCTCCCTGAAAGGCACTCGGAGCCTCTCCGGCCGCCCCCAAAGGCACTCGTAGGCGACCCGGCCGCCTCCAAAGGCACTCGGAGCCTGCACGACCGCCCCGAAAGACACTCGGAGCCTGCCCGACCACCCCAAAAGGCTCTCAGAGCCTACTCGGCCGCCCCGAAAGGCAGTCGGAGCCAGCCCAGCAGCCCCGAAATGCACTTTAAGGGGGAACGGCCGCCCACAAAGGCACTCGGAGCCTCCCCGGCCGCCCCGAAAGGCACTCGGAGCCTCCCCGGCTGCCCCGAAAGGCAATCGGAGCCTGCCCGGTCGCCCCGAAAGGCACTCGGAGCCTCCCCGGCCACCCCAAAAGGCACTCGGAGCCTCCCCGGCCGCCCCGAAAGGCACTCGGAGCGTCCCCGGCCTCCCCAAATGGCACTCGGAGCCTCCCCGGCCGCCCCGAAAGGCACTCGGAGCCTCCCCGGCCGCCCCGAAAGGCACTCGGAGCCAGCCCAGCAGCCGCGAAATGCACTTTATGGGGGAACGGCCTCCCCGAAAGGCACTCGGAGCCTCCACGGCCGCCCCGAAAGGCACTCGGAGGCGGCCCGGCCACCCCGAAAGGCACTCGGAGCCTCACCGGCGGCCCCGAAAGGCACTCGGAGCCTACCCGGCCGCCCCGAAAGGCACTCGGAGGCGGCCCGGCCACCCCGAAAGGCACTCGGAGCCTCCCCGGCCTCCCCCAAAGGCACTCGGAGCCTCCCCGGCCGCCTCGAAAGGCACTCGGAGCCTCGCAGGCCACCCCCGAAAGGCACTCGGAGCCTCCCCGGCCGCCCCGAAAGGCACTCGGAGGCGGCCCGGCCTCCCCGAAAGGCACTCGGAGGCGGACCAGCCGCGCTGAAAGGCTCTCAGAGGCGGCCCGGCCGCCCCGAAAGGCACTCGGAGCCTCCCCGGCCGCCCCGAAAGGCAGTCGGAGCCAGCCCAGCAGCCGCGAAATGCACTTTATGGGGGAACGGCCTCCCCGAAAGGCACTCGGAGCCTCCACGGCCGCCCCGAAAGGCACTCGGAGGCGGCCCGGCCACCCCGAAAGGCACTCGGAGCCTCACCGGCGGCCCCGAAAGGCACTCGGAGCCTACCCGGCCGCCCCGAAAGGCACTCGGAGCCTTGGCCGGCCACCCCGAAAGGCACTCGGAGCCTGCCCGGCCTCCCCCAAAGGCACTCGGAGCCTCCCCGGCCGCCCCGAAAGGCACTCGGAGCCTCCCAGGCCGCCCCGAAAGGCACTCGGAGCCTCCCCGGCCACCCCAAAAGGCACTCGGAGCCTCCCCGGCCGCCCCAAAAGGCACTCGGAGCCGGTCCGGCCACCCCGAAAGGCACTCGGAGGCATCACGGCCGTCCTGAAAGGTACTCGGAGCCTCCCCGGCCACCCACAAAGGCACTCGGAGCCTCACCGGCTGCCCCAAAAGGCACTCGGAGCCTTCCCCTCCGCCCCGAAAGGCACTCGGAGGCGGCCCGGCCTCGCCGAAAGGCACTCGGAGCCAGCCCGGCCACCCCGAAAGGCAGTCGGAGCCTCCCCAGCCGCCCCCAAAGGCACTCGGAGCCTCCCCAGCCGCCCCAAAAGGCACTCGGAGCCTGCCCGGCGGCCCCGAAAGGCACTCGGAGCCTCCCCGGCCGCCCCGAAAGGCACTCGGAGCCTCCCAGGCCACCCCGAAAGGCACTCGGAGCCTCCCCGGCCACCCCAAAAGGCACTCGGAGCCTCCCCGGCCGCCCCAAAAGGCACTCGGAGCCGGTCCGGCCACCCCGAAAGGCACTCGGAGGCATCACGGCCGTCCTGAAAGGTACTCGGAGCCTCCCCGGCCACCCACAAAGGCACTCGGAGCCTCACCGGCTGCCCCAAAAGGCACTCGGAGCCTTCCCCTCCGCCCCGAAAGGCACTCGGAGGCGGCCCGGCCTCCCCGAAAGGCACTCGGAGCCAGCCCGGCCACCCCGAAAGGCAGTCGGAGCCTCCCCAGCCGCCCCCAAAGGCACTCGGAGCCTCCCCGGACGCCCCAAAAGGCACTCGGAGCCTCCCCGGCCGCCCCGAAAGGCACTCGGAGCCTCCCCGGCCGTCCCGAAAGGTACTCGGAGCCTCACCGGCCACCCCGAAAGGCACTCGGAGGCGGCCCGGCCTCCCCGAAAGGCACTCGGAGGCGGTCCGGCCTCCCTGAAAGGCACTCGGAGCCTCCCCGGCCGCCCACAAAGGCACTCGGAGCCTCCCAGGCCACCCCCGAAAGGCACTCGTAGCCGGCTCGGCCATCCCAAAAGGCACTCGGAGCCAGCCCGGCCTCCCCGAAAGGCACTCGGAGCCTCCCCGGCTGCCCCGAAAGGCACTCGGAGCCTTCCCCTCCGCCCCGAAAGGCACTCGGAGGCGGCCTGGCCTCCCCCAAAGGCACTCGGAGCCTCCCCGGCCGCCCCGAAAGGCACTCGGAGCCTCCCAGGCCACCCCGAAAGGCACTCGGAGCCTCCCCGGCCGCCCCGAAAGGCACTCGGAGGCGGCCCGGCCGCCCACAAAGGCACTCGGAGCCTCCCCGGCCTCCCCGAAAGGCACTCGGAGCCTTCCCCTCCGCCCCGAAAGGCACTCGTAGGCGACCCGGCCGCCTCCAAAGGCACTCGGAGCCTGCACGACCGCCCCGAAAGACACTCGGAGCCTGCCCGACCACCCCAAAAGGCTCTCAGAGCCTACTCGGCCGCCCCGAAAGGCAGTCGGAGCCAGCCCAGCAGCCCCGAAATGCACTTTAAGGGGGAACGGCCGCCCACAAAGGCACTCGGAGCCTCCCCGGCCGCCCCGAAAGGCAGTCGGAGCCTCCCCGGCTGCCCCGAAAGGCAATCGGAGCCTGCCCGGTCGCCCCGAAAGGCACTCGGAGCCTCCCCGGCCACCCCAAAAGGCACTCGGAGCCTCCCCGACCAACCCGAAAGGCACTCGGAACCTCCCCGGCCGCCCCGAAAGGCACTCGGAGCCTCCCCGGCCGCCCCGAAAGGCACTCGGAGGCATCACGGCCGTCCCGAAAGGTACTCGGAGCCTCCACGGCCGCCCCGAAAGGCACTCGGAGGCGGCCCGGCCTCCCCGAAAGGCACTCGGAGGAGGCCCGGCCTCCCCGAAAGGCACTCGGAGCCTCCCCGGCCGCCTCGAAAGGCACTCGGAGCCTCGCAGGCCACCCCCGAAAGGCACTCGGAGCCTCCCCGGCCGCCCCGAAAGGCACTCGGAGGCGGCCCGGCCTCCCCGAAAGGCACTCGGAGGCGGACCAGCCGCGCTGAAAGGCTCTCAGAGGCGGCGCGGCCGCCCCGAAAGGCACTCGGAGCGTCCCCGGCCTCCCCAAATGGCACTCGGAGCCTGCACGGCCGCCCCGAAAGGCACTCGGAGCCTCCCCGGCCGCCCCGAAAGGCACTCGGAGCCTCCCCGGCCGCCCCGAAAGGCAGTCGGAGCCAGCCCAGCAGCCCCGAAATGCACTTTATGGGGGAACGGCCTCCCCGAAAGGCACTCGGAGCCTCCACGGCCGCCCCGAAAGGCACTCGGAGGCGGCCCGGCCACCCCGAAAGGCACTCGGAGCCTCCCCGGCCGCCCCGAAAGGCACTCGGAGCCTCCCCGGCCGCCCCGAAAGGCACTCGGAGGCGGCCCGGCCGCCTCCAAAGGCACTCGGAGCCTGACCGACCGCCCCGAAAGGCACTCGGAGCCTCGCCGGCTGCACCGAAAGGCACTCGGAGCCTCCCCGGCCTCCCCGAAAGGCACTCGGAGGCGGCCCGGCCGCCCACAAAGGCACTCGGAGCCTCCCCGGCCTCCCCGAAAGGCACTCGGAGCCTCCCCGGCCGCCCCGAAAGGCACTCGGAGGCGGCCCGGCCTCCCCGAAAGGCACTCGGAGGCGGACCAGCCGCGCTGAAAGGCTCTCAGAGGCGGCCCGGCCGCCCCGAAAGGCACTCGGAGCGTCCCCGGCCTCCCCAAATGGCACTCGGAGCCTGCACGGCCGCCCCGAAAGGCACTCGGAGCCTCCCCGGCCGCCCCGAAAGGCAGTCGGAGCCAGCCCAGCAGCCCCGAAATGCACTTTATGGGGGAACGGCCTCCCCGAAAGGCACTCGAAGCCTCCACGGCCGCCCCGAAAGGCACTCGGAGGCGCCCGGCCACCCCGAAATGCACTCGGAGCCTCCCCGGCCGCCCCGAAAGGCACTCGGAGCCTCCCCGGCCGCCCCGAAAGGCACTCGGAGGCGGCCCGGCCACCCCGAAAGGCACTCGGAGCCTGCCCGGCCTCCCCCAAAGGCACTCGGAGCCTCTCCGGACGCCCCGAAAGGCACTCGGAGCCTCCCAGGCCACCCCGAAAGGCACTCGGAGCCTCCCCGGCCTCCCCGAAAGGCACTCGGAGCCTCCCCGGCCGCCCCGAAAGGCACTCGGAGCCTCCCCGGCCGCCCCGAAAGGCACTCGGAGGCGGCCCGGCCTCCCCGAAAGGCACTCGGAGCCTGCCCGGCCTCCCCGAAAGGCACTCGGAGCCTTCCTAGCCGACCCCAAAGGCACTCGGAGTTCCCCGGCCGCCCCGAAAGGCACTGGGAGCCTCCCCGGCCGCCTCGAAAGGCACTCGCAGCCTTCGCCGGCCCCCCCGATAGGCACTCGGAGCTGGCCAGCCGCCCCCAAAGGCACTCGGAGCCTCCCCTGCCGCCCACAAAGGCACTCGGAGCCTTCGCCGGCCCCCCCCAAAGGCACTCGGAGCCTCCCCGGCCGCCCCGAAAGCCACTCGGAGCCTCGCCGGCTGCACCGAAAGGCACTGGGAGGCGGTCTGGCAACCCCGAAAGGCACTCGGAGCCTGCCCGGCCGCCCACAAAGGCACTCAGAGTTCCCCGGCCGCCCCGAAAGGCACTCGGAGCCTTCCCCTCCGCCCCGAAAGGCACTCGTAGGCGACCCGGCCGCCCCCAAAGGCACTCGGAGCCTGCACGACCGCCCCGAAAGACACTCGGAGCCTGCCCGACCACCCCAAAAGGCTCTCAGAGCCTACTCGGCCGCCCCGAAAGGCAGTCGGAGCCAGCCCAGCAGCCCCGAAATGCACTTTAAGGGGGAACGGCCGCCCACAAAGGCACTCGGAGCCTGACCGACCGCCCCGAAAGGCACTCGGAGCCTCGCCGGCTGCACCGAAAGGCACTCGGAGCCTCCCCGGCCTCCCCGAAAGGCACTCGGAGGCGGCCCGGCCGCCCACAAAGGCACTCGGAGCCTCCCCGGCCTCCCCGAAAGGCACTCGGAGCCTTCCCCTCCGCCCCGAAAGGCACTCGTAGGCGACCCGGCCGCCTCCAAAGGCACTCGGAGCCTGCACGACCGCCCCGAAAGACACTCGGAGCCTGCCCGACCACCCCAAAAGGCTCTCAGAGCCTACTCGGCCGCCCCGAAAGGCAGTCGGAGCCAGCCCAGCAGCCCCGAAATGCACTTTAAGGGGGAACGGCCGCCCACAAAGGCACTCGGAGCCTCCCCGGCCGCCCCGAAAGGCAGTCGGAGCCTCCCCGGCTGCCCCGAAAGGCAATCGGAGCCTGCCCGGTCGCCCCGAAAGGCACTCGGAGCCCCCCCGGCCACCCCAAAAGGCACTCGGAGCCTCCCCGACCAACCCGAAAGGCACTCGGAACCTCCCCGGCCGCCCCGAAAGGCACTCGGAGCCGGCCCGGCCGCCCCGAAAGGCACTCGGAGGCATCACGGCCGTCCCGAAAGGTACTCGGAGCCTCCACGGCCGCCCCGAAAGGCACTCGGAGGCGGCCCGGCCTCCCCGAAAGGCACTCGGAGGAGGCCCGGCCTCCCCGAAAGGCACTCGGAGCCTCCCCGGCCGCCTCGAAAGGCACTCGGAGCCTCGCAGGCCACCCCCGAAAGGCACTCGGAGCCTCCCCGGCCGCCCCGAAAGGCACTCGGAGGCGGCCCGGCCTCCCCGAAAGGCACTCGGAGGCGGACCAGCCGCGCTGAAAGGCTCTCAGAGGCGGCGCGGCCGCCCCGAAAGGCACTCGGAGCGTCCCCGGCCTCCCCAAATGGCACTCGGAGCCTGCACGGCCGCCCCGAAAGGCACTCGGAGCCTCCCCGGCCGCCCCGAAAGGCACTCGGAGCCTCCCCGGCCGCCCCGAAAGGCAGTCGGAGCCAGCCCAACAGCCCCGAAATGCACTTTATGGGGGAACGGCCTCCCCGAAAGGCACTCGGAGCCTCCACGGCCGCCCCGAAAGGCACTCGGAGGCGCCCGGCCACCCCGAAATGCACTCAGAGCCTCCCCGGCCGCCCCGAAAGGCACTCGGAGCCTCCCCGGCCGCCCCGAAAGGCACTCGGAGGCGGCCCGGCCACCCCGAAAGGCACTCGGAGCCTGCCCGGCCTCCCCGAAAGGCACTCGGAGCCTCTCCGGACGCCCCGAAAGGCACTCGGAGCCTCCCAGGCCACCCCGAAAGGCACTCGGAGCCTCCCCGGCCTCCCCGAAAGGCACTCGGAGCCTCCCCCGACACCCCGAAAGGCACTCGGAGCCTCCCCGGCCGCCCCGAAAGGCACTCGGAGGCGGCCCGGCCTCCCCGAAAGGCACTCGGAGCCTGCCCGGCCTCCCCGAAAGGCACTCGGAGCCTTCCTAGCCGACCCCAAAGGCACTCGGAGTTCCCCGGCCGCCCCGAAAGGCACTGGGAGCCTCCCCGGCCGCCTCGAAAGGCACTCGCAGCCTTCGCCGGCCCCCCCGATAGGCACTCGGAGCTGGCCAGCCGCCCCCAAAGGCACTCGGAGCCTCCCCTGCCGCCCACAAAGGCACTCGGAGCCTTCGCCGGCCCCCCCCAAAGGCACTCGGAGCCTCCCCGGCCGCCCCGAAAGCCACTCGGAGCCTCGCCGGCTGCACCGAAAGGCACTGGGAGGCGGTCTGGCAACCCCGAAAGGCACTCGGAGCCTGCCCGGCCGCCCACAAAGGCACTCAGAGTTCCCCGGCCGCCCCGAAAGGCACTCAGAGCCTCCACGACCACCCACAAAGGCACTCGGAGCCTCCCCGGCCGCCTCCAAAGGTACTCGGAGGCGGCCCAGAAACCCCGAAAGGCACTCGGAACCTTCCTAGCCGCCCCAAAAGGCACTCGGAGCCTCCCCGGCTGCCCACAAAAGCACTCGGAGCCTTGGCCGGCCACCCCGAAACGCATTCGGAGCCTGCCCGGCCGCCCCCAAAGGCACTCGGAGGCGGCCCCGGCCGCCCCGAAAGGCACTCGGAGGAGGCCCGGCCGCCCAAAAAGGGACTCGGAGCCTGCCAGGCCACCCCGAAAGGCACTCGGAGCCTCCCCGGCCGCCCTGAAAGGCACTAGGATGCGGCCCGGCCTCCCCGAAAGGCATTCGGAGCCTCCGCGGACGCCCCGAAAGGCACTCAGAGTTCCCCGGCCGCCCCGAAAGGCACTCGGAGCCTTCCTAGCCGCCCCAAAAGGCACTCGGAGCCTCCCCGGCCGCCTCGAAAGGCACTCGCAGCCTTCGCCGGCCCCCCCGAAAGGCACTCGGAGCTGGCCAGCCGCCCCCAAAGGCACTCGGAGCCTCCCCTGCCACCCACAAAGGCACTCGGAGCCTTCGCCGGCCCCCCCCAAAGGCACTCGGAGCCTCCCCGGCCGCCCCGAAAGCCACTCGGAGGCGGCCGCGGCCACCCCGAAAGGCACTGGTAGGCAGACCGGCCGCCCCGAAAGGCACTCGGAGCCTGTCCGGCTGCCCCGAAAGGCACTCGGAGGCTCCCCGGCTGCCCCGAAAGGCACTCAGAGCCTCCCCGGCCTCCCCGAAAGGCACTCGGAGCCAGCCCGGCCACCCCGAAAGCCACTCGGAGGCGGCCCCGGCCGCCTCGAAAGGCACTGGGAGGCGGCTCGGCCACTCTGAAAGGCACTCGGAGGCGGCACGGCCGCCCCGAAAGGCACTTGGAGCCGGCCTGGCCGCCCCGAAAGGCACTAGGAGCGGGCCCGGCCACCCCAAAAGGCACTCGGAGGTGGCCCGGCCGCCCCGAAAGGCACTCGGAGCCTCCCCGACCTCCCACAAAGGCCCTCGGAGCCTCCCCGGCCGCCCCGAAAGGCACTCAGACGCGGCACGGCCGTCCCGAAAGGCAATTGGAGGTGGCCCGGCTGCCCCCAAAGGCACTTGGAGCCGGCCTGGCCGCCCCGAAAGGCACACGGAGCGGGCCCGGCCGCCCCAAAAGGCACTCGGAGGTGGCCCGGCTGCCCCCAAAGGCACTCGGAGCCTCCCCGGACGTCCCAAAAGGCACTCGGAGAGGGGCCGGCAACCCCCAAAGGCACTCAGAGCGTCCACGGCCCCCCGAAAGGCACTCGGAGCCTCCCCGGCCGCCCCCAAGGGCACTCGGAACCTCCCCGGCCACCCCAAAAGGCACTCGGAGCCTCCCCAGCCTCCCCGAAAGGCACTCAGAGCCTCCCCGGATGCCCTGATAGGCACTCGGAACCTCCCAGGCCGCCACGAAAGGCACTCGGAGCCTCCCCAGTCGCACCGAAAGGCACTCGGAGCCTGCCCGGACGCCCACAAAGGCACTTGGAGCCTCCCCGGTCGCCCCGAAAGGCACTCAGAGCCTCCGCGGACGCCCCGAAAGGCACTCGGAGTCGGTCCGGCCACCCACAAAGGCACTCAGAGCCTCCCCAGCCTCCCCGAAAGGCACTCGGAGCCTCCCCGGTCGCTCATAAAGGCACTCGGAGGTGGCCCAGCCGCACCGAAAGGCACTCGGAGCCTCGCAGGCCGCTCAAAAAGGCATTCGGAGCCTCCACGGCCGCCCACAAAGGCACTCGGAGGCGGCCCGGCCGCCCTGAAAGGTACTCGGAGCCTGCCCGGACGCCCCAAAAGGCACTCGGAGCCTCCCCGGCCGCACCAAAAGGCACTCTGTGGCGGCCCGGCCTCCCGGAAAGGCACTGGGACGGGCCCAGCTGCCTCGAAAGGCACTCGGAGGCAGTCCGGCCACCCACAAAGGCACTCGGAGCCTCCCCGCCGCCCACAAAGGCACTCGGAGCCTCCCCGGCCGCCCCGAAAGGCACTCAGAGGCGGCCCGGACTCCCCGAAAGGCACTCGGAGCGTCCCCGGCCTCCCCAAATGGCACTCGGAGCCTCCCCGGCCGCCCCGAAAGGCACTCGGAGCCTCCCCGGCCGCCCCGAAAGGCACTCGGAGCCTCCCTGGCCGCCCCGAAAGGCACTCGGAGGCGGCCCGGCCACCCCGAAAGGCACTCGGAGCCTGCCCGGCCTCCCCGAAAGGCACTCGGAGCCTCCCCGGCCGCCCCGAGAGGCACTCGGAGCCTCCCAGGCCACCCCGAAAGGCACTCGGAGCCTCCCCGGCCACCCCGAAAGGCACTCGGAGCCTCCCCGACCGCCCCAAAAGGCACTCAGAGCCGGTCCGGCCACCCCGAAAGGCACTCGGAGGCATCACGGCCGTCCTGAAAGGTACTCGGAGCCTCCCCGGCCACCCACAAAGGCACTCGGAGCCTGCCCGGACGCCCCCAAAGGCACTCGGAGGCGGCTCGGCCGCCCACAAAGGCACTCGGAGGCGGCTCGGCCACCCTGAAAGGCACTCAGAGCCTCCCCGGTCGCTCATAAAGGCACTCGGAGGTGGCCCAGCCGCACCGAAAGGCACTCGGAGCCTCGCAGGCCGCTCAAAAAGGCATTCGGAGCCTCCCCGGTCGCCCCGAAAGGCACTCGGAGGCGGCCCGGCCGCCCACAAAGGCACTCGGAGGCAGCCCCGGCCGCCCCGAAAGGCACTCGGAGGAGGCCTGGACGCCCCGAAAGGCACTCGGAGCCTCCCCGGCCACCCCGAAAGGCACTCGGAGCCTCCCCGGCCGCCCCGATGGCACTCAGAGGTGGCCCGGCCACCCCGAAAGGCACTCGGAGCCTCCCCGGCCGCCCCGAAAGGCACTAGGATGCGGCCCGACCACCCCAAAAAGCACTCAGAGGCGGCCCGGCCTCCCCGAAAGGCACTCGGAGCCTCCCCGGCCGCCCCGAAAGCCACTCGGAGGCGGCCCCGGCCGCCCCAAAAGGTACTGGGAGGCGGCCCGGCCACTCCGAAAGGCACTCGGAGGCGGCCCGGCCGCCCCGAAAGGCACTCGGAGCCTCCACAGTCGCACCGAAAGGCACTCGGAGCCTGCCCGGCCGCCACAAAGGCAATCGGAGGCGGCTCGGCCACCCTGAAAGGCACTCAGAGCCTCCGCGGACGCCCCGAAAGGCACTCGGAGTCGGTTCGGCCACCCACAAAGGCACTTGGAGCCTCCCCGGCCTCCCCGAAAGGCACTCGGAGCCTCGCCGGTCGCTCATAAAGGCACTCAGAGGTGGCCCAGCCGCACCGAAAGGCACTCGGAGCCTCGCAGGCCGCTCAAAAAGGCATTCGGAGCCTCCACGGTCGCCCCGAAAGGCACTCGGAGGCGGCCCGGCCACCCTGAAAGGTACTCGGAGCCTGCCCGGACGCCCCAAAAGGCACTCGGAGCCTCCCCGGCCGCACCAAAAGGCACTCTGTGGCGGCCCGGCCTCCCGGAAAGGCACTGGGACGGGCCCAGCTGCCTCGAAAGGCACTCGGAGGCAGTCCGGCAACCCACAAAGGCACTCAGAGCCTCCCCGCCGCCCACAAAGGCACTCGGAGCCTCCCCGGCCGCCCACAAAGGCACTCGGAGGCAACCTGACCGCCCACAAAGGCACTCGGAGCCTCCCCGGCCTCCCCAAAAGGCACTCGGAGTTGGCCCGGTTGCACCAAAAGGCACTTTGAGCCGGCCCGGTCGCCCCGAAAGGCACTCGGAGGCGGACCAGCCACCCCGAAAGGCACTCGGAGCCTCCCCGTCCGCCCGAAAGGCACTCGGAGCCGGCCCGGCCACCCACAAAGGCACTCGGAGCCTCCCCGGCCGCACCAAAAGGCACTCGGAGGTGGTCCGGCCACCCCGAAAGGCACTCGGAGCCTCCCCGGCCGCCCCCAAAAGCACTCGGAGCCTCCCCTGCCGCCACGAAAGGCACTCGGAGGCGGCCCGGCCTCCCCGAAAGCCACTCGGAGCCTCCCCGGCCGCCCCGAAAGGCACTCGGAGCCTGCCCGGCCTCCCACAAAGGCACTCGGAGCCTCCCCGGCCGCCTCCAAAGGTACTCGGAGGCGTCCCGGCCACCCCGAAATGCACTCGGAGCCTAACTGGCCGCCCCGAAAGGCACTCAGAGCCTCCCCGGCCACCCACAAAGGCACTCGGAGCCTTGGCCTGCCCCCCCGAAAGGTACTTGAAGCCGGCCCGGCCACCCGGAAAGCCACTCGGAGGCGGCCCCAGCCGCCCCGAAAGGCACTCGGAGGCGGCCCGGCCTCCCCGAAAGGCACTCGGAGCCTCCCCGGCTGCCCCGAAAGGCACTCGGAGCCTGCCCGGCTGCCCCGAAAGGCACTCGGAGCCTCCCCGACCTTCCACAAATGCACTCGGAGCCTCCCCGGCCGCCCCGAAAGGCACTCGGAGCCTTCCCAGCCTCCTCGAAAGGCACTCGGAGCTTGCCCGGCCGCCCCGAAAGGCACTCGGAGCTTGCCCGGCCGCCCCGAAAGGCACTCGGAGCCTCCCCGGCCGCCCCAAAAGGCACTCGGAGCCTGCCCGACCTCCCACAAAGGCACTCGGAGCCTCCCCGGCCGCCTCGAAAGGCACTCGGAGACTCCCCGGCCGCCCCAAAAGGCACTCGGAGCCTCCCCGGCCGCCCCGAAAGGCACTCGGAGTCTCCCCGGCTGCCCACAAAGGCACTCGGAGATGGCCCGGCCACCCCCAAAGGCACTCAGAGCGTCGCCGGCCCCCTGAAAAGCACTCAGAGCCTCCCCAGATGCCCCGAAAGGCACTCGGAGCCTCCCCGGCCGCCCCCAAGGGCACTCCGAGGCAGCCCGGCCACCCCGAAAGGCACTCGGAGCCTCCCCGGCTGCACCGAAAGGCACTCGGAGCCTTCCCGGATGCCCCAAAAGGCACTCGGAGAGGGGCCGGCAACCCCCAAAGGCACTCAGAGCGTCCACGGCCCCCCGAAAGGCACTCGGAGCCTCCCCGGCCGCCCCCAAGGGCACTCGGAACCTCCCCGGCCGCCCCAAAAGGCACTCGGAGCCTCCCCAGCCTCCCCGAAAGGCACTCAGAGCCTCCCCGGATGCCCTGATAGGCACTCGGAACCTCCCAGGCCGCCACGAAAGGCACTCGGAGCCTCCCCAGTCGCACCGAAAGGCACTCGGAGCCTGCCCGGACGCCCACAAAGGCACTCGGAGGCGGCTCGGCCGCCCACAAAGGCACTCGGAGGCGGCTCGGCCACCCTGAAAGGCACTCAGAGCCTCCCCGGTCGCTCATAAAGGCACTCGGAGGTGGCCCAGCCGCACCGAAAGGCACTCGGAGCCTCGCAGGCCGCTCAAAAAGGCATTCGGAGCCTCCCCGGTCGCCCCGAAAGGCACTCGGAGGCGGCCCGGCCGCCCACAAAGGCACTCGGAGGCAGCCCCGGCCGCCCCGAAAGGCACTCGGAGGAGGCCTGGACGCCCCGAAAGGCACTCGGAGCCTCCCCGGCCACCCCGAAAGGCACTCGGAGCCTCCCCGGCCGCCCCGATGGCACTCAGAGGTGGCCCGGCCACCCCGAAAGGCACTCGGAGCCTCCCCGGCCGCCCCGAAAGGCACTAGGATGCGGCCCGGCCACCCCAAAAAGCACTCAGAGGCGGCCCGGCCTCCCCGAAAGGCACTCGGAGCCTCCCCGGCCGCCCCGAAAGCCACTCGGAGGCGGCCCCGGCCGCCCCAAAAGGTACTGGGAGGCGGCCCGGCCACTCCGAAAGGCACTCGGAGGCGGCCCGGCCGCCCCGAAAGGCACTCGGAGCCTCCACAGTCGCACCGAAAGGCACTCGGAGCCTGCCCGGCCGCCACAAAGGCAATCGGAGGCGGCTCGGCCACCCTGAAAGGCACTCAGAGCCTCCGCGGACGCCCCGAAAGGCACTCGGAGTCGGTTCGGCCACCCACAAAGGCACTTGGAGCCTCCCCGGCCTCCCCGAAAGGCACTCGGAGCCTCGCCGGTCGCTCATAAAGGCACTCAGAGGTGGCCCAGCCGCACCGAAAGGCACTCGGAGCCTCGCAGGCCGCTCAAAAAGGCATTCGGAGCCTCCACGGTCGCCCCGAAAGGCACTCGGAGGCGGCCCGGCCACCCTGAAAGGTACTCGGAGCCTGCCCGGACGCCCCAAAAGGCACTCGGAGCCTCCCCGGCCGCACCAAAAGGCACTCTGTGGCGGCCCGGCCTCCCGGAAAGGCACTGGGACGGGCCCAGCTGCCTCGAAAGGCACTCGGAGGCAGTCCGGCAACCCACAAAGGCACTCAGAGCCTCCCCGCCGCCCACAAAGGCACTCGGAGCCTCCCCGGCCGCCCACAAAGGCACTCGGAGGCAACCTGACCGCCCACAAAGGCACTCGGAGCCTCCCCGGCCTCCCCAAAAGGCACTCGGAGTTGGCCCGGTTGCACCAAAAGGCACTTTGAGCCGGCCCGGTCGCCCCGAAAGGCACTCGGAGGCGGACCAGCCACCCCGAAAGGCACTCGGAGCCTCCCCGTCCGCCCGAAAGGCACTCGGAGCCGGCCCGGCCACCCACAAAGGCACTCGGAGCCTCCCCGGCCGCACCAAAAGGCACTCGGAGGTGGTCCGGCCACCCCGAAAGGCACTCGGAGCCTCCCCGGCCACCCCCAAAAGCACTCGGAGCCTCCCCTGCCGCCACGAAAGGCACTCGGAGGCGGCCCGGCCTCCCCGAAAGCCACTCGGAGCCTCCCCGGCCGCCCCGAAAGGCACTCGGAGCCTGCCCGGCCTCCCACAAAGGCACTCGGAGCCTCCCCGGCCGCCTCCAAAGGTACTCGGAGGCGGCCCGGCCGCCCCAAAAGGCACTCGGAGCCTCACTGGCCGCCCCGAAAGGCACTCAGAGCCTCCCCGGCCACCCACAAAGGCACTCGGAGCCTTGGCCTGCCCCCCCGAAAGGTACTTGAAGCCGGCCCGGCCACCCGGAAAGCCACTCGGAGGCGGCCCCAGCCGCCCCGAAAGACACTCGGAGCCGGCCCGGTCCCCCAGAAAGGCACTCGGAGCCTCCCCGGCTGCCCCGAAAGGCACTCGGAGCCTGCCCGGCTGCCCCGAAAGGCACTCGGAGCCTCCCCGACCTTCCACAAATGCACTCGGAGCCTTGGCCAGCCACCCCGAAAGGCAGTCGGAGCCTTCCCAGCCTCCTCGAAAGGCACTCGGAGCATCATCGGATGCCCCGAAAGGCACTCGGAGCCTGCCCGGTCACCCCGAAAGGCACTCGGAGCCTCCCCGGCCGCCCCAAAAGGCACTCGGAGCCTCGCCGGCCGCCCCGAAAGGCACTCGGAGCCTCCCCGGCCGCCCCGAAAGGCACTCGGAGCCTCCCCGACCTCCCACAAAGGCACTCGGAGCCTCCCCGGCCGCCCCGAAAGGCACTCAGACGCGGCCCGGCCACCCCGAAAGGCACTCGGAGCCTGCCCGGCCGCCCACAAAGGCACTCGGAGCCTGCCCGGCCGCCTCGAAAGGCACTCGGAGGCTCCCCGGCCGCCCCAAAAGGCGCTCGGAGCCTCCCCGGCCGCCCCGAAAGGCACTCGGAGCCTCCCCGGCTGCCCACAAAGGCACTCGGAGCCTGCCCGGCCACCCCCAAAGGCACTCAGAGCGTCGCCGGCCCCCCGAAAGGCACTCGGAGCCTCCCCAGATGCCCCGAAAGGCACTCGGAGCCTCCCCGGCCGCCCCGAAAGGCACTCGGAGGCAGCCCGGCCACCCCGAAAGGCACTCGGAGCCTCCTCGGCCACCCCGAAAGGCACTCGGAGCCTTCCCGGATGCCCCGAAAGGCACTCGGAGCCTCCCCGGACGCCCCGAAAGGCACTCGGAGCCTCCCCGGCTGCACCAAAAGGCACTCGGAGCCTCCCCGGACGCCCACAAAGGCACTCGGAGCCACCCGGGCGGCCCACAAAGGCACTCGGAGCCTCCCCGGCCACCCCGAATGGCACTCGGAGCTGGCCCGGCCGCCCCGAAAGGCACTCGGTGCCAGCTCTGCCGTCCCAAAAGCCACTCGGAGCCTCCCCGACCGCCCCGAAAGGCACTCGGAGCCTCCCTGGCCGCCCCGAAAGGCACTCGGAGCCTCCCCGGCCACCCTGAAAGGCACTCGGAGCCTCCCAGGCCGCCCCGAAAGGCACTCGGAGCCTCCCCGGCCGCCCCCAAAGGCACTCGGAGCCTGCCTGGATGCCCACAAAGACACTCGGAGCCTCCCGACCGCCCCGAAAGGCACTCGGAGCCTCCCCGGCCACCCCCAAAGGCACTCAGAGCCTGCCCGGCCACTCCGAAAGGCACTCGGAGCCTCCCCGGCTGCCCCGAAAGGCACTCGGAGGCAGCACGGCTGCCCCGAAAGACACTCGGAGCCTCCCCGGCCTCCCCGAAAGGCACTCGGAGCCTCCCCGGCCGCCCACAAAGGCACTCGGAGCCTCCACGGACACCCCAAAAGGCACTCGTAGGGGGCCCGGCCGCCCACAAAGGCAATCGGAGCCTCCCAGGCCGCCACGAAAGGCACTCGGAGCCTCCCTGGCCGCCCCGAAAGGAACTCGGAGCCTCCCGGGCCACCCCGAAAGGCACTCGGAGCCTCCCCGGCCACCCCGAAAGGCACGAGGAGGCGGCCCGGCCGCCCCAAAAGGCACTCGGAGCCTCCCTGGCCGCCCACAAAGCCACTCGGAGCCTGCCCAGCCTCCCCAAAAGGCACTCGGAGGTGGCCCGGCGGCCCCGAAAGGCACTCGGAGCCTCCCCAGCCACCCTGTAAGGCACTCGTAGCCTCCCCGACCACCCCGAAAGGCACTCGGAGGCGGACAGGCCTCCCCGAAAGGTACTCGGAGGCGACCTGGCCTCCCCGAAAGGCACTCGGAGCCTTCCCGGCCACCCCGAAAGGCACTCGGAGGAGACCCGGCCGCCTCGAAAGGCACTCGGAGCCTGCACAACCGCCCCGAAAGACACTCGGAGCCTGCCCGACCACCCCAAAAGGCTCTCGGAGCCTACTCGGCCGCCCCGAAAGGCACTCGGAGGAGACCCGGCTGTCTCCAAAGGCACTCGGAGCCTGCACGACCGCCCCAAAAGACACTCGGAGCCTGCCCGACCACCCCAAAAGGCTCTCGGAGCCTACTCGGCCGCCCCGAAAGGCACTCGGAGCGGCCCGGCCGCCCCGAAAGGGACTCGGAGGCGGCCCGGCCACCCACAAAGGCATTCGGAGCCTCCCCGGCCTCCCCGAAAGGCACTCGGAGCCTGCCCGGCCTCCCCGAAAGGCACTCGGAGCCTCCCCGGCCGCCTCGAAAGGCACTTGGAGACTGCACTGCCGCCCTGAAAGGCACTCGGAGGCGGACCGGCCACCCCGAAAGGCACTCGGAGGCGGCCCGGCCTCCCCGAAAGGCACTCGGAGGCGGACCAGCCGCGCTGAAAGGCTCTCAGAGGCGGACCGGCCGCCCCGAAAGGCACTCGGAGCCTCCCTGGCCTCCCCGAATGGCACTCGGAGCCTCCCCGGACGCCCCGAAAGGCACTCGGAGCCTCCACGGACGCCCCGAAAGGCTCTCAGAGGCGGCCTGGCCGCCCCGAAAGGCACTCGGAGCCTCCCCGGCCGCCCCGAAAGGCACTCGGAGGCGGCCCGGCCTCCCCGAAAGGCACTCGGAGGCGGTCCGGCCTCCCTGAAAGGCACTTGGAGCCTCCCCGGCCGCCCCGAAAGGCACTCGGAGCCTCCCAGGCCACCCCGAAAGGCACTCGGAGCCGGCTCGGCCATCCCAAAAGGCACTCGGAGCCAGCCCGGCCTCCCCGAAAGGCACTCGGAGCCTCCCAGGCCGCCTCGAAAGGCACTCGGAGCCTCCCAGGCCACCCTGAAAGGCACTCGGAGCCTCCCCGGCCGCCCCGAAAGGCACTCGGAGGCGGCCCGGCCGCCCACAAAGGCACTCGGAGCCTCCCCGGCCTCCCCGAAAGGCACTCGGAGCCTTCCACTCCGCCCCGAAAGGCACTCGTAGGCGACCCGGCCGCCTGAAAGGCACTCGGAGCCTGCACGACCGCCCCGAAAGACACTCGGAGCCTGCCCGACCACCCCAAAAGGCTCTCGGAGCTTACTCGGCTGCCCCGAAAGGCACTCGGAGCCAGCCCAGCAGCCCCGAAATGCACTTTAAGGGGGAACGGCCGCCCACAAAGGCACTCGGAGCCTCCCCGGCCGCCCCGAAAGCCACTCGGAGCCTGCCTGGCTGCCCCGAAAGGCAATCGGAGCCTCCCCGGCCTCCCCGAAAGGCACTCGGAGCCTTCCCCTCCGCCCCGAAAGGCACTCGTAGGCGACCCGGCCGCCTGAAAGGCACTCGGAGCCTGCACGACCGCCCCGAAAGACACTCGGAGCCTGCCCGACAACCCCAAAAGGCTCTCGGAGCTTACTCGGCTGCCCCGAAAGGCAGTCGGAGCCAGCCCAGCAGCCCCGAAATGCACTTTAAGGGGGAACGGCCGCCCACAAAGGCACTCGGAGCCTCCCCGGCTGCCCCGAAAGGCACTCGGAGCCTGCCTGGCTGCCCCGAAAGCCACTCGGAGCCTCCCCGGCCACCCCAAAAGGCACTCGGAGCCTCCCCGACCAACCCGAAAGGCACTCGGAACCTCCCCGGCCGCCCCGAAAGGCACTCGGAGCCTCCCCGGCCACCCCGAAAGGCACTCGGAGGCATCACGGCCGTCCCGAAAGGTACTCGGAGCCTCCACGGCCGCCCCGAAAGGCACTCAGAGCCTGCCCGGCCTCCCCGAAAGGCACTCGGAGGCGGCCCGGCCTCCCCGAAAGGCACTCGGAGCCTCCCCGGCCGCCTCGAAAGGCACTCGGAGCCTCCCAGGCCACCCCGAAAGGCACTCGGAGCCTCCCCGGCCGCCCCGAAAGGCACTCAGAGGCGGCCCGGCCTCCCCGAAAGGCACTCGGAGGCGGACCAGCCGCGCTGAAAGGCTCTCAGAGGCAGCCCGGCCGCCCCGAAAGGCACTCGGAGCCTCCCCGGCCGCCCCGAAAGGCACTCGGAGCCTCTCCGGCCACCCCAAAAGGCACTCGGAGCCTCCCCGGCCCCCCCGAATGGCACTCGGAGGCGGCCCGGCCGCCCCGAAAGGCACTCGGAGCCGGCTCGGCCGTCCCAAAAGGCACTCGGAGCCAGCCCGGCCGCACCAAAAGGCACTCGGAGCCAGCCCGGCCGCCCCGAAAGGAACTTGGAGCCTCCCTGGCCGCCCACAAAGGCACGCGGGGGCGGCCCGGCCGCCCCAAAAGGGACTCGGAGCCTTCCCCTCCGCCCCGAAAGGCACTCGTAGGCGACCCGGCCGCCTCCAAAGGCACTCGGAGCCTGCCCGACCACCCCAAAAGGCTCTCGGCGCCTACACGACCGCCCCGAAAGGCAGTCAGAGCCAGCCCGACCGGCCCGACATGCACTTTATGGGGGAACGGCCTCCCCGAAAGGCACTCGGAGCCTCCACGGCCGCCCCGAAAGGCACTCGGAGGCGGCCCGGCCGCCCCAAAAGGCACTCGGAGCCTCCCCAGCCGCCCCGAAAGGCACTCGGAGCCTCCCCGGCCGCCCCAAAAGGCACTCGGAGCCTCCCCGGCCGTCCCGAAAGGTACTCGGAGCCTCACCGGCCACCCCGAAAGGCACTCGGAGGCGGCCCGGCCTCCCCGAAAGGCACTCGGAGGCGGTCCGGCCTCCCTGAAAGGCACTCGGAGCCTCCCCGGCCGCCCACAAAGGCACTCGGAGCCTCCCAGGCCACCCCCGAAAGGCACTCGTAGCGGGCTCGGCCATCCCAAAAGGCACTCGGAGCCAGCCCGGCCTCCCCGAAAGGCACTCGGAGCCTCCCCGGCTGCCCCGAAAGGCACTCGGAGCCTTCCCCTCCGCCCCGAAAGGCACTCGGAGGCGGCCTGGCCTCCCCGAAAGGCACTCGGAGCCTCCCCGGCCGCCCCGAAAGGCACTCGGAGCCTCCCAGGCCACCCCGAAAGGCACTCGGAGCCTCCCCGGCCGCCCCGAAAGGCACTCGGAGGCGGCCCGGCCGCCCACAAAGGCACTCGGAGCCTCCCCGGCCTCCCCGAAAGGCACTCGGAGCCTCTCCGGCCGCCCCGAAAGGCACTCGTAGGCGACCCGGCCGCCTCCAAAGGCACTCGGAGCCTGCACGACCGCCCCGAAAGACACTCGGAGCCTGCCCGACCACCCCAAAAGGCTCTCAGAGCCTACTCGGCCGCCCCGAAAGGCAGTCGGAGCCAGCCCAGCAGCCCCGAAATGCACTTTAAGGGGGAACGGCCGCCCACAAAGGCACTCGGAGCCTCCCCGGCCGCCCCGAAAGGCAGTCGGAGCCTCCCCGGCTGCCCCGAAAGGCAATCGGAGCCTCCCCGGTCGCCCCGAAAGGCACTCGGAGCCTCCCCGGCCACCCCAAAAGGCACTCGGAGCCTCCCCGGCCGCCCCGAAAGGCAATCGGAGCGTCCCCGGCCTCCCCAAATGGCACTCGGAGCCTCCCCGGCCGCCCCGAAAGGCACTCGGAGCCTCCCCGGCCGCCCCGAAAGGCAGTCGGAGCCAGCCCAGCAGCCGCGAAATGCACTTTATGGGGGAACGGCCTCCCCGAAAGGCACTCGGAGCCTCCACGGCCGCCCCGAAAGGCACTCGGAGGCGGCCCGGCCACCCCGAAAGGCACTCGGAGCCTCACCGGCGGCCCCGAAAGGCACTCGGAGCCTACCCGGCCGCCCCGAAAGGCACTCGGAGCCTTGGCCGGCCACCCCGAAAGGCACTCGGAGCCTGCCCGGCCTCCCCCAAAGGCACTCGGAGCCTCCCCGGCCGCCTCGAAAGGCACTCGGAGCCTCGCAGGCCACCCCCGAAAGGCACTCGGAGCCTCCCCGGCCGCCCCGAAAGGCACTCGGAGGCGGCCCGGCCTCCCCGAAAGGCACTCGGAGGCGGACCAGCCGCGCTGAAAGGCTCTCAGAGGCGGCGCGGCCGCCCCGAAAGGCACTCGGAGCGTCCCCGGCCTCCCCAAATGGCACTCGGAGCCTGCACGGCCGCCCCGAAAGGCACTCGGAGCCTCCCCGGCCGCCCCGAAAGGCACTCGGAGCCTCCCCGGCCGCCCCGAAAGGCAGTCGGAGCCAGCCCAGCAGCCCCGAAATGCACTTTATGGGGGAACGGCCTCCCCGAAAGGCACTCGGAGCCTCCACGGCCGCCCCGAAAGGCACTCGGAGGCGGCCCGGCCACCCCGAAAGGCACTCGGAGCCTCCCCGGCCGCCCCGAAAGGCACTCGGAGGCGGCCCGGCCGCCTCCAAAGGCACTCGGAGCCTGACCGACCGCCCCGAAAGGCACTCGGAGCCTCGCCGGCTGCACCGAAAGGCACTCGGAGCCTCCCCGGCCTCCCCGAAAGGCACTCGGAGGCGGCCCGGCCGCCCACAAAGGCACTCGGAGCCTCCCCGGCCTCCCCGAAAGGCACTCGGAGCCTTCCCCTCCGCCCCGAAAGGCACTCGTAGGCGACCCGGCCGCCTCGAAAGGCACTCGGAGCCTGCACGACCGCCCCAAAAGACACTCGGAGCCTGCCCGACCACCCCAAAAGGCTCTCAGAGCCTACTCGGCCGCCCCGAAAGGCAGTCGGAGCCAGCCCAGCAGCCCCGAAATGCACTTTAAGGGGGAACGGCCGCCCACAAAGGCACTCGGAGCCTCCCCGGCCGCCCCGAAAGGCAGTCGGAGCCTCCCCGGCTGCCCCGAAAGGCAATCGGAGCCTGCCCGGTCGCCCCGAAAGGCACTCGGAGCCCCCCCGGCCACCCCAAAAGGCACTCGGAGCCTCCCCGACCAACCCGAAAGGCACTCGGAACCTCCCCGGCCGCCCCGAAAGGCACTCGGAGCCGGCCCGGCCGCCCCGAAAGGCACTCGGAGGCATCACGGCCGTCCCGAAAGGTACTCGGAGCCTCCACGGCCGCCCCGAAAGGCACTCGGAGGCGGCCCGGCCTCCCCGAAAGGCACTCGGAGGAGGCCCGGCCTCCCCGAAAGGCACTCGGAGCCTCCCCGGCCGCCTCGAAAGGCACTCGGAGCCTCGCAGGCCACCCCCGAAAGGCACTCGGAGCCTCCCCGGCCGCCCCGAAAGGCACTCGGAGGCGGCCCGGCCTCCCCGAAAGGCACTCGGAGGCGGACCAGCCGCGCTGAAAGGCTCTCAGAGGCGGCCCGGCCGCCCCGAAAGGCACTCGGAGCGTCCCCGGCCTCCCCAAATGGCACTCGGAGCCTGCACGGCCGCCCCGAAAGGCACTCGGAGCCTCCCCGGCCGCCCCGAAAGGCAGTCGGAGCCAGCCCAGCAGCCCCGAAATGCACTTTATGGGGGAACGGCCTCCCCGAAAGGCACTCGGAGCCTCCACGGCCGCCCCGAAAGGCACTCGGAGGCGCCCGGCCACCCCGAAATGCACTCGGAGCCTCCCCGGCCGCCCCGAAAGGCACTCGGAGCCTCCCCGGCCGCCCCGAAAGGCACTCGGAGGCGGCCCGGCCACCCCGAAAGGCACTCGGAGCCTGCCCGGCCTCCCCCAAAGGCACTCGGAGCCTCTCCGGACGCCCCGAAAGGCACTCGGAGCCTCCCAGGCCACCCCGAAAGGCACTCGGAGCCTCCCCGGCCTCCCCGAAAGGCACTCGGAGCCTCCCCGGCCGCCCCGAAAGGCACTCGGAGCCTCCCCGGCCGCCCCGAAAGGCACTCGGAGGCGGCCCGGCCTCCCCGAAAGGCACTCGGAGCCTGCCCGGCCTCCCCGAAAGGCACTCGGAGCCTTCCTAGCCGACCCCAAAGGCACTCGGAGTTCCCCGGCCGCCCCGAAAGGCACTGGGAGCCTCCCCGGCCGCCTCGAAAGGCACTCGCAGCCTTCGCCGGCCCCCCCGATAGGCACTCGGAGCTGGCCAGCCGCCCCCAAAGGCACTCGGAGCCTCCCCTGCCGCCCACAAAGGCACTCGGAGCCTTCGCCGGCCCCCCCCAAAGGCACTCGGAGCCTCCCCGGCCGCCCCGAAAGCCACTCGGAGCCTCGCCGGCTGCACCGAAAGGCACTGGGAGGCGGTCTGGCAACCCCGAAAGGCACTCGGAGCCTGCCCGGCCGCCCACAAAGGCACTCAGAGTTCCCCGGCCGCCCCGAAAGGCACTCGGAGCCTTCCCCTCCGCCCCGAAAGGCACTCGTAGGCGACCCGGCCGCCTCCAAAGGCACTCGGAGCCTGCACGACCGCCCCGAAAGACACTCGGAGCCTGCCCGACCACCCCAAAAGGCTCTCAGAGCCTACTCGGCCGCCCCGAAAGGCAGTCGGAGCCAGCCCAGCAGCCCCGAAATGCACTTTAAGGGGGAACGGCCGCCCACAAAGGCACTCGGAGCCTGACCGACCGCCCCGAAAGGCACTCGGAGCCTCGCCGGCTGCACCGAAAGGCACTCGGAGCCTCCCCGGCCTCCCCGAAAGGCACTCGGAGGCGGCCCGGCCGCCCACAAAGGCACTCGGAGCCTCCCCGGCCTCCCCGAAAGGCACTCGGAGCCTTCCCCTCCGCCCCGAAAGGCACTCGTAGGCGACCCGGCCGCCTCCAAAGGCACTCGGAGCCTGCACGACCGCCCCGAAAGACACTCGGAGCCTGCCCGACCACCCCAAAAGGCTCTCAGAGCCTACTCGGCCGCCCCGAAAGGCAGTCGGAGCCAGCCCAGCAGCCCCGAAATGCACTTTAAGGGGGAACGGCCGCCCACAAAGGCACTCGGAGCCTCCCCGGCCGCCCCGAAAGGCAGTCGGAGCCTCCCCGGCTGCCCCGAAAGGCAATCGGAGCCTGCCCGGTCGCCCCGAAAGGCACTCGGAGCCCCCCCGGCCACCCCAAAAGGCACTCGGAGCCTCCCCGACCAACCCGAAAGGCACTCGGAACCTCCCCGGCCGCCCCGAAAGGCACTCGGAGCCGGCCCGGCCGCCCCGAAAGGCACTCGGAGGCATCACGGCCGTCCCGAAAGGTACTCGGAGCCTCCACGGCCGCCCCGAAAGGCACTCGGAGGCGGCCCGGCCTCCCCGAAAGGCACTCGGAGGAGGCCCGGCCTCCCCGAAAGGCACTCGGAGCCTCCCCGGCCGCCTCGAAAGGCACTCGGAGCCTCGCAGGCCACCCCCGAAAGGCACTCGGAGCCTCCCCGGCCGCCCCGAAAGGCACTCGGAGGCGGCCCGGCCTCCCCGAAAGGCACTCGGAGGCGGACCAGCCGCGCTGAAAGGCTCTCAGAGGCGGCGCGGCCGCCCCGAAAGGCACTCGGAGCGTCCCCGGCCTCCCCAAATGGCACTCGGAGCCTGCACGGCCGCCCCGAAAGGCACTCGGAGCCTCCCCGGCCGCCCCGAAAGGCACTCGGAGCCTCCCCGGCCGCCCCGAAAGGCAGTCGGAGCCAGCCCAGCAGCCCCGAAATGCACTTTATGGGGGAACGGTCTCCCCGAAAGGCACTCGGAGCCTCCACGGCCGCCCCGAAAGGCACTCGGAGGCGCCCGGCCACCCCGAAATGCACTCGGAGCCTCCCCGGCCGCCCCGAAAGGCACTCGGAGCCTCCCCGGCCGCCCCGAAAGGCACTCGGAGGCGGCCCGGCCACCCCGAAAGGCACTCGGAGCCTGCCCGGCCTCCCCGAAAGGCACTCGGAGCCTCTCCGGACGCCCACAAAGGCACTCGGAGCCTCCCAGGCCACCCCAAAAGGCACTCGGAGCCTCCCCGGCCTCCCCGAAAGGCACTCGGAGCCTCCCCGGCCGCCCCGAAAGGCACTCGGAGCCTCCCCGGCCGCCCCGAAAGGCACTCGGAGGCGGCCCGGCCACCCCGAAAGGCACTCGGAGCCTGCCCGGCCTCCCCCAAAGGCACTCGGAGCCTCTCCGGACGCCCCGAAAGGCACTCGGAGCCTCCAAGGCCACCCCGAAAGGCACTCGGAGCCTCCCCGGCCTCCCCGAAAGGCACTCGGAGCCTCCCCGGCCGCCCCGAAAGGCACTCGGAGCCTCCCCGGCCGCCCCGAAAGGCACTCGGAGGCGGCCCGGCCTCCCCGAAAGGCACTCGGAGCCTGCCCGGCCTCCCCGAAAGGCACTCGGAGCCTTCCTAGCCGACCCCAAAGGCACTCGGAGTTCCCCGGCTGCCCCGAAAGGCACTGGGAGCCTCCCCGGCCGCCTCGAAAGGCACTCGCAGCCTTCGCCGGCCCCCCCGATAGGCACTCGGAGCTGGCCAGCCGCCCCCAAAGGCACTCGGAGCCTCCCCTGCCGCCCACAAAGGCACTCGGAGCCTTCGCCGGCCCCCCCCAAAGGCACTCGGAGCCTCCCCGGCCGCCCCGAAAGCCACTCGGAGCCTCGCCGGCTGCACCGAAAGGCACTGGGAGGCGGTCTGGCAACCCCGAAAGGCACTCGGAGCCTGCCCGGCCGCCCACAAAGGCACTCAGAGTTCCCCGGCCGCCCCGAAAGGCACTCGGAGCCTTCCCCTCCGCCCCGAAAGGCACTCGTAGGCGACCCGGCCGCCTCCAAAGGCACTCGGAGCCTGCACGACCGCCCCGAAAGACACTCGGAGCCTGCCCGACCACCCCAAAAGGCTCTCAGAGCCTACTCGGCCGCCCCGAAAGGCAGTCGGAGCCAGCCCAGCAGCCCCGAAATGCACTTTAAGGGGGAACGGCCGCCCACAAAGGCACTCGGAGCCTGACCGACCGCCCCGAAAGGCACTCGGAGCCTCGCCGGCTGCACCGAAAGGCACTCGGAGCCTCCCCGGCCTCCCCGAAAGGCACTCGGAGGCGGCCCGGCCGCCCACAAAGGCACTCGGAGCCTCCCCGGCCTCCCCGAAAGGCACTCGGAGCCTTCCCCTCCGCCCCGAAAGGCACTCGTAGGCGACCCGGCCGCCTCCAAAGGCACTCGGAGCCTGCACGACCGCCCCGAAAGACACTCGGAGCCTGCCCGACCACCCCAAAAGGCTCTCAGAGCCTACTCGGCCGCCCCGAAAGGCAGTCGGAGCCAGCCCAGCAGCCCCGAAATGCACTTTAAGGGGGAACGGCCGCCCACAAAGGCACTCGGAGCCTCCCCGGCCGCCCCGAAAGGCAGTCGGAGCCTCCCCGGCTGCCCCGAAAGGCAATCGGAGCCTGCCCGGTCGCCCCGAAAGGCACTCGGAGCCCCCCCGGCCACCCCAAAAGGCACTCGGAGCCTCCCCGACCAACCCGAAAGGCACTCGGAACCTCCCCGGCCGCCCCGAAAGGCACTCGGAGCCGGCCCGGCCGCCCCGAAAGGCACTCGGAGGCATCACGGCCGTCCCGAAAGGTACTCGGAGCCTCCACGGCCGCCCCGAAAGGCACTCGGAGGCGGCCCGGCCTCCCCGAAAGGCACTCGGAGGAGGCCCGGCCTCCCCGAAAGGCACTCGGAGCCTCCCCGGCCGCCTCGAAAGGCACTCGGAGCCTCGCAGGCCACCCCCGAAAGGCACTCGGAGCCTCCCCGGCCGCCCCGAAAGGCACTCGGAGGCGGCCCGGCCTCCCCGAAAGGCACTCGGAGGCGGACCAGCCGCGCTGAAAGGCTCTCAGAGGCGGCGCGGCCGCCCCGAAAGGCACTCGGAGCGTCCCCGGCCTCCCCAAATGGCACTCGGAGCCTGCACGGCCGCCCCGAAAGGCACTCGGAGCCTCCCCGGCCGCCCCGAAAGGCACTCGGAGCCTCCCCGGCCGCCCCGAAAGGCAGTCGGAGCCAGCCCAGCAGCCCCGAAATGCACTTTATGGGGGAACGGTCTCCCCGAAAGGCACTCGGAGCCTCCACGGCCGCCCCGAAAGGCACTCGGAGGCGCCCGGCCACCCCGAAATGCACTCGGAGCCTCCCCGGCCGCCCCGAAAGGCACTCGGAGCCTCCCCGGCCGCCCCGAAAGGCACTCGGAGGCGGCCCGGCCACCCCGAAAGGCACTCGGAGCCTGCCCGGCCTCCCCGAAAGGCACTCGGAGCCTCTCCGGACGCCCCGAAAGGCACTCGGAGCCTCCCAGGCCACCCCGAAAGGCACTCGGAGCCTCCCCGGCCTCCCCGAAAGGCACTCGGAGCCTCCCCGGCCGCCCCGAAAGGCACTCGGAGCCTCCCCGGCCGCCCCGAAAGGCACTCGGAGGCGGCCCGGCCTCCCCGAAAGGCACTCGGAGCCTGCCCGGCCTCCCCGAAAGGCACTCGGAGCCTTCCTAGCCGACCCCAAAGGCACTCGGAGTTCCCCGGCCGCCCCGAAAGGCACTGGGAGCCTCCCCGGCCGCCTCGAAAGGCACTCGCAGCCTTCGCCGGCCCCCCCGATAGGCACTCGGAGCTGGCCAGCCGCCCCCAAAGGCACTCGGAGCCTCCCCTGCCGCCCACAAAGGCACTCGGAGCCTTCGCCGGCCCCCCCCAAAGGCACTCGGAGCCTCCCCGGCCGCCCCGAAAGCCACTCGGAGCCTCGCCGGCTGCACCGAAAGGCACTGGGAGGCGGTCTGGCAACCCCGAAAGGCACTCGGAGCCTGCCCGGCCGCCCACAAAGGCACTCAGAGTTCCCCGGCCGCCCCGAAAGGCACTCGGAGCCTCCACGACCACCCACAAAGGCACTCGGAGCCTCCCCGGCCGCCTCCAAAGGTACTCGGAGGCGGCCCAGAAACCCCGAAAGGCACTCGGAACCTTCCTAGCCGCCCCAAAAGGCACTCGGAGCCTCCCCGGCTGCCCACAAAAGCACTCGGAGCCTTGGCCGGCCACCCCGAAACGCATTCGGAGCCTGCCCGGCCGCCCCCAAAGGCACTCGGAGGCGGCCCCGGCCGCCCCGAAAGGCACTCGGAGGAGGCCCGGCCGCCCAAAAAGGGACTCGGAGCCTGCCAGGCCACCCCGAAAGGCACTCGGAGCCTCCCCGGCCGCCCTGAAAGGCACTAGGATGCGGCCCGGCCTCCCCGAAAGGCATTCGGAGCCTCCGCGGACGCCCCGAAAGGCACTCAGAGTTCCCCGGCCGCCCCGAAAGGCACTCGGAGCCTTCCTAGCCGCCCCAAAAGGCACTCGGAGCCTCCCCGGCCGCCTCGAAAGGCACTCGCAGCCTTCGCCGGCCCCCCCGAAAGGCACTCGGAGCTGGCCAGCCGCCCCCAAAGGCACTCGGAGCCTCCCCTGCCACCCACAAAGGCACTCGGAGCCTTCGCCGGCCCCCCCCAAAGGCACTCGGAGCCTCCCCGGCCGCCCCGAAAGCCACTCGGAGGCGGCCGCGGCCACCCCGAAAGGCACTGGTAGGCAGACCGGCCGCCCCGAAAGGCACTCGGAGCCTGTCCGGCTGCCCCGAAAGGCACTCGGAGGCTCCCCGGCTGCCCCGAAAGGCACTCAGAGCCTCCCCGGCCTCCCCGAAAGGCACTCGGAGCCAGCCCGGCCGCCCCGAAAGCCACTCGGAGGCGGCCCCGGCCGCCTCGAAAGGCACTGGGAGGCGGCCCGGCCACTCTGAAAGGCACTCGGAGGCGGCACGGCCGCCCCGAAAGGCACTTGGAGCCGGCCTGGCCGCCCCGAAAGGCACTAGGAGCGGGCCCGGCCACCCCAAAAGGCACTCGGAGGTGGCCCGGCCGCCCCGAAAGGCACTCGGAGCCTCCCCGACCTCCCACAAAGGCCCTCGGAGCCTCCCCGGCCGCCCCGAAAGGCACTCAGACGCGGCACGGCCGTCCCGAAAGGCAATTGGAGGTGGCCCGGCTGCCCCCAAAGGCACTTGGAGCCGGCCTGGCCGCCCCGAAAGGCACACGGAGCGGGCCCGGCCGCCCCAAAAGGCACTCGGAGGTGGCCCGGCTGCCCCCAAAGGCACTCGGAGCCTCCCCGGACGTCCCAAAAGGCACTCGGAGAGGGGCCGGCAACCCCCAAAGGCACTCAGAGCGTCCACGGCCCCCCGAAAGGCACTCGGAGCCTCCCCGGCCGCCCCCAAGGGCACTCGGAACCTCCCCGGCCACCCCAAAAGGCACTCGGAGCCTCCCCAGCCTCCCCGAAAGGCACTCAGAGCCTCCCCGGATGCCCTGATAGGCACTCGGAACCTCCCAGGCCGCCACGAAAGGCACTCGGAGCCTCCCCAGTCGCACCGAAAGGCACTCGGAGCCTGCCCGGACGCCCACAAAGGCACTTGGAGCCTCCCCGGTCGCCCCGAAAGGCACTCAGAGCCTCCGCGGACGCCCCGAAAGGCACTCGGAGTCGGTCCGGCCACCCACAAAGGCACTCAGAGCCTCCCCAGCCTCCCCGAAAGGCACTCGGAGCCTCCCCGGTCGCTCATAAAGGCACTCGGAGGTGGCCCAGCCGCACCGAAAGGCACTCGGAGCCTCGCAGGCCGCTCAAAAAGGCATTCGGAGCCTCCACGGCCGCCCACAAAGGCACTCGGAGGCGGCCCGGCCGCCCTGAAAGGTACTCGGAGCCTGCCCGGACGCCCCAAAAGGCACTCGGAGCCTCCCCGGCCGCACCAAAAGGCACTCTGTGGCGGCCCGGCCTCCCGGAAAGGCACTGGGACGGGCCCAGCTGCCTCGAAAGGCACTCGGAGGCAGTCCGGCCACCCACAAAGGCACTCGGAGCCTCCCCGCCGCCCACAAAGGCACTCGGAGCCTCCCCGGCCGCACCAAAAGGCACTCGGAGGCGGACCAGCCACCCCGAAAGGCACTCGGAGCCTCCCCGTCCGCCCGAAAGGCACTCGGAGCCGGCCCGGCCACCCCGAAAGGCACTCGGAGCCTCCCCGGCCGCACCAAAAGGCACTCGGAGGTGGTCCGGCCACCCCGAAAGGCACTCGGAGCCTCCCCGGACACCCCGAAAGGCACTCGGAGCCTCCCCTGCCGCCACGAAAGGCACTCGGAGCCTCCCCGGTCGCCCCGAAAGCCACTCGGAGCCTCCCCGGCCGCCCCAAAAGGCGCTCGGAGCCTCCCCGGCCTCCCCGAAAGGCACTCGGAGCCTCCCCGGCTGCCCACAAAGGCACTCGGAGCCTGCCCGGCCACCCCCAAAGGCACTCAGAGCGTCGCCGGCCCCCCGAAAGGCACTCGGAGCCTCCCCAGATGCCCCGAAAGGCACTCGGAGCCTCCCCGGCCGCCCCGAAAGGCACTCGGAGGCAGCCCGGCCACCCCGAAAGGCACTCGGAGCCTCCTCGGCCACCCCGAAAGGCACTCGGAGCCTTCCCGGATGCCCCGAAAGGCACTCGGAGCCTCCCCGGACGCCCCGAAAGGCACTCAGAGCCTCCCCGGCTGCACCAAAAGGCACTCGGAGCCTCCCCGGACGCCCACAAAGGCACTCGGAGCCACCCGGGCGGCCCACAAAGGCACTCGGAGCCTCCCCGGCCACCCCGAATGGCACTCGGAGCTGGCCCGGCCGCCCCGAAAGGCACTCGGTGCCAGCTCTGCCGTCCCAAAAGCCACTCGGAGCCTCCCCGACCGCCCCGAAAGGCACTCGGAGCCTCCCTGGCCGCCCCGAAAGGCACTCGGAGCCTCCCCGGCCACCCTGAAAGGCACTCGGAGCCTCCCAGGCCGCCCCGAAAGGCACTCGGAGCCTCCCCGGCCGCCCCCAAAGGCACTCGGAGCCTGCCTGGATGCCCACAAAGACACTCGGAGCCTCCCGACCGCCCCGAAAGGCACTCGGAGCCTCCCCGGCCACCCCCAAAGGCACTCAGAGCCTGCCCGGCCGCTCCGAAAGGCACTCGGAGCCTCCCCGGCTGCCCCGAAAGGCACTCGGAGGCAGCACGGCTGCCCCGAAAGACACTCGGAGCCTCCCCGGCCTCCCCGAAAGGCACTCGGAGCCTCCCCGGCCGCCCACAAAGGCACTCGGAGCCTCCACGGACACCCCAAAAGGCACTCGTAGGGGGCCCGGCCGCCCACAAAGGCAATCGGAGCCTCCCAGGCCGCCACGAAAGGCACTCGGAGCCTCCCTGGCCGCCCCGAAAGGAACTCGGAGCCTCCCGGGCCACCCCGAAAGGCACTCGGAGCCTCCCCGGCCACCCCGAAAGGCACGAGGAGGCGGCCCGGCCGCCCCAAAAGGCACTCGGAGCCTCCCTGGCCGCCCACAAAGCCACTCGGAGCCTGCCCAGCCTCCCCAAAAGGCACTCGGAGGTGGCCCGGCGGCCCCGAAAGGCACTCGGAGCCTCCCCAGCCACCCTGTAAGGCACTCGTAGCCTCCCCGACCACCCCGAAAGGCACTCGGAGGCGGACAGGCCTCCCCGAAAGGTACTCGGAGGCGACCTGGCCTCCCCGAAAGGCACTCGGAGCCTTCCCGGCCACCCCGAAAGGCACTCGGAGGAGACCCGGCCGCCTCGAAAGGCACTCGGAGCCTGCACAACCGCCCCGAAAGACACTCGGAGCCTGCCCGACCACCCCAAAAGGCTCTCGGAGCCTACTCGGCCGCCCCGAAAGGCACTCGGAGGAGACCCGGCTGTCTCCAAAGGCACTCGGAGCCTGCACGACCGCCCCAAAAGACACTCGGAGCCTGCCCGACCACCCCAAAAGGCTCTCGGAGCCTACTCGGCCGCCCCGAAAGGCACTCGGAGCGGCCCGGCCGCCCCGAAAGGGACTCGGAGGCGGCCCGGCCACCCACAAAGGCATTCGGAGCCTCCCCGGCCTCCCCGAAAGGCACTCGGAGCCTGCCCGGCCTCCCCGAAAGGCACTCGGAGCCTCCCCGGCCGCCTCGAAAGGCACTTGGAGACTGCACTGCCGCCCTGAAAGGCACTCGGAGGCGGACCGGCCACCCCGAAAGGCACTCGGAGGCGGCCCGGCCTCCCCGAAAGGCACTCGGAGGCGGACCAGCCGCGCTGAAAGGCTCTCAGAGGCGGACCGGCCGCCCCGAAAGGCACTCGGAGCCTCCCTGGCCTCCCCGAATGGCACTCGGAGCCTCCCCGGACGCCCCGAAAGGCACTCGGAGCCTCCACGGACGCCCCGAAAGGCTCTCAGAGGCGGCCTGGCCGCCCCGAAAGGCACTCGGAGCCTCCCCGGCCGCCCCGAAAGGCACTCGGAGGCGGCCCGGCCTCCCCGAAAGGCACTCGGAGGCGGTCCGGCCTCCCTGAAAGGCACTTGGAGCCTCCCCGGCCGCCCCGAAAGGCACTCGGAGCCTCCCAGGCCACCCCGAAAGGCACTCGGAGCCGGCTCGGCCATCCCAAAAGGCACTCGGAGCCAGCCCGGCCTCCCCGAAAGGCACTCGGAGCCTCCCAGGCCGCCTCGAAAGGCACTCGGAGCCTCCCAGGCCACCCTGAAAGGCACTCGGAGCCTCCCCGGCCGCCCCGAAAGGCACTCGGAGGCGGCCCGGCCGCCCACAAAGGCACTCGGAGCCTCCCCGGCCTCCCCGAAAGGCACTCGGAGCCTTCCACTCCGCCCCGAAAGGCACTCGTAGGCGACCCGGCCGCCTGAAAGGCACTCGGAGCCTGCACGACCGCCCCGAAAGACACTCGGAGCCTGCCCGACCACCCCAAAAGGCTCTCGGAGCTTACTCGGCTGCCCCGAAAGGCACTCGGAGCCAGCCCAGCAGCCCCGAAATGCACTTTAAGGGGGAACGGCCGCCCACAAAGGCACTCGGAGCCTCCCCGGCCGCCCCGAAAGCCACTCGGAGCCTGCCTGGCTGCCCCGAAAGCCACTCGGAGCCTCCCCGGCCTCCCCGAAAGGCACTCGGAGCCTTCCCCTCCGCCCCGAAAGGCACTCGTAGGCGACCCGGCCGCATGAAAGGCACTCGGAGCCTGCACGACCGCCCCGAAAGACACTCGGAGCCTGCCCGACAACCCCAAAAGGCTCTCGGAGCTTACTCGGCTGCCCCGAAAGGCAGTCGGAGCCAGCCCAGCAGCCCCGAAATGCACTTTAAGGGGGAACGGCCGCCCACAAAGGCACTCGGAGCCTCCCCGGCTGCCCCGAAAGGCACTCGGAGCCTGCCTGGCTGCCCCGAAAGCCACTCGGAGCCTCCCCGGCCACCCCAAAAGGCACTCGGAGCCTCCCCGACCAACCCGAAAGGCACTCGGAACCTCCCCGGCCGCCCCGAAAGGCACTCGGAGCCTCCCCGGCCACCCCGAAAGGCACTCGGAGGCATCACGGCCGTCCCGAAAGGTACTCGGAGCCTCCACGGCCGCCCCGAAAGGCACTCAGAGCCTGCCCGGCCTCCCCGAAAGGCACTCGGAGGCGGCCCGGCCTCCCCGAAAGGCACTCGGAGCCTCCCCGGCCGCCTCGAAAGGCACTCGGAGCCTCCCAGGCCACCCCGAAAGGCACTCGGAGCCTCCCCGGCCGCCCCGAAAGGCACTCAGAGGCGGCCCGGCCTCCCCGAAAGGCACTCGGAGGCGGACCAGCCGCGCTGAAAGGCTCTCAGAGGCAGCCCGGCCGCCCCGAAAGGCACTCGGAGCCTCCCCGGCCGCCCCGAAAGGCACTCGGAGCCTCTCCGGCCACCCCAAAAGGCACTCGGAGCCTCCCCGGCCCCCCCGAATGGCACTCGGAGGCGGCCCGGCCGCCCCGAAAGGCACTCGGAGCCGGCTCGGCCGTCCCAAAAGGCACTCGGAGCCAGCCCGGCCGCACCAAAAGGCACTCGGAGCCAGCCCGGCCGCCCCGAAAGGAACTCGGAGCCTCCCTGGCCGCCCACAAAGGCACGCGGGGGCGGCCCGGCCGCCCCAAAAGGGACTCGGAGCCTTCCCCTCCGCCCCGAAAGGCACTCGTAGGCGACCCGGCCGCCTCCAAAGGCACTCGGAGCCTGCCCGACCACCCCAAAAGGCTCTCGGCGCCTACACGACCGCCCCGAAAGGCAGTCAGAGCCAGCCCGACCGGCCCGACATGCACTTTATGGGGGAACGGCCTCCCCGAAAGGCACTCGGAGCCTCCACGGCCGCCCCGAAAGGCACTCGGAGGCGGCCCGGCCGCCCCAAAAGGCACTCGGAGCCTCCCCAGCCGCCCCGAAAGGCACTCGGAGCCTCCCCGGCCGCCCCAAAAGGCACTCGGAGCCTCCCCGGCCGTCCCGAAAGGTACTCGGAGCCTCACCGGCCACCCCGAAAGGCACTCGGAGGCGGCCCGGCCTCCCCGAAAGGCACTCGGAGGCGGTCCGGCCTCCCTGAAAGGCACTCGGAGCCTCCCCGGCCGCCCACAAAGGCACTCGGAGCCTCCCAGGCCACCCCCGAAAGGCACTCGTAGCGGGCTCGGCCATCCCAAAAGGCACTCGGAGCCAGCCCGGCCTCCCCGAAAGGCACTCGGAGCCTCCCCGGCTGCCCCGAAAGGCACTCGGAGCCTTCCCCTCCGCCCCGAAAGGCACTCGGAGGCGGCCTGGCCTCCCCGAAAGGCACTCGGAGCCTCCCCGGCCGCCCCGAAAGGCACTCGGAGCCTCCCAGGCCACCCCGAAAGGCACTCGGAGCCTCCCCGGCCGCCCCGAAAGGCACTCGGAGGCGGCCCGGCCGCCCACAAAGGCACTCGGAGCCTCCCCGGCCTCCCCGAAAGGCACTCGGAGCCTCTCCGGCCGCCCCGAAAGGCACTCGTAGGCGACCCGGCCGCCTCCAAAGGCACTCGGAGCCTGCACGACCGCCCCGAAAGACACTCGGAGCCTGCCCGACCACCCCAAAAGGCTCTCAGAGCCTACTCGGCCGCCCCGAAAGGCAGTCGGAGCCAGCCCAGCAGCCCCGAAATGCACTTTAAGGGGGAACGGCCGCCCACAAAGGCACTCGGAGCCTCCCCGGCCGCCCCGAAAGGCAGTCGGAGCCTCCCCGGCTGCCCCGAAAGGCAATCGGAGCCTCCCCGGTCGCCCCGAAAGGCACTCGGAGCCTCCCCGGCCACCCCAAAAGGCACTCGGAGCCTCCCCGGCCTCCCCGAAAGGCACTCGGAGCGTCCCCGGCCTCCCCAAATGGCACTCGGAGCCTCCCCGGCCGCCCCGAAAGGCACTCGGAGCCTCCCCGGCCGCCCCGAAAGGCAGTCGGAGCCAGCCCAGCAGCCGCGAAATGCACTTTATGGGGGAACGGCCTCCCCGAAAGGCACTCGGAGCCTCCCAGGCCACCCCGAAAGGCACTCGGAGGCGGCCCGGCCACCCCGAAAGGCACTCGGAGCCTCACCGGCGGCCCCGAAAGGCACTCGGAGCCTACCCGGCCGCCCCGAAAGGCACTCGGAGCCTTGGCCGGCCACCCCGAAAGGCACTCGGAGCCTGCCCGGCCTCCCCCAAAGGCACTCGGAGCCTCCCCGGCCGCCTCGAAAGGCACTCGGAGCCTCGCAGGCCACCCCCGAAAGGCACTCGGAGCCTCCCCGGCCGCCCCGAAAGGCACTCGGAGGCGGCCCGGCCTCCCCGAAAGGCACTCGGAGGCGGACCAGCCGCGCTGAAAGGCTCTCAGAGGCGGCGCGGCCGCCCCGAAAGGCACTCGGAGCGTCCCCGGCCTCCCCAAATGGCACTCGGAGCCTGCACGGCCGCCCCGAAAGGCACTCGGAGCCTCCCCGGCCGCCCCGAAAGGCACTCGGAGCCTCCCCGGCCGCCCCGAAAGGCAGTCGGAGCCAGCCCAGCAGCCCCGAAATGCACTTTATGGGGGAACGGCCTCCCCGAAAGGCACTCGGAGCCTCCACGGCCGCCCCGAAAGGCACTCGGAGGCGGCCCGGCCACCCCGAAAGGCACTCGGAGCCTCCCCGGCCGCCCCGAAAGGCACTCGGAGGCGGCCCGGCCGCCTCCAAAGGCACTCGGAGCCTGACCGACCGCCCCGAAAGGCACTCGGAGCCTCGCCGGCTGCACCGAAAGGCACTCGGAGCCTCCCCGGCCTCCCCGAAAGGCACTCGGAGGCGGCCCGGCCGCCCACAAAGGCACTCGGAGCCTCCCCGGCCTCCCCGAAAGGCACTCGGAGCCTTCCCCTCCGCCCCGAAAGGCACTCGTAGGCGACCCGGCCGCCTCCAAAGGCACTCGGAGCCTGCACGACCGCCCCAAAAGACACTCGGAGCCTGCCCGACCACCCCAAAAGGCTCTCAGAGCCTACTCGGCCGCCCCGAAAGGCAGTCGGAGCCAGCCCAGCAGCCCCGAAATGCACTTTAAGGGGGAACGGCCGCCCACAAAGGCACTCGGAGCCTCCCCGGCCGCCCCGAAAGGCAGTCGGAGCCTCCCCGGCTGCCCCGAAAGGCAATCGGAGCCTGCCCGGTCGCCCCGAAAGGCACTCGGAGCCCCCCCGGCCACCCCAAAAGGCACTCGGAGCCTCCCCGACCAACCCGAAAGGCACTCGGAACCTCCCCGGCCGCCCCGAAAGGCACTCGGAGCCGGCCCGGCCGCCCCGAAAGGCACTCGGAGCCTCCCCGGCCGTCCCGAAAGGTACTCGGAGCCTCCACGGCCGCCCCGAAAGGCACTCGGAGGCGGCCCGGCCTCCCCGAAAGGCACTCGGAGGAGGCCCGGCCTCCCCGAAAGGCACTCGGAGCCTCCCCGGCCGCCTCGAAAGGCACTCGGAGCCTCGCAGGCCACCCCCGAAAGGCACTCGGAGCCTCCCCGGCCGCCCCGAAAGGCACTCGGAGGCGGCCCGGCCTCCCCGAAAGGCACTCGGAGGCGGACCAGCCGCGCTGAAAGGCTCTCAGAGGCGGCCCGGCCGCCCCGAAAGGCACTCGGAGCGTCCCCGGCCTCCCCAAATGGCACTCGGAGCCTGCACGGCCGCCCCGAAAGGCACTCGGAGCCTCCCCGGCCGCCCCGAAAGGCAGTCGGAGCCAGCCCAGCAGCCCCGAAATGCACTTTATGGGGGAACGGCCTCCCCGAAAGGCACTCGGAGCCTCCACGGCCGCCCCGAAAGGCACTCGGAGGCGCCCGGCCACCCCGAAATGCACTCGGAGCCTCCCCGGCCGCCCCGAAAGGCACTCGGAGCCTCCCCGGCCGCCCCGAAAGCCACTCGGAGCCTCGCCGGCTGCACCGAAAGGCACTGGGAGGCGGTCTGGCAACCCCGAAAGGCACTCGGAGCCTGCCCGGCCGCCCACAAAGGCACTCAGAGTTCCCCGGCCGCCCCGAAAGGCACTCGGAGCCTTCCCCTCCGCCCCGAAAGGCACTCGTAGGCGACCCGGCCGCCTCCAAAGGCACTCGGAGCCTGCACGACCGCCCCGAAAGACACTCGGAGCCTGCCCGACCACCCCAAAAGGCTCTCAGAGCCTACTCGGCCGCCCCGAAAGGCAGTCGGAGCCAGCCCAGCAGCCCCGAAATGCACTTTAAGGGGGAACGGCCGCCCACAAAGGCACTCGGAGCCTGACCGACCGCCCCGAAAGGCACTCGGAGCCTCGCCGGCTGCACCGAAAGGCACTCGGAGCCTCCCCGGCCTCCCCGAAAGGCACTCGGAGGCGGCCCGGCCGCCCACAAAGGCACTCGGAGCCTCCCCGGCCTCCCCGAAAGGCACTCGGAGCCTTCCCCTCCGCCCCGAAAGGCACTCGTAGGCGACCCGGCCGCCTCCAAAGGCACTCGGAGCCTGCACGACCGCCCCGAAAGACACTCGGAGCCTGCCCGACCACCCCAAAAGGCTCTCAGAGCCTACTCGGCCGCCCCGAAAGGCAGTCGGAGCCAGCCCAGCAGCCCCGAAATGCACTTTAAGGGGGAACGGCCGCCCACAAAGGCACTCGGAGCCTCCCCGGCCGCCCCGAAAGGCAGTCGGAGCCTCCCCGGCTGCCCCGAAAGGCAATCGGAGCCTGCCCGGTCGCCCCGAAAGGCACTCGGAGCCCCCCCGGCCACCCCAAAAGGCACTCGGAGCCTCCCCGACCAACCCGAAAGGCACTCGGAACCTCCCCGGCCGCCCCGAAAGGCACTCGGAGCCGGCCCGGCCGCCCCGAAAGGCACTCGGAGGCATCACGGCCGTCCCGAAAGGTACTCGGAGCCTCCACGGCCGCCCCGAAAGGCACTCGGAGGCGGCCCGGCCTCCCCGAAAGGCACTCGGAGGAGGCCCGGCCTCCCCGAAAGGCACTCGGAGCCTCCCCGGCCGCCTCGAAAGGCACTCGGAGCCTCGCAGGCCACCCCCGAAAGGCACTCGGAGCCTCCCCGGCCGCCCCGAAAGGCACTCGGAGGCGGCCCGGCCTCCCCGAAAGGCACTCGGAGGCGGACCAGCCGCGCTGAAAGGCTCTCAGAGGCGGCGCGGCCGCCCCGAAAGGCACTCGGAGCGTCCCCGGCCTCCCCAAATGGCACTCGGAGCCTGCACGGCCGCCCCGAAAGGCACTCGGAGCCTCCCCGGCCGCCCCGAAAGGCACTCGGAGCCTCCCCGGCCGCCCCGAAAGGCAGTCGGAGCCAGCCCAGCAGCCCCGAAATGCACTTTATGGGGGAACGGTCTCCCCGAAAGGCACTCGGAGCCTCCACGGCCGCCCCGAAAGGCACTCGGAGGCGCCCGGCCACCCCGAAATGCACTCGGAGCCTCCCCGGCCGCCCCGAAAGGCACTCGGAGCCTCCCCGGCCGCCCCGAAAGGCACTCGGAGGCGGCCCGGCCACCCCGAAAGGCACTCGGAGCCTGCCCGGCCTCCCCGAAAGGCACTCGGAGCCTCTCCGGACGCCCCGAAAGGCACTCGGAGCCTCCCAGGCCACCCCGAAAGGCACTCGGAGCCTCCCCGGCCTCCCCGAAAGGCACTCGGAGCCTCCCCGGCCGCCCCGAAAGGCACTCGGAGCCTCCCCGGCCGCCCCGAAAGGCACTCGGAGGCGGCCCGGCCACCCCGAAAGGCACTCGGAGCCTGCCCGGCCTCCCCCAAAGGCACTCGGAGCCTCTCCGGACGCCCCGAAAGGCTCTCGGAGCCTCCCAGGCCACCCCGAAAGGCACTCGGAGCCTCCCCGGCCTCCCCGAAAGGCACTCGGAGCCTCCCCGGCCGCCCCGAAAGGCACTCGGAGCCTCCCCGGCCGCCCCGAAAGGCACTCGGAGGCGGCCCGGCCTCCCCGAAAGGCACTCGGAGCCTGCCCGGCCTCCCCGAAAGGCACTCGGAGCCTTCCTAGCCGACCCCAAAGGCACTCGGAGTTCCCCGGCCGCCCCGAAAGGCACTGGGAGCCTCCCCGGCCGCCTCGAAAGGCACTCGCAGCCTTCGCCGGCCCCCCCGATAGGCACTCGGAGCTGGCCAGCCGCCCCCAAAGGCACTCGGAGCCTCCCCTGCCGCCCACAAAGGCACTCGGAGCCTTCGCCGGCCCCCCCCAAAGGCACTCGGAGCCTGCCCGGCCGCCCCGAAAGCCACTCGGAGCCTCGCCGGCTGCACCGAAAGGCACTGGGAGGCGGTCTGGCAACCCCGAAAGGCACTCGGAGCCTGCCCGGCCGCCCACAAAGGCACTCAGAGTTCCCCGGCCGCCCCGAAAGGCACTCGGAGCCTTCCCCTCCGCCCCGAAAGGCACTCGTAGGCGACCCGGCCGCCTCCAAAGGCACTCGGAGCCTGCACGACCGCCCCGAAAGACACTCGGAGCCTGCCCGACCACCCCAAAAGGCTCTCAGAGCCTACTCGGCCGCCCCGAAAGGCAGTCGGAGCCAGCCCAGCAGCCCCGAAATGCACTTTAAGGGGGAACGGCCGCCCACAAAGGCACTCGGAGCCTGACCGACCGCCCCGAAAGGCACTCGGAGCCTCGCCGGCTGCACCGAAAGGCACTCGGAGCCTCCCCGGCCTCCCCGAAAGGCACTCGGAGGCGGCCCGGCCGCCCACAAAGGCACTCGGAGCCTCCCCGGCCTCCCCGAAAGGCACTCGGAGCCTTCCCCTCCGCCCCGAAAGGCACTCGTAGGCGACCCGGCCGCCTCCAAAGGCACTCGGAGCCTGCACGACCGCCCCAAAAGACACTCGGAGCCTGCCCGACCACCCCAAAAGGCTCTCAGAGCCTACTCGGCCGCCCCGAAAGGCAGTCGGAGCCAGCCCAGCAGCCCCGAAATGCACTTTAAGGGGGAACGGCCGCCCACAAAGGCACTCGGAGCCTCCCCGGCCGCCCCGAAAGGCAGTCGGAGCCTCCCCGGCTGCCCCGAAAGGCAATCGGAGCCTGCCCGGTCGCCCCGAAAGGCACTCGGAGCCCCCCCGGCCACCCCAAAAGGCACTCGGAGCCTCCCCGACCAACCCGAAAGGCACTCGGAACCTCCCCGGCCGCCCCGAAAGGCACTCGGAGCCGGCCCGGCCGCCCCGAAAGGCACTCGGAGCCTCCCCGGCCGTCCCGAAAGGTACTCGGAGCCTCCACGGCCGCCCCGAAAGGCACTCGGAGGCGGCCCGGCCTCCCCGAAAGGCACTCGGAGGAGGCCCGGCCTCCCCGAAAGGCACTCGGAGCCTCCCCGGCCGCCTCGAAAGGCACTCGGAGCCTCGCAGGCCACCCCCGAAAGGCACTCGGAGCCTCCCCGGCCGCCCCGAAAGGCACTCGGAGGCGGCCCGGCCTCCCCGAAAGGCACTCGGAGGCGGACCAGCCGCGCTGAAAGGCTCTCAGAGGCGGCCCGGCCGCCCCGAAAGGCACTCGGAGCGTCCCCGGCCTCCCCGAAAGGCAGTCGGAGCCAGCCCAGCAGCCCCGAAATGCACTTTATGGGGGAACGGCCTCCCCGAAAGGCACTCGGAGCCTCCACGGCCGCCCCGAAAGGCACTCGGAGGCGCCCGGCCACCCCGAAATGCACTCGGAGCCTCCCCGGCCGCCCCGAAAGGCACTCGGAGCCTCCCCGGCCGCCCCGAAAGCCACTCGGAGCCTCGCCGGCTGCACCGAAAGGCACTGGGAGGCGGTCTGGCAACCCCGAAAGGCACTCGGAGCCTGCCCGGCCGCCCACAAAGGCACTCAGAGTTCCCCGGCCGCCCCGAAAGGCACTCGGAGCCTTCCCCTCCGCCCCGAAAGGCACTCGTAGGCGACCCGGCCGCCTCCAAAGGCACTCGGAGCCTGCACGACCGCCCCGAAAGACACTCGGAGCCTGCCCGACCACCCCAAAAGGCTCTCAGAGCCTACTCGGCCGCCCCGAAAGGCAGTCGGAGCCAGCCCAGCAGCCCCGAAATGCACTTTAAGGGGGAACGGCCGCCCACAAAGGCACTCGGAGCCTGACCGACCGCCCCGAAAGGCACTCGGAGCCTCGCCGGCTGCACCGAAAGGCACTCGGAGCCTCCCCGGCCTCCCCGAAAGGCACTCGGAGGCGGCCCGGCCGCCCACAAAGGCACTCGGAGCCTCCCCGGCCTCCCCGAAAGGCACTCGGAGCCTTCCCCTCCGCCCCGAAAGGCACTCGTAGGCGACCCGGCCGCCTCCAAAGGCACTCGGAGCCTGCACGACCGCCCCGAAAGACACTCGGAGCCTGCCCGACCACCCCAAAAGGCTCTCAGAGCCTACTCGGCCGCCCCGAAAGGCAGTCGGAGCCAGCCCAGCAGCCCCGAAATGCACTTTAAGGGGGAACGGCCGCCCACAAAGGCACTCGGAGCCTCCCCGGCCGCCCCGAAAGGCAGTCGGAGCCTCCCCGGCTGCCCCGAAAGGCAATCGGAGCCTGCCCGGTCGCCCCGAAAGGCACTCGGAGCCCCCCCGGCCACCCCAAAAGGCACTCGGAGCCTCCCCGACCAACCCGAAAGGCACTCGGAACCTCCCCGGCCGCCCCGAAAGGCACTCGGAGCCGGCCCGGCCGCCCCGAAAGGCACTCGGAGGCATCACGGCCGTCCCGAAAGGTACTCGGAGCCTCCACGGCCGCCCCGAAAGGCACTCGGAGGCGGCCCGGCCTCCCCGAAAGGCACTCGGAGGAGGCCCGGCCTCCCCGAAAGGCACTCGGAGCCTCCCCGGCCGCCTCGAAAGGCACTCGGAGCCTCGCAGGCCACCCCCGAAAGGCACTCGGAGCCTCCCCGGCCGCCCCGAAAGGCACTCGGAGGCGGCCCGGCCTCCCCGAAAGGCACTCGGAGGCGGACCAGCCGCGCTGAAAGGCTCTCAGAGGCGGCGCGGCCGCCCCGAAAGGCACTCGGAGCGTCCCCGGCCTCCCCAAATGGCACTCGGAGCCTGCACGGCCGCCCCGAAAGGCACTCGGAGCCTCCCCGGCCGCCCCGAAAGGCAGTCGGAGCCAGCCCAGCAGCCCCGAAATGCACTTTATGGGGGAACGGTCTCCCCGAAAGGCACTCGGAGCCTCCACGGCCGCCCCGAAAGGCACTCGGAGGCGCCCGGCCACCCCGAAATGCACTCGGAGCCTCCCCGGCCGCCCCGAAATGCACTCGGAGCCTCCCCGGCCGCCCCGAAAGGCACTCGGAGGCGGCCCGGCCACCCCGAAAGGCACTCGGAGCCTGCCCGGCCTCCCCGAAAGGCACTCGGAGCCTCTCCGGACGCCCCGAAAGGCACTCGGAGCCTCCCAGGCCACCCCGAAAGGCACTCGGAGCCTCCCCGGCCTCCCCGAAAGGCACTCGGAGCCTCCCCGGCCGCCCCGAAAGGCACTCGGAGCCTCCCCGGCCGCCCCGAAAGGCACTCGGAGGCGGCCCGGCCACCCCGAAAGGCACTCGGAGCCTGCCCGGCCTCCCCCAAAGGCACTCGGAGCCTCTCCGGACGCCCCGAAAGGCTCTCGGAGCCTCCCAGGCCACCCCGAAAGGCACTCGGAGCCTCCCCGGCCTCCCCGAAAGGCACTCGGAGCCTCCCCGGCCGCCCCGAAAGGCACTCGGAGCCTCCCCGGCCGCCCCGAAAGGCACTCGGAGGCGGCCCGGCCTCCCCGAAAGGCACTCGGAGCCTGCCCGGCCTCCCCGAAAGGCACTCGGAGCCTTCCTAGCCGACCCCAAAGGCACTCGGAGTTCCCCGGCCGCCCCGAAAGGCACTGGGAGCCTCCCCGGCCGCCTCGAAAGGCACTCGCAGCCTTCGCCGGCCCCCCCGATAGGCACTCGGAGCTGGCCAGCCGCCCCCAAAGGCACTCGGAGCCTCCCCTGCCGCCCACAAAGGCACTCGGAGCCTTCGCCGGCCCCCCCCAAAGGCACTCGGAGCCTCCCCGGCCGCCCCGAAAGGCACTCGGAGCCTCGCCGGCTGCACCGAAAGGCACTGGGAGGCGGTCTGGCAACCCCGAAAGGCACTCGGAGCCTGCCCGGCCGCCCACAAAGGCACTCAGAGTTCCCCGGCCGCCCCGAAAGGCACTCGGAGCCTTCCCCTCCGCCCCGAAAGGCACTCGTAGGCGACCCGGCCGCCTCCAAAGGCACTCGGAGCCTGCACGACCGCCCCGAAAGACACTCGGAGCCTGCCCGACCACCCCAAAAGGCTCTCAGAGCCTACTCGGCCGCCCCGAAAGGCAGTCGGAGCCAGCCCAGCAGCCCCGAAATGCACTTTAAGGGGGAACGGCCGCCCACAAAGGCACTCGGAGCCTGACCGACCGCCCCGAAAGGCACTCGGAGCCTCGCCGGCTGCACCGAAAGGCACTCGGAGCCTCCCCGGCCTCCCCGAAAGGCACTCGGAGGCGGCCCGGCCGCCCACAAAGGCACTCGGAGCCTCCCCGGCCTCCCCGAAAGGCACTCGGAGCCTTCCCCTCCGCCCCGAAAGGCACTCGTAGGCGACCCGGCCGCCTCCAAAGGCACTCGGAGCCTGCACGACCGCCCCGAAAGACACTCGGAGCCTGCCCGACCACCCCAAAAGGCTCTCAGAGCCTACTCGGCCGCCCCGAAAGGCAGTCGGAGCCAGCCCAGCAGCCCCGAAATGCACTTTAAGGGGGAACGGCCGCCCACAAAGGCACTCGGAGCCTCCCCGGCCGCCCCGAAAGGCAGTCGGAGCCTCCCCGGCTGCCCCGAAAGGCAATCGGAGCCTGCCCGGTCGCCCCGAAAGGCACTCGGAGCCCCCCCGGCCACCCCAAAAGGCACTCGGAGCCTCCCCGACCAACCCGAAAGGCACTCGGAACCTCCCCGGCCGCCCCGAAAGGCACTCGGAGCCGGCCCGGCCGCCCCGAAAGGCACTCGGAGGCATCACGGCCGTCCCGAAAGGTACTCGGAGCCTCCACGGCCGCCCCGAAAGGCACTCGGAGGCGGCCCGGCCTCCCCGAAAGGCACTCGGAGGAGGCCCGGCCTCCCCGAAAGGCACTCGGAGCCTCCCCGGCCGCCTCGAAAGGCACTCGGAGCCTCGCAGGCCACCCCCGAAAGGCACTCGGAGCCTCCCCGGCCGCCCCGAAAGGCACTCGGAGGCGGCCCGGCCTCCCCGAAAGGCACTCGGAGGCGGACCAGCCGCGCTGAAAGGCTCTCAGAGGCGGCGCGGCCGCCCCGAAAGGCACTCGGAGCGTCCCCGGCCTCCCCAAATGGCACTCGGAGCCTGCACGGCCGCCCCGAAAGGCACTCGGAGCCTCCCCGGCCGCCCCGAAAGGCACTCGGAGCCTCCCCGGCCGCCCCGAAAGGCAGTCGGAGCCAGCCCAGCAGCCCCGAAATGCACTTTATGGGGGAACGGTCTCCCCGAAAGGCACTCGGAGCCTCCACGGCCGCCCCGAAAGGCACTCGGAGGCGCCCGGCCACCCCGAAATGCACTCGGAGCCTCCCCGGCCGCCCCGAAAGGCACTCGGAGCCTCCCCGGCCGCCCCGAAAGGCACTCGGAGGCGGCCCGGCCACCCCGAAAGGCACTCGGAGCCTGCCCGGCCTCCCCGAAAGGCACTCGGAGCCTCTCCGGACGCCCCGAAAGGCACTCGGAGCCTCCCAGGCCACCCCGAAAGGCACTCGGAGCCTCCCCGGCCTCCCCGAAAGGCACTCGGAGCCTCCCCGGCCGCCCCGAAAGGCACTCGGAGCCTCCCCGGCCGCCCCGAAAGGCACTCGGAGGCGGCCCGGCCTCCCCGAAAGGCACTCGGAGCCTGCCCGGCCTCCCCGAAAGGCACTCGGAGCCTTCCTAGCCGACCCCAAAGGCACTCGGAGTTCCCCGGCCGCCCCGAAAGGCACTGGGAGCCTCCCCGGCCGCCTCGAAAGGCACTCGCAGCCTTCGCCGGCCCCCCCGATAGGCACTCGGAGCTGGCCAGCCGCCCCCAAAGGCACTCGGAGCCTCCCCTGCCGCCCACAAAGGCACTCGGAGCCTTCGCCGGCCCCCCCCAAAGGCACTCGGAGCCTCCCCGGCCGCCCCGAAAGCCACTCGGAGCCTCGCCGGCTGCACCGAAAGGCACTGGGAGGCGGTCTGGCAACCCCGAAAGGCACTCGGAGCCTGCCCGGCCGCCCACAAAGGCACTCAGAGTTCCCCGGCCGCCCCGAAAGGCACTCGGAGCCTCCACGACCACCCACAAAGGCACTCGGAGCCTCCCCGGCCGCCTCCAAAGGTACTCGGAGGCGGCCCAGAAACCCCGAAAGGCACTCGGAACCTTCCTAGCCGCCCCAAAAGGCACTCGGAGCCTCCCCGGCTGCCCACAAAAGCACTCGGAGCCTTGGCCGGCCACCCCGAAACGCATTCGGAGCCTGCCCGGCCGCCCCCAAAGGCACTCGGAGGCGGCCCCGGCCGCCCCGAAAGGCACTCGGAGGAGGCCCGGCCGCCCAAAAAGGGACTCGGAGCCTGCCAGGCCACCCCGAAAGGCACTCGGAGCCTCCCCGGCCGCCCTGAAAGGCACTAGGATGCGGCCCGGCCTCCCCGAAAGGCATTCGGAGCCTCCGCGGACGCCCCGAAAGGCACTCAGAGTTCCCCGGCCGCCCCGAAAGGCACTCGGAGCCTTCCTAGCCGCCCCAAAAGGCACTCGGAGCCTCCCCGGCCGCCTCGAAAGGCACTCGCAGCCTTCGCCGGCCCCCCCGAAAGGCACTCGGAGCTGGCCAGCCGCCCCCAAAGGCACTCGGAGCCTCCCCTGCCACCCACAAAGGCACTCGGAGCCTTCGCCGGCCCCCCCCAAAGGCACTCGGAGCCTCCCCGGCCGCCCCGAAAGCCACTCGGAGGCGGCCGCGGCCACCCCGAAAGGCACTGGTAGGCAGACCGGCCGCCCCGAAAGGCACTCGGAGCCTGTCCGGCTGACCCGAAAGGCACTCGGAGGCTCCCCGGCTGCCCCGAAAGGCACTCAGAGCCTCCCCGGCCTCCCCGAAAGGCACTCGGAGCCAGCCCGGCCGCCCCGAAAGCCACTCGGAGGCGGCCCCGGCCGCCTCGAAAGGCACTGGGAGGCGGCCCGGCCACTCTGAAAGGCACTCGGAGGCGGCACGGCCGCCCCGAAAGGCACTTGGAGCCGGCCTGGCCGCCCCGAAAGGCACTAGGAGCGGGCCCGGCCACCCCAAAAGGCACTCGGAGGTGGCCCGGCCGCCCCGAAAGGCACTCGGAGCCTCCCCGACCTCCCACAAAGGCCCTCGGAGCCTCCCCGGCCGCCCCGAAAGGCACTCAGACGCGGCACGGCCGTCCCGAAAGGCAATTGGAGGTGGCCCGGCTGCCCCCAAAGGCACTTGGAGCCGGCCTGGCCGCCCCGAAAGGCACACGGAGCGGGCCCGGCCGCCCCAAAAGGCACTCGGAGGTGGCCCGGCTGCCCCCAAAGGCACTCGGAGCCTCCCCGGACGTCCCAAAAGGCACTCGGAGAGGGGCCGGCAACCCCCAAAGGCACTCAGAGCGTCCACGGCCCCCCGAAAGGCACTCGGAGCCTCCCCGGCCGCCCCCAAGGGCACTCGGAACCTCCCCGGCCACCCCAAAAGGCACTCGGAGCCTCCCCAGCCTCCCCGAAAGGCACTCAGAGCCTCCCCGGATGCCCTGATAGGCACTCGGAACCTCCCAGGCCGCCACGAAAGGCACTCGGAGCCTCCCCAGTCGCACCGAAAGGCACTCGGAGCCTGCCCGGACGCCCACAAAGGCACTTGGAGCCTCCCCGGTCGCCCCGAAAGGCACTCAGAGCCTCCGCGGACGCCCCGAAAGGCACTCGGAGTCGGTCCGGCCACCCACAAAGGCACTCAGAGCCTCCCCAGCCTCCCCGAAAGGCACTCGGAGCCTCCCCGGTCGCTCATAAAGGCACTCGGAGGTGGCCCAGCCGCACCGAAAGGCACTCGGAGCCTCGCAGGCCGCTCAAAAAGGCATTCGGAGCCTCCACGGCCGCCCACAAAGGCACTCGGAGGCGGCCCGGCCGCCCTGAAAGGTACTCGGAGCCTGCCCGGACGCCCCAAAAGGCACTCGGAGCCTCCCCGGCCGCACCAAAAGGCACTCTGTGGCGGCCCGGCCTCCCGGAAAGGCACTGGGACGGGCCCAGCTGCCTCGAAAGGCACTCGGAGGCAGTCCGGCCACCCACAAAGGCACTCGGAGCCTCCCCGCCGCCCACAAAGGCACTCGGAGCCTCCCCGGCCGCACCAAAAGGCACTCGGAGGCGGACCAGCCACCCCGAAAGGCACTCGGAGCCTCCCCGTCCGCCCGAAAGGCACTCGGAGCCGGCCCGGCCACCCCGAAAGGCACTCGGAGCCTCCCCGGCCGCACCAAAAGGCACTCGGAGGTGGTCCGGCCACCCCGAAAGGCACTCGGAGCCTCCCCGGACACCCCGAAAGGCACTCGGAGCCTCCCCTGCCGCCACGAAAGGCACTCGGAGCCTCCCCGGTCGCCCCGAAAGCCACTCGGAGCCTCCCCGGCCGCCCCGAAAGGCACTCGGAACTTGCCCGGCCTCCCACAAAGGCACTCGGAGCCTCCCCGGCCGCCTCCAAAGGTACTCGGAGGCGGCCCGGCCACCCCGAAATGCACTCGGAGCCTAACTGGCCGCCCCGAAAGGCACTCAGAGCCTCCCCGGCCACCCACAAAGGCACTCGGAGCCTTGGCCTGCCCCCCCGAAAGGTACTTGAAGCCGGCCCGGCCACCCGGAAAGCCACTCGGAGGCGGCCCCAGCCGCCCCGAAAGGCACTCGGAGGCGGCCCGGCCTCCCCGAAAGGCACTCGGAGCCTCCCCGGCTGCCCCGAAAGGCACTCGGAGCCTGCCCGGCTGCCCCGAAAGGCACTCGGAGCCTCCCCGACCTTCCACAAATGCACTCGGAGCCTCCCCGGCCGCCCCGAAAGGCACTCGGAGCCTTCCCAGCCTCCTCGAAAGGCACTCGGAGCTTGCCCGGCCGCCCCGAAAGGCACTCGGAGCTTGCCCGGCCGCCCCGAAAGGCACTCGGAGCCTCCCCGGCCGCCCCAAAAGGCACTCGGAGCCTGCCCGACCTCCCACAAAGGCACTCGGAGCCTCCCCGGCCGCCTCGAAAGGCACTCGGAGACTCCCCGGCCGCCCCAAAAGGCACTCGGAGCCTCCCCGGCCGCCCCGAAAGGCACTCGGAGTCTCCCCGGCTGCCCACAAAGGCACTCGGAGATGGCCCGGCCACCCCCAAAGGCACTCAGAGCGTCGCCGGCCCCCTGAAAAGCACTCAGAGCCTCCCCAGATGCCCCGAAAGGCACTCGGAGCCTCCCCGGCCGCCCCCAAGGGCACTCCGAGGCAGCCCGGCCACCCCGAAAGGCACTCGGAGCCTCCCCGGCTGCACCGAAAGGCACTCGGAGCCTTCCCGGATGCCCCAAAAGGCACTCGGAGAGGGGCCGGCAACCCCCAAAGGCACTCAGAGCGTCCACGGCCCCCCGAAAGGCACTCGGAGCCTCCCCGGCCGCCCCCAAGGGCACTCGGAACCTCCCCGGCCGCCCCAAAAGGCACTCGGAGCCTCCCCAGCCTCCCCGAAAGGCACTCAGAGCCTCCCCGGATGCCCTGATAGGCACTCGGAACCTCCCAGGCCGCCACGAAAGGCACTCGGAGCCTCCCCAGTCGCACCGAAAGGCACTCGGAGCCTGCCCGGACGCCCACAAAGGCACTCGGAGGCGGCTCGGCCGCCCACAAAGGCACTCGGAGGCGGCTCGGCCACCCTGAAAGGCACTCAGAGCCTCCCCGGTCGCTCATAAAGGCACTCGGAGGTGGCCCAGCCGCACCGAAAGGCACTCGGAGCCTCGCAGGCCGCTCAAAAAGGCATTCGGAGCCTCCCCGGTCGCCCCGAAAGGCACTCGGAGGCGGCCCGGCCGCCCACAAAGGCACTCGGAGGCAGCCCCGGCCGCCCCGAAAGGCACTCGGAGGAGGCCTGGACGCCCCGAAAGGCACTCGGAGCCTCCCCGGCCACCCCGAAAGGCACTCGGAGCCTCCCCGGCCGCCCCGATGGCACTCAGAGGTGGCCCGGCCACCCCGAAAGGCACTCGGAGCCTCCCCGGCCGCCCCGAAAGGCACTAGGATGCGGCCCGGCCACCCCAAAAAGCACTCAGAGGCGGCCCGGCCTCCCCGAAAGGCACTCGGAGCCTCCCCGGCCGCCCCGAAAGCCACTCGGAGGCGGCCCCGGCCGCCCCAAAAGGTACTGGGAGGCGGCCCGGCCACTCCGAAAGGCACTCGGAGGCGGCCCGGCCGCCCCGAAAGGCACTCGGAGCCTCCACAGTCGCACCGAAAGGCACTCGGAGCCTGCCCGGCCGCCACAAAGGCAATCGGAGGCGGCTCGGCCACCCTGAAAGGCACTCAGAGCCTCCGCGGACGCCCCGAAAGGCACTCGGAGTCGGTTCGGCCACCCACAAAGGCACTTGGAGCCTCCCCGGCCTCCCCGAAAGGCACTCGGAGCCTCGCCGGTCGCTCATAAAGGCACTCAGAGGTGGCCCAGCCGCACCGAAAGGCACTCGGAGCCTCGCAGGCCGCTCAAAAAGGCATTCGGAGCCTCCACGGTCGCCCCGAAAGGCACTCGGAGGCGGCCCGGCCACCCTGAAAGGTACTCGGAGCCTGCCCGGACGCCCCAAAAGGCACTCGGAGCCTCCCCGGCCGCACCAAAAGGCACTCTGTGGCGGCCCGGCCTCCCGGAAAGGCACTCAGAGCCTCCCCGCCGCCCACAAAGGCACTCGGAGCCTCCCCGGCCACCCCGAAAGGCACTCGGAGCCTCCCCGGCCGCCCCGATGGCACTCAGAGGTGGCCCGGCCACCCCGAAAGGCACTCGGAGCCTCCCCGGCCGCCCCGAAAGGCACTAGGATGCGGCCCGGCCACCCCAAAAAGCACTCAGAGGCGGCCCGGCCTCCCCGAAAGGCACTCGGAGCCTCCCCGGCCGCCCCGAAAGCCACTCGGAGGCGGCCCCGGCCGCCCCAAAAGGTACTGGGAGGCGGCCCGGCCACTCCGAAAGGCACTCGGAGGCGGCCCGGCCGCCCCGAAAGGCACTCGGAGCCTCCACAGTCGCACCGAAAGGCACTCGGAGCCTGCCCGGCCGCCACAAAGGCAATCGGAGGCGGCTCGGCCACCCTGAAAGGCACTCAGAGCCTCCGCGGACGCCCCGAAAGGCACTCGGAGTCGGTTCGGCCACCCACAAAGGCACTTGGAGCCTCCCCGGCCTCCCCGAAAGGCACTCGGAGCCTCGCCGGTCGCTCATAAAGGCACTCAGAGGTGGCCCAGCCGCACCGAAAGGCACTCGGAGCCTCGCAGGCCGCTCAAAAAGGCATTCGGAGCCTCCACGGTCGCCCCGAAAGGCACTCGGAGGCGGCCCGGCCACCCTGAAAGGTACTCGGAGCCTGCCCGGACGCCCCAAAAGGCACTCGGAGCCTCCCCGGCCGCACCAAAAGGCACTCTGTGGCGGCCCGGCCTCCCGGAAAGGCACTGGGACGGGCCCAGCTGCCTCGAAAGGCACTCGGAGGCAGTCCGGCAACCCACAAAGGCACTCAGAGCCTCCCCGCCGCCCACAAAGGCACTCGGAGCCTCCCCGGCCGCCCACAAAGGCACTCGGAGGCAACCTGACCGCCCACAAAGGCACTCGGAGCCTCCCCGGCCTCCCCAAAAGGCACTCGGAGTTGGCCCGGTTGCACCAAAAGGCACTTTGAGCCGGCCCGGTCGCCCCGAAAGGCACTCGGAGGCGGACCAGCCACCCCGAAAGGCACTCGGAGCCTCCCCGTCCGCCCGAAAGGCACTCGGAGCCGGCCCGGCCACCCACAAAGGCACTCGGAGCCTCCCCGGCCGCACCAAAAGGCACTCGGAGGTGGTCCGGCCACCCCGAAAGGCACTCGGAGCCTCCCCGGCCGCCCCCAAAAGCACTCGGAGCCTCCCCTGCCGCCACGAAAGGCACTCGGAGGCGGCCCGGCCTCCCCGAAAGCCACTCGGAGCCTCCCCGGCCGCCCCGAAAGGCACTCGGAGCCTGCCCGGCCTCCCACAAAGGCACTCGGAGCCTCCCCGGCCGCCTCCAAAGGTACTCGGAGGCGTCCCGGCCACCCCGAAATGCACTCGGAGCCTAACTGGCCGCCCCGAAAGGCACTCAGAGCCTCCCCGGCCACCCACAAAGGCACTCGGAGCCTTGGCCTGCCCCCCCGAAAGGTACTTGAAGCCGGCCCGGCCACCCGGAAAGCCACTCGGAGGCGGCCCCAGCCGCCCCGAAAGGCACTCGGAGGCGGCCCGGCTGCCCCGAAAGGCACTCGGAGCCTCCCCGACCTTCCACAAATGCACTCGGAGCCTCCACAGTCGCACCGAAAGGCACTCGGAGCCTTCCCAGCCTCCTCGAAAGGCACTCGGAGCTTGCCCGGCCGCCCCGAAAGGCACTCGGAGCTTGCCCGGCCGCCCCGAAAGGCACTCGGAGCCTCCCCGGCCGCCCCAAAAGGCACTCGGAGCCTGCCCGACCTCCCACAAAGGCACTCGGAGCCTCCCCGGCCGCCTCGAAAGGCACTCGGAGACTCCCCGGCCGCCCCAAAAGGCACTCGGAGCCTCCCCGGCCGCCCCGAAAGGCACTCGGAGTCTCCCCGGCTGCCCACAAAGGCACTCGGAGATGGCCCGGCCACCCCCAAAGGCACTCAGAGCGTCGCCGGCCCCCTGAAAAGCACTCAGAGCCTCCCCAGATGCCCCGAAAGGCACTCGGAGCCTCCCCGGCCGCCCCCAAGGGCACTCCGAGGCAGCCCGGCCACCCCGAAAGGCACTCGGAGCCTCCCCGGCTGCACCGAAAGGCACTCGGAGCCTTCCCGGATGCCCCAAAAGGCACTCGGAGAGGGGCCGGCAACCCCCAAAGGCACTCAGAGCGTCCACGGCCCCCCGAAAGGCACTCGGAGCCTCCCCGGCCGCCCCCAAGGGCACTCGGAACCTCCCCGGCCGCCCCAAAAGGCACTCGGAGCCTCCCCAGCCTCCCCGAAAGGCACTCAGAGCCTCCCCGGATGCCCTGATAGGCACTCGGAACCTCCCAGGCCGCCACGAAAGGCACTCGGAGCCTCCCCAGTCGCACCGAAAGGCACTCGGAGCCTGCCCGGACGCCCACAAAGGCACTCGGAGGCGGCTCGGCCGCCCACAAAGGCACTCGGAGGCGGCTCGGCCACCCTGAAAGGCACTCAGAGCCTCCCCGGTCGCTCATAAAGGCACTCGGAGGTGGCCCAGCCGCACCGAAAGGCACTCGGAGCCTCGCAGGCCGCTCAAAAAGGCATTCGGAGCCTCCCCGGTCGCCCCGAAAGGCACTCGGAGGCGGCCCGGCCGCCCACAAAGGCACTCGGAGGCAGCCCCGGCCGCCCCGAAAGGCACTCGGAGGAGGCCTGGACGCCCCGAAAGGCACTCGGAGCCTCCCCGGCCACCCCGAAAGGCACTCGGAGCCTCCCCGGCCGCCCCGATGGCACTCAGAGGTGGCCCGGCCACCCCGAAAGGCACTCGGAGCCTCCCCGGCCGCCCCGAAAGGCACTAGGATGCGGCCCGGCCACCCCAAAAAGCACTCAGAGGCGGCCCGGCCTCCCCGAAAGGCACTCGGAGCCTCCCCGGCCGCCCCGAAAGCCACTCGGAGGCGGCCCCGGCCGCCCCAAAAGGTACTGGGAGGCGGCCCGGCCACTCCGAAAGGCACTCGGAGGCGGCCCGGCCGCCCCGAAAGGCACTCGGAGCCTCCACAGTCGCACCGAAAGGCACTCGGAGCCTGCCCGGCCGCCACAAAGGCAATCGGAGGCGGCTCGGCCACCCTGAAAGGCACTCAGAGCCTCCGCGGACGCCCCGAAAGGCACTCGGAGTCGGTTCGGCCACCCACAAAGGCACTTGGAGCCTCCCCGGCCTCCCCGAAAGGCACTCGGAGCCTCGCCGGTCGCTCATAAAGGCACTCAGAGGTGGCCCAGCCGCACCGAAAGGCACTCGGAGCCTCGCAGGCCGCTCAAAAAGGCATTCGGAGCCTCCACGGTCGCCCCGAAAGGCACTCGGAGGCGGCCCGGCCACCCTGAAAGGTACTCGGAGCCTGCCCGGACGCCCCAAAAGGCACTCGGAGCCTCCCCGGCCGCACCAAAAGGCACTCTGTGGCGGCCCGGCCTCCCGGAAAGGCACTGGGACGGGCCCAGCTGCCTCGAAAGGCACTCGGAGGCAGTCCGGCAACCCACAAAGGCACTCAGAGCCTCCCCGCCGCCCACAAAGGCACTCGGAGCCTCCCCGGCCGCCCACAAAGGCACTCGGAGGCAACCTGACCGCCCACAAAGGCACTCGGAGCCTCCCCGGCCTCCCCAAAAGGCACTCGGAGTTGGCCCGGTTGCACCAAAAGGCACTTTGAGCCGGCCCGGTCGCCCCGAAAGGCACTCGGAGGCGGACCAGCCACCCCGAAAGGCACTCGGAGCCTCCCCGTCCGCCCGAAAGGCACTCGGAGCCGGCCCGGCCACCCACAAAGGCACTCGGAGCCTCCCCGGCCGCACCAAAAGGCACTCGGAGGTGGTCCGGCCACCCCGAAAGGCACTCGGAGCCTCCCCGGCCGCCCCCAAAAGCACTCGGAGCCTCCCCTGCCGCCACGAAAGGCACTCGGAGGCGGCCCGGCCTCCCCGAAAGCCACTCGGAGCCTCCCCGGCCGCCCCGAAAGGCACTCGGAGCCTGCCCGGCCTCCCACAAAGGCACTCGGAGCCTCCCCGGCCGCCTCCAAAGGTACTCGGAGGCGGCCCGGCCACCCCAAAAGGCACTCGGAGCCTCACTGGCCGCCCCGAAAGGCACTCAGAGCCTCCCCGGCCACCCACAAAGGCACTCGGAGCCTTGGCCTGCCCCCCCGAAAGGTACTTGAAGCCGGCCCGGCCACCCGGAAAGCCACTCGGAGGCGGCCCCAGCCGCCCCGAAAGACACTCGGAGCCGGCCCGGTCCCCCAGAAAGGCACTCGGAGCCTCCCCGGCTGCCCCGAAAGGCACTCGGAGCCTGCCCGGCTGCCCCGAAAGGCACTCGGAGCCTCCCCGACCTTCCACAAATGCACTCGGAGCCTTGGCCAGCCACCCCGAAAGGCAGTCGGAGCCTTCCCAGCCTCCTCGAAAGGCACTCGGAGCATCATCGGATGCCCCGAAAGGCACTCGGAGCCTGCCCGGTCACCCCGAAAGGCACTCGGAGCCTCCCCGGCCGCCCCAAAAGGCACTCGGAGCCTCGCCGGCCGCCCCGAAAGGCACTCGGAGCCTCCCCGGCCGCCCCGAAAGGCACTCGGAGCATGCCCGACCTCCCACAAAGGCACTCGGAGCCTCCCCGGCCGCCCCGAAAGGCACTCAGACGCGGCCCGGCCACCCCGAAAGGCACTCGGAGCCTGCCCGGCCGCCCACAAAGGCACTCGGAGCCTGCCCGGCCGCCTCGAAAGGCACTCGGAGGCTCCCCGGCCGCCCCAAAAGGCGCTCGGAGCCTCCCCGGCCGCCCCGAAAGGCACTCGGAGCCTCCCCGGCTGCCCACAAAGGCACTCGGAGCCTGCCCGGCCACCCCCAAAGGCACTCAGAGCGTCGCCGGCCCCCCGAAAGGCACTCGGAGCCTCCCCAGATGCCCCGAAAGGCACTCGGAGCCTCCCCGGCCGCCCCGAAAGGCACTCGGAGGCAGCCCGGCCACCCCGAAAGGCACTCGGAGCCTCCTCGGCCACCCCGAAAGGCACTCGGAGCCTTCCCGGATGCCCCGAAAGGCACTCGGAGCCTCCCCGGACGCCCCGAAAGGCACTCGGAGCCTCCCCGGCTGCACCAAAAGGCACTCGGAGCCTCCCCGGACGCCCACAAAGGCACTCGGAGCCACCCGGGCGGCCCACAAAGGCACTCGGAGCCTCCCCGGCCACCCCGAATGGCACTCGGAGCTGGCCCGGCCGCCCCGAAAGGCACTCGGTGCCAGCTCTGCCGTCCCAAAAGCCACTCGGAGCCTCCCCGACCGCCCCGAAAGGCACTCGGAGCCTCCCTGGCCGCCCCGAAAGGCACTCGGAGCCTCCCCGGCCACCCTGAAAGGCACTCGGAGCCTCCCAGGCCGCCCCGAAAGGCACTCGGAGCCTCCCCGGCCGCCCCCAAAGGCACTCGGAGCCTGCCTGGATGCCCACAAAGACACTCGGAGCCTCCCGACCGCCCCGAAAGGCACTCGGAGCCTCCCCGGCCACCCCCAAAGGCACTCAGAGCCTGCCCGGCCGCTCCGAAAGGCACTCGGAGCCTCCCCGGCTGCCCCGAAAGGCACTCGGAGGCAGCACGGCTGCCCCGAAAGACACTCGGAGCCTCCCCGGCCTCCCCGAAAGGCACTCGGAGCCTCCCCGGCCGCCCACAAAGGCACTCGGAGCCTCCACGGACACCCCAAAAGGCACTCGTAGGGGGCCCGGCCGCCCACAAAGGCAATCGGAGCCTCCCAGGCCGCCACGAAAGGCACTCGGAGCCTCCCTGGCCGCCCCGAAAGGAACTCGGAGCCTCCCGGGCCACCCCGAAAGGCACTCGGAGCCTCCCCGGCCACCCCGAAAGGCACGAGGAGGCGGCCCGGCCGCCCCAAAAGGCACTCGGAGCCTCCCTGGCCGCCCACAAAGCCACTCGGAGCCTGCCCAGCCTCCCCAAAAGGCACTCGGAGGTGGCCCGGCGGCCCCGAAAGGCACTCGGAGCCTCCCCAGCCACCCTGTAAGGCACTCGTAGCCTCCCCGACCACCCCGAAAGGCACTCGGAGGCGGACAGGCCTCCCCGAAAGGTACTCGGAGGCGACCTGGCCTCCCCGAAAGGCACTCGGAGCCTTCCCGGCCACCCCGAAAGGCACTCGGAGGAGACCCGGCCGCCTCGAAAGGCACTCGGAGCCTGCACAACCGCCCCGAAAGACACTCGGAGCCTGCCCGACCACCCCAAAAGGCTCTCGGAGCCTACTCGGCCGCCCCGAAAGGCACTCGGAGGAGACCCGGCTGTCTCCAAAGGCACTCGGAGCCTGCACGACCGCCCCAAAAGACACTCGGAGCCTGCCCGACCACCCCAAAAGGCTCTCGGAGCCTACTCGGCCGCCCCGAAAGGCACTCGGAGCGGCCCGGCCGCCCCGAAAGGGACTCGGAGGCGGCCCGGCCACCCACAAAGGCACTCGGAGCCTCCCCGGCCTCCCCGAAAGGCACTCGGAGCCTGCCCGGCCTCCCCGAAAGGCACTCGGAGCCTCCCCGGCCGCCTCGAAAGGCACTTGGAGACTGCACTGCCGCCCTGAAAGGGACTCGGAGGCGGACCGGCCACCCCGAAAGGCACTCGGAGGCGGCCCGGCCTCCCCGAAAGGCACTCGGAGGCGGACCAGCCGCGCTGAAAGGCTCTCAGAGGCGGACCGGCCGCCCCGAAAGGCACTCGGAGCCTCCCTGGCCTCCCCGAATGGCACTCGGAGCCTCCCCGGACGCCCCGAAAGGCACTCGGAGCCTCCACGGACGCCCCGAAAGGCTCTCAGAGGCGGCCTGGCCGCCCCGAAAGGCACTCGGAGCCTCCCCGGCCGCCCCGAAAGGCACTCGGAGGCGGCCCGGCCTCCCCGAAAGGCACTCGGAGGCGGTCCGGCCTCCCTGAAAGGCACTTGGAGCCTCCCCGGCCGCCCCGAAAGGCACTCGGAGCCTCCCAGGCCACCCCGAAAGGCACTCGGAGCCGGCTCGGCCATCCCAAAAGGCACTCGGAGCCAGCCCGGCCTCCCCGAAAGGCACTCGGAGCCTCCCAGGCCGCCTCGAAAGGCACTCGGAGCCTCCCAGGCCACCCTGAAAGGCACTCGGAGCCTCCCCGGCCGCCCCGAAAGGCACTCGGAGGCGGCCCGGCCGCCCACAAAGGCACTCGGAGCCTCCCCGGCCTCCCCGAAAGGCACTCGGAGCCTTCCACTCCGCCCCGAAAGGCACTCGTAGGCGACCCGGCCGCCTGAAAGGCACTCGGAGCCTGCACGACCGCCCCGAAAGACACTCGGAGCCTGCCCGACCACCCCAAAAGGCTCTCGGAGCTTACTCGGCTGCCCCGAAAGGCACTCGGAGCCAGCCCAGCAGCCCCGAAATGCACTTTAAGGGGGAACGGCCGCCCACAAAGGCACTCGGAGCCTCCCCGGCCGCCCCGAAAGCCACTCGGAGCCTGCCTGGCTGCCCCGAAAGCCACTCGGAGCCTCCCCGGCCTCCCCGAAAGGCACTCGGAGCCTTCCCCTCCGCCCCGAAAGGCACTCGTAGGCGACCCGGCCGCCTGAAAGGCACTCGGAGCCTGCACGACCGCCCCGAAAGACACTCGGAGCCTGCCCGACAACCCCAAAAGGCTCTCGGAGCTTACTCGGCTGCCCCGAAAGGCAGTCGGAGCCAGCCCAGCAGCCCCGAAATGCACTTTAAGGGGGAACGGCCGCCCACAAAGGCACTCGGAGCCTCCCCGGCTGCCCCGAAAGGCACTCGGAGCCTGCCTGGCTGCCCCGAAAGCCACTCGGAGCCTCCCCGGCCACCCCAAAAGGCACTCGGAGCCTCCCCGACCAACCCGAAAGGCACTCGGAACCTCCCCGGCCGCCCCGAAAGGCACTCGGAGCCTCCCCGGCCGCCCCGAAAGGCACTCGGAGGCATCACGGCCGTCCCGAAAGGTACTCGGAGCCTCCACGGCCGCCCCGAAAGGCACTCAGAGCCTGCCCGGCCTCCCCGAAAGGCACTCGGAGGCGGCCCGGCCGCCCACAAAGGCACTCGGAGCCTCCCCGGCCTCCCCGAAAGGCACTCGGAGCCTTCCACTCCGCCCCGAAAGGCACTCGTAGGCGACCCGGCCGCCTGAAAGGCACTCGGAGCCTGCACGACCGCCCCGAAAGACACTCGGAGCCTGCCCGACCACCCCAAAAGGCTCTCGGAGCTTACTCGGCTGCCCCGAAAGGCACTCGGAGCCAGCCCAGCAGCCCCGAAATGCACTTTAAGGGGGAACGGCCGCCCACAAAGGCACTCGGAGCCTCCCCGGCCGCCCCGAAAGCCACTCGGAGCCTGCCTGGCTGCCCCGAAAGCCACTCGGAGCCTCCCCGGCCACCCCAAAAGGCACTCGGAGCCTCCCCGACCAACCCGAAAGGCACTCGGAACCTCCCCGGCCGCCCCGAAAGGCACTCAGAGCCTGCCCGGCCTCCCCGAAAGGCACTCGGAGGCGGCCCGGCCGCCCCAAAAGGCACTCGGAGCCTCCCCGGCCGCCTCGAAAGGCACTCGGAGCCTCCACGGCCGCCCCGAAAGGCACTCAGAGCCTGCCCGGCCTCCCCGAAAGGCACTCGGAGGCGGCCCGGCCTCCCCGAAAGGCACTCGGAGCCTCCCCGGCCGCCTCAAAAGGCACTCGGAGCCTCCCAGGCCACCCCGAAAGGCACTCGGAGCCTCCCCGGCCGCCCACAAAGGCACTCAGAGGCGGCCCGGACTCCCCGAAAGGCACTCGGAGGCGGACCAGCCGCGCTGAAAGGCTCTCAGAGGCAGCCCGGCCGCCCCGAAAGGCACTCGGAGGCGGCCCGGCCGCCCCGAAAGGCACTCGGAGCCGGCTCGGCCGTCCCAAAAGGCACTCGGAGCCAGCCCGGCCGCACCAAAAGGCACTCGGAGCCAGCCCGGCCGCCCCGAAAGGAACTCGGAGCCTCCCTGGCCGCCCACAAAGGCACTCGGGGGCGGCCCGGCCGCCCCAAAAGGGACTCGGAGCCTTCCCCTCCGCCCCGAAAGGCACTCGTAGGCGACCCGGCCGCCTCCAAAGGCACTCGGAGCCTCCCCGGCCGCCCCGAAAGACACTCGGAGCCTGCCCGACCACCCCAAAAGGCTCTCGGAGCCTACACGACCGCCCCGAAAGGCAGTCGGAGCCAGCCCGACCGCCCCGAAATGCACTTTATGGGGGAACGGCCTCCCCGAAAGGCACTCGGAGCCTCCACGGCCGCCCCGAAAGGCACTCGGAGGCGGCCCGGCCGCCCCAAAAGGCACTCGGAGCCTCCCCAGCCGCCCCGAAAGGCACTCGGAGCCTCCCCGGCCGCCCCAAAAGGTACTCGGAGCCTGCCCGGCGGCCCCGAAAGGCACTCGGAGCCTCCCCGGCCGTCCCGAAAGGTACTCGGAGCCTCACCGGCCACCCCGAAAGGCACTCGGAGGCGGACCGGCCTCCCCGAAAGGCACTCGGAGGCGGTCCGGCCACCCCGAAAGGCACTCGGAACCTTCCTAGCCGCCCCAAAAGGCACTCGGAGTCTCCCCGGCTGCCCCCGAAAGGCACTCGTAGCCGGCTCGGCCATCCCAAAAGGCACTCGGAGCCAGCCCGGCCACCCCAAAAGGCACTCGGAGCCTCCCCGACCAACCCGAAAGGCACTGGGAACCTCCCCGGCCGCCCCAAAAGGCACTCAGAGCCGGTCCGGCCACCCCGAAAGGCACTCGGAGGCATCACGGCCGTCCTGAAAGGTACTCGGAGCCTCCCCGGCCGCCCACAAAGGCACTCGGAGCCTCCCCGGCCTCCCCGAAAGGCACTCGGAGCCTTCCCCTCCGCCCCGAAAGGCACTCGTAGGCGACCCGGCCGCCTCCAAAGGCACTCGGAGCCTGCACGACCGCCCCGAAAGACACTCGGAGCCTGCCCGACCACCCCAAAAGGCTCTCAGAGCCTACTCGGCCGCCCCGAAAGGCAGTCGGAGCCAGCCCAGCAGCCCCGAAATGCACTTTAAGGGGGAACGGCCGCCCACAAAGGCACTCGGAGCCTCCCCGGCCGCCCCGAAAGGCAGTCGGAGCCTCCCCGGCTGCCCCGAAAGGCAATCGGAGCCTGCCCGGTCGCCCCGAAAGGCACTCGGAGCCTCCCCGGCCACCCCAAAAGGCACTCGGAGCCTCCCCGACCAACCCGAAAGGCACTCGGAACCTCCCCGGCCGCCCCGAAAGGCACTCGGAGCCGGCCCGGCCGCCCCGAAAGGCACTCGGAGGCATCACGGCCGTCCCGAAAGGTACTCGGAGCCTCCACGGCCGCCCCGAAAGGCACTCGTAGGCGGCCCGGCCTCCCCGAAAGGCACTCGGAGGAGGCCCGGCCTCCCCGAAAGGCACTCGGAGCCTCCCCGGCCGCCTCGAAAGGCACTCGGAGCCTCGCAGGCCACCCCCGAAAGGCACTCGGAGCCTCCCCGGCCGCCCCGAAAGGCACTCAGAGGCGGCCCGGCCTCCCCGAAAGGCACTCGGAGGCGGACCAGCCGCGCTGAAAGGCTCTCAGAGGCGGCCCGGCCGCCCCGAAAGGCACTCGGAGCGTCCCCGGCCTCCCCAAATGGCACTCGGAGCCTCCCCGGCCGCCCCGAAAGGCACTCGGAGCCTCCCCGGCCGCCCCGAAAGGCACTCGGAGCCTCCCTGGCCGCCCCGAAAGGCACTCGGAGGCGGCCCGGCCACCCCGAAAGGCACTCGGAGCCTGCCCGGCCTCCCCGAAAGGCACTCGGAGCCTCCCCGGCCGCCCCGAGAGGCACTCGGAGCCTCCCAGGCCACCCCGAAAGGCACTCGGAGCCTCCCCGGCCACCCCGAAAGGCACTCGGAGCCTCCCCGACCGCCCCAAAAGGCACTCAGAGCCGGTCCGGCCACCCCGAAAGGCACTCGGAGGCATCACGGCCGTCCTGAAAGGTACTCGGAGCCTCCCCGGCCACCCACAAAGGCACTCGGAGCCTGCCCGGACGCCCCCAAAGGCACTCGGAGGCGGCTCGGCCGCCCACAAAGGCACTCGGAGGCGGCTCGGCCACCCTGAAAGGCACTCAGAGCCTCCCCGGTCGCTCATAAAGGCACTCGGAGGTGGCCCAGCCGCACCGAAAGGCACTCGGAGCCTCGCAGGCCGCTCAAAAAGGCATTCGGAGCCTCCCCGGTCGCCCCGAAAGGCACTCGGAGGCGGCCCGGCCGCCCACAAAGGCACTCGGAGGCAGCCCCGGCCGCCCCGAAAGGCACTCGGAGGAGGCCTGGACGCCCCGAAAGGCACTCGGAGCCTCCCCGGCCACCCCGAAAGGCACTCGGAGCCTCCCCGGCCGCCCCGATGGCACTCAGAGGTGGCCCGGCCACCCCGAAAGGCACTCGGAGCCTCCCCGGCCGCCCCGAAAGGCACTAGGATGCGGCCCGGCCACCCCAAAAAGCACTCAGAGGCGGCCCGGCCTCCCCGAAAGGCACTCGGAGCCTCCCCGGCCGCCCCGAAAGCCACTCGGAGGCGGCCCCGGCCGCCCCAAAAGGTACTGGGAGGCGGCCCGGCCACTCCGAAAGGCACTCGGAGGCGGCCCGGCCGCCCCGAAAGGCACTCGGAGCCTCCACAGTCGCACCGAAAGGCACTCGGAGCCTGCCCGGCCGCCACAAAGGCAATCGGAGGCGGCTCGGCCACCCTGAAAGGCACTCAGAGCCTCCGCGGACGCCCCGAAAGGCACTCGGAGTCGGTTCGGCCACCCACAAAGGCACTTGGAGCCTCCCCGGCCTCCCCGAAAGGCACTCGGAGCCTCGCCGGTCGCTCATAAAGGCACTCAGAGGTGGCCCAGCCGCACCGAAAGGCACTCGGAGCCTCGCAGGCCGCTCAAAAAGGCATTCGGAGCCTCCACGGTCGCCCCGAAAGGCACTCGGAGGCGGCCCGGCCACCCTGAAAGGTACTCGGAGCCTGCCCGGACGCCCCAAAAGGCACTCGGAGCCTCCCCGGCCGCACCAAAAGGCACTCTGTGGCGGCCCGGCCTCCCGGAAAGGCACTGGGACGGGCCCAGCTGCCTCGAAAGGCACTCGGAGGCAGTCCGGCAACCCACAAAGGCACTCAGAGCCTCCCCGCCGCCCACAAAGGCACTCGGAGCCTCCCCGGCCGCCCACAAAGGCACTCGGAGGCAACCTGACCGCCCACAAAGGCACTCGGAGCCTCCCCGGCCTCCCCAAAAGGCACTCGGAGTTGGCCCGGTTGCACCAAAAGGCACTTTGAGCCGGCCCGGTCGCCCCGAAAGGCACTCGGAGGCGGACCAGCCACCCCGAAAGGCACTCGGAGCCTCCCCGTCCGCCCGAAAGGCACTCGGAGCCGGCCCGGCCACCCACAAAGGCACTCGGAGCCTCCCCGGCCGCACCAAAAGGCACTCGGAGGTGGTCCGGCCACCCCGAAAGGCACTCGGAGCCTCCCCGGCCGCCCCCAAAAGCACTCGGAGCCTCCCCTGCCGCCACGAAAGGCACTCGGAGGCGGCCCGGCCTCCCCGAAAGCCACTCGGAGCCTCCCCGGCCGCCCCGAAAGGCACTCGGAGCCTGCCCGGCCTCCCACAAAGGCACTCGGAGCCTCCCCGGCCGCCTCCAAAGGTACTCGGAGGCGTCCCGGCCACCCCGAAATGCACTCGGAGCCTAACTGGCCGCCCCGAAAGGCACTCAGAGCCTCCCCGGCCACCCACAAAGGCACTCGGAGCCTTGGCCTGCCCCCCCGAAAGGTACTTGAAGCCGGCCCGGCCACCCGGAAAGCCACTCGGAGGCGGCCCCAGCCGCCCCGAAAGGCACTCGGAGGCGGCCCGGCCTCCCCGAAAGGCACTCGGAGCCTCCCCGGCTGCCCCGAAAGGCACTCGGAGCCTGCCCGGCTGCCCCGAAAGGCACTCGGAGCCTCCCCGACCTTCCACAAATGCACTCGGAGCCTCCCCGGCCGCCCCGAAAGGCACTCGGAGCCTTCCCAGCCTCCTCGAAAGGCACTCGGAGCTTGCCCGGCCGCCCCGAAAGGCACTCGGAGCTTGCCCGGCCGCCCCGAAAGGCACTCGGAGCCTCCCCGGCCGCCCCAAAAGGCACTCGGAGCCTGCCCGACCTCCCACAAAGGCACTCGGAGCCTCCCCGGCCGCCTCGAAAGGCACTCGGAGACTCCCCGGCCGCCCCAAAAGGCACTCGGAGCCTCCCCGGCCGCCCCGAAAGGCACTCGGAGTCTCCCCGGCTGCCCACAAAGGCACTCGGAGATGGCCCGGCCACCCCCAAAGGCACTCAGAGCGTCGCCGGCCCCCTGAAAAGCACTCAGAGCCTCCCCAGATGCCCCGAAAGGCACTCGGAGCCTCCCCGGCCGCCCCCAAGGGCACTCCGAGGCAGCCCGGCCACCCCGAAAGGCACTCGGAGCCTCCCCGGCTGCACCGAAAGGCACTCGGAGCCTTCCCGGATGCCCCAAAAGGCACTCGGAGAGGGGCCGGCAACCCCCAAAGGCACTCAGAGCGTCCACGGCCCCCCGAAAGGCACTCGGAGCCTCCCCGGCCGCCCCCAAGGGCACTCGGAACCTCCCCGGCCGCCCCAAAAGGCACTCGGAGCCTCCCCAGCCTCCCCGAAAGGCACTCAGAGCCTCCCCGGATGCCCTGATAGGCACTCGGAACCTCCCAGGCCGCCACGAAAGGCACTCGGAGCCTCCCCAGTCGCACCGAAAGGCACTCGGAGCCTGCCCGGACGCCCACAAAGGCACTCGGAGGCGGCTCGGCCGCCCACAAAGGCACTCGGAGGCGGCTCGGCCACCCTGAAAGGCACTCAGAGCCTCCCCGGTCGCTCATAAAGGCACTCGGAGGTGGCCCAGCCGCACCGAAAGGCACTCGGAGCCTCGCAGGCCGCTCAAAAAGGCATTCGGAGCCTCCCCGGTCGCCCCGAAAGGCACTCGGAGGCGGCCCGGCCGCCCACAAAGGCACTCGGAGGCAGCCCCGGCCGCCCCGAAAGGCACTCGGAGGAGGCCTGGACGCCCCGAAAGGCACTCGGAGCCTCCCCGGCCACCCCGAAAGGCACTCGGAGCCTCCCCGGCCGCCCCGATGGCACTCAGAGGTGGCCCGGCCACCCCGAAAGGCACTCGGAGCCTCCCCGGCCGCCCCGAAAGGCACTAGGATGCGGCCCGGCCACCCCAAAAAGCACTCAGAGGCGGCCCGGCCTCCCCGAAAGGCACTCGGAGCCTCCCCGGCCGCCCCGAAAGCCACTCGGAGGCGGCCCCGGCCGCCCCAAAAGGTACTGGGAGGCGGCCCGGCCACTCCGAAAGGCACTCGGAGGCGGCCCGGCCGCCCCGAAAGGCACTCGGAGCCTCCACAGTCGCACCGAAAGGCACTCGGAGCCTGCCCGGCCGCCACAAAGGCAATCGGAGGCGGCTCGGCCACCCTGAAAGGCACTCAGAGCCTCCGCGGACGCCCCGAAAGGCACTCGGAGTCGGTTCGGCCACCCACAAAGGCACTTGGAGCCTCCCCGGCCTCCCCGAAAGGCACTCGGAGCCTCGCCGGTCGCTCATAAAGGCACTCAGAGGTGGCCCAGCCGCACCGAAAGGCACTCGGAGCCTCGCAGGCCGCTCAAAAAGGCATTCGGAGCCTCCACGGTCGCCCCGAAAGGCACTCGGAGGCGGCCCGGCCACCCTGAAAGGTACTCGGAGCCTGCCCGGACGCCCCAAAAGGCACTCGGAGCCTCCCCGGCCGCACCAAAAGGCACTCTGTGGCGGCCCGGCCTCCCGGAAAGGCACTGGGACGGGCCCAGCTGCCTCGAAAGGCACTCGGAGGCAGTCCGGCAACCCACAAAGGCACTCAGAGCCTCCCCGCCGCCCACAAAGGCACTCGGAGCCTCCCCGGCCGCCCACAAAGGCACTCGGAGGCAACCTGACCGCCCACAAAGGCACTCGGAGCCTCCCCGGCCTCCCCAAAAGGCACTCGGAGTTGGCCCGGTTGCACCAAAAGGCACTTTGAGCCGGCCCGGTCGCCCCGAAAGGCACTCGGAGGCGGACCAGCCACCCCGAAAGGCACTCGGAGCCTCCCCGTCCGCCCGAAAGGCACTCGGAGCCGGCCCGGCCACCCACAAAGGCACTCGGAGCCTCCCCGGCCGCACCAAAAGGCACTCGGAGGTGGTCCGGCCACCCCGAAAGGCACTCGGAGCCTCCCCGGCCACCCCCAAAAGCACTCGGAGCCTCCCCTGCCGCCACGAAAGGCACTCGGAGGCGGCCCGGCCTCCCCGAAAGCCACTCGGAGCCTCCCCGGCCGCCCCGAAAGGCACTCGGAGCCTGCCCGGCCTCCCACAAAGGCACTCGGAGCCTCCCCGGCCGCCTCCAAAGGTACTCGGAGGCGGCCCGGCCGCCCCAAAAGGCACTCGGAGCCTCACTGGCCGCCCCGAAAGGCACTCAGAGCCTCCCCGGCCACCCACAAAGGCACTCGGAGCCTTGGCCTGCCCCCCCGAAAGGTACTTGAAGCCGGCCCGGCCACCCGGAAAGCCACTCGGAGGCGGCCCCAGCCGCCCCGAAAGACACTCGGAGCCGGCCCGGTCCCCCAGAAAGGCACTCGGAGCCTCCCCGGCTGCCCCGAAAGGCACTCGGAGCCTGCCCGGCTGCCCCGAAAGGCACTCGGAGCCTCCCCGACCTTCCACAAATGCACTCGGAGCCTTGGCCAGCCACCCCGAAAGGCAGTCGGAGCCTTCCCAGCCTCCTCGAAAGGCACTCGGAGCATCATCGGATGCCCCGAAAGGCACTCGGAGCCTGCCCGGTCACCCCGAAAGGCACTCGGAGCCTCCCCGGCCGCCCCAAAAGGCACTCGGAGCCTCGCCGGCCGCCCCGAAAGGCACTCGGAGCCTCCCCGGCCGCCCCGAAAGGCACTCGGAGCCTCCCCGACCTCCCACAAAGGCACTCGGAGCCTCCCCGGCCGCCCCGAAAGGCACTCAGACGCGGCCCGGCCACCCCGAAAGGCACTCGGAGCCTGCCCGGCCGCCCACAAAGGCACTCGGAGCCTGCCCGGCCGCCTCGAAAGGCACTCGGAGGCTCCCCGGCCGCCCCAAAAGGCGCTCGGAGCCTCCCCGGCCGCCCCGAAAGGCACTCGGAGCCTCCCCGGCTGCCCACAAAGGCACTCGGAGCCTGCCCGGCCACCCCCAAAGGCACTCAGAGCGTCGCCGGCCCCCCGAAAGGCACTCGGAGCCTCCCCAGATGCCCCGAAAGGCACTCGGAGCCTCCCCGGCCGCCCCGAAAGGCACTCGGAGGCAGCCCGGCCACCCCGAAAGGCACTCGGAGCCTCCTCGGCCACCCCGAAAGGCACTCGGAGCCTTCCCGGATGCCCCGAAAGGCACTCGGAGCCTCCCCGGACGCCCCGAAAGGCACTCGGAGCCTCCCCGGCTGCACCAAAAGGCACTCGGAGCCTCCCCGGACGCCCACAAAGGCACTCGGAGCCACCCGGGCGGCCCACAAAGGCACTCGGAGCCTCCCCGGCCACCCCGAATGGCACTCGGAGCTGGCCCGGCCGCCCCGAAAGGCACTCGGTGCCAGCTCTGCCGTCCCAAAAGCCACTCGGAGCCTCCCCGACCGCCCCGAAAGGCACTCGGAGCCTCCCTGGCCGCCCCGAAAGGCACTCGGAGCCTCCCCGGCCACCCTGAAAGGCACTCGGAGCCTCCCAGGCCGCCCCGAAAGGCACTCGGAGCCTCCCCGGCCGCCCCCAAAGCACTCGGAGCCTGCCTGGATGCCCACAAAGACACTCGGAGCCTCCCGACCGCCCCGAAAGGCACTCGGAGCCTCCCCGGCCACCCCGAAAGGCACTCAGAGCCTGCCCGGCCGCTCCGAAAGGCACTCGGAGCCTCCCCGGCTGCCCCGAAAGGCACTCGGAGGCAGCACGGCTGCCCCGAAAGACACTCGGAGCCTCCCCGGCCTCCCCGAAAGGCACTAGGAGCCTCCCCGGCCGCCCACAAAGGCACTCGGAGCCTCCACGGACACCCCAAAAGGCACTCGTAGGGGGCCCGGCCGCCCACAAAGGCAATCGGAGCCTCCCAGGCCGCCACGAAAGGCACTCGGAGCCTCCCTGGCCGCCCCGAAAGGAACTCGGAGCCTCCCGGGCCACCCCGAAAGGCACTCGGAGCCTCCCCGGCCACCCCGAAAGGCACGAGGAGGCGGCCCGGCCGCCCCAAAAGGCACTCGGAGCCTCCCTGGCCGCCCACAAAGCCACTCGGAGCCTGCCCAGCCTCCCCAAAAGGCACTCGGAGGTGGCCCGGCGGCCCCGAAAGGCACTCGGAGCCTCCCCAGCCACCCTGTAAGGCACTCGTAGCCTCCCCGACCACCCCGAAAGGCACTCGGAGGCGGACAGGCCTCCCCGAAAGGTACTCGGAGGCGACCTGGCCTCCCCGAAAGGCACTCGGAGCCTTCCCGGCCACCCCGAAAGGCACTCGGAGGAGACCCGGCCGCCTCGAAAGGCACTCGGAGCCTGCACAACCGCCCCGAAAGACACTCGGAGCCTGCCCGACCACCCCAAAAGGCTCTCGGAGCCTACTCGGCCGCCCCGAAAGGCACTCGGAGGAGACCCGGCTGTCTCCAAAGGCACTCGGAGCCTGCACGACCGCCCCAAAAGACACTCGGAGCCTGCCCGACCACCCCAAAAGGCTCTCGGAGCCTACTCGGCCGCCCCGAAAGGCATTCGGAGCGGCCCGGCCGCCCCGAAAGGGACTCGGAGGCGGCCCGGCCACCCACAAAGGCACTCGGAGCCTCCCCGGCCTCCCCGAAAGGCACTCGGAGCCTGCCCGGCCTCCCCGAAAGGCACTCGGAGCCTCCCCGGCCGCCTCGAAAGGCACTTGGAGACTGCACTGCCGCCCTGAAAGGGACTCGGAGGCGGACCGGCCACCCCGAAAGGCACTCGGAGGCGGCCCGGCCTCCCCGAAAGGCACTCGGAGGCGGACCAGCCGCGCTGAAAGGCTCTCAGAGGCGGACCGGCCGCCCCGAAAGGCACTCGGAGCCTCCCTGGCCTCCCCGAATGGCACTCGGAGCCTCCCCGGACGCCCCGAAAGGCACTCGGAGCCTCCACGGACGCCCCGAAAGGCTCTCAGAGGCGGCCTGGCCGCCCCGAAAGGCACTCGGAGCCTCCCCAGCCGCCCCGAAAGGCACTCGGAGGCGGCCCGGCCTCCCCGAAAGGCACTCGGAGGCGGTCCGGCCTCCCTGAAAGGCACTTGGAGCCTCCCCGGCCGCCCCGAAAGGCACTCGGAGCCTCCCAGGCCACCCCGAAAGGCACTCGGAGCCGGCTCGGCCATCCCAAAAGGCACTCGGAGCCAGCCCGGCCACCCCGAAAGGCACTCGGAGCCTCCCAGGCCGCCTCGAAAGGCACTCGGAGCCTCCCAGGCCACCCTGAAAGGCACTCGGAGCCTCCCCGGCCGCCCCGAAAGGCACTCGGAGCCTTCCACTCCGCCCCGAAAGGCACTCGTAGGCGACCCGGCCGCCTGAAAGGCACTCGGAGCCTGCACGACCGCCCCGAAAGACACTCGGAGCCTGCCCGACCACCCCAAAAGGCTCTCGGAGCTTACTCGGCTGCCCCGAAAGGCACTCGGAGCCAGCCCAGCAGCCCCGAAATGCACTTTAAGGGGGAACGGCCGCCCACAAAGGCACTCGGAGCCTCCCCGGCCGCCCCGAAAGCCACTCGGAGCCTGCCTGGCTGCCCCGAAAGCCACTCGGAGCCTCCCCGGCCTCCCCGAAAGGCACTCGGAGCCTTCCCCTCCGCCCCGAAAGGCACTCGTAGGCGACCCGGCCGCCTGAAAGGCACTCGGAGCCTGCACGACCGCCCCGAAAGACACTCGGAGCCTGCCCGACAACCCCAAAAGGCTCTCGGAGCTTACTCGGCTGCCCCGAAAGGCAGTCGGAGCCAGCCCAGCAGCCCCGAAATGCACTTTAAGGGGGAACGGCCGCCCACAAAGGCACTCGGAGCCTCCCCGGCTGCCCCGAAAGGCACTCGGAGCCTGCCTGGCTGCCCCGAAAGCCACTCGGAGCCTCCCCGGCCACCCCAAAAGGCACTCGGAGCCTCCCCGACCAACCCGAAAGGCACTCGGAACCTCCCCGGCCGCCCCGAAAGGCACTCGGAGCCTCCCCGGCCGCCCCGAAAGGCACTCGGAGGCATCACGGCCGTCCCGAAAGGTACTCGGAGCCTCCACGGCCGCCCCGAAAGGCACTCAGAGCCTGCCCGGCCTCCCCGAAAGGCACTCGGAGGCGGCCCGGCCTCCCCGAAAGGCACTCGGAGCCTCCCCGGCCGCCTCGAAAGGCACTCGGAGCCTCCCAGGCCACCCCGAAAGGCACTCGGAGCCTCCCCGGCCGCCCCGAAAGGCACTCAGAGGTGGCCCGGACTCCCCGAAAGGCACTCGGAGGCGGACCAGCCGCGCTGAAAGGCTCTCAGAGGCAGCCCGGCCGCCCCGAAAGGCACTCGGAGGCGGCCCGGCCACCCCGAAAGGCACTCGGAGCCGGCTCGGCCGTCCCAAAAGGCACTCGGAGCCAGCCCGGCCGCACCAAAAGGCACTCGGAGCCAGCCCGGCCGCCCCGAAAGGAACTCGGAGCCTCCCTGGCCGCCCACAAAGGCACTCGGGGGCGGCCCGGCCGCCCCAAAAGGGACTCGGAGCCTTCCCCTCCGCCCCGAAAGGCACTCGTAGGCGACCCGGCCGCCTCCAAAGGCACTCGGAGCCTCCCCGGCCGCCCCGAAAGACACTCGGAGCCTGCCCGACCACCCCAAAAGGCTCTCGGAGCCTACACGACCGCCCCGAAAGGCAGTCGGAGCCAGCCCGACCGCCCCGAAATGCACTTTATGGGGGAACGGCCTCCCCGAAAGGCACTCGGAGCCTCCACGGCCGCCCCGAAAGGCACTCGGAGGCGGCCCGGCCGCCCCAAAAGGCACTCGGAGCCTCCCCAGCCGCCCCGAAAGGCACTCGGAGCCTCCCCGGCCGCCCCAAAAGGTACTCGGAGCCTGCCCGGCGGCCCCGAAAGGCACTCGGAGCCTCCCCGGCCGTCCCGAAAGGTACTCGGAGCCTCACCGGCCACCCCGAAAGGCACTCGGAGGCGGACCGGCCTCCCCGAAAGGCACTCGGAGGCGGTCCGGCCACCCCGAAAGGCACTCGGAACCTTCCTAGCCGCCCCGAAAGGCACTCGTAGCCGGCTCGGCCATCCCAAAAGGCACTCGGAGCCAGCCCGGCCACCCCAAAAGGCACTCGGAGCCTCCCCGACCAACCCGAAAGGCACTGGGAACCTCCCCGGCCGCCCCAAAAGGCACTCAGAGCCGGTCCGGCCACCCCGAAAGGCACTCGGAGGCATCACGGCCGTCCTGAAAGGTACTCGGAGCCTCCCCGGCCGCCCACAAAGGCACTCGGAGCCTCCCCGGCCTCCCCGAAAGGCACTCGGAGCCTTCCCCTCCGCCCCGAAAGGCACTCGTAGGCGACCCGGCCGCCTCCAAAGGCACTCGGAGCCTGCACGACCGCCCCGAAAGACACTCGGAGCCTGCCCGACCACCCCAAAAGGCTCTCAGAGCCTACTCGGCCGCCCCGAAAGGCAGTCGGAGCCAGCCCAGCAGCCCCGAAATGCACTTTAAGGGGGAACGGCCGCCCACAAAGGCACTCGGAGCCTCCCCGGCCGCCCCGAAAGGCAGTCGGAGCCTCCCCGGCTGCCCCGAAAGGCAATCGGAGCCTGCCCGGTCGCCCCGAAAGGCACTCGGAGCCTCCCCGGCCACCCCAAAAGGCACTCGGAGCCTCCCCGACCAACCCGAAAGGCACTCGGAACCTCCCCGGCCGCCCCGAAAGGCACTCGGAGCCGGCCCGGCCGCCCCGAAAGGCACTCGGAGGCATCACGGCCGTCCCGAAAGGTACTCGGAGCCTCCACGGCCGCCCCGAAAGGCACTCGGAGGCGGCCCGACCTCCCCGAAAGGCACTCGGAGGAGGCCCGGCCTCCCCGAAAGGCACTCGGAGCCTCCCCGGCCGCCTCGAAAGGCACTCGGAGACTCGCAGGCCACCCCCGAAAGGCACTCGGAGCCTCCCCGGCCGCCCCGAAAGGCACTCGGAGGCGGCCCGGCCTCCCCGAAAGGCACTCGGAGGCGGACCAGCCGCGCTGAAAGGCTCTCAGAGGCGGCCCGGCCGCCCCGAAAGGCACTCGGAGCGTCCCCGGCCTCCCCAAATGGCACTCGGAGCCTGCACGGCCGCCCCGAAAGGCACTCGGAGCCTCCCCGGCCGCCCCGAAAGGCACTCGGAGCCTCCCCGGCCGCACCAAAAGGCACTCGGAGCCAGCCCAGCAGCCCCGAAATGCACTTTATGGGGGAACGGCCACCCCGAAAGGCACTCGGAGCCTCCACGGCCGCCCCGAAAGGCACTCGGAGGCGGCCCGGCCACCCCGAAAGGCACTCGGAGCCTCCCCGGCCGCCCCGAAAGGCACTCGGAGCCTCCCCGGCCTCCCCGAAAGGCACTCGGAGGCGGCCCGGCCGCCTCCAAAGGCACTCGGAGCCTGACCGACCGCCCCGAAAGGCACTCGGAGCCTCGCCGGCTGCACCGAAAGGCACTCGGAGCCTCCCCGGCCGCCCCGAAAGGCACTCGGAGGCGGCCCGGCCGCCCACAAAGGCACTCGGAGCCTCCCCGGCCTCCCCGAAAGGCACTCGGAGCCTTCCCCTCCGCCCCGAAAGGCACTCGTAGGCGACCCGGCCGCCTCCAAAGGCACTCGGAGCCTGCACGACCGCCCCGAAAGACACTCGGAGCCTGCCCGACCACCCCAAAAGGCTCTCAGAGCCTACTCGGCCGCCCCGAAAGGCAGTCGGAGCCAGCCCAGCAGCCCCGAAATGCACTTTAAGGGGGAACGGCCGCCCACAAAGGCACTCGGAGCCTCCCCGGCTGCCCCGAAAGGCAGTCGGAGCCTCCCCGGCTGCCCCGAAAGGCAATCGGAGCCTCCCAGGCCACCCCGAAAGGCACTCGGAGGCGGCCCGGCCACCCCGAAAGGCACTCGGAGCCTGCCCGGCCTCCCCGAAAGGCACTCGGTGCCTCTCCGGACGCCCCGAAAGGCACTCGGAGCCTCCCAGGCCACCCCGAAAGGCACTCGGAGCCTCCCCGGCCACCCCGAAAGGCACTCGGAGCCTCCCCGGCCGCCCCAAAAGGCACTCAGAGCCGGTCCGGCCACCCCGAAAGGCACTCGGAGGCATCACGGCCGTCCCGAAAGGCACTCAGAGCCTCCCCGGCCACCCACAAAGGCACTCGGAGCCTCACCGGCTGCCCCGAAAGGCACTCGGAGCCTTCCCCTCCGCCCCGAAAGGCACTCGGAGGCGGCCCGGCCTCCCCGAAAGGCACTCGGAGCCTCCCCGGCCGCCCCGAAAGGCACTCGGAGCCTCCCCGGCCTCCCCGAATGGCACTCGGAGCCTGCACGGCCGCCCCCAAAGGCACTCGGAGCCTCCCCGGCCTCCCCGAAAGGCACTCGGAGCCTCACCAGCCTCCCCGAAAGGCACTCAGAGCCTCCCCGGCCGCCACAAAAGGCACTCGGAGCGGGCCCGGCCGCCCCGAAAGGCACTCGGAGGCGTACCGGTCTCCCCGAAAGGCAGTCGGAGCCTCCCCGGCCGCCTCGAAATGCACTTTATGGGGGAACGGCCGCACCGAAAGGCACTCGGAGCCTCCCCGGCCGCCCCGAAAGGCACTCGGAGCCTCCCCGGACGCCCCGAAAGGCACTTGGAGGCGGCCCGGCCTCCCCGAAAGGCACTCGGAGCCTCCCCGGCTGCCCCAAAAGGCACTTGGAGCCTCCCCGGCCGCCCACAAAGGCACTCGGAGCCTTCGCCAGCCCCCCCGAAAGGCACTCGGAGATGGCCCGGCTACCCCGAAAGGCACTCGGAGGCGGCCCCGGCCGCCCCGAAAGGCACTCGGAGGAGGCCCGGCCGCCCCGAAAGGCACTCGGAGCCTCCCCGGCTGCCCACAAAGGCACTCGGAGCCTCCCAGGACACCCCGAAAGGCACTCGGAGCCTCCCCGGCCTCCCCGAAAGGCACTCGGAGCCTGCCCGGCCTCCCCCAAAGGCACTCGGAGGCGGCCCGGCCTCCCCGAAAGGCACTCGGAGCCTCCCAGGCCACCCCGAAAGGCACTCGGAGCCGGCTCGGCCATCCCAAAAGGCACTCGGAGCCAGCCCGGCCTCCGCGAAAGGCACTCGGAGCCTGCCCGGCCACCCCGAAAGGCACTCGGAGCCTCCCCAGCCGCCCCCAAAGGCACTCGGAGCCTCCCCGGCCGCCCCAAAAGGCACTCGGAGCCTGCCCGGCCGCCCCGAAAGGCACTCGGAGCCTCCCCGGCCGTCCCGAAAGGTACTCGGAGCCTCACCGGCCACCCCGAAAGGCACTCGGAGGCGGCCCGGCCTCCCCGAAAGGCACTCGGAGGCGGTCCGGCCTCCCTGAAAGGCACTCGGAGCCTCCCCGGCCGCCCACAAAGGCACTCGGAGCCTCCCAGGCCACCCCCGAAAGGCACTCGTAGCCGGCTCGGCCATCCCAAAAGGCACTCGGAGCCAGCCCGGCCTCCCCGAAAGGCACTCGGAGCCTCCCCGGCTGCCCCGAAAGGCACTCGGAGCCTTCCCCTCCGCCCCGAAAGGCACTCGGAGGCGGCCTGGCCTCCCCGAAAGGCACTCGGAGCCTCCCCGGCCGCCCCGAAAGGCACTCGGAGCCTCCCAGGCCACCCCGAAAGGCACTCGGAGCCTCCCCGGCCGCCCCGAAAGGCACTCGGAGGCGGCCCGGCCGCCCACAAAGGCACTCGGAGCCTCCCCGGCCTCCCCGAAAGGCACTCGGAGCCTTCCCCTCCGCCCCGAAAGGCACTCGTAGGCGACCCGGCCGCCTCCAAAGGCACTCGGAGCCTGCACGACCGCCCCGAAAGACACTCGGAGCCTGCCCGACCACCCCAAAAGGCTCTCAGAGCCTACTCGGCCGCCCCGAAAGGCAGTCGGAGCCAGCCCAGCAGCCCCGAAATGCACTTTAAGGGGGAACGGCCGCCCACAAAGGCACTCGGAGCCTCCCCGGCCGCCCCGAAAGGCACTCGGAGCCTCCCCGGCTGCCCCGAAAGGCAATCGGAGCCTGCCCGGTCGCCCCGAAAGGCACTCGGAGCCTCCCCGGCCACCCCAAAAGGCACTCGGAGCCTCCCCGACCAACCCGAAAGGCACTCGGAACCTCCCCGGCCGCCCCGAAAGGCACTCGGAGCCGGCCCGGCTGCCCCGAAAGGCACTCGGAGGCATCACGGCCGTCCCGAAAGGTACTCGGAGCCTCCACGGCCGCCCACAAAGGCACTCGGAGGCGGCCCGGCCTCCCCGAAAGGCACTCGGAGGAGGCCCGGCCTCCCCGAAAGGCACTCGGAGCCTCCCCGGCCGCCTCGAAAGGCACTCGGAGCCTCGCAGGCCACCCCCGAAAGGCACTCGGAGCCTCCCCGGCCGCCCCGAAAGGCACTCGGAGGCGGCCCGGCCTCCCCGAAAGGCACTCGGAGGCGGACCAGCCGCGCTGAAAGGCTCTCAGAGGCGGCCCGGCCGCCCCGAAAGGCACTCGGAGCGTCCCCGGCCTCCCCAAATGGCACTCGGAGCCTGCACGGCCGCCCCGAAAGGCACTCGGAGCCTCCCCGGCCGCCCCGAAAGGCACTCGGAGCCTCCCCGGCCGCCCCGAAAGGCAGTCGGAGCCAGCCCAGCAGCCCCGAAATGCACTTTATGGGGGAACGGCCTCCCCGAAAGGCACTCGGAGCCTCCGCGGACGCCCCGAAAGGCACTCGGAGGCGGCCCGGCCACCCCGAAAGGCACTCGGAGCCTCCCCGGCCGCCCCGAAAGGCACTCGGAGCCTCCCCGGCCGCCCCGAAAGGCACTCGGAGGCGGCCCGGCCGCCTCCAAAGGCACTCGGAGCCTGACCGACCGCCCCGAAAGGCACTCGGAGCCTCGCCGGCTGCACCGAAAGGCACTCGGAGCCTCCCCGGCCGCCCCGAAAGGCACTCGGAGGCGGCCCGGCCGCCCACAAAGGCACTCGGAGCCTCCCCGGCCTCCCCGAAAGGCACTCGGAGCCTTCCCCTCCGCCCCGAAAGGCACTCGTAGGCGACCCGGCCGCCTCCAAAGGCACTCGGAGCCTGCACGACCGCCCCGAAAGACACTCGGAGCCTGCCCGACCACCCCAAAAGGCTCTCAGAGCCTACTCGGCCGCCCCGAAAGGCAGTCGGAGCCAGCCCAGCAGCCCCGAAATGCACTTTAAGGGGGAACGGCCGCCCACAAAGGCACTCGGAGCCTCCCCGGCCGCCCCGAAAGGCACTCGGAGCCTCCCCGGCTGCCCCGAAAGGCAATCGGAGCCTCCCAGGCCACCCCGAAAGGCACTCGGAGGCGGCCCGGCCACCCCGAAAGGCACTCGGAGCCTGCCCGGCCTCCCCGAAAGGCACTCGGAGCCTCTCCGGACGCCCCGAAAGGCACTCGGAGCCTCCCAGGCCACCCCGAAAGGCACTCGGAGCCTCCCCGGCCACCCCGAAAGGCACTCGGAGCCTCCCCGGCCGCCCCAAAAGGCACTCAGAGCCGGTCCGGCCACCCCGAAAGGCACTCGGAGGCATCACGGCCGTCCCGAAAGGCACTCAGAGCCTCCCCGGCCACCCACAAAGGCACTCGGAGCCTCACCGGCTGCCCCAAAAGGCACTCGGAGCCTTCCCCTCCGCCCCGAAAGGCACTCGGAGGCGGCCCGGCCTCCCCGAAAGGCACTCGGAGCCAGCCCGGCCGCCCCGAAAGGCACTCGGAGCCTCCCCGGCCTCCCCGAATGGCACTCGGAGCCTCCCCGGCCGCCCCCAAAGGCACTCGGAGCCTCCCCGGCAGCCCCGAAAGGCACTCGGAGCCTCACCAGCCTCCCCGAAAGGCACTCAGAGCCTCCCCGGCCGCCACAAAAGGCACTCGGAGCGGGCCCGGCCGCCCCGAAAGGCACTCGGAGGCGTACCGGCCTCCCCGAAAGGCAGTCGGAGCCTCCCCGGCCGCCTCGAAATGCACTTTATGGGGGAACGGCCGCACCGAAAGGCACTCGGAGCCTCCCCGGCCGCCCCGAAAGGCACTCGGAGCCTCCCCGGACGCCCCGAAAGGCACTTGGAGGCGGCCCGGCCTCCCCGAAAGGCACTCGGAGCCTCCCAGGCCACCCCGAAAGGCACTCGGAGCCTCCCAGGACACCCCGAAAGGCACTCGGAGCCTCCCCGGCCTCCCCGAAAGGCACTCGGAGCCTGCCCGGCCTCCCCGAAAGGCACTCGGAGGCGGCCCGGCCTCCCCGAAAGGCACTCGGAGCCTCCCAGGCCACCCCGAAAGGCACTCGGAGCCGGCTCGGCCATCCCAAAAGGCACTCGGAGCCAGCCCGGCCTCCCCGAAAGGCACTCGGAGCCTGCCCGGCTGCCCCGAAAGGCACTCGGAGGCGGCCCAGCCTCCCCGAAAGGCACTCGGAGCCTCCCCGGCTGCCCCGAAAGGCACTCGGAGCCTCCCAGGACACCCCGAAAGGCACTCGGAGGCGGCCACGGCCGCCCCGAAAGGCACTCGGAGCCTCCCCGGCCGCCCCAAAAGGCACTCGGAGCCTCCCCGGCCTCCCCGAAAGGCACTCGGAGCCTTCCCCTCCGCCCCGAAAGGCACTCATAGGCGACCCGGCCGCCTCCAAAGGCACTCGGAGCCTGCACGACCGCCCCGAAATACACTCGGAGCCTGCCCGACCACCCCAAAAGGCTCTCAGAGCCTACTCGGCCGCCCCGAAAGGCAGTCGGAGCCAGTCCAGCAGCCCCGAAATGCACTTTAAGGGGGAACGGCTGCCCACAAAGGCACTCGGAGCCTCCCCGGCCGCCCCGAAAGGCAGTCGGAGCCTCCCCGGCTGCCCCGAAAGGCACTCGGAGGCGGCCCGGCCGCCCCGAAAGCCACTCGGAGCCTCCCCGGCCACCCCAAAAGGCACTCGGAGCCTCCCCGACCCCCCGAAAGGCACTCGGAACCTCCCCGGCCGCCCCGAAAGGCACTCGGAGGCGGCCCGGCCGCCCCAAAAGGCACTCGGAGCTTCCCCGGCCGCCCCGAAAGGCACTCGGAGCCTGCCCGGCCTCCCACAAAGGCACTCGGAGCCTCCCCGGCCGCCTCCAAAGGTACTCGGAGGCGTCCCGGCCACCCCGAAATGCACTCGGAGCCTAACTGGCCGCCCCGAAAGGCACTCAGAGCCTCCCCGGCCACCCACAAAGGCACTCGGAGCCTTGGCCTGCCCCCCCGAAAGGTACTTGAAGCCGGCCCGGCCACCCGGAAAGCCACTCGGAGGCGGCCCCAGCCGCCCCGAAAGGCACTCGGAGGCGGCCCGGCCTCCCCGAAAGGCACTCGGAGCCTCCCCGGCTGCCCCGAAAGGCACTCGGAGCCTGCCCGGCTGCCCCGAAAGGCACTCGGAGCCTCCCCGACCTTCCACAAATGCACTCGGAGCCTCCCCGGCCGCCCCGAAAGGCACTCGGAGCCTTCCCAGCCTCCTCGAAAGGCACTCGGAGCTTGCCCGGCCGCCCCGAAAGGCACTCGGAGCTTGCCCGGCCTCCCCGAAAGGCACTCGGAGCCTCCCCGGCCGCCCCAAAAGGCACTCGGAGCCTGCCCGACCTCCCACAAAGGCACTCGGAGCCTCCCCGGCCGCCTCGAAAGGCACTCGGAGACTCCCCGGCCGCCCCAAAAGGCACTCGGAGCCTCCCCGGCCGCCCCGAAAGGCACTCGGAGTCTCCCCGGCTGCCCACAAAGGCACTCGGAGATGGCCCGGCCACCCCCAAAGGCACTCAGAGCGTCGCCGGCCCCCTGAAAAGCACTCAGAGCCTCCCCAGATGCCCCGAAAGGCACTCGGAGCCTCCCCGGCCGCCCCCAAGGGCACTCCGAGGCAGCCCGGCCACCCCGAAAGGCACTCGGAGCCTCCCCGGCTGCACCGAAAGGCACTCGGAGCCTTCCCGGATGCCCCAAAAGGCACTCGGAGAGGGGCCGGCAACCCCCAAAGGCACTCAGAGCGTCCACGGCCCCCCGAAAGGCACTCGGAGCCTCCCCGGCCGCCCCCAAGGGCACTCGGAACCTCCCCGGCCGCCCCAAAAGGCACTCGGAGCCTCCCCAGCCTCCCCGAAAGGCACTCAGAGCCTCCCCGGATGCCCTGATAGGCACTCGGAACCTCCCAGGCCGCCACGAAAGGCACTCGGAGCCTCCCCAGTCGCACCGAAAGGCACTCGGAGCCTGCCCGGACGCCCACAAAGGCACTCGGAGGCGGCTCGGCCGCCCACAAAGGCACTCGGAGGCGGCTCGGCCACCCTGAAAGGCACTCAGAGCCTCCCCGGTCGCTCATAAAGGCACTCGGAGGTGGCCCAGCCGCACCGAAAGGCACTCGGAGCCTCGCAGGCCGCTCAAAAAGGCATTCGGAGCCTCCCCGGTCGCCCCGAAAGGCACTCGGAGGCGGCCCGGCCGCCCACAAAGGCACTCGGAGGCAGCCCCGGCCGCCCCGAAAGGCACTCGGAGGAGGCCTGGACGCCCCGAAAGGCACTCGGAGCCTCCCCGGCCACCCCGAAAGGCACTCGGAGCCTCCCCGGCCGCCCCGATGGCACTCAGAGGTGGCCCGGCCACCCCGAAAGGCACTCGGAGCCTCCCCGGCCGCCCCGAAAGGCACTAGGATGCGGCCCGGCCACCCCAAAAAGCACTCAGAGGCGGCCCGGCCTCCCCGAAAGGCACTCGGAGCCTCCCCGGCCGCCCCGAAAGCCACTCGGAGGCGGCCCCGGCCGCCCCAAAAGGTACTGGGAGGCGGCCCGGCCACTCCGAAAGGCACTCGGAGGCGGCCCGGCCGCCCCGAAAGGCACTCGGAGCCTCCACAGTCGCACCGAAAGGCACTCGGAGCCTGCCCGGCCGCCACAAAGGCAATCGGAGGCGGCTCGGCCACCCTGAAAGGCACTCAGAGCCTCCGCGGACGCCCCGAAAGGCACTCGGAGTCGGTTCGGCCACCCACAAAGGCACTTGGAGCCTCCCCGGCCTCCCCGAAAGGCACTCGGAGCCTCGCCGGTCGCTCATAAAGGCACTCAGAGGTGGCCCAGCCGCACCGAAAGGCACTCGGAGCCTCGCAGGCCGCTCAAAAAGGCATTCGGAGCCTCCACGGTCGCCCCGAAAGGCACTCGGAGGCGGCCCGGCCACCCTGAAAGGTACTCGGAGCCTGCCCGGACGCCCCAAAAGGCACTCGGAGCCTCCCCGGCCGCACCAAAAGGCACTCTGTGGCGGCCCGGCCTCCCGGAAAGGCACTGGGACGGGCCCAGCTGCCTCGAAAGGCACTCGGAGGCAGTCCGGCAACCCACAAAGGCACTCAGAGCCTCCCCGCCGCCCACAAAGGCACTCGGAGCCTCCCCGGCCGCCCACAAAGGCACTCGGAGGCAACCTGACCGCCCACAAAGGCACTCGGAGCCTCCCCGGCCTCCCCAAAAGGCACTCGGAGTTGGCCCGGTTGCACCAAAAGGCACTTTGAGCCGGCCCGGTCGCCCCGAAAGGCACTCGGAGGCGGACCAGCCACCCCGAAAGGCACTCGGAGCCTCCCCGTCCGCCCGAAAGGCACTCGGAGCCGGCCCGGCCACCCACAAAGGCACTCGGAGCCTCCCCGGCCGCACCAAAAGGCACTCGGAGGTGGTCCGGCCACCCCGAAAGGCACTCGGAGCCTCCCCGGCCGCCCCCAAAAGCACTCGGAGCCTCCCCTGCCGCCACGAAAGGCACTCGGAGGCGGCCCGGCCTCCCCGAAAGCCACTCGGAGCCTCCCCGGCCGCCCCGAAAGGCACTCGGAGCCTGCCCGGCCTCCCACAAAGGCACTCGGAGCCTCCCCGGCCGCCTCCAAAGGTACTCGGAGGCGGCCCGGCCACCCCAAAAGGCACTCGGAGCCTCACTGGCCGCCCCGAAAGGCACTCAGAGCCTCCCCGGCCACCCACAAAGGCACTCGGAGCCTTGGCCTGCCCCCCCGAAAGGTACTTGAAGCCGGCCCGGCCACCCGGAAAGCCACTCGGAGGCGGCCCCAGCCGCCCCGAAAGACACTCGGAGCCGGCCCGGTCCCCCAGAAAGGCACTCGGAGCCTCCCCGGCTGCCCCGAAAGGCACTCGGAGCCTGCCCGGCTGCCCCGAAAGGCACTCGGAGCCTCCCCGACCTTCCACAAATGCACTCGGAGCCTTGGCCAGCCACCCCGAAAGGCAGTCGGAGCCTTCCCAGCCTCCTCGAAAGGCACTCGGAGCATCATCGGATGCCCCGAAAGGCACTCGGAGCCTGCCCGGTCACCCCGAAAGGCACTCGGAGCCTCCCCGGCCGCCCCAAAAGGCACTCGGAGCCTCGCCGGCCGCCCCGAAAGGCACTCGGAGCCTCCCCGGCCGCCCCGAAAGGCACTCGGAGCATGCCCGACCTCCCACAAAGGCACTCGGAGCCTCCCCGGCCGCCCCGAAAGGCACTCAGACGCGGCCCGGCCACCCCGAAAGGCACTCGGAGCCTGCCCGGCCGCCCACAAAGGCACTCGGAGCCTGCCCGGCCGCCTCGAAAGGCACTCGGAGGCTCCCCGGCCGCCCCAAAAGGCGCTCGGAGCCTCCCCGGCCGCCCCGAAAGGCACTCGGAGCCTCCCCGGCTGCCCACAAAGGCACTCGGAGCCTGCCCGGCCACCCCCAAAGGCACTCAGAGCGTCGCCGGCCCCCCGAAAGGCACTCGGAGCCTCCCCAGATGCCCCGAAAGGCACTCGGAGCCTCCCCGGCCGCCCCGAAAGGCACTCGGAGGCAGCCCGGCCACCCCGAAAGGCACTCGGAGCCTCCTCGGCCACCCCGAAAGGCACTCGGAGCCTTCCCGGATGCCCCGAAAGGCACTCGGAGCCTCCCCGGACGCCCCGAAAGGCACTCGGAGCCTCCCCGGCTGCACCAAAAGGCACTCGGAGCCTCCCCGGACGCCCACAAAGGCACTCGGAGCCACCCGGGCGGCCCACAAAGGCACTCGGAGCCTCCCCGGCCACCCCGAATGGCACTCGGAGCTGGCCCGGCCGCCCCGAAAGGCACTCGGTGCCAGCTCTGCCGTCCCAAAAGCCACTCGGAGCCTCCCCGACCGCCCCGAAAGGCACTCGGAGCCTCCCTGGCCGCCCCGAAAGGCACTCGGAGCCTCCCCGGCCACCCTGAAAGGCACTCGGAGCCTCCCAGGCCGCCCCGAAAGGCACTCGGAGCCTCCCCGGCCGCCCCCAAAGGCACTCGGAGCCTGCCTGGATGCCCACAAAGACACTCGGAGCCTCCCGACCGCCCCGAAAGGCACTCGGAGCCTCCCCGGCCACCCCCAAAGGCACTCAGAGCCTGCCCGGCCGCTCCGAAAGGCACTCGGAGCCTCTCCGGCTGCCCCGAAAGGCACTCGGAGGCAGCACGGCTGCCCCGAAAGACACTCGGAGCCTCCCCGGCCTCCCCGAAAGGCACTAGGAGCCTCCCCGGCCGCCCACAAAGGCACTCGGAGCCTCCACGGACACCCCAAAAGGCACTCGTAGGGGGCCCGGCCGCCCACAAAGGCAATCGGAGCCTCCCAGGCCGCCACGAAAGGCACTCGGAGCCTCCCTGGCCGCCCCGAAAGGAACTCGGAGCCTCCCGGGCCACCCCGAAAGGCACTCGGAGCCTCCCCGGCCACCCCGAAAGGCACGAGGAGGCGGCCCGGCCGCCCCAAAAGGCACTCGGAGCCTCCCTGGCCGCCCACAAAGCCACTCGGAGCCTGCCCAGCCTCCCCAAAAGGCACTCGGAGGTGGCCCGGCGGCCCCGAAAGGCACTCGGAGCCTCCCCAGCCACCCTGTAAGGCACTCGTAGCCTCCCCGACCACCCCGAAAGGCACTCGGAGGCGGACAGGCCTCCCCGAAAGGTACTCGGAGGCGACCTGGCCTCCCCGAAAGGCACTCGGAGCCTTCCCGGCCACCCCGAAAGGCACTCGGAGGAGACCCGGCCGCCTCGAAAGGCACTCGGAGCCTGCACAACCGCCCCGAAAGACACTCGGAGCCTGCCCGACCACCCCAAAAGGCTCTCGGAGCCTACTCGGCCGCCCCGAAAGGCACTCGGAGGAGACCCGGCTGTCTCCAAAGGCACTCGGAGCCTGCACGACCGCCCCAAAAGACACTCGGAGCCTGCCCGACCACCCCAAAAGGCTCTCGGAGCCTACTCGGCCGCCCCGAAAGGCATTCGGAGCGGCCCGGCCGCCCCGAAAGGGACTCGGAGGCGGCCCGGCCACCCACAAAGGCACTCGGAGCCTCCCCGGCCACCCCAAAAGGCACTCGGAGCCTCCCCGACCAACCCGAAAGGCACTCGGAACCTCCCCGGCCGCCCCGAAAGGCACTCGGAGCCTCCCCGGCCGCCCCGAAAGGCACTCGGAGGCATCACGGCCGTCCCGAAAGGTACTCGGAGCCTCCACGGCCGCCCCGAAAGGCACTCAGAGCCTGCCCGACCTCCCCGAAAGGCACTCGGAGGAGGCCCGGCCTCCCCGAAAGGCACTCGGAGCCTCCCCGGCCGCCTCGAAAGGCACTCGGAGACTCGCAGGCCACCCCCGAAAGGCACTCGGAGCCTCCCCGGCCGCCCCGAAAGGCACTCGGAGGCGGCCCGGCCTCCCCGAAAGGCACTCGGAGGCGGACCAGCCGCGCTGAAAGGCTCTCAGAGGCGGCCCGGCCGCCCCGAAAGGCACTCGGAGCGTCCCCGGCCTCCCCAAATGGCACTCGGAGCCTGCACGGCCGCCCCGAAAGGCACTCGGAGCGTCCCCGGCCGCCCCGAAAGGCACTCGGAGCCTCCCCGGCCGCACCAAAAGGCACTCGGAGCCAGCCCAGCAGCCCCGAAATGCACTTTATGGGGGAACGGCCTCCCCGAAAGGCACTCGGAGCCTCCACGGCCGCCCCGAAAGGCACTCGGAGGCGGCCCGGCCACCCCGAAAGGCACTCGGAGCCTCCCCGGCCGCCCCGAAAGGCACTCGGAGCCTCCCCGGCCTCCCCGAAAGGCACTCGGAGGCGGCCCGGCCGCCTCCAAAGGCACTCGGAGCCTGACCGACCGCCCCGAAAGGCACTCGGAGCCTCGCCGGCTGCACCGAAAGGCACTCGGAGCCTCCCCGGCCGCCCCGAAAGGCACTCGGAGGCGGCCCGGCCGCCCACAAAGGCACTCGGAGCCTCCCCGGCCTCCCCGAAAGGCACTCGGAGCCTTCCCCTCCGCCCCGAAAGGCACTCGTAGGCGACCCGGCCGCCTCCAAAGGCACTCGGAGCCTGCACGACCGCCCCGAAAGACACTCGGAGCCTGCCCGACCACCCCAAAAGGCTCTCAGAGCCTACTCGGCCGCCCCGAAAGGCAGTCGGAGCCAGCCCAGCAGCCCCGAAATGCACTTTAAGGGGGAACGGCCGCCCACAAAGGCACTCGGAGCCTCCCCGGCTGCCCCGAAAGGCAGTCGGAGCCTCCCCGGCTGCCCCGAAAGGCAATCGGAGCCTCCCAGGCCACCCCGAAAGGCACTCGGAGGCGGCCCGGCCACCCCGAAAGGCACTCGGAGCCTGCCCGGCCTCCCCGAAAGGCACTCGGTGCCTCTCCGGACACCCCGAAAGGCACTCGGAGCCTCCCAGGCCACCCCGAAAGGCACTCGGAGCCTCCCCGGCCACCCCGAAAGGCACTCGGAGCCTCCCCGGCCGCCCCAAAAGGCACTCAGAGCCGGTCCGGCCACCCCGAAAGGCACTCGGAGCCTCCCCGGCCACCCCGAAAGGCACTCAGAGCCTCCCCGGCCACCCACAAAGGCACTCGGAGCCTCACCGGCTGCCCCAAAAGGCACTCGGAGCCTTCCCCTCCGCCCCCAAAGGCACTCGGAGGCGGCCCGGCCTCCCCGAAAGGCACTCGGAGCCAGCCCGGCCGCCCCGAAAGGCACTCGGAGCCTCCCCGGCCTCCCCGAATGGCACTCGGAGCCTGCACGGCCGCCCCCAAAGGCACTCGGAGCCTCCCCGGCCGCCCCGAAAGGCACTCGGAGCCTCACCAGCCTCCCCGAAAGGCACTCAGAGCCTCCCCGGCCGCCACAAAAGGCACTCGGAGCGGGCCCGGCCGCCCCGAAAGGCACTCGGAGGCGTACCGGTCTCCCCGAAAGGCAGTCGGAGCCTCCCCGGCCGCCTCGAAATGCACTTTATGGGGGAACGGCCGCACCGAAAGGCACTCGGAGCCTCCCCGGCCGCCCCGAAAGGCACTCGGAGCCTCCCCGGACGCCCCGAAAGGCACTTGGAGGCGGCCCGGCCTCCCCGAAAGGCACTCGGAGCCTCCCCGGCTGCCCCAAAAGGCACTTGGAGCCTCCCCGGCCGCCCACAAAGGCACTCGGAGCCTTCGCCAGCCCCCCCGAAAGGCACTCGGAGATGGCCCGGCTACCCCGAAAGGCACTCGGAGGCGGCCCCGGCCGCCCCGAAAGGCACTCGGAGGAGGCCCGGCCGCCCCGAAAGGCACTCGGAGCCTCCCCGGCTGCCCACAAAGGCACTCGGAGCCTCCCAGGACACCCCGAAAGGCACTCGGAGCCTCCCCGGCCTCCCCGAAAGGCACTCGGAGCCTGCCCGGCCTCCCCGAAAGGCACTCGGAGCCTCCCCGGCCTCCCCGAAAGGCACTCGGAGCCTCCCAGGCCACCCCGAAAGGCACTCGGAGCCGGCTCGGCCATCCCAAAAGGCACTCGGAGCCAGCCCGGCCTCCCCGAAAGGCACTCGGAGCCTGCCCGGCCACCCCGAAAGGCACTCGGAGCCTCCCCAGCCGCCCCCAAAGGCACTCGGAGCCTCCCCGGCCGCCCCAAAAGGCACTCGGAGCCTGCCCGGCCGCCCCGAAAGGCACTCGGAGCCTCCCCGGCCGTCCCGAAAGGTACTCGGAGCCTCACCGGCCACCCCGAAAGGCACTCGGAGGCGGCCCGGCCTCCCCGAAAGGCACTCGGAGGCGGTCCGGCCTCCCTGAAAGGCACTCGGAGCCTCCCCGGCCGCCCACAAAGGCACTCGGAGCCTCCCAGGCCACCCCCGAAAGGCACTCGTAGCCGGCTCGGCCATCCCAAAAGGCACTCGGAGCCAGCCCGGCCTCCCCGAAAGGCACTCGGAGCCTCCCCGGCTGCCCCGAAAGGCACTCGGAGCCTTCCCCTCCGCCCCGAAAGGCACTCGGAGGCGGCCTGGCCTCCCCGAAAGGCACTCGGAGCCTCCCCGGCCGCCCCGAAAGGCACTCGGAGCCTCCCAGGCCACCCCGAAAGGCACTCGGAGCCTCCCCGGCCGCCCCGAAAGGCACTCGGAGGCGGCCCGGCCGCCCACAAAGGCACTCGGAGCCTCCCCGGCCTCCCCGAAAGGCACTCGGAGCCTTCCCCTCCGCCCCGAAAGGCACTCGTAGGCGACCCGGCCGCCTCCAAAGGCACTCGGAGCCTGCACGACCGCCCCGAAAGACACTCGGAGCCTGCCCGACCACCCCAAAAGGCTCTCAGAGCCTACTCGGCCGCCCCGAAAGGCAGTCGGAGCCAGCCCAGCAGCCCCGAAATGCACTTTAAGGGGGAACGGCCGCCCACAAAGGCACTCGGAGCCTCCCCGGCCGCCCCGAAAGGCAGTCGGAGCCTCCCCGGCTGCCCCGAAAGGCAATCGGAGCCTGCCCGGTCGCCCCGAAAGGCACTCGGAGCCTCCCCGGCCACCCCAAAAGGCACTCGGAGCCTCCCCGACCAACCCGAAAGGCACTCGGAACCTCCCCGGCCGCCCCGAAAGGCACTCGGAGCCGGCCCGGCTGCCCCGAAAGGCACTCGGAGGCATCACGGCCGTCCCGAAAGGTACTCGGAGCCTCCCCGGCCGCCCACAAAGGCACTCGGAGGCGGCCCGGCCTCCCCGAAAGGCACTCGGAGGAGGCCCGGCCTCCCCGAAAGGCACTCGGAGCCTCCCCGGCCGCCTCGAAAGGCACTCGGAGCCTCGCAGGCCACCCCCGAAAGGCACTCGGAGCCTCCCCGGCCGCCCCGAAAGGCACTCGGAGGCGGCCCGGCCTCCCCGAAAGGCACTCGGAGGCGGACCAGCCGCGCTGAAAGGCTCTCAGAGGCGGCCCGGCCGCCCCGAAAGGCACTCGGAGCGTCCCCGGCCTCCCCAAATGGCACTCGGAGCCTGCACGGCCGCCCCGAAAGGCACTCGGAGCCTCCCCGGCCGCCCCGAAAGGCACTCGGAGCCTCCCCGGCCGCCCCGAAAGGCAGTCGGAGCCAGCCCAGCAGCCCCGAAATGCACTTTATGGGGGAACGGCCTCCCCGAAAGGCACTCGGAGCCTCCGCGGACGCCCCGAAAGGCACTCGGAGGCGGCCCGGCCACCCCGAAAGGCACTCGGAGCCTCCCCGGCCGCCCCGAAAGGCACTCGGAGCCTCCCCGGCCGCCCCGAAAGGCACTCGGAGGCGGCCCGGCCGCCCACAAAGGCACTCGGAGCCTCCCCGGCCTCCCCGAAAGGCACTCGGAGCCTTCCCCTCCGCCCCGAAAGGCACTCTTAGGCGACCCGGCCGCCTCCAAAGGCACTCGGAGCCTGCACGACCGCCCCGAAAGACACTCGGAGCCTGCCCGACCACCCCAAAAGGCTCTCAGAGCCTACTCGGCCGCCCCGAAAGGCAGTCGGAGCCAGCCCAGCAGCCCCGAAATGCACTTTAAGGGGGAACGGCCGCCCACAAAGGCACTCGGAGCCTCCCCGGCCGCCCCGAAAGGCACTCGGAGCCTCCCCGGCTGCCCCGAAAGGCAATCGGAGCCTCCCAGGCCACCCCGAAAGGCACTCGGAGGCGGCCCGGCCACCCCGAAAGGCACTCGGAGCCTGCCCGGCCTCCCCGAAAGGCACTCGGAGCCTCTCCGGACGCCCCGATAGGCACTCGGAGCCTCCCAGGCCACCCCGAAAGGCACTCGGAGCCTCCCCGGCCACCCCGAAAGGCACTCGGAGCCTCCCAGGACACCCCGAAAGGCACTCGGAGCCTCCCCGGCCTCCCCGAAAGGCACTCGGAGCCTGCCCGGCCTCCCCGAAAGGCACTCGGAGGCGGCCCGGCCTCCCCGAAAGGCACTCGGAGCCTCCCAGGCCACCCCGAAAGGCACTCGGAGCCGGCTCGGCCATCCCAAAAGGCACTCGGAGCCAGCCCGGCCTCCCCGAAAGGCACTCGGAGCCTGCCCGGCCACCCCGAAAGGCACTCGGAGCCTCCCCAGCCGCCCCCAAAGGCACTCGGAGCCTCCCCGGCCGCCCCAAAAGGCACTCGGAGCCTGCCCGGCGGCCCCGAAAGGCACTCGGAGCCTCCCCGGCCGTCCCGAAAGGTACTCGGAGCCTCACCGGCCACCCCGAAAGGCACTCGGAGGCGGCCCGGCCTCCCCGAAAGGCACTCGGAGGCGGTCCGGCCTCCCTGAAAGGCACTCGGAGCCTCCCCGGCCGCCCACAAAGGCACTCGGAGCCTCCCAGGCCACCCCCGAAAGGCACTCGTAGCCGGCTCGGCCATCCCAAAAGGCACTCGGAGCCAGCCCGGCCTCCCCGAAAGGCACTCGGAGCCTCCCCGGCTGCCCCGAAAGGCACTCGGAGCCTTCCCCTCCGCCCCGAAAGGCACTCGGAGGCGGCCTGGCCTCCCCGAAAGGCACTCGGAGCCTCCCCGGCCGCCCCGAAAGGCACTCGGAGCCTCCCAGGCCACCCCGAAAGGCACTCGGAGCCTCCCCGGCCGCCCCGAAAGGCACTCGGAGGCGGCCCGGCCGCCCACAAAGGCACTCGGAGCCTCCCCGGCCTCCCCGAAAGGCACTCGGAGCCTTCCCCTCCGCCCCGAAAGGCACTCGTAGGCGACCCGGCCGCCTCCAAAGGCACTCGGAGCCTGCACGACCGCCCCGAAAGACACTCGGAGCCTGCCCGACCACCCCAAAAGGCTCTCAGAGCCTACTCGGCCGCCCCGAAAGGCAGTCGGAGCCAGCCCAGCAGCCCCGAAATGCACTTTAAGGGGGAACGGCCGCCCACAAAGGCACTCGGAGCCTCCCCGGCCGCCCCGAAAGGCACTCGGAGCCTCCCCGGCTGCCCCGAAAGGCAATCGGAGCCTCCCAGGCCACCCCGAAAGGCACTCGGAGGCGGCCCGGCCACCCCGAAAGGCACTCGGAGCCTGCCCGGCCTCCCCGAAAGGCACTCGGAGCCTCTCCGGACGCCCCGAAAGGCACTCGGAGCCTCCCAGGCCACCCCGAAAGGCACTCGGAGGCATCACGGCCGTCCCGAAAGGTACTCGGAGCCTCCACGGCCGCCCACAAAGGCACTCGGAGGCGGCCCGGCCTCCCCGAAAGGCACTCGGAGGAGGCCCGGCCTCCCCGAAAGGCACTCGGAGCCTCCCCGGCCGCCTCGAAAGGCACTCGGAGCCTCGCAGGCCACCCCCGAAAGGCACTCGGAGCCTCCCCGGCCGCCCCGAAAGGCACTCGGAGGCGGCCCGGCCTCCCCGAAAGGCACTCGGAGGCGGACCAGCCGCGCTGAAAGGCTCTCAGAGGCGGCCCGGCCGCCCCGAAAGGCACTCGGAGCGTCCCCGGCCTCCCCAAATGGCACTCGGAGCCTGCACGGCCGCCCCGAAAGGCACTCGGAGCCTCCCCGGCCGCCCCGAAAGGCACTCGGAGCCTCCCCGGCCGCCCCGAAAGGCAGTCGGAGCCAGCCCAGCAGCCCCGAAATGCACTTTATGGGGGAACGGTCTCCCCGAAAGGCACTCGGAGCCTCCGCGGACGCCCCGAAAGGCACTCGGAGGCGGCCCGGCCACCCCGAAAGGCACTCGGAGCCTCCCCGGCCGCCCCGAAAGGCACTCGGAGCCTCCCCGGCCGCCCCGAAAGGCACTCGGAGGCGGCCCGGCCGCCTCCAAAGGCACTCGGAGCCTGACCGACCGCCCCGAAAGGCACTCGGAGCCTCGCCGGCTGCACCGAAAGGCACTCGGAGCCTCCCCGGCCGCCCCGAAAGGCACTCGGAGGCGGCCCGGCCGCCCACAAAGGCACTCGGAGCCTCCCCGGCCTCCCCGAAAGGCACTCGGAGCCTTCCCCTCCGCCCCGAAAGGCACTCGTAGGCGACCCGGCCGCCTCCAAAGGCACTCGGAGCCTGCACGACCGCCCCGAAAGACACTCGGAGCCTGCCCGACCACCCCAAAAGGCTCTCAGAGCCTACTCGGCCGCCCCGAAAGGCAGTCGGAGCCAGCCCAGCAGCCCCGAAATGCACTTTAAGGGGGAACGGCCGCCCACAAAGGCACTCGGAGCCTCCCCGGCCGCCCCGAAAGGCACTCGGAGCCTCCCCGGCTGCCCCGAAAGGCAATCGGAGCCTCCCAGGCCACCCCGAAAGGCACTCGGAGGCGGCCCGGCCACCCCGAAAGGCACTCGGAGCCTGCCCGGCCTCCCCGAAAGGCACTCGGAGCCTCTCCGGACGCCCCGAAAGGCACTCGGAGCCTCCCAGGCCACCCCGAAAGGCACTCGGAGCCTCCCCGGCCACCCCGAAAGGCACTCGGAGCCTCCCCGGCCGCCCCAAAAGGCACTCAGAGCCGGTCCGGCCACCCCGAAAGGCACTCGGAGGCATCACGGCCGTCCCGAAAGGCACTCAGAGCCTCCCCGGCCACCCACAAAGGCACTCGGAGCCTCACCGGCTGCCCCAAAAGGCACTCGGAGCCTTCCCCTCCGCCCCCAAAGGCACTCGGAGGCGGCCCGGCCTCCCCGAAAGGCACTCGGAGCCAGCCCGGCCGCCCCGAAAGGCACTCGGAGCCTCCCCGGCCTCCCCGAATGGCACTCGGAGCCTCCCCGGCCGCCCCCAAAGGCACTCGGAGCCTCCCCGGCAGCCCCGAAAGGCACTCGGAGCCTCACCAGCCTCCCCGAAAGGCACTCAGAGCCTCCCCGGCCGCCACAAAAGGCACTCGGAGCGGGCCCGGCCGCCCCGAAAGGCACTCGGAGGCGTACCGGCCTCCCCGAAAGGCAGTCGGAGCCTCCCCGGCCGCCTCGAAATGCACTTTATGGGGGAACGGCCGCACCGAAAGGCACTCGGAGCCTCCCCGGCCGCCCCGAAAGGCACTCGGAGCCTCCCCGGACGCCCCGAAAGGCACTTGGAGGCGGCCCGGCCTCCCCGAAAGGCACTCGGAGCCTCCCAGGCCACCCCGAAAGGCACTCGGAGCCTCCCAGGACACCCCGAAAGGCACTCGGAGCCTCCCCGGCCTCCCCGAAAGGCACTCGGAGCCTGCCCGGCCTCCCCGAAAGGCACTCGGAGGCGGCCCGGCCTCCCCGAAAGGCACTCGGAGCCTCCCAGGCCACCCCGAAAGGCACTCGGAGCCGGCTCGGCCATCCCAAAAGGCACTCGGAGCCAGCCCGGCCTCCCCGAAAGGCACTCGGAGCCTGCCCGGCTGCCCCGAAAGGCACTCGGAGGCGGCCCAGCCTCCCCGAAAGGCACTCGGAGCCTCCCCGGCTGCCCCGAAAGGCACTCGGAGCCTCCCAGGACACCCCGAAAGGCACTCGGAGGCGGCCACGGCCGCCCCGAAAGGCACTCGGAGCCTCCCCGGCCGCCCCAAAAGGCACTCGGAGCCTCCCCGGCCTCCCCGAAAGGCACTCGGAGCCTTCCCCTCCGCCCCGAAAGGCACTCATAGGCGACCCGGCCGCCTCCAAAGGCACTCGGAGCCTGCACGACCGCCCCGAAATACACTCGGAGCCTGCCCGACCACCCCAAAAGGCTCTCAGAGCCTACTCGGCCGCCCCGAAAGGCAGTCGGAGACAGTCCAGCAGCCCCGAAATGCACTTTAAGGGGGAACGGCTGCCCACAAAGGCACTCGGAGCCTCCCCGGCCGCCCCGAAAGGCAGTCGGAGCCTCCCCGGCCGCCCCGAAAGGCACTCGGAGCCTGCCCGGCCGCCCCGAAAGCCACTCGGAGCCTCCCCGGCCACCCCAAAAGGCACTCGGAGCCTCCCCGACCCCCCGAAAGGCACTCGGAACCTCCCCGGCCGCCCCGAAAGGCACTCGGAGGCGGACGGCCGCCCCAAAAGGCACTCGGAGCTTCCCCGGCCGCCCCGAAAGGCACTCGGAGGCATCACGGCCGTCCCGAAAGGTACTCGGAGCCTCCCCGGCTGCCCCGAAAGGCACTTGGAGGCGGCCCGGCCTCCCCGAAAGGCACTCGGAGGCGGCCCGGCCGCCCCGAAAGGCACTCGGAGCCTCCCCGGCCGCCTCGAAAGGCACTCGGAGCCTCCCAGGCCACCCCAAAAGGCACTCGGAGCCTCCCCGCCCGCCCCGAAAAGCACTCGGAGGCGGCCCGGCCGCCCCGAAAGGCACTCGGAGCCGGCTCGTCCGTCCCGAAAGGCATTCGGAGCCTTCCCCTCCGCCCACAAAGGCACTCGGAGGCGGCCCGGCCTCCCCGAAAGGCACTCGGAGCCTCCCCGGCCTCCCCGAAAGGCACTCGGAGCCTCCCAGGCCACCCCGAAAGACACTCGGAGCCTCCCCGGCCGCCCCGAAAGGCACTCGGAGGCGGCCCGGCCGCCCACAAAGGCACTCGGAGGCTCCCCGGCCTCCCCGAAAGGCACTCGGAGCCTTCCCCTCCGCCCCGAAAGGCACTCGTAGGCGACCCGGTCGCCTCCAAAGGCACTCGGAGCCTGCACGACCGCCCCGAAAGGCACTCGGAGCTGGCCCGGCTGCCCCGAAAGGCACTCGGAGCCTCCCCGGCCACCACGAAAGCCACTCGGAGCCTGCCCGGCCGCCCCGATGGTACTCAGAGGTGGCCCGGCCACCCCAAAAGGCACTCGGAGCCTCCCCGGCCGCCCCGAAAGGCACTAGGATGCGGCCCGGCCACCCCGAAAAGCACTCGGAGCCGCCCCGCTCCCCCCGAAAGGCACTCGGAGCCTCCCCCGACACCCCGAAAGGCACTCGGAGCCTGCCCAGCCACCCCGAAAGGCACTCGGAGCCTGCCGAGCCACCCCGAAAGGCACTCGGAGCCTCCCCGGCCGCCCACAAGGGCACTCGGAACCTCCCCGGCTGCCCCAAGAGGCACTCGGAGCCTCCCCAGCCTCCCCGAAAGGCACTCAGAGCCTCCCCGGATGCCCTGATAGGCACTCGGAACCTCCCAGGCCGCCACGAAAGGCACTCGGAGCCTCCCCAGTCGCACTGAAAGGCACTCGGAGCCTGCCCGGACGCCCACAAAGGCACTCGGAGGCGGCTCGGCCACCCACAAAGGCACTTGGAGCCTCCCCGGCCTCCCCGAAAGGCACTCGGAGCCCCCCCGGCCTCCCCGAAAGGCACTCGGAGCCTGCCCGGACGCCCCAAAAGGCACTCGGAGCCTCGCAGGCCGCTCAAAAAGGCATTCGGAGCCTCCACGGTCGCCCCGAAAGGCACTCGGAGGCGGCCCGGCCACCCTGAAAGGTACTCGGAGCCTGCCCGGACGCCCCAAAAGGCACTCGGAGCCTCCCCGGCCGCACCAAAAGGCACTCTGTGGCGGCCCGGCCTCCCGGAAAGGCACTGGGACGGGCCCAGCTGCCTCGAAAGGCACTCGGAGGCAGTCCGGCCACCCACAAAGGCACTCGGAGCCTCCCCGCCGCCCACAAAGGCACTCGGAGCCTCCCCGGCCGCCCACAAAGGCACTCGGAGGCAACCTGACCGCCCACAAAGGCACTCGGAGCCTCCCCGGCCACCCCGAAAGGCACTCGGAGGTGGCCCGGTTGAACCAAAAGGCACTTTGAGCCGGCCCGGTCGCCCCGAAAGGCACTCGGAGGCGGACCAGCCACCCCGAAAGGCACTCGGAGCCGGCCCGGCCACCCCGAAAGGCACTCGGAGCCTCCCCGGCCGCACCAAAAGGCACTCGGAGGTGGTCCGGCCTCCCCGAAAGGCACTCGGAGCCTCCCCGGCCGCCCACAAAGGCACTCGGAGCCTCCCTGGCCGCCACGAAAGGCACTCGGTGCCTCCCCGGCCGCCCCGAAAGCCGCTCGGAGCCTCCCCGGCCGCCCCGAAAGGCACTCGGAACTTGCCCGGCCTCCCCGAAAGGCACTCGGAGCCTCCCCGGCCGCCTCCAAAGGTACTCGGAGGCGGCCCGGCCACCCCGAAATGCACTCGGAGCCTCACTGGCCGCCCCGAAAGGCACTCAGAGCCTCCCCGGCCACCCACAAAGGCACTCGGAGCCTTGGCCTGCCCCCCCGAAAGGTACTTGAAGCCGGCCCGGCCACCCGGAAAGCCACTCGGAGGCGGCCCCAGCCGCCCCGAAAGGCACTCGGAGGCGGCCCGGCCTCCCCGAAAGGCACTCGGAGCCTCCCCGGCTGCCCCGAAAGGCACTCGGAGCCTGCCCGGCTGCCCCGAAAGGCACTCGGAGCCTCCCCGACCTTCCACAAATGCACTCGGAGCCTCCCCGGCCGCCCCGAAAGGCACTTGGAGCCTTCCCAGCCTCCTAGAAAGGCACTCGGAACATCATCGGATGCCCCGAAAGGCACTCGGAGCCTCCACGGCCGCCCCGAAAGGCACTCGGAGCCTCCCCGGCCGCTCCGAAAGGCACTCGGAGCCTCCCCGGCCGCCCCGAAAGGCACTCGGAACCTGCCCGACCTCCCACAAAGGCACTCGGAGCCTCCCCGGCCGCCCCGAAAGGCACTCAGACGCGGCCCGGCCACCCCGAAAGGCACTCGGAGCCTCCCCGGCCGCCCCAAAAGGCACTCGGAGCCTGCCCGGCCGCCTCGAAAGGCACTCGGAGACTCCCCGGCCGCCCCAAAAGGCACTCGGAGCCTCCCCGGCCGCCCCAAAAGGCACTCGGAGTCTCCCCGGCTGCCCACAAAGGCACTCGGAGCCTGCCCGGCCACCCCCAAAGGCACTCAGAGCGTCGCCGGCCCCCCGAAAGGCACTCGGAGCCTCCCCAGATGCCCCGAAAGGCACTCGGAGCCTCCCCGGCCGCCCCCAAGGGCACTCGGAGGCAGCCCGGCCACCCCGAAAGGCACTCGGAGCCTCCTCGGCCACCCCGAAAGGCACTCGGAGCCTTCCCGGATGCCCCGAAAGGCACTAGGTTGCGGCCCGGCCACCCCGAAAAGCACTCGGAGCCGGCCCGCTCCCCCCGAAAGGCACTCGGAGCCTCCCCCGACACCCCGAAAGGCACTCGGAGCCTGCCCAGCCACCCCGAAAGGCACTTGGAGGCGGCCCGGCCTCCCCGAAAGGCACTCGGAGGCGGCCCGGCCTCCCCGAAAGGCACTCGGAGGCAGCCCGGCCGCCACGAAAGGCACTCGGAGCCTCCCCGGACGCCCCAAAAGGCACTCGGAGAGGGGCCGGCAACCCCCAAAGGCACTCAGAGCGTCCACGGCCCCCCGAAAGGCACTCGGAGCCTCCCCGGCCTCCCCGAAAGGCACTCGGAGGCAGCCCGGCCACCCCGAAAGGCACTCGGAGCCTCCTCGGCCACCCCGAAAGGCACTCGGAGCCTTCCCGGATGCCCCGAAAGGCACTCAGAGCCTCCCCGGACGCCCCGAAAGGCACTCCGAGCCTCCCCGGCCGCCCACAAAGGCACTCGGAGCCACCCGGGCGGCCCACAAAGGCACTCGGAGCCTCCCCGGCCACCCCGAATGGCACTCGGAGCTGGCCCGGCCGCCCCGAAAGGCACTCGGTGCCAGCTCTGCCGTCCCAAAAGCCACTCGGAGCCTCCCCGACCGCCCCGAAAGGCACTCGGAGCCTCCCTGGCCGCCCCGAAAGGCACTCGGAGCCTCCCCGGCCACCCCCAAAGGCACTCGGAGCCTCCCAGGCCGCCCCGAAAGGCACTCGGAGCCTCCCCGGCCGCCCCCAAAGGCACTCGGAGCCTGCCTGGACGCCCACAAAGGCACTCGGAGCCTCCCGACCGCCCCGAAAGGCACTCGGAGCCTCCCCGGCTGCCCCGAAAGGCACTCAGAGCCTGCCCGGCCGATCCGAAAGGCACTCGGAGCCTCCCCGGCTGCCCCGAAAGGCACTGGGAGGCAGCACGGCCGCCCCGAAAGGCACTCGGAGCCTCCCCGGCCTCCCCGAAAGGCACTCGGAGCCTCCCCGGACACCCCAAAAGGCACTCGGAGGGGGCCCGGCCGCCCACAAAGGCAATCGGAGCCTCCCAGGCCGCCCCGAAAGGCAGTCGGAGCCTCCCTGGCCGCCCCAAAAGGAACTCGAAGCCTCCCTGGCCGCCCACAAAGCCACTCGGAGCCTGCCCGGCCTCCCCAAAAGGCACTCGGAGGTGGCCCGGACGCGCCAAAAGGCACTCGGAGCCTCCCCGGCCACCCTGAAAGGCACTCGTAGCCTCCCCGACCACCCCGAAAGGCACTCGGAGGCCGACAGGCCTCCCCGAAAGGCACTCGGAGCCTCCCCGGCCTCCCCGAATGGCACTCGGAGCCTGCACGGCCGCCCCGAAAGGCACTCGGAGCCTCCACAGTCGCACCGAAAGGCACTCGGAGCCTCACCAGCCTCCCCGAAAGGCACTCAGAGCCTCCCCGGCCGCCACAAAAGGCACTCGGAGCGGGCCCGGCCGCCCCGAAAGGCACTCGGAGCCTCCCCGGCCTCCCCGAAAGGCACTCGGAGCCTCCCCGGCCGCCTCGAAATGCACTTTATGGGGGAACGGCCGCACCGAAAGGCACTCGGAGCCTCCCCGGCCGCCCCGAAAGGCACTCGGAGCCTCCCCGGACGCCCCGAAAGGCACTCGGAGCCTGCCCGGCCACCCTGAAAGGCACTCGGAGCCTCCCCGGCCGTCCCGAAAGGTACTCGGAGCCTCCCCGGCCGCCCCGAAAGGCACTCGGAGGCGGCCCGGCCTCCCCGAAAGGCACTCGGAGCCTCCCCGGCCGCCTCGAAAGGCACTCGGAGGAGGCCAGGCCGCCCCGAAAGGCACTCGGAGCCGGCTCGGCCATCCCAAAAGGCACTCGGAGCCAGCCCGGCCTCCCCGAAAGGCACTCGGAGCCTCCCCGGCCGCCCCGAAAGGCACTCGGAGCCTCCCCGGCCACCCCGAAAGGCACTCGGAGCCTCCCATGACACCCCGAAAGGCACTCGGAGCCTCCCCGGCCGCCCCAAAAGGCACTCGGAGCCTCCCCGGCCTCCCCGAAAGGCACTCGGAGCCTTCCCCTCCGCCCCGAAAGGCACTCATAGGCGACCCGGCCGCCTCCAAAGGCACTCGGAGCCTGCACGACCGCCCCGAAAGACACTCGGAGCCTGCCCGACCACCCCAAAAGGCTCTCAGAGCCTACTCGGCCGCCCCGAAAGGCAGTCGGAGCCAGCCCAGCAGCCCCGAAATGCACTTTAAGGGGGAACGGCCGCCCACAAAGGCACTCGGAGCCTCCCCGGCCGCCCCGAAAGGCACTCGGAGCCTCCCCGGCTGCCCCGAAAGGCACTCGGAGCCTGCCCGGCCGCCCCGAAAGCCACTCGGAGCCTCCCCGGCCACCCCAAAAGGCACTCGGAGCCTCCCCGACCCCCTGAAAGGCACTCGGAACCTCCCCGGCCGCCCCGAAAGGCACTCGGAGGCGGCCCGGTCGCCCCAAAAGGCACTCGGAGCTTCCCCGGCCGCCCCGAAAGGCACTCGGAGGCATCACGGCCGTCCCGAAAGGTACTCGGAGCCTCCCCGGACGCCCCGAAAGGCACTTGGAGGCGGCCCGGCCTCCCCGAAAGGCACTCGGAGGCGGCCCGGCCTCCCCGAAAGGCACTCGGAGCCTCCCCGGCCGCCTCGAAAGGCACTCGGAGCCTCCCAGGCCACCCCAAAAGGCACTCGGAGCCTCCACGCCCGCCCCGAAAAGCACTCGGAGGCGGCCCGGCCGCCCCGAAAGGCACTCGGAGCCGGCTCGTCCGTCCCGAAAGGCATTCGGAGCCTTCCCCTCCGCCCACAAAGGCACTCGGAGGCGGCCCGGCCTCCCCGAAAGGCACTCGGAGCCTCCCCGGCCGCCCCCAAAGGCACTCGGAGCCTCCCAGGCCACCCCGAAAGGCACTCGGAGCCTCCCCGGCCGCCCCAAAAGGCACTCGGAGGCGGCCCGGCCGCCCACAAAGGCACTCGGAGCCTCCCCGGCCTCCCCGAAAGGCACTCGGAGCCTTCCCCTCCGCCCCGAAAGGCACTCGTAGGCGACCCGGTCGCCTCCAAAGGCACTCGGAGCCTGCACGACCGCCCCGAAAGGCACTCGGAGCTGGCCCGGCTGCCCCGAAAGGCACTCGGAGCCTCCCCGGCCACCACGAAAGCCACTCGGAGCCTGCCCGGCCACCCCGATGGTACTCAGAGGTGGCCCGGCCACCCCAAAAGGCACTCGGAGCCTCCCCGGCCGCCCCGAAAGGCACTAGGATGCGGCCCGGCCACCCCGAAAAGCACTCGGAGCCGGCCCGCTCCCCCCGAAAGGCACTCGGAGCCTCCCCCGACACCCCGAAAGGCACTCGGAGCCTGCCCAGCCACCCCGAAAGGCACTCGGAGCCTGCCGAGCCACCCCGAAAGGCACTCGGAGCCTCCCCGGCCTCCCCGAAAGGCACTTGGAGGCAGCCCGGCCGACACGAAAGGCACTCGGAGCCTCCCCGGACGCCCCAAAAGGCACTCGGAGAGGGGCCGGCAACCCCCAAAGGCACTCAGAGCGTCCACGGCCCCCCGAAAGGCACTCGGAGCCTCCCCAGCCTCCCCGAAAGGCACTCAGAGCCTCCCCGGATGCCCTGATAGGCACTCGGAACCTCCCAGGCCGCCACGAAAGGCACTCGGAGCCTCCCCAGTCGCACCGAAAGGCACTCGGAGCCTGCCCGGACGCCCACAAAGGCACTCGGAGGCGGCTCGGCCACCCACAAAGGCACTTGGAGCCTCCCCGGCCTCCCCGAAAGGCACTCGGAGCCCCCCCGGCCTCCCCGAAAGGCACTCGGAGCCTGCCCGGACGCCCCGAAAGGCACTCGGAGCCTCGCAGGCCGCTCAAAAAGGCATTCGGAGCCTCCACGGTCGCCCCGAAAGGCACTCGGAGGCGGCCCGGCCACCCTGAAAGGTACTCGGAGCCTGCCCGGACGCCCCAAAAGGCACTCGGAGCCTCCCCGGCCGCACCAAAAGGCACTCTGTGGCGGCCCGGCCTCCCGGAAAGGCACTGGGACGGGCCCAGCTGCCTCGAAAGGCACTCGAAGGCAGTCCGGCCACCCACAAAGGCACTCGGAGCCTCCCCGCCGCCCACAAAGGCACTCGGAGCCTCCCCGGTCGCCCCGAAAGGCACTCGGAGGCAACCTGACCGCCCACAAAGGCACTCGGAGCCTCCCCGGCCTCCCCAAAAGGCACTCGGAGTTGGCCCGGTTGCACCAAAAGGCACTTTGAGCCGGCCCGGTCGCCCCGAAAGGCACTCGGAGGCGGACCAGCCACCCCGAAAGGCACTCGGAGCCGGCCCGGCCACCCCGAAAGGCACTCGGAGCCTCCCCGGCCGCACCAAAAGGCACTCGGAGGTGGTCCGGCCTCCCCGAAAGGCACTCGGAGCCTCCCCGGCCGCCCCCAAAGGCACTCGGAGCCTCCCTGGCCGCCACGAAAGGCACTCGGTGCCTCCCCGGCCGTCCCGAAAGCCGCTCGGAGCCTCCCCGGCCGCCCCGAAAGGCACTCGGAACTTGCCCGGCCTCCCCGAAAGGCACTCGGAGCCTCCCCGGCCGCCTCCAAAGGTACTCGGAGGCGGCCCGGCCACCCCGAAATGCACTCGGAGCCTCACTGGCCGCCCCGAAAGGCACTCAGAGCCTCCCCGGCCACCCACAAAGGCACTCGGAGCCTTGGCCTGCCCCCCCGAAAGGTACTTGAAGCCGGCCCGGCCACCCGGAAAGCCACTCGGAGGCGGCCCCAGCCGCCCCGAAAGGCACTCGGAGGCGGCCCGGCCTCCCCGAAAGGCACTCGGAGCCTCCCCGGCTGCCCCGAAAGGCACTCGGAGCCTGCCCGGCTGCCCCGAAAGGCACTCGGAGCCTCCCCGACCTTCCACAAATGCACTCGGAGCCTCCCCGGCCGCCCCGAAAGGCACTCGGAGCCTCACCAGCCTCCTAGAAAGGCACTCGGAACATCATCGGATGCCCCGAAAGGCACTCGGAGCCTCCACGGCCGCCCCGAAAGGCACTCGGAGCCTCGCCGGACGCCCCGAAAGGCACTCGGAGCCTCCCCGGCCGCCCCGAAAGGCACTCGGAACCTGCCCGACCGCCCACAAAGGCACTCGGAGCCTCCCCGGCCGCCCCGAAAGGCACTCAGACGCGGCCCGGCCACCCCGAAAGGCACTCGGAGCCTCCCCGGCCGCCCCAAAAGGCACTCGGAGCCTGCCCGGCCGCCTCGAAAGGCACTCGGAGACTCCCCGGCCGCCCCAAAAGGCACTCGGAGCCTCCCCGGCCGCCCCGAAAGGCACTCGGAGCATTCCCGTACGCCCACAAAGGCACTCGGAGCCTGCCCGGCCACCCCCAAAGGCACTCAGAGCGTCGCCGGCCCCCCGAAAGGCACTCGGAGCCTCCCCAGATTCCCCGAAAGGCACTCGGAGCCTCCCCGGTCGCCCCCAAGGGCACTCGGAGGCAGCCCGGCCACCCCGAAAGGAACTCGGAGCCTCCTCGGCCACCCCGAAAGGCACTCGGAGCCTTCCCGGATGCCCCGAAAGGCACTAGGATGCGGCCCGGACACCCCGAAAAGCACTCGGAGCCGGCCCGCTCCCCCCGAAAGGCACTCGGAGCCTCCCCCGACACCCCGAAAGGCACTCGGAGCCTGCCCAGCCACCCCGAAAGGCACTCGGAGCCTGCCGAGCCACCCCGAAAGGCACTCGGAGCCTCCCCGGCCTCCCAGAAAGGCACTCGGAGGCAGCCCGGCCGCCACAAAAGGCACTCGGAGCCTCCTCGGCCACCCCGAAAGGCACTCGGAGCCTTCCCGGATGCCCCGAAAGGCACTCAGAGCCTCCCCGGACGCCCCGAAAGGCACTCCGAGCCTCCCCGGCCGCCCACAAAGGCACTCGGAGCCACCCGGGCGGCCCACAAAGGCACTCGGAGCCTCCCCGGCCACCCCGAATGGCACTCGGAGCTGGCCCGGCCGCCCCGAAAGGCACTCGGTGCCAGCTCTGCCGTCCCAAAAGCCACTCGGAGCCTCCCCGACCGCCCCGAAAGGCACTCGGAGCCTCCCTGGCCGCCCCGAAAGGCACTCGGAGCCTCCCCGGCCACCCCCAAAGGCACTCGGAGCCTCCCAGGCCGCCCCGAAAGGCACTCGGAGCCTCCCCGGCCGCCCCCAAAGGCACTCGGAGCCTGCCTGGACGCCCACAAAGGCACTCGGAGCCTCCCGACCGCCCCGAAAGGCACTCGGAGCCTCCCCGGCTGCCCCGAAAGGCACTCAGAGCCTGCCCGGCCGATCCGAAAGGCACTCGGAGCCTCCCCGGCTGCCCCGAAAGGCACTGGGAGGCAGCACGGCCGCCCCGAAAGGCACTCGGAGCCTCCCCGGCCTCCCCGAAAGGCACTCGGAGCCTCCCCGGACACCCCAAAAGGCACTCGGAGGGGGCCCGGCCGCCCACAAAGGCAATCGGAGCCTCCCAGGCCGCCCCGAAAGGCAGTCGGAGCCTCCCTGGCCGCCCCGAAAGGAACTCGGAGCCTCCCTGGCCGCCCACAAAGCCACTCGGAGCCTGCCCGGCCTCCCCAAAAGGCACTCGGAGGTGGCCCGGCCGCGCCAAAAGGCACTCGGAGCCTCCCCGGCCACCCTGAAAGGCACTCGTAGCCTCCCCGACCACCCCGAAAGGCACTCGGAGGCCGACAGGCCTCCCCGAAAGGCACTCGGAGCCTCCCCGGCCTCCCCGAATGGCACTCGGAGCCTCCCCGGCCGCCCCGAAAGGCACTCGGAGCCTCCACAGTCGCACCGAAAGGCACTCGGAGCCTCACCAGCCTCCCCGAAAGGCACTCAGAGCCTCCCCGGCCGCCACAAAAGGCACTCGGAGCGGGCCCGGCCGCCCCGAAAGGCACTCGGAGGCGGTCCGGCCTCCCCGAAAGGCAGTCGGAGCCTCCCCGGCCGCCTCGAAATGCACTTTATGGGGGAACGGCCGCACCGAAAGGCACTCGGAGCCTCCCATGGCCGCCCCGAAAGGCACTCGGAGCCTCCCCGGACGCCCCGAAAGGCACTCGGAGCCTCGCCGGCCGCCCTGAAAGGCACTTGGAGCCTCCCCGGCCGTCCCGAAAGGTACTCGGAGCCTCCCCGGCCGCCCCGAAAGGCACTCGGAGGCGGCCCGGCCTCCCCGAAAGGCACTCGGAGGCGGCCCGGCCTCCCCGAAAGGCACTCGGAGCCTCCCCGACCGCCTCGAAAGGCACTCGGAGGAGGCCAGGCCGCCCCGAAAGGCACTCGGAGCCGGCTCGGCCATCCCAAAAGGCACTCGGAGCCAGCCCGGCCTCCCCGAAAGGCACTCGGAGCCTCCCCGGCTGCCCCGAAAGGCACTCGTAGGCGGCCCAGCCTCCCCGAAAGGCACTCGGAGCCTCCCCGGCTGCCCCGAAAGGCACTCGGAGCCTCCCCCGCCGTCCCGAAAGGTACTCGGAGCCTCCCCGGCCGCCCCGAAAGGCACTCGGAGGCGGCCCGGCCTCCCCGAAAGGCACTCGGAGGCGGCCTGGCCTCCCCGAAAGGCACTCGGAGCCTCCCCGACCGCCTCGAAAGGCACTCGGAGCCTCCCAGGACACCCCGAAAGGCACTCGGAGCCTGACCGACCGCCCCGAAAGGCACTCGGAGCCTCCCCCGCCGTCCCGAAAGGTACTCGGAGCCTCCCCGGCCGCCCCGAAAGGCACTCGGAGGCGGCCCGGCCTCCCCGAAAGGCACTCGGAGGCGGCCTGGCCTCCCCGAAAGGCACTCGGAGCCTCCCCGACCGCCTCGAAAGGCACTCGGAGCCTCCCAGGCCACCCCGAAAGGCACTCGGAGCCGGCTCGGCTGCCCCGAAAGGCACTCGGAGCCAGCCCGGCCTCCCCGAAAGGCACTCGGACCCTGCCCGGCTGCCCCGAAAGGCACTCGGAGGCGGCCCAGCCTCCCCGAAAGGCACTCGGAGCCTCCCCGGCCACCCCGAAAGGCACTCGGAGCCTCCCATGACACCCCGAAAGGCACTCGGAGCCTCCCCGGCCGCCCCAAAAGGCACTCGGAGCCTCCCCGGCCTCCCCGAAAGGCACTCGGAGCCTTCCCCTCCGCCCCGAAAGGCACTCATAGGCGACCCGGCCGCCTCCAAAGGCACTCGGAGCCTGCACGACCGCCCCGAAAGACACTCGGAGCCTGCCCGACCACCCCAAAAGGCTCTCAGAGCCTACTCGGCCGCCCCGAAAGGCAGTCGGAGCCAGTCCAGCAGCCCCGAAATGCACTTTAAGGGGGAACGGCCGCCCACAAAGGCACTCGGAGCCTCCCCGGCCGCCCCGAAAGGCAGTCGGAGCCTCCCCGGCTGCCCCGAAAGGCACTCGGAGCCTGCCCGGATGCCCCGAAAGCCACTCGGAGCCTCCCCGGCCACCCCAAAAGGCACTCGGAGCCTCCCCGACCCCCCGAAAGGCACTCGGAACCTCCCCGGCCGTCCCGAAAGGCACTCGGAGCCTGACCGACCGCCCCGAAAGGCACTCGGAGCCTCCCCCGCCGTCCCGAAAGGTACTCGGAGCCTCCCCGGCCGCCCCGAAAGGCACTCGGAGGCGGCCCGGCCTCCCCGAAAGGCACTCGGAGGCGGCCTGGCCTCCCCGAAAGGCACTCGGAGCCTCCCCGACCGCCTCGAAAGGCACTCGGAGCCTCCCAGGCCACCCCGAAAGGCACTCGGAGCCGGCTCGGCTGCCCCGAAAGGCACTCGGAGCCAGCCCGGCCTCCCCGAAAGGCACTCGGACCCTGCCCGGCTGCCCCGAAAGGCACTCGGAGGCGGCCCAGCCTCCCCGAAAGGCACTCGGAGCCTCCCAGGCCACCCCGAAAGGCACTCGGAGCCTCCCATGACACCCCGAAAGGCACTCGGAGCCTCCCCGGCCGCCCCAAAAGGCACTCGGAGCCTCCCCGGCCTCCCCGAAAGGCACTCGGAGCCTTCCCCTCCGCCCCGAAAGGCACTCATAGGCGACCCGGCCGCCTCCAAAGGCACTCGGAGCCTGCACGACCGCCCCGAAAGACACTCGGAGCCTGCCCGACCACCCCAAAAGGCTCTCAGAGCCTACTCGGCCGCCCCGAAAGGCAGTCGGAGCCAGTCCAGCAGCCCCGAAATGCACTTTAAGGGGGAACGGCCGCCCACAAAGGCACTCGGAGCCTCCCCGGCCGCCCCGAAAGGCAGTCGGAGCCTCCCCGGCTGCCCCGAAAGGCACTCGGAGCCTGCCCGGATGCCCCGAAAGCCACTCGGAGCCTCCCCGGCCACCCCAAAAGGCACTCGGAGCCTCCCCGGCCGCCCCGAAAGGCACTCGGAGGCATCACGGCCGTCCCGAAAGGTACTCGGAGCCTCCCCGGCTGCCCCGAAAGGCACTCGGAGGCGGCCCGGCCTCCCCGATAGGCACTCGGAGGCGGCCCGGCCTCCCCGAAAGGCACTCGGAGCCTCCCCGGACGCCTCGAAAGGCACTCGGAGCCTCCCAGGCCACCCCGAAAGGCACTTGGAGCCTCCCCGGCCGCCCCGAAAAGCACTCGGAGGCGGCCCGGCCGCCCCGAAAGGCACTCGGAGCCGGCTCGTCCGTCCCGAAAGGCATTCGGAGCCTTCCCCTCCGCCCACAAAGGCACTCGGAGGCGGTCCGGCCTCCCCGAAAGGCACTCGGAGCCTCCCCGGCCGCCCCCAAGGGCACTCGGAGCCTCCCAGGCCACCCCGAAAGGCACTCGGAGCCTCCCCGGCCGCCCCAAAAGGCACTCGGAGGCGGCCCGGCCGCCCACAAAGGCACTCGGAGCCTCCCCGGCCTCCCCGAAAGGCACTCGGAGCCTTCCCCTCCGCCCCGAAAGGCACTCGTAGGCGACCCGGTCGCCTCCAAAGGCACTCGGAGCCTGCACGACCGCCCCGAAAGGCACTCGGAGCTGGCCAGGCTGCCCCGAAAGGCACTCGGAGCCTCCCCGGCCGCCCCGAAAGGCACTAGGATGCGGCCCGGCCACCCCGAAAAGCACTCGGAGCCGGCCCGCTCCCCCCGAAAGGCACTCGGAGCCTCCCCCGACACCCCGAAAGGCACTCGGAGCCTGCCCAGCCACCCCGAAAGGCACTCGGAGCCTGCCGAGCCACCCCGAAAGGCACTCGGAGCCTCCCCGGCCTCCCCGAAAGGCACTCGGAGGCAGCCCGGCCGACACGAAAGGCACTCGGAGCCTCCCCGGACGCCCCAAAAGGCACTCGGAGAGGGGCCGGCAACCCCCAAAGGCACTCAGAGCGTCCACGGCCCCCCGAAAGGCACTCGGAGCCTCCCAGGCCGCCCCCAAGGGCACTCGGAACCTCCCCGGCCGCCCCAAAAGGCACTCGGAGCCTCACCAGCCTCCCCGAAAGGCACTCAGAGCCTCCCCGGATGCCCTGATAGGCACTCGGAACCTCCCAGGCCGCCACGAAAGGCACTCGGAGCCTCCCCAGTCGCACCGAAAGGCACTCGGAGCCTGCCCGGACGCCCACAAAGGCACTCGGAGGCGGCTCGGCCACCCACAAAGGCACTTGGAGCCTCCCCGGCCTCCCCGAAAGGCACTCGGAGCCCCCCCGGCCTCCCCGAAAGGCACTCGGAGCCTCCCCAGCCGCCCCAAAAGGCACTCGGAGCCTCGCAGGCCGCTCAAAAAGGCATTCGGAGCCTCCACGGTCGTCCTGAAAGGCACTCGGAGGCGGCCCGGCCACCCTGAAAGGTACTCGGAGCCTGCCCGGACGCCCCAAAAGGCACTCGGAGCCTCCCCGGCCGCACCAAAAGGCACTCTGTGGCGGCCCGGCCTCCCGGAAAGGCACTGGGACGGGCCCAGCTGCCTCGAAAGGCACTCGGAGGCAGTCCGGCCACCCACAAAGGCACTCGGAGCCTCCCCGCCGCCCACAAAGGCACTCGGAGCCTCCCCGGCCGCCCACAAAGGCACTCGGAGGCAACCTGACCGCCCACAAAGGCACTCGGAGCCTCCCCGGCCGCCCCGAAAGGCACTCGGAGTTGGCCCGGTTGCACCAAAAGGCACTTTGAGCCGGCCCGGTCGCCCCGAAAGGCACTCGGAGGCGGACCAGCCACCCCGAAAGGCACTCGGAGGCGGCCCGGCCACCCCGAAATGCACTCGGAGCCTCACTGGCCGCCCCGAAAGGCACTCAGAGCCTCCCCGGCCACCCACAAAGGCACTCGGAGCCTTGGCCTGCCCCCCCGAAAGGTACTTGAAGCCGGCCCGGCCACCCGGAAAGCCACTCGGAGGCGGCCCCAGCCGCCCCGAAAGGCACTCGGAGGCGGCCCGGCCTCCCCGAAAGGCACTCGGAGCCTCCCCGGCTGCCCCGAAAGGCACTCGGAGCCTGCCCGGCTGCCCCGAAAGGCACTCGGAGCCTCCCCGACCTTCCACAAATGCACTCGGAGCCTCCCCGGCCGCCCCGAAAGGCACTCGGAGCCTTCCCAGCCTCCTAGAAAGGCACTCGGAACATCATCGGATGCCCCGAAAGGCACTCGGAGCCTGCCCGGCCGCCCCGAAAGGCACTCGGAGCCTCCCCGGCCGCCCCGAAAGGCACTCGGAGCCTCCCCGGCCGCCCCGAAAGGCACTCGGAGCCTTCCCAGCCTCCTAGAAAGGCACTCGGAACATCATCGGATGCCCCGAAAGGCACTCGGAGGCAGCCCGGCCTCCCCGAAAGGCACTCGGAGCCTCCCCGGCTGCCCCGAAAGGCACTCGGAGCCTGCCCGGCTGCCCCGAAAGGCACTCGGAGCCTCCCCGACCTTCCACAAATGCACTCGGAGCCTCCCCGGCCGCCCCGAAAGGCACTCGGAGCCTCACCAGCCTCCTAGAAAGGCACTCGGAACATCATCGGATGCCCCGAAAGGCACTCGGAGCCTCCACGGCCGCCCCGAAAGGCACTCGGAGCCTCGCCGGACGCCCCGAAAGGCACTCGGAGCCTCCCCGGCCGCCCCGAAAGGCACTCGGAACCTGCCCGACCTCCCACAAAGGCACTCGGAGCCTCCCCGGCCGCCCCGAAAGGCACTCAGACGCGGCCCGGCCACCCCGAAAGGCACTCGGAGCCTCCCCGGCCGCCCCAAAAGGCACTCGGAGCCTGCCCGGCCGCCTCGAAAGGCACTCGGAGACTCCCCGGGCGCCCCAAAAGGCACTCGGAGCCTCCCCGGCCGCCCCGAAAGGCACTCGGAGCATTCCCGTACGCCCACAAAGGCACTCGGAGCCTGCCCGGCCACCCCCAAAGGCACTCAGAGCGTCGCCGGCCCCCCGAAAGGCACTCGGAGCCTCCCCAGATTCCCCGAAAGGCACTCGGAGCCTCCCCGGCCGCCCCCAAGGGCACTCGGAGGCAGCCCGGCCACCCCGAAAGGCACTCGGAGCCTCCTCGGCCACCCCGAAAGGCACTCGGAGCCTTCCCGGATGCCCCGAAAGGCACTAGGATGCGGCCCGGCCACCCCGAAAAGCACTCGGAGCCGGCCCGCTCCCCCCGAAAGGCACTCGGAGCCTCCCCCGACACCCCGAAAGGCACTCGGAGCCTGCCCAGCCACCCCGAAAGGCACTCGGAGCCTGCCGAGCCACCCCGAAAGGCACTCGGAGCCTCCCCGGCCTCCCCGAAAGGCACTCGGAGGCAGCCCGGCCGCCACAAAAGGCACTCGGAGCCTCCTCGGCCACCCCGAAAGGCACTCGGAGCCTTCCCGGATGCCCCGAAAGGCACTCAGAGCCTCCCCGGACGCCCCGAAAGGCACTCCGAGCCTCCCCAGCCGCCCACAAAGGCACTCGGAGCCACCCGGGCGGCCCACAAAGGCACTCGGAGCCTCCCCGGCCACCCCGAATGGCACTCGGAGCTGGCCCGGCCGCCCCGAAAGGCACTCGGTGCCAGCTCTGCCGTCCCAAAAGCCACTCGGAGCCTCCCCGACCGCCCCGAAAGGCACTCGGAGCCTCCCTGGCCGCCCCGAAAGGCACTCGGAGCCTCCCCGGCCACCCCCAAAGGCACTCGGAGCCTCCCAGGCCGCCCCGAAAGGCACTCGGAGCCTCCCCGGCCGCCCCCAAAGGCACTCGGAGCCTGCCTGGACGCCCACAAAGGCACTCGGAGCCTCCCGACCGCTCCGAAAGGCACTCGGAGCCTCCCCGGCTGCCCCGAAAGGCACTCAGAGCCTGCCCGGCCGATCCGAAAGGCACTCGGAGCCTCCCCGGCTGCCCCGAAAGGCACTGGGAGGCAGCACGGCCGCCCCGAAAGGCACTCGGAGCCTCCCCGGCCTCCCCGAAAGGCACTCGGAGCCTCCCCGGACACCCCAAAAGGCACTCGGAGGGGGCCCGGCCGCCCACAAAGGCAATCGGAGCCTCCCAGGCCGCCCCGAAAGGCAGTCGGAGCCTCCCTGGCCGCCCCGAAAGGAACTCGGAGCCTCCCTGGCCGCCCACAAAGCCACTCGGAGCCTGCCCGGCCTCCCCAAAAGGCACTCGGAGGTGGCCCGGACGCGCCAAAAGGCACTCGGAGCCTCCCCGGCCACCCTGAAAGGCACTCGTAGCCTCCCCGACCACCCCGAAAGGCACTCGGAGGCCGACAGGCCTCCCCGAAAGGCACTCGGAGCCTCCCCGGCCTCCCCGAAAGGCACTCGGAGCCTCCCCGGCCGCCCCGAAAGGCACTCGGAGCCTCCACAGTCGCACCGAAAGGCACTCGGAGCCTCACCAGCCTCCCCGAAAGGCACTCAGAGCCTCCCCGGCCGCCACAAAAGGCACTCGGAGCGGGCCCGGCCGCCCCGAAAGGCACTCGGAGGCGGTCCGGCCTCCCCGAAAGGCACTCGGAGCCTCCCCGGCCGCCTCGAAATGCACTTTATGGGGGAACGGTCGCACCGAAAGGCACTCGGAGCCTCCCCGGCTGCCCCGAAAGGCACTCGGAGCCTCCCCGGACGCCCCGAAAGGCACTCGGAGCCTCGCCGGCCGCCCTGAAAGGCACTTGGAGCCTCCCCGGCCGTCCCGAAAGGTACTCGGAGCCTCCCCGGCCGCCCCGAAAGGCACTCGGAGGCGGCCCGGCCTCCCCGAAAGGCACTCGGAGGCGGCCCGGCCTCCCCGAAAGGCACTCGGAGCCTCCCCGACCGCCTCGAAAGGCACTCGGAGGAGGCCAGGCCGCCCCGAAAGGCACTCGGAGCCGGCTCGGCCATCCCAAAAGGCACTCGGAGCCAGCCCGGCCTCCCCGAAAGGCACTCGGAGCCTCCCCGGCTGCCCCGAAAGGCACTCGTAGGCGGCCCAGCCTCCCCGAAAGGCACTCGGAGCCTCCCCGGCTGCCCCGAAAGGCACTCGGAGCCTCCCCCGCCGTCCCGAAAGGTACTCGGAGCCTCCCCGGCCGCCCCGAAAGGCACTCGGAGGCGGCCCGGCCTCCCCGAAAGGCACTCGGAGGCGGCCTGGCCTCCCCGAAAGGCACTCGGAGCCTCCCCGACCGCCTCGAAAGGCACTCGGAGCCTCCCAGGACACCCCGAAAGGCACTCGGAGCCTGACCGACCGCCCCGAAAGGCACTCGGAGCCTCCCCCGCCGTCCCGAAAGGTACTCGGAGCCTCCCCGGCCGCCCCGAAAGGCACTCGGAGGCGGCCCGGCCTCCCCGAAAGGCACTCGGAGGCGGCCTGGCCTCCCCGAAAGGCACTCGGAGCCTCCCCGACCGCCTCGAAAGGCACTCGGAGCCTCCCAGGCCACCCCGAAAGGCACTCGGAGCCGGCTCGGCTGCCCCGAAAGGCACTCGGAGCCAGCCCGGCCTCCCCGAAAGGCACTCGGACCCTGCCCGGCTGCCCCGAAAGGCACTCGGAGGCGGCCCAGCCTCCCCGAAAGGCACTCGGAGCCTCCCCGGCCACCCCGAAAGGCACTCGGAGCCTCCCATGACACCCCGAAAGGCACTCGGAGCCTCCCCGGCCGCCCCAAAAGGCACTCGGAGCCTCCCCGGCCTCCCCGAAAGGCACTCGGAGCCTTCCCCTCCGCCCCGAAAGGCACTCATAGGCGACCCGGCCGCCTCCAAAGGCACTCGGAGCCTGCACGACCGCCCCGAAAGACACTCGGAGCCTGCCCGACCACCCCAAAAGGCTCTCAGAGCCTACTCGGCCGCCCCGAAAGGCAGTCGGAGCCAGTCCAGCAGCCCCGAAATGCACTTTAAGGGGGAACGGCCGCCCACAAAGGCACTCGGAGCCTCCCCGGCCGCCCCGAAAGGCAGTCGGAGCCTCCCCGGCTGCCCCGAAAGGCACTCGGAGCCTGCCCGGATGCCCCGAAAGCCACTCGGAGCCTCCCCGGCCACCCCAAAAGGCACTCGGAGCCTCCCCGACCCCCCGAAAGGCACTCGGAACCTCCCCGGCCGTCCCGAAAGGCACTCGGAGCCTGACCGACCGCCCCGAAAGGCACTCGGAGCCTCCCCCGCCGTCCCGAAAGGTACTCGGAGCCTCCCCGGCCGCCCCGAAAGGCACTCGGAGGCGGCCCGGCCTCCCCGAAAGGCACTCGGAGGCGGCCTGGCCTCCCCGAAAGGCACTCGGAGCCTCCCCGACCGCCTCGAAAGGCACTCGGAGCCTCCCAGGCCACCCCGAAAGGCACTCGGAGCCGGCTCGGCTGCCCCGAAAGGCACTCGGAGCCAGCCCGGCCTCCCCGAAAGGCACTCGGACCCTGCCCGGCTGCCCCGAAAGGCACTCGGAGGCGGCCCAGCCTCCCCGAAAGGCACTCGGAGCCTCCCCGGCCACCCCGAAAGGCACTCGGAGCCTCCCATGACACCCCGAAAGGCACTCGGAGCCTCCCCGGCCGCCCCAAAAGGCACTCGGAGCCTCCCCGGCCTCCCCGAAAGGCACTCGGAGCCTTCCCCTCCGCCCCGAAAGGCACTCATAGGCGACCCGGCCGCCTCCAAAGGCACTCGGAGCCTGCACGACCGCCCCGAAAGACACTCGGAGCCTGCCCGACCACCCCAAAAGGCTCTCAGAGCCTACTCGGCCGCCCCGAAAGGCAGTCGGAGCCAGTCCAGCAGCCCCGAAATGCACTTTAAGGGGGAACGGCCGCCCACAAAGGCACTCGGAGCCTCCCCGGCCGCACCAAAAGGCAGTCGGAGCCTCCCCGGCTGCCCCGAAAGGCACTCGGAGCCTGCCCGGATGCCCCGAAAGCCACTCGGAGCCTCCCCGGCCACCCCAAAAGGCACTCGGAGCCTCCCCGGCCGCCCCGAAAGGCACTCGGAGGCATCACGGCCGTCCCGAAAGGTACTCGGAGCCTCCCCGGCTGCCCCGAAAGGCACTCGGAGGCGGCCCGGCCTCCCCGATAGGCACTCGGAGGCGGCCCGGCCTCCCCGAAAGGCACTCGGAGCCTCCCCGGACGCCTCGAAAGGCACTCGGAGCCTCCCAGGCCACCCCGAAAGGCACTTGGAGCCTCCCCGGCCGCCCCGAAAAGCACTCGGAGGCGGCCCGGCCGCCCCGAAAGGCACTCGGAGCCGGCTCGTCCGTCCCGAAAGGCATTCGGAGCCTTCCCCTCCGCCCCGAAAGGCACTCGGAGCCTCCCCGGCCGTTCCGAAAGGCACTCGGAGCCTCCCCGGCCGCCCCCAAGGGCACTCGGAGCCTCCCAGGCCACCCCGAAAGGCACTCGGAGCCTCCCCGGCCGCCCCAAAAGGCACTCGGAGGCGGCCCGGCTGCCCACAAAGGCACTCGGAGCCTCCCCGGCCTCCCCGAAAGGCACTCGGAGCCTTCCCCTCCGCCCCGAAAGGCACTCGTAGGCGACCCGGTCGCCTCCAAAGGCACTCGGAGCCTGCACGACCGCCCCGAAAGGCACTCGGAGCTGGCCAGGCTGCCCCGAAAGGCACTCGGAGCCTCCCCGGCCGCCCCGAAAGGCACTAGGATGCGGCCCGGCCACCCCGAAAAGCACTCGGAGCCGGCCCGCTCCCCCCGAAAGGCACTCGGAGCCTCCCCCGACACCCCGAAAGGCACTCGGAGCCTGCCCAGCCACCCCGAAAGGCACTCGGAGCCTGCCGAGCCACCCCGAAAGGCACTCGGAGCCTCCCCGGCCTCCCCGAAAGGCACTCGGAGGCGGCCCGGCCGACACGAAAGGCACTCGGAGCCTCCCCGGACGCCCCAAAAGGCACTCGGAGAGGGGCCGGCAACCCCCAAAGGCACTCAGAGCGTCCACGGCCCCCCGAAAGGCACTCGGAGCCTCCCAGGCCGCCCCCAAGGGCACTCGGAACCTCCCCGGCCGCCCCAAAAGGCACTCGGAGCCTCACCAGCCTCCCCGAAAGGCACTCAGAGCCTCCCCGGATGCCCTGATAGGCACTCGGAACCTCCCAGGCCGCCACGAAAGGCACTCGGAGCCTCCCCAGTCGCACCGAAAGGCACTCGGAGCCTGCCCGGACGCCCACAAAGGCACTCGGAGGCGGCTCGGCCACCCACAAAGGCACTTGGAGCCTCCCCGGCCTCCCCGAAAGGCACTCGGAGCCCCCCCGGCCTCCCCGAAAGGCACTCGGAGCCTCCCCAGCCGCCCCAAAAGGCACTCGGAGCCTCGCAGGCCGCTCAAAAAGGCATTCGGAGCCTCCACGGTCGTCCTGAAAGGCACTCGGAGGCGGCCCGGCCACCCTGAAAGGTACTCGGAGCCTGCCCGGACGCCCCAAAAGGCACTCGGAGCCTCCCCGGCCGCACCAAAAGGCACTCTGTGGCGGCCCGGCCTCCCGGAAAGGCACTGGGACGGGCCCAGCTGCCTCGAAAGGCACTCGGAGGCAGTCCGGCCACCCACAAAGGCACTCGGAGCCTCCCCGCCGCCCACAAAGGCACTCGGAGCCTCCCCGGCCGCCCACAAAGGCACTCGGAGGCAACCTGACCGCCCACAAAGGCACTCGGAGCCTCCCCGGCCGCCCCGAAAGGCACTCGGAGGTGGCCCGGTTGCACCAAAAGGCACTTTGAGCCGGCCCGGTCGCCCCGAAAGGCACTCGGAGGCGGACCAGCCACCCCGAAAGGCACTCGGAGGCGGCCCGGCCACCCCGAAATGCACTCGGAGCCTCACTGGCCGCCCCGAAAGGCACTCAGAGCCTCCCCGGCCACCCACAAAGGCACTCGGAGCCTTGGCCTGCCCCCCCGAAAGGTACTTGAAGCCGGCCCGGCCACCCGGAAAGCCACTCGGAGGCGGCCCCAGCCGCCCCGAAAGGCACTCGGAGGCGGCCCGGCCTCCCCGAAAGGCACTCGGAGCCTCCCCGGCTGCCCCGAAAGGCACTCGGAGCCTGCCCGGCTGCCCCGAAAGGCACTCGGAGCCTCCCCGACCTTCCACAAATGCACTCGGAGCCTCCCCGGCCGCCCCGAAAGGCACTCGGAGCCTTCCCAGCCTCCTAGAAAGGCACTCGGAACATCATCGGATGCCCCGAAAGGCACTCGGAGCCTGCCCGGCCGCCCCGAAAGGCACTCGGAGCCTCCCCGGCCGCCCCGAAAGGCACTCGGAGCCTCCCCGGCCGCCCCGAAAGGCACTCGGAACCTGCCCGACCTCCCACAAAGGCACTCGGAGCCTCCCCGGCCGCCCCGAAAGGCACTCAGACGCGGCCCGGCCACCCCGAAAGGCACTCGGAGCCTGCCCGGCCGTCCCGAAAGGTACTCGGAGCCTCCCCGGCCGCCCCGAAAGGCACTCGGAGGCGGCCCGGCCTCCCCGAAAGGCACTCGGAGGCGGCCTGGCCTCCCCGAAAGGCACTCGGAGCCTCCCCGACCGCCTCGAAAGGCACTCGGAGCCTCCCAGGCCACCCCGAAAGGCACTCGGAGCCGGCTCGGCTGCCCCGAAAGGCACTCGGAGCCAGCCCGGCCTCCCCGAAAGGCACTCGGACCCTGCCCGGCTGCCCCGAAAGGCACTCGGAGGCGGCCCAGCCTCCCCGAAAGGCACTCGGAGCCTCCCCGGCCACCCCGAAAGGCACTCGGAGCCTCCCATGACACCCCGAAAGGCACTCGGAGCCTCCCCGGCCGCCCCAAAAGGCACTCGGAGCCTCCCCGGCCTCCCCGAAAGGCACTCGGAGCCTTCCCCTCCGCCCCGAAAGGCACTCATAGGCGACCCGGCCGCCTCCAGAGGCACTCGGAGCCTGCACGACCGCCCCGAAAGACACTCGGAGCCTGCCCGACCACCCCAAAAGGCTCTCAGAGCCTACTCGGCCGCCCCGAAAGGCAGTCGGAGCCAGTCCAGCAGCCCCGAAATGCACTTTAAGGGGGAACGGCCGCCCACAAAGGCACTCGGAGCCTCCCCGGCCGCCCCGAAAGGCAGTCGGAGCCTCCCCGGCTGCCCCGAAAGGCACTCGGAGCCTGCCCGGATGCCCCGAAAGCCACTCGGAGCCTCACCGGCCACCCCAAAAGGCACTCGGAGCCTCCCCGACCCCCCGAAAGGCACTCGGAACCTCCCCGGCCGTCCCGAAAGGCACTCGGAGCCTGACCGACCGCCCCGAAAGGCACTCGGAGCCTCCCCCGCCGTCCCGAAAGGTACTCGGAGCCTCCCCGGCCGCCCCGAAAGGCACTCGGAGGCGGCCCGGCCTCCCCGAAAGGCACTCGGAGGCGGCCTGGCCTCCCCGAAAGGCACTCGGAGCCTCCCCGACCGCCTCGAAAGGCACTCGGAGCCTCCCAGGCCACCCCGAAAGGCACTCGGAGCCGGCTCGGCTGCCCCGAAAGGCACTCGGAGCCAGCCCGGCCTCCCCGAAAGGCACTCGGACCCTGCCCGGCTGCCCCGAAAGGCACTCGGAGGCGGCCCAGCCTCCCCGAAAGGCACTCGGAGCCTCCCCGGCCACCCCGAAAGGCACTCGGAGCCTCCCATGACACCCCGAAAGGCACTCGGAGCCTCCCCGGCCGCCCCAAAAGGCACTCGGAGCCTCCCCGGCCTCCCCGAAAGGCACTCGGAGCCTTCCCCTCCGCCCCGAAAGGCACTCATAGGCGACCCGGCCGCCTCCAAAGGCACTCGGAGCCTGCACGACCGCCCCGAAAGACACTCGGAGCCTGCCCGACCACCCCAAAAGGCTCTCAGAGCCTACTCGGCCGCCCCGAAAGGCAGTCGGAGCCAGTCCAGCAGCCCCGAAATGCACTTTAAGGGGGAACGGCCGCCCACAAAGGCACTCGGAGCCTCCCCGGCCGCCCCGAAAGGCAGTCGGAGCCTCCCCGGCTGCCCCGAAAGGCACTCGGAGCCTGCCCGGATGCCCCGAAAGCCACTCGGAGCCTCCCCGGCCACCCCAAAAGGCACTCGGAGCCTCCCCGGCCGCCCCGAAAGGCACTCGGAGGCATCACGGCCGTCCCGAAAGGTACTCGGAGCCTCCCCGGCTGCCCCGAAAGGCACTCGGAGGCGGCCCGGCCTCCCCGATAGGCACTCGGAGGCGGCCCGGCCTCCCCGAAAGGCACTCGGAGCCTCCCCGGACGCCTCGAAAGGCACTCGGAGCCTCCCAGGCCACCCCGAAAGGCACTTGGAGCCTCCCCGGCCGCCCCGAAAAGCACTCGGAGGCGGCCCGGCCGCCCCGAAAGGCACTCGGAGCCGGCTCGTCCGTCCCGAAAGGCATTCGGAGCCTTCCCCTCCGCCCACAAAGGCACTCGGAGGCGGTCCGGCCTCCCCGAAAGGCACTCGGAGCCTCCCCGGCCGCCCCCAAAGGCACTCGGAGCCTCCCAGGCCACCCCGAAAGGCACTCGGAGCCTCCCAGGCCGCCCCCAAGGGCACTCGGAACCTCCCCGGCCGCCCCAAAAGGCACTCGGAGCCTCACCAGCCTCCCCGAAAGGCACTCAGAGCCTCCCCGGATGCCCTGATAGGCACTCGGAACCTCCCAGGCCGCCACGAAAGGCACTCGGAGCCTCCCCAGTCGCACCGAAAGGCACTCGGAGCCTGCCCGGACGCCCACAAAGGCACTCGGAGGCGGCTCGGCCACCCACAAAGGCACTTGGAGCCTCCCCGGCCTCCCCGAAAGGCACTCGGAGCCCCCCCGGCCTCCCCGAAAGGCACTCGGAGCCTCCCCGGCTGCCCCGAAAGGCACTCGGAGCCTGCCCGGCTGCCCCGAAAGGCACTCGGAGCCTCCCCGACCTTCCACAAATGCACTCGGAGCCTCCCCGGCCGCCCCGAAAGGCACTCGGAGCCTTCCCAGCCTCCTAGAAAGGCACTCGGAACATCATCGGATGCCCCGAAAGGCACTCGGAGCCTCCACGGCCGCCCCGAAAGGCACTCGGAGCCTCCCCGGCCGCCCCGAAAGGCACTCGGAGCCTCCAGGGCCGCCCCGAAAGGCACTCGGAACCTGCCCGACCTCCCACAAAGGCACTCGGAGCCTCCCCGGCCGCCCCGAAAGGCACTCAGACGCGGCCCGGCCACCCCGAAAGGCACTCGGAGCCTGCCCGGCCGCCCCAAAAGGCACTCGGAGCCTGCCCGGCCGCCACGAAAGGCACTCGGAGACTCCCCGGCCGCCCCAAAAGGCACTCGGAGCCTCCCCGGCCGCCCCAAAAGGCACTCGGAGTCTCCCCGGCTGCCCACAAAGGCACTCAGAGCCTGCCCGGCCACCCCCAAAGGCACTCAGAGCGTCGCCGGCCCCCCGAAAGGCACTCGGAGCCTCCCCAGATGCCCCGAAAGGCACTCGGAGCCTCCCCGGCCGCCCCCAAGGGCACTCGGAGGCAGCCCGGCCACCCCGAAAGGAACTCGGAGCCTCCTCGGCCACCCCGAAAGGCACTCGGAGCCTTCCCGGATGCCCCGAAAGGCACTAGGATGCGGCCCGGCCACCCCGAAAAGCACTCGGAGCCGGCCCGCTCCCCCCGAAAGGCACTCGGAGCCTCCCCCGACACCCCGAAAGGCACTCGGAGCCTGCCCAGCCACCCCGAAAGGCACTTGGAGGCGGCCCGGCCTCCCCGAAAGGCACTCGGAGGCGGCCCGGCCTCCCCGAAAGGCACTCGGAGGCAGCCCGGCCGCCACGAAAGGCACTCGGAGCCTCCCCGGACGCCCCAAAAGGCACTCGGAGAGGGGCCGGCAACCCCCAAAGGCACTCAGAGCGTCCACGGCCCCCCGAAAGGCACTCGGAGCCTCCCCGGCCTCCCCGAAAGGCACTCGGAGGCAGCCCGGCCACCCCGAAAGGCACTCGGAGCCTCCTCGGCCACCCCGAAAGGCACTCGGAGCCTTCCCGGATGCCCCGAAAGGCACTCAGAGCCTCCCCGGACGCCCCGAAAGGCACTCCGAGCCTCCCCGGCCGCCCACAAAGGCACTCGGAGCCACCCGGGCGGCCCACAAAGGCACTCGGAGCCTCCCCGGCCACCCCGAATGGCACTCGGAGCTGGCCCGGCCGCCCCGAAAGGCACTCGGTGCCAGCTCTGCCGTCCCAAAAGCCACTCGGAGCCTCCCCGACCGCCCCGAAAGGCACTCGGAGCCTCCCTGGCCGCCCCGAAAGGCACTCGGAGCCTCCCCGGCCACCCCCAAAGGCACTCGGAGCCTCCCAGGCCGCCCCGAAAGGCACTCGGAGCCTCCCCGGCTGCCCCCAAAGGCACTCGGAGCCTGCCTGGACGCCCCGAAAGGCACTCGGAGCCTCCCGACCGCCCCGAAAGGCACTCGGAGCCTCCCCGGCTGCCCCGAAAGGCACTCGGAGCCTCCCCCGCCGTCCCGAAAGGTACTCGGAGCCTCCCCGGCCGCCCCGAAAGGCACTCGGAGGCGGCCCGGCCTCCCCGAAAGGCACTCGGAGGCGGCCTGGCCTCCCCGAAAGGCACTCGGAGCCTCCCCGACCGCCTCGAAAGGCACTCGGAGCCTCCCAGGACACCCCGAAAGGCACTCGGAGCCTGACCGACCGCCCCGAAAGGCACTCGGAGCCTCCCCCGCCGTCCCGAAAGGTACTCGGAGCCTCCCCGGCCGCCCCGAAAGGCACTCGGAGGCGGCCCGGCCTCCCCGAAAGGCACTCGGAGGCGGCCTGGCCTCCCCGAAAGGCACTCGGAGCCTCCCCGACCGCCTCGAAAGGCACTCGGAGCCTCCCAGGCCACCCCGAAAGGCACTCGGAGCCGGCTCGGCTGCCCCGAAAGGCACTCGGAGCCAGCCCGGCCTCCCCGAAAGGCACTCGGACCCTGCCCGGCTGCCCCGAAAGGCACTCGGAGGCGGCCCAGCCTCCCCGAAAGGCACTCGGAGCCTCCCCGGCCACCCCGAAAGGCACTCGGAGCCTCCCATGACACCCCGAAAGGCACTCGGAGCCTCCCCGGCCGCCCCAAAAGGCACTCGGAGCCTCCCCGGCCTCCCCGAAAGGCACTCGGAGCCTTCCCCTCCGCCCCGAAAGGCACTCATAGGCGACCCGGCCGCCTCCAGAGGCACTCGGAGCCTGCACGACCGCCCCGAAAGACACTCGGAGCCTGCCCGACCACCCCAAAAGGCTCTCAGAGCCTACTCGGCCGCCCCGAAAGGCAGTCGGAGCCAGTCCAGCAGCCCCGAAATGCACTTTAAGGGGGAACGGCCGCCCACAAAGGCACTCGGAGCCTCCCCGGCCGCCCCGAAAGGCAGTCGGAGCCTCCCCGGCTGCCCCGAAAGGCACTCGGAGCCTGCCCGGATGCCCCGAAAGCCACTCGGAGCCTCACCGGCCACCCCAAAAGGCACTCGGAGCCTCCCCGACCCCCCGAAAGGCACTCGGAACCTCCCCGGCCGTCCCGAAAGGCACTCGGAGCCTGACCGACCGCCCCGAAAGGCACTCGGAGCCTCCCCCGCCGTCCCGAAAGGTACTCGGAGCCTCCCCGGCCGCCCCGAAAGGCACTCGGAGGCGGCCCGGCCTCCCCGAAAGGCACTCGGAGGCGGCCTGGCCTCCCCGAAAGGCACTCGGAGCCTCCCCGACCGCCTCGAAAGGCACTCGGAGCCTCCCAGGCCACCCCGAAAGGCACTCGGAGCCGGCTCGGCTGCCCCGAAAGGCACTCGGAGCCAGCCCGGCCTCCCCGAAAGGCACTCGGACCCTGCCCGGCTGCCCCGAAAGGCACTCGGAGGCGGCCCAGCCTCCCCGAAAGGCACTCGGAGCCTCCCCGGCCACCCCGAAAGGCACTCGGAGCCTCCCATGACACCCCGAAAGGCACTCGGAGCCTCCCCGGCCGCCCCAAAAGGCACTCGGAGCCTCCCCGGCCTCCCCGAAAGGCACTCGGAGCCTTCCCCTCCGCCCCGAAAGGCACTCATAGGCGACCCGGCCGCCTCCAAAGGCACTCGGAGCCTGCACGACCGCCCCGAAAGACACTCGGAGCCTGCCCGACCACCCCAAAAGGCTCTCAGAGCCTACTCGGCCGCCCCGAAAGGCAGTCGGAGCCAGTCCAGCAGCCCCGAAATGCACTTTAAGGGGGAACGGCCGCCCACAAAGGCACTCGGAGCCTCCCCGGCCGCCCCGAAAGGCAGTCGGAGCCTCCCCGGCTGCCCCGAAAGGCACTCGGAGCCTGCCCGGATGCCCCGAAAGCCACTCGGAGCCTCCCCGGCCACCCCAAAAGGCACTCGGAGCCTCCCCGGCCGCCCCGAAAGGCACTCGGAGGCATCACGGCCGTCCCGAAAGGTACTCGGAGCCTCCCCGGCTGCCCCGAAAGGCACTCGGAGGCGGCCCGGCCTCCCCGATAGGCACTCGGAGGCGGCCCGGCCTCCCCGAAAGGCACTCGGAGCCTCCCCGGACGCCTCGAAAGGCACTCGGAGCCTCCCAGGCCACCCCGAAAGGCACTTGGAGCCTCCCCGGCCGCCCCGAAAAGCACTCGGAGGCGGCCCGGCCGCCCCGAAAGGCACTCGGAGCCGGCTCGTCCGTCCCGAAAGGCATTCGGAGCCTTCCCCTCCGCCCACAAAGGCACTCGGAGGCGGTCCGGCCTCCCCGAAAGGCACTCGGAGCCTCCCCGGCCGCCCCCAAAGGCACTCGGAGCCTCCCAGGCCACCCCGAAAGGCACTCGGAGCCTCCCAGGCCGCCCCCAAGGGCACTCGGAACCTCCCCGGCCGCCCCAAAAGGCACTCGGAGCCTCACCAGCCTCCCCGAAAGGCACTCAGAGCCTCCCCGGATGCCCTGATAGGCACTCGGAACCTCCCAGGCCGCCACGAAAGGCACTCGGAGCCTCCCCAGTCGCACCGAAAGGCACTCGGAGCCTGCCCGGACGCCCACAAAGGCACTCGGAGGCGGCTCGGCCACCCACAAAGGCACTTGGAGCCTCCCCGGCCTCCCCGAAAGGCACTCGGAGCCCCCCCGGCCTCCCCGAAAGGCACTCGGAGCCTCCCCGGCTGCCCCGAAAGGCACTCGGAGCCTGCCCGGCTGCCCCGAAAGGCACTCGGAGCCTCCCCGACCTTCCACAAATGCACTCGGAGCCTCCCCGGCCGCCCCGAAAGGCACTCGGAGCCTTCCCAGCCTCCTAGAAAGGCACTCGGAACATCATCGGATGCCCCGAAAGGCACTCGGAGCCTCCACGGCCGCCCCGAAAGGCACTCGGAGCCTCCCCGGCCGCCCCGAAAGGCACTCGGAGCCTCCAGGGCCGCCCCGAAAGGCACTCGGAACCTGCCCGACCTCCCACAAAGGCACTCGGAGCCTCCCCGGCCGCCCCGAAAGGCACTCAGACGCGGCCCGGCCACCCCGAAAGGCACTCGGAGCCTGCCCGGCCGCCCCAAAAGGCACTCGGAGCCTGCCCGGCCGCCACGAAAGGCACTCGGAGACTCCCCGGCCGCCCCAAAAGGCACTCGGAGCCTCCCCGGCCGCCCCAAAAGGCACTCGGAGTCTCCCCGGCTGCCCACAAAGGCACTCAGAGCCTGCCCGGCCACCCCCAAAGGCACTCAGAGCGTCGCCGGCCCCCCGAAAGGCACTCGGAGCCTCCCCAGATGCCCCGAAAGGCACTCGGAGCCTCCCCGGCCGCCCCCAAGGGCACTCGGAGGCAGCCCGGCCACCCCGAAAGGCACTCGGAGCCTCCTCGGCCACCCCGAAAGGCACTCGGAGCCTTCCCGGATGCCCCGAAAGGCACTAGGATGCGGCCCGGCCACCCCGAAAAGCACTCGGAGCCGGCCCGCTCCCCCCGAAAGGCACTCGGAGCCTCCCCCGACACCCCGAAAGGCACTCGGAGCCTGCCCAGCCACCCCGAAAGGCACTTGGAGGCGGCCCGGCCTCCCCGAAAGGCACTCGGAGGCGGCCCGGCCTCCCCGAAAGGCACTCGGAGGCAGCCCGGCCGCCACGAAAGGCACTCGGAGCCTCCCCGGACGCCCCAAAAGGCACTCGGAGAGGGGCCGGCAACCCCCAAAGGCACTCAGAGCGTCCACGGCCCCCCGAAAGGCACTCGGAGCCTCCCCGGCCTCCCCGAAAGGCACTCGGAGGCAGCCCGGCCACCCCGAAAGGCACTCGGAGCCTCCTCGGCCACCCCGAAAGGCACTCGGAGCCTTCCCGGATGCCCCGAAAGGCACTCAGAGCCTCCCCGGACGCCCCGAAAGGCACTCCGAGCCTCCCCGGCCGCCCACAAAGGCACTCGGAGCCACCCGGGCGGCCCACAAAGGCACTCGGAGCCTCCCCGGCCACCCCGAATGGCACTCGGAGCTGGCCCGGCCGCCCCGAAAGGCACTCGGTGCCAGCTCTGCCGTCCCAAAAGCCACTCGGAGCCTCCCCGACCGCCCCGAAAGGCACTCGGAGCCTCCCTGGCCGCCCCGAAAGGCACTCGGAGCCTCCCCGGCCACCCCCAAAGGCACTCGGAGCCTCCCAGGCCGCCCCGAAAGGCACTCGGAGCCTCCCCGGCTGCCCCCAAAGGCACTCGGAGCCTGCCTGGACGCCCCGAAAGGCACTCGGAGCCTCCCGACCGCCCCGAAAGGCACTCGGAGCCTCCCCGGCTGCCCCGAAAGGCACTCGGAGCCTCCCCCGCCGTCCCGAAAGGTACTCGGAGCCTCCCCGGCCGCCCCGAAAGGCACTCGGAGGCGGCCCGGCCTCCCCGAAAGGCACTCGGAGGCGGCCTGGCCTCCCCGAAAGGCACTCGGAGCCTCCCCGACCGCCTCGAAAGGCACTCGGAGCCTCCCAGGACACCCCGAAAGGCACTCGGAGCCTGACCGACCGCCCCGAAAGGCACTCGGAGCCTCCCCCGCCGTCCCGAAAGGTACTCGGAGCCTCCCCGGCCGCCCCGAAAGGCACTCGGAGGCGGCCCGGCCTCCCCGAAAGGCACTCGGAGGCGGCCTGGCCTCCCCGAAAGGCACTCGGAGCCTCCCCGACCGCCTCGAAAGGCACTCGGAGCCTCCCAGGCCACCCCGAAAGGCACTCGGAGCCGGCTCGGCTGCCCCGAAAGGCACTCGGAGCCAGCCCGGCCTCCCCGAAAGGCACTCGGACCCTGCCCGGCTGCCCCGAAAGGCACTCGGAGGCGGCCCAGCCTCCCCGAAAGGCACTCGGAGCCTCCCATGACACCCCGAAAGGCACTCGGAGCCTCCCATGACACCCCGAAAGGCACTCGGAGCCTCCCCGGCCGCCCCAAAAGGCACTCGGAGCCTCCCCGGCCTCCCCGAAAGGCACTCGGAGCCTTCCCCTCCGCCCCGAAAGGCACTCATAGGCGACCCGGCCGCCTCCAAAGGCACTCGGAGCCTGCACGACCGCCCCGAAAGACACTCGGAGCCTGCCCGACCACCCCAAAAGGCTCTCAGAGCCTACTCGGCCGCCCCGAAAGGCAGTCGGAGCCAGTCCAGCAGCCCCGAAATGCACTTTAAGGGGGAACGGCCGCCCACAAAGGCACTCGGAGCCTCCCCGGCCGCCCCGAAAGGCAGTCGGAGCCTCCCCGGCTGCCCCGAAAGGCACTCGGAGCCTGCCCGGATGCCCCGAAAGCCACTCGGAGCCTCCCCGGCCACCCCAAAAGGCACTCGGAGCCTCCCCGACCCCCCGAAAGGCACTCGGAACCTCCCCGGCCGTCCCGAAAGGCACTCGGAGCCTGACCGACCGCCCCGAAAGGCACTCGGAGCCTCCCCCGCCGTCCCGAAAGGTACTCGGAGCCTCCCCGGCCGCCCCGAAAGGCACTCGGAGGCGGCCCGGCCTCCCCGAAAGGCACTCGGAGGCGGCCTGGCCTCCCCGAAAGGCACTCGGAGCCTCCCCGACCGCCTCGAAAGGCACTCGGAGCCTCCCAGGCCACCCCGAAAGGCACTCGGAGCCGGCTCGGCTGCCCCGAAAGGCACTCGGAGCCAGCCCGGCCTCCCCGAAAGGCACTCGGACCCTGCCCGGCTGCCCCGAAAGGCACTCGGAGGCGGCCCAGCCTCCCCGAAAGGCACTCGGAGCCTCCCCGGCCACCCCGAAAGGCACTCGGAGCCTCCCATGACACCCCGAAAGGCACTCGGAGCCTCCCCGGCCGCCCCAAAAGGCACTCGGAGCCTCCCCGGCCTCCCCGAAAGGCACTCGGAGCCTTCCCCTCCGCCCCGAAAGGCACTCATAGGCGACCCGGCCGCCTCCAAAGGCACTCGGAGCCTGCACGACCGCCCCGAAAGACACTCGGAGCCTGCCCGACCACCCCAAAAGGCTCTCAGAGCCTACTCGGCCGCCCCGAAAGGCAGTCGGAGCCAGTCCAGCAGCCCCGAAATGCACTTTAAGGGGGAACGGCCGCCCACAAAGGCACTCGGAGCCTCCCCGGCCGCCCCGAAAGGCAGTCGGAGCCTCCCTGGCTGCCCCGAAAGGCACTCGGAGCCTGCCCGGATGCCCCGAAAGCCACTCGGAGCCTCCCCGGCCACCCCAAAAGGCACTCGGAGCCTCCCCGGCCGCCCCGAAAGGCACTCGGAGGCATCACGGCCGTCCCGAAAGGTACTCGGAGCCTCCCCGGCTGCCCCGAAAGGCACTCGGAGGCGGCCCGGCCTCCCCGATAGGCACTCGGAGGCGGCCCGGCCTCCCCGAAAGGCACTCGGAGCCTCCCCGGACGCCTCGAAAGGCACTCGGAGCCTCCCAGGCCACCCCGAAAGGCACTTGGAGCCTCCCCGGCCGCCCCGAAAAGCACTCGGAGGCGGCCCGGCCGCCCCGAAAGGCACTCGGAGCCGGCTCGTCCGTCCCGAAAGGCATTCGGAGCCTTCCCCTCCGCCCCGAAAGGCACTCGGAGCCTCCCCGGCCGTTCCGAAAGGCACTCGGAGCCTCCCCGGCCGCCCCCAAGGGCACTCGGAGCCTCCCAGGCCACCCCGAAAGGCACTCGGAGCCTCCCCGGCCGCCCCAAAAGGCACTCGGAGGCGGCCCGGCCGCCCACAAAGGCACTCGGAGCCTCCCCGGCCTCCCCGAAAGGCACTCGGAGCCTTCCCCTCCGCCCCGAAAGGCACTCGTAGGCGACCCGGTCGCCTCCAAAGGCACTCGGAGCCTGCACGACTGCCCCGAAAGGCACTCGGAGCTGGCCAGGCTGCCCCGAAAGGCACTCGGAGCCTCCCCGGCCGCCCCGAAAGGCACTAGGATGCGGCCCGGCCACCCCGAAAAGCACTCGGAGCCGGCCCGCTCCCCCCGAAAGGCACTCGGAGCCTCCCCCGACACCCCGAAAGGCACTCGGAGCCTGCCCAGCCACCCCGAAAGGCACTCGGAGCCTGCCGAGCCACCCCGAAAGGCACTCGGAGCCTCCCCGGCCTCCCCGAAAGGCACTCGGAGGCAGCCCGGCCGACACGAAAGGCACTCGGAGCCTCCCCGGACGCCCCAAAAGGCACTCGGAGAGGGGCCGGCAACCCCCAAAGGCACTCAGAGCGTCCACGGCCCCCCGAAAGGCACTCGGAGCCTCCCAGGCCGCCCCCAAGGGCACTCGGAACCTCCCCGGCCGCCCCAAAAGGCACTCGGAGCCTCACCAGCCTCCCCGAAAGGCACTCAGAGCCTCCCCGGATGCCCTGATAGGCACTCGGAACCTCCCAGGCCGCCACGAAAGGCACTCGGAGCCTCCCCAGTCGCACCGAAAGGCACTCGGAGCCTGCCCGGACGCCCACAAAGGCACTCGGAGGCGGCTCGGCCACCCACAAAGGCACTTGGAGCCTCCCCGGCCTCCCCGAAAGGCACTCGGAGCCCCCCCGGCCTCCCCGAAAGGCACTCGGAGCCTCCCCAGCCGCCCCAAAAGGCACTCGGAGCCTCGCAGGCCGCTCAAAAAGGCATTCGGAGCCTCCACGGTCGTCCTGAAAGGCACTCGGAGGCGGCCCGGCCACCCTGAAAGGTACTCGGAGCCTGCCCGGACGCCCCAAAAGGCACTCGGAGCCTCCCCGGCCGCACCAAAAGGCACTCTGTGGCGGCCCGGCCTCCCGGAAAGGCACTGGGACGGGCCCAGCTGCCTCGAAAGGCACTCGGAGGCAGTCCGGCCACCCACAAAGGCACTCGGAGCCTCCCCGCCGCCCACAAAGGCACTCGGAGCCTCCCCGGCCGCCCACAAAGGCACTCGGAGGCAACCTGACCGCCCACAAAGGCACTCGGAGCCTCCCCGGCCGCCCCGAAAGGCACTCGGAGGTGGCCCGGTTGCACCAAAAGGCACTTTGAGCCGGCCCGGTCGCCCCGAAAGGCACTCGGAGGCGGACCAGCCACCCCGAAAGGCACTCGGAGGCGGCCCGGCCACCCCGAAATGCACTCGGAGCCTCACTGGCCGCCCCGAAAGGCACTCAGAGCCTCCCCGGCCACCCACAAAGGCACTCGGAGCCTTGGCCTGCCCCCCCGAAAGGTACTTGAAGCCGGCCCGGCCACCCGGAAAGCCACTCGGAGGCGGCCCCAGCCGCCCCGAAAGGCACTCGGAGGCGGCCCGGCCTCCCCGAAAGGCACTCGGAGCCTCCCCGGCTGCCCCGAAAGGCACTCGGAGCCTGCCCGGCTGCCCCGAAAGGCACTCGGAGCCTCCCCGACCTTCCACAAATGCACTCGGAGCCTCCCCGGCCGCCCCGAAAGGCACTCGGAGCCTTCCCAGCCTCCTAGAAAGGCACTCGGAACATCATCGGATGCCCCGAAAGGCACTCGGAGCCTGCCCGGCCGCCCCGAAAGGCACTCGGAGCCTCCCCGGCCGCCCCGAAAGGCACTCGGAGCCTCCCCGGCCGCCCCGAAAGGCACTCGGAACCTGCCCGAACTCTCACAAAGGCACTCGGAGCCTCCCCGGCCGCCCCGAAAGGCACTCAGACGCGGCCCGGCCACCCCGAAAGGCACTCGGAGCCTGCCCGGCCGTCCCGAAAGGTACTCGGAGCCTCCCCGGCCGCCCCGAAAGGCACTCGGAGGCGGCCCGGCCTCCCCGAAAGGCACTCGGAGGCGGCCTGGCCTCCCCGAAAGGCACTCGGAGCCTCCCCGACCGCCTCGAAAGGCACTCGGAGCCTCCCAGGCCACCCCGAAAGGCACTCGGAGCCGGCTCGGCTGCCCCGAAAGGCACTCGGAGCCAGCCCGGCCTCCCCGAAAGGCACTCGGACCCTGCCCGGCTGCCCCGAAAGGCACTCGGAGGCGGCCCAGCCTCCCCGAAAGGCACTCGGAGCCTCCCCGGCCACCCCGAAAGGCACTCGGAGCCTCCCATGACACCCCGAAAGGCACTCGGAGCCTCCCTGGCCGCCCCAAAAGGCACTCGGAGCCTCCCCGGCCTCCCCGAAAGGCACTCGGAGCCTTCCCCTCCGCCCCGAAAGGCACTCATAGGCGACCCGGCCGCCTCCAAAGGCACTCGGAGCCTGCACGACCGCCCCGAAAGACACTCGGAGCCTGCCCGACCACCCCAAAAGGCTCTCAGAGCCTACTCGGCCGCCCCGAAAGGCAGTCGGAGCCAGTCCAGCAGCCCCGAAATGCACTTTAAGGGGGAACGGCCGCCCACAAAGGCACTCGGAGCCTCCCCGGCCGCCCCGAAAGGCAGTCGGAGCCTCCCCGGCTGCCCCGAAAGGCACTCGGAGCCTGCCCGGATGCCCCGAAAGCCACTCGGAGCCTCCCCGGCCACCCCAAAAGGCACTCGGAGCCTCCCCGACCCCCCGAAAGGCACTCGGAACCTCCCCGGCCGTCCCGAAAGGCACTCGGAGCCTGACCGACCGCCCCGAAAGGCACTCGGAGCCTCCCCCGCCGTCCCGAAAGGTACTCGGAGCCTCCCCGGCCACCCCGAAAGGCACTCGGAGGCGGCCCGGCCTCCCCGAAAGGCACTCGGAGGCGGCCTGGCCTCCCCGAAAGGCACTCGGAGCCTCCCCGACCGCCTCGAAAGGCACTCGGAGCCTCCCAGGCCACCCCGAAAGGCACTCGGAGCCGGCTCGGCTGCCCCGAAAGGCACTCGGAGCCAGCCCGGCCTCCCCGAAAGGCACTCGGACCCTGCCCGGCTGCCCCGAAAGGCACTCGGAGGCGGCCCAGCCTCCCCGAAAGGCACTCGGAGCCTCCCCGGCCACCCCGAAAGGCACTCGGAGCCTCCCATGACACCCCGAAAGGCACTCGGAGCCTCCCCGGCCGCCCCAAAAGGCACTCGGAGCCTCCCCGGCCTCCCCGAAAGGCACTCGGAGCCTTCCCCTCCGCCCCGAAAGGCACTCATAGGCGACCCGGCCGCCTCCAAAGGCACTCGGAGCCTGCACGACCGCCCCGAAAGACACTCGGAGCCTGCCCGACCACCCCAAAAGGCTCTCAGAGCCTACTCGGCCGCCCCGAAAGGCAGTCGGAGCCAGTCCAGCAGCCCCGAAATGCACTTTAAGGGGGAACGGCCGCCCACAAAGGCACTCGGAGCCTCCCCGGCCGCCCCGAAAGGCAGTCGGAGCCTCCCCGGCTGCCCCGAAAGGCACTCGGAGCCTGCCCGGATGCCCCGAAAGCCACTCGGAGCCTCCCCGGCCGCCCCGAAAGGCACTCGGAGCCTCCCCGGCCGCCCCGAAAGGCACTCGGAGGCATCACGGCCGTCCCGAAAGGTACTCGGAGCCTCCCCGGCTGCCCCGAAAGGCACTCGGAGGCGGCCCGGCCTCCCCGAAAGGCACTCGGAGGCGGCCCGGCCTCCCCGAAAGGCACTCGGAGCCTCCCCGGACGCCTCGAAAGGCACTCGGAGCCTCCCAGGCCACCCCGAAAGGCACTTGGAGCCTCCCCGGCCGCCCCGAAAAGCACTCGGAGGCGGCCCGGCCGCCCCGAAAGGCACTCGGAGCCGGCTCGTCCGTCCCGAAAGGCATTCGGAGCCTTCCCCTCCGCCCACAAAGGCACTCGGAGGCGGTCCGGCCTCCCCGAAAGGCACTCGGAGCCTCCCCGGCCGCCCCCAAAGGCACTCGGAGCCTCCCAGGCCACCCCGAAAGGCACTCGGAGCCTCCCAGGCCGCCCCCAAGGGCACTCGGAACCTCCCCGGCCGCCCCAAAAGGCACTCGGAGCCTCACCAGCCTCCCCGAAAGGCACTCAGAGCCTCCCCGGATGCCCTGATAGGCACTCGGAACCTCCCAGGCCGCCACGAAAGGCACTCGGAGCCTCCCCAGTCGCACCGAAAGGCACTCGGAGCCTGCCCGGACGCCCACAAAGGCACTCGGAGGCGGCTCGGCCACCCACAAAGGCACTTGGAGCCTCCCCGGCCTCCCCGAAAGGCACTCGGAGCCCCCCCGGCCTCCCCGAAAGGCACTCGGAGCCTCCCCGGCTGCCCCGAAAGGCACTCGGAGCCTGCCCGGCTGCCCCGAAAGGCACTCGGAGCCTCCCCGGCTGCCCCGAAAGGCACTCGGAGCCTGCCCGGCTGCCCCGAAAGGCACTCGGAGCCTCCCCGACCTTCCACAAATGCACTCGGAGCCTCCCCGGCCGCCCCGAAAGGCACTCGGAGCCTTCCCAGCCTCCTAGAAAGGCACTCGGAACATCATCGGATGCCCCGAAAGGCACTCGGAGCCTCCCCGGCCGCCCCGAAAGGCACTCGGAGCCTCCCCGGCCGCCCCGAAAGGCACTCGGAGCCTCCCCGGCCGCCCCGAAAGGCACTCAGACGCGGCCCGGCCACCCCGAAAGGCACTCGGAGCCTCCACGGCCGCCCCGAAAGGCACTCGGAGCCTCCCCGGCCGCCCCGAAAGGCACTCGGAGCCTCCCCGGCCGCCCCGAAAGGCACTCAGACGCGGCCCGGCCACCCCGAAAGGCACTCGGAGCCTCCCCGGCCGCCCCAAAAGGCACTCGGAGCCTGCCCGGCCGCCTCGAAAGGCACTCGGAGACTCCCCGGCCGCCCCAAAAGGCACTCGGAGCCTCCCCGGCCGCCCCAAAAGGCACTTGGAGTCTCCCCGGCTGCCCACAAAGGCACTCGGAGCCTGCCCGGCCACCCCCAAAGGCACTCAGAGCGTCGCCGGCCCCCCGAAAGGCACTCGGAGCCTCCCCAGATGCCCCGAAAGGCACTCGGAGCCTCCCCGGCCGCCCCCAAGGGCACTCGGAGGCAGCCCGGCCACCCCGAAAGGCACTCGGAGCCTCCTCGGCCACCCCGAAAGGCACTCGGAGCCTTCCCGGATGCTCCGAAAGGCACTAGGATGCGGCCCGGCCACCCCGAAAAGCACTCGGAGCCGGCCCGCTCCCCCCGAAAGGCACTCGGAGCCTCCCCCGACACCCCGAAAGGCACTCGGAGCCTGCCCAGCCACCCCGAAAGGCACTTGGAGGCGGCCCGGCCTCCCCGAAAGGCACTCGGAGGCGGCCCGGCCTCCCCGAAAGGCACTCGGAGGCAGCCCGGCCGCCACGAAAGGCACTCGGAGCCTCCCCGGACGCCCCAAAAGGCACTCGGAGAGGGGCCGGCAACCCCCAAAGGCACTCAGAGCGTCCACGGCCCCCCGAAAGGCACTCGGAGCCTCCCCGGCCTCCCCGAAAGGCACTCGGAGGCAGCCCGGCCACCCCGAAAGGCACTCGGAGCCTCCTCGGCCACCCCGAAAGGCACTCGGAGCCTTCCCGGATGCCCCGAAAGGCACTCAGAGCCTCCCCGGACGCCCCGAAAGGCACTCCGAGCCTCCCCGGCCGCCCACAAAGGCACTCGGAGCCACCCGGGCGGCCCACAAAGGCACTCGGAGCCTCCCCGGCCACCCCGAATGGCACTCGGAGCTGGCCCGGCCGCCCCGAAAGGCACTCGGTGCCAGCTCTGCCGTCCCAAAAGCCACTCGGAGCCTCCCCGACCGCCCCGAAAGGCACTCGGAGCCTCCCTGGCCGCCCCGAAAGGCACTCGGAGCCTCCCCGGCCACCCCCAAAGGCACTCGGAGCCTCCCAGGCCGCCCCGAAAGGCACTCGGAGCCTCCCCGGCCGCCCCCAAAGGCACTCGGAGCCTGCCTGGACGCCCACAAAGGCACTCGGAGCCTCCCGACCGCCCCGAAAGGCACTCGGAGCCTCCCCGGCTGCCCCGAAAGGCACTCAGAGCCTGCCCGGCCGATCCGAAAGGCACTCGGAGCCTCCCCAGCTGCCCCGAAAGGCACTGGGAGGCAGCACGGCCGCCCCGAAAGGCACTCGGAGCCTCTCCGGACGCCCCGAAAGGCACTCGGAGCCTCCCCGGACACCCCAAAAGGCACTCGGAGGGGGCCCGGCCGCCCACAAAGGCAATCGGAGCCTCCCAGGCCGCCCCGAAAGGCAGTCGGAGCCTCCCTGGCCGCCCCGAAAGGAACTCGGAGCCTCCCTGGCCGCCCACAAAGCCACTCGGAGCCTGCCCGGCCTCCCCAAAAGGCACTCGGAGGTGGCCCGGACGCGCCAAAAGGCACTCGGAGCCTCCCCGGCCACCCTGAAAGGCACTCGTAGCCTCCCCGACCACCCCGAAAGGCACTCGGAGGCCGACAGGCCTCCCCGAAAGGCACTCGGAGCCTCCCCGGCCTCCCCGAATGGCACTCGGAGCCTCCCCGGCCGCCCCGAAAGGCACTCGGAGCCTCCACAGTCGCACCGAAAGGCACTCGGAGCCTCACCAGCCTCCCCGAAAGGCACTCAGAGCCTCCCCGGCCGCCACAAAAGGCACTCGGAGCGGGCCCGGCCGCCCCGAAAGGCACTCGGAGCCTCCCCGGCCTCCCCGAAAGGCACTCGGAGCCTCCCCGGCCGCCTCGAAATGCACTTTATGGGGGAACGGCCGCACCGAAAGGCACTCGGAGCCTCCCCGGCCGCCCCGAAAGGCACTCGGAGCCTCCCCGGACGCCCCGAAAGGCACTCGGAGCCTGCCCGGCCGCCCTGAAAGGCACTCGGAGCCTCCCCGGCCGTCCCGAAAGGTACTCGGAGCCTCCCCGGCTGCCCCGAAAGGCACTCGGAGGCGGCCCGGCCTCCCCGAAAGGCACTCGGAGGCGGCCCGGCCTCCCCGAAAGGCACTCGGAGCCTCCCCGACCGCCTCGAAAGGCACTCGGAGGAGGCCAGGCCGCCCCGAAAGGCACTCGGAGCCGGCTCGGCCATCCCAAAAGGCACTCGGAGCCAGCCCGGCCTCCCCGAAAGGCACTCGGAGCCTCCCCGGCTGCCCCGAAAGGCACTCGTAGGCGGCCCAGCCTCCCCGAAAGGCACTCGGAGCCTCCCCGGCCGCCCCGAAAGGCACTCGGAGCCTCCCCGGCCACCCCGAAAGGCACTCGGAGCCTCCCATGACACCCCGAAAGGCACTCGGAGCCTCCCCGGCCTCCCCAAAAGGCACTCGGAGCCTCCCCGGCCTCCCCGAAAGGCACTCGGAGCCTTCCCCTCCGCCCCGAAAGGCACTCATAGGCGACCCGGCCGCCTCCAAAGGCACTCGGAGCCTGCACGACCGCCCCGAAAGACACTCGGAGCCTGCCCGACCACCCCAAAAGGCTCTCAGAGCCTACTCGGCCGCCCCGAAAGGCAGTCGGAGCCAGCCCAGCAGCCCCGAAATGCACTTTAAGGGGGAACGGCCGCCCACAAAGGCACTCGGAGCCTCGCCGGCCGCCCCGAAAGGCAGTCGGAGCCTCCCCGGCTGCCCCGAAAGGCACTCGGAGCCTGCCCGGCCGCCCCGAAAGCCACTCGGAGCCTCCCCGGCCACCCCAAAAGGCACTCGGAGCCTCCCCGACCCCCTGAAAGGCACTCGGAACCTCCCCGGCCGCCCCGAAAGGCACTCGGAGGCGGCCCGGTCGCCCCAAAAGGCACTCGGAGCTTCCCCGGCCGCCCCGAAAGGCACTCGGAGGCATCACGGCCGTCCCGAAAGGTACTCGGAGCCTCCCCGGACGCCCCGAAAGGCACTTGGAGGCGGCCCGGCCTCCCCGAAAGGCACTCGGAGGCGGCCCGGCCTCCCCGAAAGGCACTCGGAGCCTCCCCGGACGCCTCGAAAGGCACTCGGAGCCTCCCAGGCCACTCCAAAAGGCACTCGGAGCCTCCACGCCCGCCCCGAAAAGCACTCGGAGGCGGCCCGGCCGCCCCGAAAGGCACTCGGAGCCGGCTCGTCCGTCCCGAAAGGCATTCGGAGCCTTCCCCTCCGCCCACAAAGGCACTCGGAGGCGGCCCGGCCTCCCCGAAAGGCACTCGGAGCCTCCCCGGCCGCCCCCAAAGGCACTCGGAGCCTCCCAGGCCACCCCGAAAGGCACTCGGAGCCTCCCCGGCCGCCCCAAAAGGCACTCGGAGGCGGCCCGGCCGCCCACAAAGGCACTCGGAGCCTCCCCGGCCTCCCCGAAAGGCACTCGGAGCCTTCCCCTCCGCCCCGAAAGGCACTCGTAGGCGACCCGGTCGCCTCCAAAGGCACTCGGAGCCTGCACGACCGCCCCGAAAGGCACTCGGAGCTGGCCCGGCTGCCCCGAAAGGCACTCGGAGCCTCCCCGGCCACCACGAAAGCCACTCGGAGCCTGCCCGGCCGCCCCGATGGTACTCAGAGGTGGCCCGGCCACCCCAAAAGGCACTCGGAGCCTCCCCGGCCGCCCCGAAAGGCACTAGGATGCGGCCCGGCCACCCCGAAAAGCACTCGGAGCCGGCCCGCTCCCCCCGAAAGGCACTCGGAGCCTCCCCCGACACCCCGAAAGGCACTCGGAGCCTTCCCAGCCACCCCGAAAGGCACTCGGAGCCTGCCGAGCCACCCCGAAAGGCACTCGGAGCCTCCCCGGCCTCCCCGAAAGGCACTCGGAGGCAGCCCGGCCGACACGAAAGGCACTCGGAGCCTCCCCGGACGCCCCAAAAGGCACTCGGAGAGGGGCCGGCAACCCCCAAAGGCACTCAGAGCGTCCACGGCCCCCCGAAAGGCACTCGGAGCCTCCCCAGCCTCCCCGAAAGGCACTCAGAGCCTCCCCGGATGCCCTGATAGGCACTCGGAACCTCCCAGGCCGCCACGAAAGGCACTCGGAGCCTCCCCAGTCGCACCGAAAGGCACTCGGAGCCTGCCCGGACGCCCACAAAGGCACTCGGAGGCGGCTCGGCCACCCACAAAGGCACTTGGAGCCTCCCCGGCCTCCCCGAAAGGCACTCGGAGCCCCCCCGGCCTCCCCGAAAGGCACTCGGAGCCTGCCCGGACGCCCCGAAAGGCACTCGGAGCCTCGCAGGCCGCTCAAAAAGGCATTCGGAGCCTCCACGGTCGCCCCGAAAGGCACTCGGAGGCGGCCCGGGAACCCTGAAAGGTACTCGGAGCCTGCCCGGACGCCCCAAAAGGCACTCGGAGCCTCCCCGGCCGCACCAAAAGGCACTCTGTGGCGGCCCGGCCTCCCGGAAAGGCACTGGGACGGGCCCAGCTGCCTCGAAAGGCACTCGGAGGCAGTCCGGCCACCCACAAAGGCACTCGGAGCCTCCCCGCCGCCCACAAAGGCACTCGGAGCCTCCCCGGTCGCCCCGAAAGGCACTCGGAGGCAACCTGACCGCCCACAAAGGCACTCGGAGCCTCCCCGGCCTCCCCAAAAGGCACTCGGAGTTGGCCCGGTTGCACCAAAAGGCACTTTGAGCCGGCCCGGTCGCCCCGAAAGGCACTCGGAGGCGGACCAGCCACCCCGAAAGGCACTCGGAGCCGGCCCGGCCACCCCGAAAGGCACTCGGAGCCTCCCCGGCCGCACCAAAAGGCACTCGGAGGTGGTCCGGCCTCCCCGAAAGGCACTCGGAGCCTCCCCGGCCGCCCCCAAAGGCACTCGGAGCCTCCCTGGCCGCCACGAAAGGCACTCGGTGCCTCCCCGGCCGCCCCGAAAGCTGCTCGGAGCCTCCCCGGCCGCCCCGAAAGGCACTCGGAACTTGCCCGGCCTCCCCGAAAGGCACTCGGAGCCTCCCCGGCCGCCTCCAAAGGTACTCGGAGGCGGCCCGGCCACCCCGAAATGCACTCGGAGCCTCACTGGCCGCCCCGAAAGGCACTCAGAGCCTCCCCGGCCACCCACAAAGGCACTCGGAGCCTTGGCCTGCCCCCCCGAAAGGTACTTGAAGCCGGCCCGGCCACCCGGAAAGCCACTCGGAGGCGGCCCCAGCCGCCCCGAAAGGCACTCGGAGGCGGCCCGGCCTCCCCGAAAGGCACTCGGAGCCTCCCCGGCTGCCCCGAAAGGCACTCGGAGCCTGCCCGGCTGCCCCGAAAGGCACTCGGAGCCTCCCCGACCTTCCACAAATGCACTCGGAGCCTCCCCGGCCGCCCCGAAAGGCACTCGGAGCCTTCCCAGCCTCCTAGAAAGGCACTCGGAACATCATCGGATGCCCCGAAAGGCACTCGGAGCCTCCACGGCCGCCCCGAAAGGCACTCGGAGCCTCGCCGGCCGCCCCGAAAGGCACTCGGAGCCTCCCCGGCCGCCCCGAAAGGCACTCGGAACCTGCCCGACCTCCCACAAAGGCACTCGGAGCCTCCCCGGCCGCCCCGAAAGGCACTCAGACGCGGCCCGGCCACCCCGAAAGGCACTCGGAGCCTCCCCGGCCGCCCCAAAAGGCACTCGGAGCCTGCCCGGCCGCCTCGAAAGGCACTCGGAGACTCCCCGGCCGCCCCAAAAGGCACTCGGAGCCTCCCCGGCCGCCCCGAAAGGCACTCGGAGCATTCCCGTACGCCCACAAAGGCACTCGGAGCCTGCCCGGCCACCCCCAAAGGCACTCAGAGCGTCGCCGGCCCCCCGAAAGGCACTCGGAGCCTCCCCAGATTCCCCGAAAGGCACTCGGAGCCTCCCCGGCCGCCCCCAAGGGCACTCGGAGGCAGCCCGGCCACCCCGAAAGGCACTCGGAGCCTCCTCGGCCACCCCGAAAGGCACTCGGAGCCTTCCCGGATGCCCCGAAAGGCACTAGGATGCGGCCCGGCCACCCCGAAAAGCACTCGGAGCCGGCCCGCTCCCCCCGAAAGGCACTCGGAGCCTCCCCCGACACCCCGAAAGGCACTCGGAGCCTGCCCAGCCACCCCGAAAGGCACTCGGAGCCTGCCGAGCCACCCCGAAAGGCACTCGGAGCCTCCCCGGCCTCCCCGAAAGGCACTCGGAGGCAGCCCGGCCGCCACAAAAGGCACTCGGAGCCTCCCCGGCCACCCCAAAAGGCACTCGGAGCCTCCCCGGCCGCCCCGAAAGGCACTCGGAGGCATCACGGCCGTCCCGAAAGGTACTCGGAGCCTCCCCGGCTGCCCCGAAAGGCACTCGGAGGCGGCCCGGCCTCCCCGATAGGCACTCGGAGGCGGCCCGGCCTCCCCGAAAGGCACTCGGAGCCTCCCCGGACGCCTCGAAAGGCACTCGGAGCCTCCCAGGCCACCCCGAAAGGCACTTGGAGCCTCCCCGGCCGCCCCGAAAAGCACTCGGAGGCGGCCCGGCCGCCCCGAAAGGCACTCGGAGCCGGCTCGTCCGTCCCGAAAGGCATTCGGAGCCTTCCCCTCCGCCCCGAAAGGCACTCGGAGCCTCCCCGGCCGTTCCGAAAGGCACTCGGAGCCTCCCCGGCCGTCCCGAAAGGCACTCGGAGCCTCCCAGGCCACCCCGAAAGGCACTCGGAGCCTCCCCGGCCGCCCCAAAAGGCACTCGGAGGCGGCCCGGCCGCCCACAAAGGCACTCGGAGCCTCCCCGGCCTCCCCGAAAGGCACTCGGAGCCTTCCCCTCCGCCCCGAAAGGCACTCGTAGGCGACCCGGTCGCCTCCAAAGGCACTCGGAGCCTGCACGACCGCCCCGAAAGGCACTCGGAGCTGGCCAGGCTGCCCCGAAAGGCACTCGGAGCCTCCCCGGCCGCCCCGAAAGGCACTAGGATGCGGCCCGGCCACCCCGAAAAGCACTCGGAGCCGGCCCGCTCCCCCCGAAAGGCACTCGGAGCCTCCCCCGACACCCCGAAAGGCACTCGGAGCCTGCCCAGCCACCCCGAAAGGCACTCGGAGCCTGCCGAGCCACCCCGAAAGGCACTCGGAGCCTCCCCGGCCTCCCCGAAAGGCACTCGGAGCCTCCCCGGCCGACACGAAAGGCACTCGGAGCCTCCCCGGACGCCCCAAAAGGCACTCGGAGAGGGGCCGGCAACCCCCAAAGGCACTCAGAGCGTCCACGGCCCCCCGAAAGGCACTCGGAGCCTCCCAGGCCGCCCCCAAGGGCACTCGGAACCTCCCCGGCCGCCCCAAAAGGCACTCGGAGCCTCACCAGCCTCCCCGAAAGGCACTCAGAGCCTCCCCGGATGCCCTGATAGGCACTCGGAACCTCCCAGGCCGCCACGAAAGGCACTCGGAGCCTCCCCAGTCGCACCGAAAGGCACTCGGAGCCTGCCCGGACGCCCACAAAGGCACTCGGAGGCGGCTCGGCCACCCACAAAGGCACTTGGAGCCTCCCCGGCCTCCCCGAAAGGCACTCGGAGCCCCCCCGGCCTCCCCGAAAGGCACTCGGAGCCTCCCCAGCCGCCCCAAAAGGCACTCGGAGCCTCGCAGGCCGCTCAAAAAGGCATTCGGAGCCTCCACGGTCGTCCTGAAAGGCACTCGGAGGCGGCCCGGCCACCCTGAAAGGTACTCGGAGCCTGCCCGGACGCCCCAAAAGGCACTCGGAGCCTCCCCGGCCGCACCAAAAGGCACTCTGTGGCGGCCCGGCCTCCCGGAAAGGCACTGGGACGGGCCCAGCTGCCTCGAAAGGCACTCGGAGGCAGTCCGGCCACCCACAAAGGCACTCGGAGCCTCCCCGCCGCCCACAAAGGCACTCGGAGCCTCCCCGGCCGCCCACAAAGGCACTCGGAGGCAACCTGACCGCCCACAAAGGCACTCGGAGCCTCCCCGGCCGCCCCGAAAGGCACTCGGAGGTGGCCCGGTTGCACCAAAAGGCACTTTGAGCCGGCCCGGTCGCCCCGAAAGGCACTCGGAGGCGGACCAGCCACCCCGAAAGGCACTCGGAGGCGGCCCGGCCACCCCGAAATGCACTCGGAGCCTCACTGGCCGCCCCGAAAGGCACTCAGAGCCTCCCCGGCCACCCACAAAGGCACTCGGAGCCTTGGCCTGCCCCCCCGAAAGGTACTTGAAGCCGGCCCGGCCACCCGGAAAGCCACTCGGAGGCGGCCCCAGCCGCCCCGAAAGGCACTCGGAGGCGGCCCGGCCTCCCCGAAAGGCACTCGGAGCCTCCCCGGCTGCCCCGAAAGGCACTCGGAGCCTGCCCGGCTGCCCCGAAAGGCACTCGGAGCCTCCCCGACCTTCCACAAATGCACTCGGAGCCTCCCCGGCCGCCCCGAAAGGCACTCGGAGCCTTCCCAGCCTCCTAGAAAGGCACTCGGAACATCATCGGATACCCCGAAAGGCACTCGGAGCCTGCCCGGCCGCCCCGAAAGGCACTCGGAGCCTCCCCGGCCGCCCCGAAAGGCACTCGGAGCCTCCCCGGCCGCCCCGAAAGGCACTCGGAGCCTCCCCGGCCGCCCCGAAAGGCACTCGGAACCTGCCCGACCTCCCACAAAGGCACTCGGAGCCTCCCCGGCCGCCCCGAAAGGCACTCAGACGCGGCCCGGCCACCCCGAAAGGCACTCGGAGCCTGCCCGGCCGTCCCGAAAGGTACTCGGAGCCTCCCCGGCCGCCCCGAAAGGCACTCGGAGGCGGCCCGGCCTCCCCGAAAGGCACTCGGAGGCGGCCTGGCCTCCCCGAAAGGCACTCGGAGCCTCCCCGACCGCCTCGAAAGGCACTCGGAGCCTCCCAGGCCACCCCGAAAGGCACTCGGAGCCGGCTCGGCTGCCCCGAAAGGCACTCGGAGCCAGCCCGGCCTCCCCGAAAGGCACTCGGACCCTGCCCGGCTGCCCCGAAAGGCACTCGGAGGCGGCCCAGCCTCCCCGAAAGGCACTCGGAGCCTCCCCGGCCACCCCGAAAGGCACTCGGAGCCTCCCATGACACCCCGAAAGGCACTCGGAGCCTCCCCGGCCGCCCCAAAAGGCACTCGGAGCCTCCCCGGCCTCCCCGAAAGGCACTCGGAGCCTTCCCCTCCGCCCCGAAAGGCACTCATAGGCGACCCGGCCGCCTCCAAAGGCACTCGGAGCCTGCACGACCGCCCCGAAAGACACTCGGAGCCTGCCCGACCACCCCAAAAGGCTCTCAGAGCCTACTCGGCCGCCCCGAAAGGCAGTCGGAGCCAGTCCAGCAGCCCCGAAATGCACTTTAAGGGGGAACGGCCGCCCACAAAGGCACTCGGAGCCTCCCCGGCCGCCCCGAAAGGCACTCGGAGCCTCCCCGGCTGCCCCGAAAGGCACTCGGAGCCTGCCCGGATGCCCCGAAAGCCACTCGGAGCCTCCCCGGCCACCCCAAAAGGCACTCGGAGCCTCCCCGACCCCCCGAAAGGCACTCGGAACCTCCCCGGCCGTCCCGAAAGGCACTCGGAGCCTGACCGACCGCCCCGAAAGGCACTCGGAGCCTCCCCGGCCGTCCCGAAAGGTACTCGGAGCCTCCCCGGCCGCCCCGAAAGGCACTCGGAGGCGGCCCGGCCTCCCCGAAAGGCACTCGGAGGCGGCCTGGCCTCCCCGAAAGGCACTCGGAGCCTCCCCGACCGCCTCGAAAGGCACTCGGAGCCTCCCAGGCCACCCCGAAAGGCACTCGGAGCCGGCTCGGCTGCCCCGAAAGGCACTCGGAGCCAGCCCGGCCTCCCCGAAAGGCACTCGGAGCCTCCCCGGCTGCCCCGAAAGGCACTCGGAGGCGGCCCAGCCTCCCCGAAAGGCACTCGGAGCCTCCCCGGCCACCCCGAAAGGCACTCGGAGCCTCCCATGACACCCCGAAAGGCACTCGGAGCCTCCCCGGCCGCCCCAAAAGGCACTCGGAGCCTCCCCGGCCTCCCCGAAAGGCACTCGGAGCCTTCCCCTCCGCCCCGAAAGGCACTCATAGGCGACCCGGCCGCCTCCAAAGGCACTCGGAGCCTGCACGACCGCCCCGAAAGACACTCGGAGCCTGCCCGACCACCCCAAAAGGCTCTCAGAGCCTACTCGGCCGCCCCGAAAGGCAGTCGGAGCCAGTCCAGCAGCCCCGAAATGCACTTTAAGGGGGAACGGCCGCCCACAAAGGCACTCGGAGCCTCCCCGGCCGCCCCGAAAGGCAGTCGGAGCCTCCCCGGCTGCCCCGAAAGGCACTCGGAGCCTGCCCGGATGCCCCGAAAGCCACTCGGAGCCTCCCCGGCCACCCCAAAAGGCACTCGGAGCCTCCCCGGCCGCCCCGAAAGGCACTCGGAGGCATCACGGCCGTCCCGAAAGGTACTCGGAGCCTCCCCGGCTGCCCCGAAAGGCACTCGGAGGCGGCCCGGCCTCCCCGATAGGCACTCGGAGGCGGCCCGGCCTCCCCGAAAGGCACTCGGAGCCTCCCCGGACGCCTCGAAAGGCACTCGGAGCCTCCCAGGCCACCCCGAAAGGCACTTGGAGCCTCCCCGGCCGCCCCGAAAAGCACTCGGAGGCGGCCCGGCCGCCCCGAAAGGCACTCGGAGCCGGCTCGTCCGTCCCGAAAGGCATTCGGAGCCTTCCCCTCCGCCCACAAAGGCACTCGGAGGCGGTCCGGCCTCCCCGAAAGGCACTCGGAGCCTCCCCGGCCGCCCCCAAAGGCACTCGGAGCCTCCCAGGCCACCCCGAAAGGCACTCGGAGCCTCCCCGGCCGCCCCGAAAGGCACTCGGAGGCGGCCCGGCCGCCCACAAAGGCACTCGGAGCCTCCCCGGCCTCCCCGAAAGGCACTCGGAGCCTTCCCCTCCGCCCCGAAAGGCACTCGTAGGCGACCCGGTCGCCTCCAAAGGCACTCGGAGCCTGCACGACCGCCCCGAAAGGCACTCGGAGCTGGCCAGGCTGCCCCGAAAGGCACTCGGAGCCTCCCCGGCCGCCCCGAAAGGCACTAGGATGCGGCCCGGCCACCCCGAAAAGCACTCGGAGCCGGCCCGCTCCCCCCGAAAGGCACTCGGAGCCTCCCCGGCCTCCCCGAAAGGCACTCGGAGCCTCCCCAGCCACCCCGAAAGGCACTCGGAGCCTGCCGAGCCACCCCGAAAGGCACTCGGAGCCTCCCCGGCCTCCCCGAAAGGCACTCGGAGGCAGCCCGGCTGACACGAAAGGCACTCGGAGCCTCCCCGGACGCCCCAAAAGGCACTCGGAGAGGGGCCGGCAACCCCCAAAGGCACTGAGAGCGTCCACGGCCCCCCGAAAGGCACTCGGAGCCTCCCAGGCCGCCCCCAAGGGCACTCGGAACCTCCCCGGCCACCCCAAAAGGCACTCGGAGCCTCCCCAGCCTCCCCGAAAGGCACTCAGAGCCTCCCCGGATGCCCTGATAGGCACTCGGAACCTCCCCAGTCGCACCGAAAGGCACTCGGAGCCTGCCCGGACGCCCACAAAGGCACTCGGAGGCGGCTCGGCCACCCACAAAGGCACTTGGAGCCTCCCCGGCCTCCCCGAAAGGCACTCGGAGCCCCCCCGGCCTCCCCGAAAGGCACTCGGAGCCTCCCCAGCCGCCCCAAAAGGCACTCGGAGCCTCGCAGGCCGCTCAAAAAGGCATTCGGAGCCTCCACGGTCGCCCCGAAAGGCACTCGGAGGCGGCCCGGCCACCCTGAAAGGTACTCGGAGCCTGCCCGGACGCCCCAAAAGGCACTCGGAGCCTCCCCGGCCGCACCAAAAGGCACTCTGTGGCGGCCCGGCCTCCCGGAAAGGCACTGGGACGGGCCCAGCTGCCTCGAAAGGCACTCGGAGGCAGTCCGGCCACCCACAAAGGCACTCGGAGCCTCCCCGCCGCCCACAAAGGCACTCGGAGCCTCCCCGGCCGCCCACAAAGGCACTCGGAGGCAACCTGACCGCCCACAAAGGCACTCGGAGCCTCCCCGGCCTCCCCGAAAGGCACTCGGAGGTGGCCCGGTTGCACCAAAAGGCACTTTGAGCCGGCCCGGTCGCCCCGAAAGGCACTCGGAGGCGGACCAGCCACCCCGAAAGGCACTCGGAGGCGGCCCGGCCACCCCGAAATGCACTCGGAGCCTCACTGGCCGCCCCGAAAGGCACTCAGAGCCTCCCCGGCCACCCACAAAGGCACTCGGAGCCTTGGCCTGCCCCCCCGAAAGGTACTTGAAGCCGGCCCGGCCACCCGGAAAGCCACTCGGAGGCGGCCCCAGCCGCCCCGAAAGGCACTCGGAGGCGGCCCGGCCTCCCCGAAAGGCACTCGGAGCCTCCCCGGCTGCCCCGAAAGGCACTCGGAGCCTGCCCGGCTGCCCCGAAAGGCACTCGGAGCCTCCCCGACCTTCCACAAATGCACTCGGAGCCTCCCCGGCCGCCCCGAAAGGCACTCGGAGCCTTCCCAGCCTCCTAGAAAGGCACTCGGAACATCATCGGATGCCCCGAAAGGCACTCGGAGCCTCCCCGGCCGCCCCGAAAGGCACTCGGAGCCTCCCCGGCCGCCCCGAAAGGCACTCGGAGCCTGCCCGGCCGCCCCGAAAGGCACTCGGAACCTGCCCGACCTCCCACAAAGGCACTCGGAGCCTCCCCGGCCGCCCCGAAAGGCACTCAGACGCGGCCCGGCCACCCCGAAAGGCACTCGGAGCCTGCCCGGCCGCCCCAAAAGGCACTCGGAGCCTCCCCGGCCGCCTCGAAAGGCACTCGGAGACTCCCCGGCCGCCCCAAAAGGCACTCGGAGCCTCCCCGGCCGCCCCGAAAGGCACTCGGAGTCTCCCCGGCTGCCCACAAAGGCACTCGGAGCCTGCCCGGCCACCCCCAAAGGCACTCAGAGCGTCGCCGGCCCCCCGAAAGGCACTCGGAGCCTCCCCGGCCGCCCCCAAGGGCACTCGGAGGCAACCCGGCCACCCCGAAAGGCACTCGGAGCCTCCTCGGCCACCCCGAAAGGCACTCGGAGCCTTCCCGGATGCCCCAAAAGGCACTCAGAGCCTCCCCGGACGCCCCGAAAGGCACTCGGAGCCTCCCCGGCTGCACCGAAAGGCACTCGGAGCCTCCCCGGACGCCCCGAAAGGCACTCCGAGCCTCATGGGCCGCCCACAAAGGCACTCGGAGCCACCCGGGCGGCCCACAAAGGCACTCGGAGCCTCCCCGGCCACCCCGAATGGCACTCGGAGCTGGCCCGGCCGCCCCGAAAGGCACTCGGTGCCAGCTCTGCCGTCCCAAAAGCCACTCGGAACCTCCCCGACCGCCCCGAAAGGCACTCGGAGCCTCCCTGGCCGCCCCGAAAGGCACTCGGAGCCTCCCCGGCCGCCCCCGAAAGGCACTCGGAGCCTCCCAGGCCGCCCCGAAAGGCACTCGGAGCCTCCCCGGCCGCCCCCAAAGGCACTCGGAGCCTGCCTGGACGCCCACAAAGGCACTCGGAGCCTCCCGACCGCCCCGAAAGGCACTCGGAGGCGGCCCGGCCACCCCGAAAGGCACTCAGAGCCTGCCCGGCCGCTCCGAAAGGCACTCGGAGCCTCCCCGGCTGCTCCGAAAGGCACTGGGAGGCAGCACGGCCGCCCCGAAAGGCACTCGGAGCCTCCCCGGCCTCCCCGAAAGGCACTCGGAGCCTCCCCGGCCGCCCACAAAGGCACTCGGAGCCTCCCCGGACACCCCAAAAGGCACTCGGAGGGGGCCCGGCCGCCCACAAAGGCAATCGGAGCCTCACAGGCCGCCCCGAAAGGCAGTCGGAGCCTCCCTGGCCGCCCCGAAAGGAACTCGGAGCCTCCCCGGCCGCCCCAAAAGGCACTCGGAGCCTCCCTGGCCGCCCACAAAGCCACTCGGAGCCTGCCCGGCCTCCCCAAAAGGCACTCGGAGGTGGCCCGGCCGCCCCAAAAGGCACTCGGAGCCTCCCCGGCCACCCTGAAAGGCACTCGTAGCCTCCCCGACCACCCCGAAAGGCACTCGGAGGCGGACAGGCCTCCCCGAAAGGTACTCGGAGGCGGCCTGGCCTCCCCGAAAGGCACTCGGAGCCTTCCCGGCCACCCCGAAAGGCACTCGGAGGAGACCCGGCCGCCTCGAAAGGCACTCGGAGCCTGCACAACCGCCCCGAAAGACACTCGGAGCCTGCCCGACCACCCCAAAAGGCTCTCGGAGCCTACTCGGCCGCCCCGAAAGGCACTCGGAGCCTTCCCGGATGCCCCGAAAGGCACTCGGAGGCGGCCCGGCCTCCCCGAAAGGCACTCGGAGCCTTCCAGGCCGCCCCGAAAGGCACTCGGAGCCTCCCAGGCCACCCCGAAAGGCACTCGGAGCCTCCCCGGCAGCCCCGAAAGGCACTCGGAGGCGGCCCGGCCGCCCACAAAGGCACTCGGAGCCTCCCCGGCCTTCCCGAAAGGCACTCGGAGCCTTCCCCTCCACCCCGAAAGGCACTCGTAGGCGACCCGGCCGCCTCCAAAGGCACTCGGAGCCTGCACGACCGCCCCGAAAGACACTCGGAGCCTGCCCGACCACCCCAAAAGGCTCTCGGAGCTTACTCGGCTGCCCCGAAAGGCAGTCGGAGCCAGCCCAGCAGCCCCAAAATGCACTTTAAGGGGGAACGGCCGCCCACAAAGGCACTCGGAGCCTCCCCAGCCGCCCCGAAAGGCAGTCGGAGCCTCCCCGGCCCCCCCGAATGGCACTCGGAGCCTGCCTGGCTGCCCCGAAAGGCACTCGGAGCCTCCCCGGCCACCCCAAAAGGCACTCGGAGCCTCCCCGACCAACCCGAAAGGCACTCGGAACCTCCCCGGCCGCCCCGAAAGGCACTCGGTGCCGGCCCGGCCGCCCCGAAAGGCACTCGGAGGCATCACGGCCGTCCCGAAAGGTACTCGGAGCCTCCACGGCCGCCCCGAAAGGCACTCAGAGCCTGCCCGGCCTCCCCGAAAGGCACTCGGAGGCGGCCCGGCCTCACTGAAAGGCACTCGGAGCCTCCCCGGCCGCCTCGAAAGGCACTCGGAGCCTCCCAGGCCACCCCGAAAGGCACTCGGAGCCTCCCCGGCCGCCCCGAAAGGCACTCGGAGGCGGCCCGGCCTCCCCGAAAGGCACTCGGAGGCGGACCAGCCGCGCTGAAAGGCTCTCAGAGGCGGCCCGGCCGCCCCGAATGGCACTCGGAGCCTGCACGGCCGCCCCGAAAGGCACTCGGAGCCTCCCCGGCCGTTCCGAAAGGCACTCGGAGCCTCCCCGGCCGTCCCGAAAGGCACTCGGAGCCTCCCAGGCCACCCCGAAAGGCACTCGGAGCCGGCTCGGCCTCCCCGAAAGGCACTCGGAGCCTTCCCGGATGCTCCGAAAGGCACTCGGAGCCTTCCCCTCCGCCCCGAAAGGCACTCGGAGGCGGCCCGGCCTCCCCGAAAGGCACTCGGAGCCTCCCCGGCCGCCCCCAAAGGCACTCGGAGCCTCCCAGGCCACCCCGAAAGGCACTCGGAGCCTCCCATGACACCCCGAAAGGCACTCGGAGGCGGCCCGGCCGCCCACAAAGGCACTCGGAGCCTCCCCGGCCTCCCCGAAAGGCACTCGGAGCCTTCCCCTCCGCCCCGAAAGGCACTCATAGGCGACCCGGCCGCCTCCAAAGGCACTCGGAGCCTGCACGACCGCCCCGAAAGACACTCGGAGCCTGCCCGACCACCCCAAAAGGCTCTCGGAGCTTACTCGGCCGCCCCGAAAGGCAGTCGGAGCCAGCCCAGCAGCCCCGAAATGCACTTTAAGGGGGAACGGCCGCCCACAAAGGCACTCGGAGCCTCCCCGGCCGCCCCGAAAGGCAGTCGGAGCCTCCCCGGCTGCCCCGAAAGGCACTCGGAGCCTGCCTGGCTGCCCCGAAAGGCACTCGGAGCCTCCCCGGCCACCCCAAAAGGCACTCGGAGCCTCCCCGACCAACCCGAAAGGCACTCGGAACCTCCCCGGCCGCCCCGAAAGGCACTCGGAGCCGGCCCGGCCGCCCCAAAAGGCACTCGGAGGCATCACGGCCGTCCCGAAAGGTACTCGGAGCCTCCACGGCCGCCCCGAAAGGCACTCGGAGCCTGTCCGGCCGCCCCGAAAGGCACTCGGAGGCGGCCCGGCCTCCCCGAAAGGCACTCGGAGCCTCCCCGGCCGCCTCGAAAGGCACTCGGAGCCTCCCAGGCCACCCCGAAAGGCACTCGGAGCCTCCCCGGCCGCCCCGAAAGGCACTCGGAGGCGGCCCGGCCTCCACGAAAGGCACTCGGAGGCGGACAAGCCGCGCTGAAAGGCTCTCAGAGGCGGCCCGGTCGCCCCGAAAGGCACTCGGAGCCTGCCCGGCCGCCCCAAAACGCACTCGGAGCCTCCCCGGCCGCCCCGAAAGGCACTCGGAGCCTCACCAGCCTCCCCGAAAGGCACTCAGAGCCTCCCCGGCCGCCCCAAAAGGCACTCGGAGGCAGCCCGGCCGCCCCGAAAGGCACTCGGAGCCAGCCCAGCAGCCCCGAAATGCACTTTATGAGGGAACGGCCGCACCGAAAGGCACTCGGAGCCTTCCTGGATGCCCCGAAAGGCACTCAGAGCCTCCCCGGACGCCCCGAAAGGCACTCGGAGCCTCCCCGGCTGCACCGAAAGGCACTCGGAGCCTCCCCGGACGCCCACAAAGGCACTCGGAGCCACCCGGGCGGCCCACAAAGGCACTCGGAGCCTCCGCGGACGCCCCGAAAGGCACTCGGAGGCGGCCCGGACGCCCCGAAAGGCACTTGGAGCCTCCCCGGCTGCCCCGAAAGGCACTCGGAGCCTTCCTAGCCGCCCCGAAAGGCACTCGGAGCCTGCCCGGCCGCCCCGAAAGGCACTCGGAGCCTAACTGGCCGCCCCGAAAGGCACTCGGAGCCTCCCCGGACGCCCCGAAAGGCAGTCGGAGCCTCCCCGGACGCCCCGAAAGGCACTCGGAGGCATCACGGCCGTCCCGAAAGGCACTCGGAGCCTCCCCGGCCGCCCCGAAAGGCACTCGGAGGCGGCCCGGCCTCCCCGAAAGGCACTCGGAGGCGGTCCGGCCTCCCTGAAAGGCACTCGGAGCCTCCCCGGCCGCCTCGAAAGGCACTCGGAGCCTCCCAGGCCACCCCCGAAAGGCACTCGGAGCCGGCTCGGCCATCCCAAAAGGCACTCGGAGCCAGCCCGGCCTCCCCGAAAGGCACTCGGAGCCTCCACGGCTGCCCCGAAAGGCACTCGGAGCCTCCCCGGCCGCCCCGAAAGGCACTCGGAGGCGGCCTGGCCTCCCCGAAAGGCACTCGGAGCCTCCCCGGCCGCCCCGAAAGGCACTCGGAGCCTCCCAGGCCACCCCGAAAGGCACTCGGAGCCTCCCCGGCTGCCCCGAAAGGCACTCGGAGGCGGCCCGGCCGCCCACAAAGGCACTCGGAGCCTCCCCGGCCTCCCCGAAAGGCACTCGGAGCCTTCCCCTCCGCCCCGAAAGGCACTCGTAGGCGACCCGGCCGCCACCAAAGGCACTCGGAGCCTGCACGACCGCCTCCAAAGACACTCGGAGCCTGCCCGACCACCCCAAAAGGCTCTCGGAGCTAACTCGGCCGCCCCGAAAGGCAGTCGGAGCCCGCCCAGCAGCCCCGAAATGCACTTTAAGGGGGAACGGCCGCCCACAAAGGCACTCGGAGCCTCCCCGGCCGCCCCGAAAGGCAGTCGGAGCCTCCCCGGCTGCCCCAAAAGGCACTTGGAGCCTGCCCGGCCGCCCCGAAAGGCACTCGGAGCCTCCCCGGCCGCCCCAAAAGGCACTCGGAGCCTCCCCGACCAACCCGAAAGGCACTCGGAACCTCCCCGGCCGCCCCGAAAGGCACTCGGAGCCGGCCCGGCCGCCCCGAAAGGCACTCGGAGGCATCACGGCCGTCCCGAAAGGCACTCGGAGCCTCCACGGCCGCCCCGAAAGGCACTCAGAGCCTGCCCGGCCGCCCCGAAAGGCACTCGGAGGCATCACGGCCGTCCCGAAAGGTACTCGGAGGCTCCCCGGCTGCCCCGAAAGGCACTCGGAGGCGGCCCGGCCTCCCCGATAGGCACTCGGAGGCGGCCCGGCCTCCCCGAAAGGCACTCGGAGCCTCCCCGGACGCCTCGAAAGGCACTCGGAGCCTCCCAGGCCACCCCGAAAGGCACTCGGAGCCTACCCGCCCGCCCCGAAAAGCACTCGGAGGCGGCCCGGCCGCCCCGAAAGGCACTCGGAGCCGGCTCGTCCGTCCTGAAAGGCATTCGGAGCCTTCCCCTCCGCCCACAAAGGCACTCGGAGGCGGTCCGGCCTCCCCGAAAGGCACTCGGAGCCTCCCCGGCCGCCCCCAAAGGCACTCGGAGCCTCCCAGGCCACCCCGAAAGGCACTCGGAGCCTCCCCGGCCGCCCCAAAAGGCACTCGGAGGCGGCCCGGCCGCCCACAAAGGCACTCGGAGCCTCCCCGGCCTCCCCGAAAGGCACTCGGAGCCTTCCCCTCCGCCCCGAAAGGCACTCGTAGGCGACCCGGTCGCCTCCAAAGGCACTCGGAGCCTGCACGACCGCCCCGAAAGGCACTCGGAGCTGGCCAGGCTGCCCCGAAAGGCACTCGGAGCCGGCCCGCTCCCCCCGAAAGGCACTCGGAGCCTCCCCCGACACCCCGAAAGGCACTCGGAGCCTGCCGAGCCACCCCGAAAGGCACTCGGAGCCTCCCCGGCCTCCCCGAAAGGCACTCGGAGGCAGCCCGGCTGACACGAAAGGCACTCGGAGCCTCCCCGGACGCCCCAAAAGGCACTCGGAGAGGGGCCGGCAACCCCCAAAGGCACTCAGAGCGTCCACGGCCCCCCGAAAGGCACTCGGAGCCTCCCAGGCCGCCCCGAAGGGCACTCGGAACCTCCCCGGCCGCCCCAAAAGGCACTCGGAGCCTCCCCAGCCTCCCCGAAAGGCACTCAGAGCCTCCCCGGATGCCCTGATAGGCATTCGGAACCTCCCAGGCCGCCACGAAAGGCACTCGGAGCCTCCCCAGTCGCACCGAAAGGCACTCGGAGCCTGCCCGGACGCCCACAAAGGCACTCGGAGGCGGCTCGGCCACCCACAAAGGCACTTGGAGCCTCCCCGGCCTCCCCGAAAGGCACTCGGAGCCCCCCCGGCCTCCCCGAAAGGCACTCGGAGCCTCCCAGGCCGCCCCCAAGGGCACTCGGAACCTCCCCGGCCACCCCAAAAGGCACTCGGAGCCTCCCCAGCCTCCCCGAAAGGCACTCAGAGCCTCCCCGGATGCCCTGATAGGCACTCGGAACCTCCCAGGCCGCCACGAAAGGCACTCGGAGCCTCCCCAGTCGCACCGAAAGGCACTCGGAGCCTGCCCGGACGCCCACAAAGGCACTCGGAGGCGGCTCGGCCACCCACAAAGGCACTTGGAGCCTCCCCGGCCTCCCCGAAAGGCACTCGGAGCCTCCCCAGCCGCCCCAAAAGGCACTCGGAGCCTCGCAGGCTGCTCAAAAAGGCATTCGGAGCCTCCACGGTCGCCCCGAAAGGCACTCGGAGGCGGCCCGGCCACCCTGAAAGGTACTCGGAGCCTGCCCGGACGCCCCAAAAGGCACTCGGAGCCTCCCCGGCCGCACCAAAAGGCACTCGGAGCCTGCCCGGCCTCCCCGAAAGGCACTCGGAGCCTTCCCCTCCGCCCCGAAAGGCACTCGTAGGCGACCCGGTCGCCTCCAAAGGCACTCGGAGCCTGCACGACCGCCCCGAAAGGCACTCGGAGCTGGCCAGGCTGCCCCGAAAGGCACTCGGAGCCTCCCCGGCCGCCCCGAAAGGCACTAGGATGCGGCCCGCTCCCCCCGAAAGGCACTCGGAGCCTCCCCCGACACCCCGAAAGGCACTCGGAGCCTGCCCAGCCACCCCGAAAGGCACTCGGAGCCTGCCGAGCCACCCCGAAAGGCACTCGGAGCCTCCCCGGCCTCCCCGAAAGGCACTCGGAGGCAGCCCGGCTGACACGAAAGGCACTCGGAGCCTCCCCGGACGCCCCAAAAGGCACTCGGAGAGGGGCCGGCAACCCCGAAAGGCACTCAGAGCGTCCACGGCCCCCCGAAAGGCACTCGGAGCCTCCCAGGCCACCCCCAAGGGCACTCGGAACCTCCCCGGCCACCCCAAAAGGCACTCGGAGCCTCCCCGGCCGCCCCGAAAGGCACTCAGAGCCTCCCCGGATGCCCTGATAGGCACTCGGAACCTCCCAGGCCGCCACGAAAGGCACTCGGAGCCTCCCCAGTCGCACCGAAAGGCACTCGGAGCCTGCCCGGACGCCCACAAAGGCACTCGGAGGCGGCTCGGCCACCCACAAAGGCACTTGGAGCCTCCCCGGCCTCCCACAAAGGCACTTGGAGCCCCCCCGGCCTCCCCGAAAGGCACTCGGAGCCTCCCCAGCCGCCCCAAAAGGCACTCGGAGCCTCGCAGGCCGCTCAAAAAGGCATTCGGAGCCTCCACGGTCGTCCTGAAAGGCACTCGGAGGCGGCCCGGCCACCCTGAAAGGTACTCGGAGCCTGCCCGGACGCCCCAAAAGGCACTCGGAGCCTCCCCGGCCGCACCAAAAGGCACTCTGTGGCGGCCCGGCCTCCCGGAAAGGCACTGGGACGGGCCCAGCTGCCTCGAAAGGCACTCGGAGGCAGTCCGGCCACCCACAAAGGCACTCGGAGCCTCCCCGCCGCCCACAAAGGCACTCGGAGCCTCCCCGGCCGCCCACAAAGGCACTCGGAGGCAACCTGACCGCCCACAAAGGCACTCGGAGCCTCCCCGGCCTCCCCGAAAGGCACTCGGAGGTGGCCCGGTTGCACCAAAAGGCACTTTGAGCCGGCCCGGTCGCCCCGAAAGGCACTCGGAGGCGGACCAGCCACCCCGAAAGGCACTCGGAGGCGGCCCGGCCACCCCGAAATGCACTCGGAGCCTCACTGGCCGCCCCGAAAGGCACTCAGAGCCTCCCCGGCCACCCACAAAGGCACTCGGAGCCTTGGCCTGCCCCCCCGAAAGGTACTTGAAGCCGGCCCGGCCACCCGGAAAGCCACTCGGAGGCGGCCCCAGCCGCCCCGAAAGGCACTCGGAGGCGGCCCGGCCTCCCCGAAAGGCACTCGGAGCCTCCCCGGCTGCCCCGAAAGGCACTCGGAGCCTGCCCGGCTGCCCCGAAAGGCACTCGGAGCCTCCCCGACCTTCCACAAATGCACTCGGAGCCTCCCCGGCCGCCCCGAAAGGCACTCGGAGCCTTCCCAGCCTCCTAGAAAGGCACTCGGAACATCATCGGATGCCCCGAAAGGCACTCGGAGCCTGCCCGGCCGCCCCGAAAGGCACTCGGAGCCTCCCCGGCCGCCCCGAAAGGCACTCGGAGCCTCCCCGGCCGCCCCGAAAGGCACTCGGAGCCTCCCCGGCCGCCCCGAAAGGCACTCGGAACCTGCCCGACCTCCCACAAAGGCACTCGGAGCCTCCCCGGCCGCCCCGAAAGGCACTCAGACGCGGCCCGGCCACCCCGAAAGGCACTCGGAGCCTGCCCGGCCGCCCCAAAAGGCACTCGGAGCCTGCCCGGCCGCCTCGAAAGGCACTCGGAGACTCCCCGGCCGCCCCGAAAGGCACTCGGAGGTGGCCCGGTTGCACCAAAAGGCACTTTGAGCCGGCCCGGTCGCCCCGAAAGGCACTCGGAGGCGGACCAGCCACCCCGAAAGGCACTCAGAGGCGGCCCGGCCACCCCGAAATGCACTCGGAGCCTCACTGGCCGCCCCGAAAGGCACTCAGAGCCTCCCCGGCCACCCACAAAGGCACTCGGAGCCTTGGCCTGCCCCCCCGAAAGGTACTTGAAGCCGGCCCGGCCACCCGGAAAGCCACTCGGAGGCGGCCCCAGCCGCCCCGAAAGGCACTCGGAGCCGGCCCGGTCCCCCAGAAAGGCACTCGGAGCCTCCCCGGCTGCCCCGAAAGGCACTCGGAGCCTGCCCGGCTGCCCCGAAAGGCACTCGGAGCCTCCCCGACCTTCCACAAATGCACTCGGAGCCTCCCCGGCCGCCCCGAAAGGCACTCGGAGCCTTCCCAGCCTCCTAGAAAGGCACTCGGAACATCATCGGATGCCCCGAAAGGCACTCGGAGCCTCCCCGGCCGCCCTGAAAGGCACTCGGAGCCTCCCCGGCCGCCCCGAAAGGCACTCGGAGCCTCCCCGGACGCCCCGAAAGGCACTCGGAACCTACCTGACCTCCCAGAAAGGCACTCGGAGCCTCCCCGGCCGCCCCGAAAGGCACTCAGAGCCTCCCCGGCCACCCCGAAAGGCACTCGGAGCCTGCCCGGCCGCCCCAAAAGGCACTCGGAGCCTGCACGACCGCCCCGAAAGACACTCGGAGCCTGCCCGACCACCCCAAAAGGCTCTCAGAGCCTACTCGGCCGCCCCGAAAGGCAGTCGGAGCCAGTCCAGCAGCCCCGAAATGCACTTTAAGGGGGAACGGCCGCCCACAAAGGCAGTCGGAGCCTCCCCGGCCGCCCCGAAAGGCAGTCGGAGCCTCCCCGGCTGCCCCGAAAGGCACTCGGAGCCTGCCCGGCCGCCCCGAAAGCCACTCGGAGCCTCCCCGGCCACCCCAAAAGGCACTCGGAGCCTCCCCGACCCCCCAAAAGGCACTCGGAACCTCCCCGGCCGCCCCGAAAGGCACTCGTAGGCGGCCCGGCCGCCTCCAAAGGCACTCGGAGCCTCCCCGGCCGCCCCGAAAGGCACTCGGAGGCATCACGGCCGTCCCGAAAGGTACTCGGAGCCTCCCCGGCTGCCCCGAAAGGCACTCGGAGGCGGCCCGGCCTCCCCGAAAGGCACTCGGAGGCGGCCCGGCCTCCCCGAAAGGCACTCGGAGCCTCCCCGGACGCCTCGAAAGGCACTCGGAGCCTCCCAGGCCACCCCGAAAGGCACTTGGAGCCTCCCCGGCCGCCCCGAAAAGCACTCGGAGGCGGCCCGGCCGCCCCGAAAGGCACTCGGAGCCGGCTCGTCCGTCCCGAAAGGCATTCGGAGCCTTCCCCTCCGCCCACAAAGGCACTCGGAGGCGGCCCGGCCTCCCCGAAAGGCACTCGGAGCCTCCCCGGCCGCCCCCAAAGGCACTCGGAGCCTCCCAGGCCACCCCGAAAGGCACTCGGAGCCTCCCCGGCCGCCCCGAAAGGAACTCGGAGGCGGCCCGGCCGCCCACAAAGGCACTCGGAGCCTCCCCGGCCTCCCCGAAAGGCACTCGGAGCCTTCCCCTCCGCCCCGAAAGGCACTCGTAGGAGACCCGGTCGCCTCCAAAGGCACTCGGAGCCTGCACGACCGCCCCGAAAGGCACTCGGAGCTGGCCAGGCTGCCCCGAAAGGCACTCGGAGCCTCCCCGGCCGCCCCGAAAGGCACTAGGATGCGGCCCGGCCACCCCGAAAAGCACTCGGAGCCGGCCCGCTCCCCCCGAAAGGCACTCGGAGCCTCCCCGGCCTCCCCGAAAGGCACTCGGAGCCTCCCCAGCCACCCCGAAAGGCACTCGGAGCCTGCCGAGCCACCCCGAAAGGCACTCGGAGCCTCCCCGGCCTCCCCGAAAGGCACTCGGAGGCAGCCCGGCTGACACGAAAGGCACTCGGAGCCTCCCCGGACGCCCCAAAAGGCACTCGGAGAGGGGCCGGCAACCCCCAAAGGCACTCAGAGCGTCCACGGCCCCCCGAAAGGCACTCGGAGCCTCCCAGGCCGCCCCCAAGGGCACTCGGAACCTCCCCGGCCACCCCAAAAGGCACTCGGAGCCTCCCCAGCCTCCCCGAAAGGCACTCAGAGCCTCCCCGGATGCCCTGATAGGCACTCGGAACCTCCCCAGTCGCACCGAAAGGCACTCGGAGCCTGCCCGGACGCCCACAAAGGCACTCGGAGGCGGCTCGGCCACCCACAAAGGCACTTGGAGCCTCCCCGGCCTCCCCGAAAGGCACTCGGAGCCCCCCCGGCCTCCCCGAAAGGCACTCGGAGCCTCCCCAGCCGCCCCAAAAGGCACTCGGAGCCTCGCAGGCCGCTCAAAAAGGCATTCGGAGCCTCCACGGTCGCCCCGAAAGGCACTCGGAGGCGGCCCGGCCACCCTGAAAGGTACTCGGAGCCTGCCCGGACGCCCCAAAAGGCACTCGGAGCCTCCCCGGCCGCACCAAAAGGCACTCTGTGGCGGCCCGGCCTCCCGGAAAGGCACTGGGACGGGCCCAGCTGCCTCGAAAGGCACTCGGAGGCAGTCCGGCCACCCACAAAGGCACTCGGAGCCTCCCCGCCGCCCACAAAGGCACTCGGAGCCTCCCCGGCCGCCCACAAAGGCACTCGGAGGCAACCTGACCGCCCACAAAGGCACTCGGAGCCTCCCCGGCCTCCCCGAAAGGCACTCGGAGGTGGCCCGGTTGCACCAAAAGGCACTTTGAGCCGGCCCGGTCGCCCCGAAAGGCACTCGGAGGCGGACCAGCCACCCCGAAAGGCACTCGGAGGCGGCCCGGCCACCCCGAAATGCACTCGGAGCCTCACTGGCCGCCCCGAAAGGCACTCAGAGCCTCCCCGGCCACCCACAAAGGCACTCGGAGCCTTGGCCTGCCCCCCCGAAAGGTACTTGAAGCCGGCCCGGCCACCCGGAAAGCCACTCGGAGGCGGCCCCAGCCGCCCCGAAAGGCACTCGGAGGCGGCCCGGCCTCCCCGAAAGGCACTCGGAGCCTGCCCGGCTGCCCCGAAAGGCACTCGGAGCCTCCCCGACCTTCCACAAATGCACTCGGAGCCTCCCCGGCCGCCCCGAAAGGCACTCGGAACCTTCCCAGCCTCCTAGAAAGGCACTCGGAACATCATCGGATGCCCCGAAAGGCACTCGGAGCCTCCCCGGCCGCCCCGAAAGGCACTCGGAGCCTCGCCGGCCGCCCCGAAAGGCACTCGGAGCCTGCCCGGCCGCCCCGAAAGGCACTCGGAACCTGCCCGACCTCCCACAAAGGCACTCGGAGCCTCCCCGGCCGCCCCGAAAGGCACTCAGACGCGGCCCGGCCACCCCGAAAGGCACTCGGAGCCTGCCCGGCCGCCCCCAAAGGCACTCGGAGCCTGCCCGGCCGCCTCGAAAGGCACTCGGAGACTCCCCGGCCGCCCCGAAAGGCACTCGGAGGTGGCCCGGTTGCACCAAAAGGCACTTTGAGCCGGCCCGGTCGCCCCGAAAGGCACTCGGAGGCGGACCAGCCACCCCGAAAGGCACTCGGAGGCGGCCCGGCCACCCCGAAATGCACTCGGAGCCTCACTGGCCGCCCCGAAAGGCACTCAGAGCCTCCCCGGCCACCCACAAAGGCACTCGGAGCCTTGGCCTGCCCCCCCGAAAGGTACTTGAAGCCGGCCCGGCCACCCGGAAAGCCACTCGGAGGCGGCCCCAGCCGCCCCGAAAGGCACTCGGAGGCGGCCCGGCCTCCCCGAAAGGCACTCGGAGCCTCCCCGGCTGCCCCGAAAGGCACTCGGAGCCTGCCCGGCTGCCCCGAAAGGCACTCGGAGCCTCCCCGACCTTCCACAAATGCACTCGGAGCCTCCCCGGCCGCCCCGAAAGGCACTCGGAGCCTTCCCAGCCTCCTAGAAAGGCACTCGGAACATCATCGGATGCCCCGAAAGGCACTCGGAGCCTCCCCGGCCGCCCCGAAAGGCACTCGGAGCCTGCCCGGCCGCCCCGAAAGGCACTCGGAACCTGCCCGACCTCCCACAAAGGCACTCGGAGCCTCCCCGGCCGCCCCGAAAGGCACTCAGACGCGGCCCGGCCACCCCGAAAGGCACTCGGAGCCTGCCCGGCCGCCCCAAAAGGCACTCGGAGCCTCCCCGGCCGCCTCGAAAGGCACTCGGAGACTCCCCGGCCGCCCCAAAAGGCACTCGGAGCCTCCCCGGCCGCCCCGAAAGGCACTCGGAGTCTCCCCGGCTGCCCACAAAGGCACTCGGAGCCTGCCCGGCCACCCCCAAAGGCACTCAGAGCGTCGCCGGCCCCCCGAAAGGCACTCGGAGCCTCCCCGGCCGCCCCGAAAGGCACTCGGAGGCAACCCGGCCACCCCGAAAGGCACTCGGAGCCTCCTCGGCCACCCCGAAAGGCACTCGGAGCCTTCCCGGATGCCCCAAAAGGCACTCAGAGCCTCCCCGGACGCCCCGAAAGGCACTCGGAGCCTCCCCGGCTGCACCGAAAGGCACTCGGAGCCTCCCCGGACGCCCCGAAAGGCACTCCGAGCCTCATGGGCCGCCCACAAAGGCACTCGGAGCCACCCGGGCGGCCCACAAAGGCACTCGGAGCCTCCCCGGCCACCCCGAATGGCACTCGGAGCTGGCCCGGCCGCCCCGAAAGGCACTCGGTGCCAGCTCTGCCGTCCCAAAAGCCACTCGGAACCTCCCCGACCGCCCCGAAAGGCACTCGGAGCCTCCCTGGCCGCCCCGAAAGGCACTCGGAGCCTCCCCGGCCGCCCCCAAAGGCACTCGGAGCCTCCCAGGCCGCCCCGAAAGGCACTCGGAGCCTCCCCGGCCGCCCCCAAAGGCACTCGGAGCCTGCCTGGACGCCCCGAAAGGCACTCGGAGCCTCCCGACCGCCCCGAAAGGCACTCGGAGGCGGCCCGGCCACCCCGAAAGGCACTCAGAGCCTGCCCGGCCGCTCCGAAAGGCACTCGGAGCCTCCCCGGCTGCCCCGAAAGGCACTGGGAGGCAGCACGGCCGCCCCGAAAGGCACTCGGAGCCTCCCCGGCCTCCCCGAAAGGCACTCGGAGCCTCCCCGGCCGCCCACAAAGGCACTCGGAGCCTCCCCGGACACCCCAAAAGGCACTCGGAGGGGGCCCGGCCGCCCACAAAGGCAATCGGAGCCTCACAGGCCGCCCCGAAAGGCAGTCGGAGCCTCCCTGGCCGCCCCGAAAGGAACTCGGAGCCTCCCCGGCCGCCCCAAAAGGCACTCGGAGCCTCCCTGGCCGCCCACAAAGCCACTCGGAGCCTGCCCGGCCTCCCCAAAAGGCACTCGGAGGTGGCCCGGCCGCCCCAAAAGGCACTCGGAGCCTCCCCGGCCACCCTGAAAGGCACTCGTAGCCTCCCCGACCACCCCGAAAGGCACTCGGAGGCGGACAGGCCTCCCCGAAAGGTACTCGGAGGCGGCCTGGCCTCCCCGAAAGGCACTCGGAGCCTTCCCGGCCACCCCGAAAGGCACTCGGAGGAGACCCGGCCGCCTCGAAAGGCACTCGGAGCCAGCACAACCGCCCCGAAAGACACTCGGAGCCTGCCCGACCACCCCAAAAGGCTCTCGGAGCCTACTCGGCCGCCCCGAAAGGCACTCGGAGCCTTCCCGGATGCCCCGAAAGGCACTCGGAGGCGGCCCGGCCTCCCCGAAAGGCACTCGGAGCCTCCCAGGCCGCCCCGAAAGGCACTCGGAGCCTCCCAGGCCACCCCGAAAGGCACTCGGAGCCTCCCCGGCAGCCCCGAAAGGCACTCGGAGGCGGCCCGGCCGCCCACAAAGGCACTCGGAGCCTCCCCGGCCTTCCCGAAAGGCACTCGGAGCCTTCCCCTCCGCCCCGAAAGGCACTCGTAGGCGACCCGGCCGCCTCCAAAGGCACTCGGAGCCTGCACGACCGCCCCGAAAGACACTCGGAGCCTGCCCGACCACCCCAAAAGGCTCTCGGAGCTTACTCGGCCGCCCCGAAAGGCAGTCGGAGCCAGCCCAGCAGCCCCGAAATGCACTTTAAGGGGGAACGGCCGCCCACAAAGGCACTCGGAGCCTCCCCAGCCGCCCCGAAAGGCAGTCGGAGCCTCCCCGGCCCCCCCGAATGGCACTCGGAGCCTGCCTGGCTGCCCCGAAAGGCACTCGGAGCCTCCCCGGCCACCCCAAAAGGCACTCGGAGCCTCCCCGACCAACCCGAAAGGCACTCGGAACCTCCCCGGCCGCCCCGAAAGGCACTCGGAGCCGGCCCGGCCGCCCCGAAAGGCACTCGGAGGCATCACGGCCGTCCCGAAAGGTACTCGGAGCCTCCACGGCCGCCCCGAAAGGCACTCAGAGCCTGCCCGGCCTCCCCGAAAGGCACTCGGAGGCGGCCCGGCCTCACTGAAAGGCACTCGGAGCCTCCCCGGCCGCCTCGAAAGGCACTCGGAGCCTCCCAGGCCACCCCGAAAGGCACTCGGAGCCTCCCCGGCCGCCCCGAAAGGCACTCGGAGGCGGCCCGGCCTCCCCGAAAGGCACTCGGAGGCGGACCAGCCGCGCTGAAAGGCTCTCAGAGGCGGCCCGGCCGCCCCGAATGGCACTCGGAGCCTGCACGGCCGCCCCGAAAGGCACTCGGAGCCTCCCCGGCCGTTCCGAAAGGCACTCGGAGCCTCCCCGGCCGTCCCGAAAGGCACTCGGAGCCTCCCAGGCCACCCCGAAAGGCACTCGGAGCCGGCTCGGCCTCCCCGAAAGGCACTCGGAGCCTTCCCGGATGCTCCGAAAGGCACTCGGAGCCTTCCCCTCCGCCCCGAAAGGCACTCGGAGGCGGCCCGGCCTCCCCGAAAGGCACTCGGAGCCTCCCAGGCCGCCTCGAAAGGCACTCGGAGCCTCCCAGGCCACCCCGAAAGGCACTCGGAGCCTCCCCGGCCTCCCCGAAAGGCACTCGGAGGCGGCCCGGCCGCCCACAAAGGCACTCGGAGCCTCCCCGGCCTCCCCGAAAGGCACTCGGAGCCTTCCCCTCCGCCCCGAAAGGCACTCATAGGCGACCCGGCCGCCTCCAAAGGCACTCGGAGCCTGCACGACCGCCCCGAAAGACACTCGGAGCCTGCCCGACCACCCCAAAAGGCTCTCGGAGCTTACTCGGCCGCCCCGAAAGGCAGTCGGAGCCAGCCCAGCAGCCCCGAAATGCACTTTAAGGGGGAACGGCCGCCCACAAAGGCACTCGGAGCCTCCCCGGCCGCCCCGAAAGGCAGTCGGAGCCTCCCCGGCTGCCCCGAAAGGCACTCGGAGCCTGCCTGGCTGCCCCGAAAGCCACTCGGAGCCTCCCCGGCCACCCCAAAAGGCACTCGGAGCCTCCCCGACCAACCCGAAAGGCACTCGGAACCTCCCCGGCCGCCCCGAAAGGCACTCGGAGCCGGCCCGGCCGCCCCGAAAGGCACTCGGAGGCATCACGGCCGTCCCGAAAGGTACTCGGAGCCTCCACGGCCGCCCCGAAAGGCACTCAGAGCCTGTCCGGCCGCCCCGAAAGGCACTCGGAGGCGGCCCGGCCTCCCCGAAAGGCACTCGGAGCCTCCCCGGCCGCCTCGAAAGGCACTCGGAGCCTCCCAGGCCACCCCGAAAGGCACTCGGAGCCTCCCCGGCCGCCCCGAAAGGCACTCGGAGGCGGCCCGGCCTCCACGAAAGGCACTCGGAGGCGGACAAGCCGCGCTGAAAGGCTCTCAGAGGCGGCCCGGTCGCCCCGAAAGGCACTCGGAGCCTGCACGGCCGCCCCAAAACGCACTCGGAGCCTCCCCGGCCGCCCCGAAAGGCACTCGGAGCCTCACCAGCCTCCCCGAAAGGCACTCAGAGCCTCCCCGGCCGCCCCAAAAGGCACTCGGAGCCCGCCCGGCCGCCCCGAAAGGCACTCGGAGCCAGCCCAGCAGCCCCGAAATGCACTTTATGAGGGAACGGCCGCACCGAAAGGCACTCGGAGCCTTCCTGGATGCCCCGAAAGGCACTCAGAGCCTCCCCGGACGCCCCGAAAGGCACTCGGAGCCTCCCCGGCTGCACCGAAAGGCACTCGGAGCCTCCCCGGACGCCCACAAAGGCACTCGGAGCCACCCGGGCGGCCCACAAAGGCACTCGGAGCCTCCCCGGACGCCCCGAAAGGCACTCGGAGGCGGCCCGGCCGCCCCGAAAGGCACTTGGAGCCTCCCCGGCTGCCCCGAAAGGCACTCGGAGCCTTCCTAGCCGCCCCGAAAGGCACTCGGAGCCTGCCCGGCCGCCCCGAAAGGCACTCGGAGCCTAACTGGCCGCCCCGAAAGGCACTCGGAGCCTCCCCGGACGCCCCGAAAGGCAGTCGGAGCCTCCCCAGCCACCCCGAAAGGCACTCGGAGCCTGCCGAGCCACCCCGAAAGGCACTCGGAGCCTCCCCGGCCTCCCCGAAAGGCACTCGGAGGCAGCCCGGCTGACACGAAAGGCACTCGGAGCCTCCCCGGACGCCCCAAAAGGCACTCGGAGAGGGGCCGGCAACCCCCAAAGGCACTCAGAGCGTCCACGGCCCCCCGAAAGGCACTCGGAGCCTCCCAGGCCGCCCCCAAGGGCACTCGGAACCTCCCCGGCCACCCCAAAAGGCACTCGGAGCCTCCCCAGCCTCCCCGAAAGGCACTCAGAGCCTCCCCGGATGCCCTGATAGGCACTCGGAACCTCCCCAGTCGCACCGAAAGGCACTCGGAGCCTGCCCGGACGCCCACAAAGGCACTCGGAGGCGGCTCGGCCACCCACAAAGGCACTTGGAGCCTCCCCGGCCTCCCCGAAAGGCACTCGGAGCCCCCCCGGCCTCCCCGAAAGGCACTCGGAGCCTCCCCAGCCGCCCCAAAAGGCACTCGGAGCCTCGCAGGCCGCTCAAAAAGGCATTCGGAGCCTCCACGGTCGCCCCGAAAGGCACTCGGAGGCGGCCCGGCCACCCTGAAAGGTACTCGGAGCCTGCCCGGACGCCCCAAAAGGCACTCGGAGCCTCCCCGGCCGCACCAAAAGGCACTCTGTGGCGGCCCGGCCTCCCGGAAAGGCACTGGGACGGGCCCAGCTGCCTCGAAAGGCACTCGGAGGCAGTCCGGCCACCCACAAAGGCACTCGGAGCCTCCCCGCCGCCCACAAAGGCACTCGGAGCCTCCCCGGCCGCCCACAAAGGCACTCGGAGGCAACCTGACCGCCCACAAAGGCACTCGGAGCCTCCCCGGCCTCCCCGAAAGGCACTCGGAGGTGGCCCGGTTGCACCAAAAGGCACTTTGAGCCGGCCCGGTCGCCCCGAAAGGCACTCGGAGGCGGACCAGCCACCCCGAAAGGCACTCGGAGGCGGCCCGGCCACCCCGAAATGCACTCGGAGCCTCACTGGCCGCCCCGAAAGGCACTCAGAGCCTCCCCGGCCACCCACAAAGGCACTCGGAGCCTTGGCCTGCCCCCCCGAAAGGTACTTGAAGCCGGCCCGGCCACCCGGAAAGCCACTCGGAGGCGGCCCCAGCCGCCCCGAAAGGCACTCGGAGGCGGCCCGGCCTCCCCGAAAGGCACTCGGAGCCTGCCCGGCTGCCCCGAAAGGCACTCGGAGCCTCCCCGACCTTCCACAAATGCACTCGGAGCCTCCCCGGCCGCCCCGAAAGGCACTCGGAACCTTCCCAGCCTCCTAGAAAGGCACTCGGAACATCATCGGATGCCCCGAAAGGCACTCGGAGCCTCCCCGGCCGCCCCGAAAGGCACTCGGAGCCTCGCCGGCCGCCCCGAAAGGCACTCGGAGCCTGCCCGGCCGCCCCGAAAGGCACTCGGAACCTGCCCGACCTCCCACAAAGGCACTCGGAGCCTCCCCGGCCGCCCCGAAAGGCACTCAGACGCGGCCCGGCCACCCCGAAAGGCACTCGGAGCCTGCCCGGCCGCCCCCAAAGGCACTCGGAGCCTGCCCGGCCGCCTCGAAAGGCACTCGGAGACTCCCCGGCCGCCCCGAAAGGCACTCGGAGGTGGCCCGGTTGCACCAAAAGGCACTTTGAGCCGGCCCGGTCGCCCCGAAAGGCACTCGGAGGCGGACCAGCCACCCCGAAAGGCACTCGGAGGCGGCCCGGCCACCCCGAAATGCACTCGGAGCCTCACTGGCCGCCCCGAAAGGCACTCAGAGCCTCCCCGGCCACCCACAAAGGCACTCGGAGCCTTGGCCTGCCCCCCCGAAAGGTACTTGAAGCCGGCCCGGCCACCCGGAAAGCCACTCGGAGGCGGCCCCAGCCGCCCCGAAAGGCACTCGGAGGCGGCCCGGCCTCCCCGAAAGGCACTCGGAGCCTCCCCGGCTGCCCCGAAAGGCACTCGGAGCCTGCCCGGCTGCCCCGAAAGGCACTCGGAGCCTCCCCGACCTTCCACAAATGCACTCGGAGCCTCCCCGGCCGCCCCGAAAGGCACTCGGAGCCTTCCCAGCCTCCTAGAAAGGCACTCGGAACATCATCGGATGCCCCGAAAGGCACTCGGAGCCTCCCCGGCCGCCCCGAAAGGCACTCGGAGCCTCCCCGGCCGCCCCGAAAGGCACTCGGAGCCTGCCCGGCCGCCCCGAAAGGCACTCGGAACCTGCCCGACCTCCCACAAAGGCACTCGGAGCCTCCCCGGCCGCCCCGAAAGGCACTCAGACGCGGCCCGGCCACCCCGAAAGGCACTCGGAGCCTGCCCGGCCGCCCCAAAAGGCACTCGGAGCCTCCCCGGCCGCCTCGAAAGGCACTCGGAGACTCCCCGGCCGCCCCAAAAGGCACTCGGAGCCTCCCCGGCCGCCCCGAAAGGCACTCGGAGTCTCCCCGGCTGCCCACAAAGGCACTCGGAGCCTGCCCGGCCACCCCCAAAGGCACTCAGAGCGTCGCCGGCCCCCCGAAAGGCACTCGGAGCCTCCCCGGCCGCCCCGAAAGGCACTCGGAGGCAACCCGGCCACCCCGAAAGGCACTCGGAGCCTCCTCGGCCACCCCGAAAGGCACTCGGAGCCTTCCCGGATGCCCCAAAAGGCACTCAGAGCCTCCCCGGACGCCCCGAAAGGCACTCGGAGCCTCCCCGGCTGCACCGAAAGGCACTCGGAGCCTCCCCGGACGCCCCGAAAGGCACTCCGAGCCTCATGGGCCGCCCACAAAGGCACTCGGAGCCACCCGGGCGGCCCACAAAGGCACTCGGAGCCTCCCCGGCCACCCCGAATGGCACTCGGAGCTGGCCCGGCCGCCCCGAAAGGCACTCGGTGCCAGCTCTGCCGTCCCAAAAGCCACTCGGAACCTCCCCGACCGCCCCGAAAGGCACTCGGAGCCTCCCTGGCCGCCCCGAAAGGCACTCGGAGCCTCCCCGGCCGCCCCCAAAGGCACTCGGAGCCTCCCAGGCCGCCCCGAAAGGCACTCGGAGCCTCCCCGGCCGCCCCCAAAGGCACTCGGAGCCTGCCTGGACGCCCCGAAAGGCACTCGGAGCCTCCCGACCGCCCCGAAAGGCACTCGGAGGCGGCCCGGCCACCCCGAAAGGCACTCAGAGCCTGCCCGGCCGCTCCGAAAGGCACTCGGAGCCTCCCCGGCTGCCCCGAAAGGCACTGGGAGGCAGCACGGCCGCCCCGAAAGGCACTCGGAGCCTCCCCGGCCTCCCCGAAAGGCACTCGGAGCCTCCCCGGCCGCCCACAAAGGCACTCGGAGCCTCCCCGGACACCCCAAAAGGCACTCGGAGGGGGCCCGGCCGCCCACAAAGGCAATCGGAGCCTCACAGGCCGCCCCGAAAGGCAGTCGGAGCCTCCCTGGCCGCCCCGAAAGGAACTCGGAGCCTCCCCGGCCGCCCCAAAAGGCACTCGGAGCCTCCCTGGCCGCCCACAAAGCCACTCGGAGCCTGCCCGGCCTCCCCAAAAGGCACTCGGAGGTGGCCCGGCCGCCCCAAAAGGCACTCGGAGCCTCCCCGGCCACCCTGAAAGGCACTCGTAGCCTCCCCGACCACCCCGAAAGGCACTCGGAGGCGGACAGGCCTCCCCGAAAGGTACTCGGAGGCGGCCTGGCCTCCCCGAAAGGCACTCGGAGCCTTCCCGGCCACCCCGAAAGGCACTCGGAGGAGACCCGGCCGCCTCGAAAGGCACTCGGAGCCAGCACAACCGCCCCGAAAGACACTCGGAGCCTGCCCGACCACCCCAAAAGGCTCTCGGAGCCTACTCGGCCGCCCCGAAAGGCACTCGGAGCCTTCCCGGATGCCCCGAAAGGCACTCGGAGGCGGCCCGGCCTCCCCGAAAGGCACTCGGAGCCTCCCAGGCCGCCCCGAAAGGCACTCGGAGCCTCCCAGGCCACCCCGAAAGGCACTCGGAGCCTCCCCGGCAGCCCCGAAAGGCACTCGGAGGCGGCCCGGCCGCCCACAAAGGCACTCGGAGCCTCCCCGGCCTTCCCGAAAGGCACTCGGAGCCTTCCCCTCCGCCCCGAAAGGCACTCGTAGGCGACCCGGCCGCCTCCAAAGGCACTCGGAGCCTGCACGACCGCCCCGAAAGACACTCGGAGCCTGCCCGACCACCCCAAAAGGCTCTCGGAGCTTACTCGGCTGCCCCGAAAGGCAGTCGGAGCCAGCCCAGCAGCCCCGAAATGCACTTTAAGGGGGAACGGCCGCCCACAAAGGCACTCGGAGCCTCCCCAGCCGCCCCGAAAGGCAGTCGGAGCCTCCCCGGCCCCCCCGAATGGCACTCGGAGCCTGCCTGGCTGCCCCGAAAGGCACTCGGAGCCTCCCCGGCCACCCCAAAAGGCACTCGGAGCCTCCCCGACCAACCCGAAAGGCACTCGGAACCTCCCCGGCCGCCCCGAAAGGCACTCGGAGCCGGCCCGGCCGCCCCGAAAGGCACTCGGAGGCATCACGGCCGTCCCGAAAGGTACTCGGAGCCTCCACGGCCGCCCCGAAAGGCACTCAGAGCCTGCCCGGCCTCCCCGAAAGGCACTCGGAGGCGGCCCGGCCTCACTGAAAGGCACTCGGAGCCTCCCCGGCCGCCTCGAAAGGCACTCGGAGCCTCCCAGGCCACCCCGAAAGGCACTCGGAGCCTCCCCGGCCGCCCCGAAAGGCACTCGGAGGCGGCCCGGCCTCCCCGAAAGGCACTCGGAGGCGGACCAGCCGCGCTGAAAGGCTCTCAGAGGCGGCCCGGCCGCCCCGAATGGCACTCGGAGCCTGCACGGCCGCCCCGAAAGGCACTCGGAGCCTCCCCGGCCGTTCCGAAAGGCACTCGGAGCCTCCCCGGCCGTCCCGAAAGGCACTCGGAGCCTCCCAGGCCACCCCGAAAGGCACTCGGAGCCGGCTCGGCCTCCCCGAAAGGCACTCGGAGCCTTCCCGGATGCTCCGAAAGGCACTCGGAGCCTTCCCCTCCGCCCCGAAAGGCACTCGGAGGCGGCCCGGCCTCCCCGAAAGGCACTCGGAGCCTCCCAGGCCGCCTCGAAAGGCACTCGGAGCCTCCCAGGCCACCCCGAAAGGCACTCGGAGCCTCCCCGGCCTCCCCGAAAGGCACTCGGAGGCGGCCCGGCCGCCCACAAAGGCACTCGGAGCCTCCCCGGCCTCCCCGAAAGGCACTCGGAGCCTTCCCCTCCGCCCCGAAAGGCACTCATAGGCGACCCGGCCGCCTCCAAAGGCACTCGGAGCCTGCACGACCGCCCCGAAAGACACTCGGAGCCTGCCCGACCACCCCAAAAGGCTCTCGGAGCTTACTCGGCCGCCCCGAAAGGCAGTCGGAGCCAGCCCAGCAGCCCCGAAATGCACTTTAAGGGGGAACGGCCGCCCACAAAGGCACTCGGAGCCTCCCCGGCCGCCCCGAAAGGCAGTCGGAGCCTCCCCGGCTGCCCCGAAAGGCACTCGGAGCCTGCCTGGCTGCCCCGAAAGCCACTCGGAGCCTCCCCGGCCACCCCAAAAGGCACTCGGAGCCTCCCCGACCAACCCGAAAGGCACTCGGAACCTCCCCGGCCGCCCCGAAAGGCACTCGGAGCCGGCCCGGCCGCCCCGAAAGGCACTCGGAGGCATCACGGCCGTCCCGAAAGGTACTCGGAGCCTCCACGGCCGCCCCGAAAGGCACTCAGAGCCTGTCCGGCCGCCCCGAAAGGCACTCGGAGGCGGCCCGGCCTCCCCGAAAGGCACTCGGAGCCTCCCCGGCCGCCTCGAAAGGCACTCGGAGCCTCCCAGGCCACCCCGAAAGGCACTCGGAGCCTCCCCGGCCGCCCCGAAAGGCACTCGGAGGCGGCCCGGCCTCCACGAAAGGCACTCGGAGGCGGACAAGCCGCGCTGAAAGGCTCTCAGAGGCGGCCCGGTCGCCCCGAAAGGCACTCGGAGCCTGCACGGCCGCCCCAAAACGCACTCGGAGCCTCCCCGGCCGCCCCGAAAGGCACTCGGAGCCTCACCAGCCTCCCCGAAAGGCACTCAGAGCCTCCCCGGCCGCCCCAAAAGGCACTCGGAGCCCGCCCGGCCGCCCCGAAAGGCACTCGGAGCCAGCCCAGCAGCCCCGAAATGCACTTTATGAGGGAACGGCCGCACCGAAAGGCACTCGGAGCCTTCCTGGATGCCCCGAAAGGCACTCAGAGCCTCCCCGGACGCCCCGAAAGGCACTCGGAGCCTCCCCGGCTGCACCGAAAGGCACTCGGAGCCTCCCCGGACGCCCACAAAGGCACTCGGAGCCACCCGGGCGGCCCACAAAGGCACTCGGAGCCTCCCCGGACGCCCCGAAAGGCACTCGGAGGCGGCCCGGCCGCCCCGAAAGGCACTTGGAGCCTCCCCGGCTGCCCCGAAAGGCACTCGGAGCCTTCCTAGCCGCCCCGAAAGGCACTCGGAGCCTGCCCGGCCGCCCCGAAAGGCACTCGGAGCCTAACTGGCCGCCCCGAAAGGCACTCGGAGCCTCCCCGGACGCCCCGAAAGGCAGTCGGAGCCTCCCCGGACGCCCCGAAAGGCACTCGGAGCCTCCCCGGCCGTCCCGAAAGGTACTCGGAGCCTCCCCGGCCGCCCCGAAAAGCACTCGGAGGCGGCCCGGCCTCCCCGAAAGGCACTCGGAGGCGGTCCGGCCTCCCTGAAAGGCACTCGGAGCCTCCCCGGCCGCCTCGAAAGGCACTCGGAGCCTCCCAGGCCACCCCCGAAAGGCACTTGGAGCCGGCTCGGCCATCCCAAAAGGCACTCGGAGCCAGCCCGGCCTCCCCGAAAGGCACTCGGAGCCTCCACGGCTGCCCCGAAAGGCACTCGGAGCCTCCCCGGCCGCCCCGAAAGGCACTCGGAGGCGGCCTGGCCTCCCCGAAAGGCACTCGGAGCCTCCCCGGCCGCCCCGAAAGGCACTCGGAGCCTCCCAGGCCACCCCGAAAGGCACTCGGAGCCTCCCCGGCTGCCCCGAAAGGCACTCGGAGGCGGCCCGGCCGCCCACAAAGGCACTCGGAGCCTCCCCGGCCTCCCCGAAAGGCACTCGGAGCCTTCCCCTCCGCCCCGAAAGGCACTCGTAGGCGACCCGGCCGCCACCAAAGGCACTCGGAGCCTGCACGACCGCCTCCAAAGACACTCGGAGCCTGCCCGACCACCCCAAAAGGCTCTCGGAGCTAACTCGGCCGCCCCGAAAGGCAGTCGGAGCCCGCCCAGCAGCCCCGAAATGCACTTTAAGGGGGAACGGCCGCCCACAAAGGCACTCGGAGCCTCCCCGGCCGCCCCGAAAGGCAGTCGGAGCCTCCCCGGCTGCCCCGAAAGGCACTTGGAGCCTGCCCGGCCGCCCCGAAAGGCACTCGGAGCCTCCCCGGCCGCCCCAAAAGGCACTCGGAGCCTCCCCGACCAACCCGAAAGGCACTCGGAACCTCCCCGGCCGCCCCGAAAGGCACTCGGAGCCGGCCCGGCCGCCCCGAAAGGCACTCGGAGGCATCACGGCCGTCCCGAAAGGCACTCGGAGCCTCCACGGCCGCCCCGAAAGGCACTCAGAGCCTGCCCGGCCGCCCCGAAAGGCACTCGGAGGCATCACGGCCGTCCCGAAAGGTACTCGGAGGCTCCCCGGCTGCCCCGAAAGGCACTCGGAGGCGGCCCGGCCTCCCCGATAGGCACTCGGAGGCGGCCCGGCCTCCCCGAAAGGCACTCGGAGCCTCCCCGGACGCCTCGAAAGGCACTCGGAGCCTCCCAGGCCACCCCGAAAGGCACTCGGAGCCTCCCCGGCCGCCCCGAAAAGCACTCGGAGGCGGCCCGGCCGCCCCGAAAGGCACTCGGAGCCGGCTCGTCCGTCCTGAAAGGCATTCGGAGCCTTCCCCTCCGCCCACAAAGGCACTCGGAGGCGGTCCGGCCTCCCCGAAAGGCACTCGGAGCCTCCCCGGCCGCCCCCAAAGGCACTCGGAGCCTCCCAGGCCACCCCGAAAGGCACTCGGAGCCTCCCCGGCCGCCCCAAAAGGCACTCGGAGGCGGCCCGGCCACCCACAAAGGCACTCGGAGCCTCCCCGGCCTCCCCGAAAGGCACTCGGAGCCTTCCCCTCCGCCCCGAAAGGCACTCGTAGGCGACCCGGTCGCCTCCAAAGGCACTCGGAGCCTGCACGACCGCCCCGAAAGGCACTCGGAGCTGGCCAGGCTGCCCCGAAAGGCACTCGGAGCCGGCCCGCTCCCCCCGAAAGGCACTCGGAGCCTCCCCCGACACCCCGAAAGGCACTCGGAGCCTGCCGAGCCACCCCGAAAGGCACTCGGAGCCTCCCCGGCCTCCCCGAAAGGCACTCGGAGGCAGCCCGGCCGACACGAAAGGCACTCGGAGCCTCCCCGGACGCCCCAAAAGGCACTCGGAGAGGGGCCGGCAACCCCCAAAGGCACTCAGAGCGTCCACGGCCCCCCGAAAGGCACTCGGAGCCTCCCAGGCCGCCCCCAAGGGCACTCGGAACCTCCCCGGCCGCCCCAAAAGGCACTCGGAGCCTCCCCAGCCTCCCCGAAAGGCACTCAGAGCCTCCCCGGATGCCCTGATAGGCATTCGGAACCTCCCAGGCCGCCACGAAAGGCACTCGGAGCCTCCCCAGTCGCACCGAAAGGCACTCGGAGCCTGCCCGGACGCCCACAAAGGCACTCGGAGGCGGCTCGGCCACCCACAAAGGCACTTGGAGCCTCCCCGGCCTCCCCGAAAGGCACTCGGAGCCCCCCCGGCCTCCCCGAAAGGCACTCGGAGCCTCCCAGGCCGCCCCCAAGGGCACTCGGAACCTCCCCGGCCACCCCAAAAGGCACTCGGAGCCTCCCCAGCCTCCCCGAAAGGCACTCAGAGCCTCCCCGGATGCCCTGATAGGCACTCGGAACCTCCCAGGCCGCCACGAAAGGCACTCGGAGCCTCCCCAGTCGCACCGAAAGGCACTCGGAGCCTGCCCGGACGCCCACAAAGGCACTCGGAGGCGGCTCGGCCACCCACAAAGGCACTCGGAGCCCCCCCGGCCTCCCCGAAAGGCACTCGGAGCCTCCCCAGCCGCCCCAAAAGGCACTCGGAGCCTCGCAGGCTGCTCAAAAAGGCATTCGGAGCCTCCACGGTCGCCCCGAAAGGCACTCGGAGGCGGCCCGGCCACCCTGAAAGGTACTCGGAGCCTGCCCGGACGCCCCAAAAGGCACTCGGAGCCTCCCCGGCCGCACCGAAAGGCACTCGGAGCCTGCCCGGCCTCCCCGAAAGGCACTCGGAGCCTTCCCCTCCGCCCCGAAAGGCACTCGTAGGCGACCCGGTCGCCTCCAAAGGCACTCGGAGCCTGCACGACCGCCCCGAAAGGCACTCGGAGCTGGCCAGGCTGCCGCGAAAGGCACTCGGAGCCTCCCCGGCCGCCCCGAAAGGCACTAGGATGCGGCCCGCTCCCCCCGAAAGGCACTCGGAGCCTCCCCCGACACCCCGAAAGGCACTCGGAGCCTGCCCAGCCACCCCGAAAGGCACTCGGAGCCTGCCGAGCCACCCCGAAAGGCACTCGGAGCCTCCCCGGCCTCCCCGAAAGGCACTCGGAGGCAGCCCGGCTGACACGAAAGGCACTCGGAGCCTGCCCGGACGCCCCAAAAGGCACTCGGAGCCTCCCCGGCCGCACCAAAAGGCACTCTGTGGCGGCCCGGCCTCCCGGAAAGGCACTGGGACGGGCCCAGCTGCCTCGAAAGGCACTCGGAGGCAGTCCGGCCACCCACAAAGGCACTCGGAGCCTCCCCGCCGCCCACAAAGGCACTCGGAGCCTCCCCGGCCGCCCACAAAGGCACTCGGAGGCAACCTGACCGCCCACAAAGGCACTCGGAGCCTCCCCGGCCTCCCCGAAAGGCACTCGGAGGTGGCCCGGTTGCACCAAAAGGCACTTTGAGCCGGCCCGGTCGCCCCGAAAGGCACTCGGAGGCGGACCAGCCACCCCGAAAGGCACTCGGAGGCGGCCCGGCCACCCCGAAATGCACTCGGAGCCTCACTGGCCGCCCCGAAAGGCACTCAGAGCCTCCCCGGCCACCCACAAAGGCACTCGGAGCCTTGGCCTGCCCCCCCGAAAGGTACTTGAAGCCGGCCCGGCCACCCGGAAAGCCACTCGGAGGCGGCCCCAGCCGCCCCGAAAGGCACTCGGAGGCGGCCCGGCCTCCCCGAAAGGCACTCGGAGCCTCCCCGGCTGCCCCGAAAGGCACTCGGAGCCTCCCCGGCTGCCCCGAAAGGCACTCGGAGCCTGCCCGGCTGCCCCGAAAGGCACTCGGAGCCTCCCCGACCTTCCACAAATGCACTCGGAGCCTCCCCGGCCGCCCCGAAAGGCACTCGGAGCCTTCCCAGCCTCCTAGAAAGGCACTCGGAACATCATCGGATGCCCCGAAAGGCACTCGGAGCCTCGCCGGCCGCCCCGAAAGGCACTCGGAGCCTGCCCGGCCGCCCCGAAAGGCACTCGGAACCTGCCCGACCTCCCACAAAGGCACTCGGAGCCTCCCCGGCCGCCCCGAAAGGCACTCAGACGCGGCCCGGCCACCCCGAAAGGCACTCGGAGCCTGCCCGGCCGCCCCAAAAGGCACTCGGAGCCTGCCCGGCCGCCTCGAAAGGCACTCGGAGACTCCCCGGCCGCCCCGAAAGGCACTCGGAGGTGGCCCGGTTGCACCAAAAGGCACTTTGAGCCGGCCCGGTCGCCCCGAAAGGCACTCGGAGGCGGACCAGCCACCCCGAAAGGCACTCGGAGGCGGCCCGGCCACCCCGAAATGCACTCGGAGCCTCACTGGCCGCCCCGAAAGGCACTCAGAGCCTCCCCGGCCACCCACAAAGGCACTCGGAGCCTTGGCCTGCCCCCCCGAAAGGTACTTGAAGCCGGCCCGGCCACCCGGAAAGCCACTCGGAGGCGGCCCCAGCCGCCCCGAAAGGCACTCGGAGGCGGCCCGGCCTCCCCGAAAGGCACTCGGAGCCTCCCCGGCTGCCCCGAAAGGCACTCGGAGCCTGCCCGGCTGCCCCGAAAGGCACTCGGAGCCTCCCCGACCTTCCACAAATGCACTCGGAGCCTCCCCGGCCGCCCCGAAAGGCACTCGGAACCTTCCCAGCCTCCTAGAAAGGCACTCGGAACATCATCGGATGCCCCGAAAGGCACTCGGAGCCTCCCCGGCCGCCCCCAAGGGCACTCGGAGGCAGCCCGGCCACCCCGAAAGGCACTCGGAGCCTCCTCGGCCACCCCGAAAGGCACTCGGAGCCTTCCCGGATGCCCCAAAAGGCACTCAGAGCCTCCCCGGACGCCCCGAAAGGCACTCGGAGCCTCCCCGGCTGCACCGAAAGGCACTCGGAGCCTCCCCGGACGCCCCGAAAGGCACTCCGAGCCTCCCCGGCCGCCCACAAAGGCACTCGGAGCCACCCGGGCGGCCCACAAAGGCACTCGGAGCCTCCCTGGCCACCCCGAATGGCACTCGGAGCTGGCCCGGCCGCCCCGAAAGGCACTCGGTGCCAGCTCTGCCGTCCCAAAAGCCACTCGGAACCTCCCCGACCGCCCCGAAAGGCACTCGGAGCCTCCCTGGCCGCCCCGAAAGGCACTCGGAGCCTCCCCGGCCGCCCCCAAAGGCACTCGGAGCCTCCCAGGCCGCCCCGAAAGGCACTCGGAGCCTCCCCGGCCGCCCCAAAAGGCACTCGGAGCCTGCCTGGACGCCCACAAAGGCACTCGGAGCCTCCCGACCGCCCCGAAAGGCACTCGGAGGCGGCCCGGCCACCCCGAAAGGCACTCAGAGCCTGCCCGGCCGCTCCGAAAGGCACTCGGAGCCTCCCCGGCTGCCCCGAAAGGCACTGGGAGGCAGCACGGCCGCCCCAAAAGGCACTCGGAGCCTCCCCGGCCTCCCCGAAAGGCACTCGGAGCCTCCCCGGACACCCCAAAAGGCACTCGGAGGGGGCCCGGCCGCCCACAAAGGCAATCGGAGCCTCCCAGGCCTCCCCGAAAGGCACTCGGAGCCTCCCTGGCCGCCCCGAAAGGCACTCGGAGCCTCCCCGGCCACCCCGAAAGGCACTCGGAGCCTCCCCGGCCACCCCGAAAGGCACGAGGAGGCGGCCCGGCCGCCCCAAAAGGCACTCGGAGCCTCCCTGGCCGCCCACAAAGCCACTCGGAGCCTGCCCGGCCTCCCCAAAAGGCACTCGGAGGTGGCCCGGCCGCCCCAAAAGGCACTCGGAGCCTCCCCGGCCACCCTGAAAGGCACTCGTAGCCTCCCCGACCACCCCGAAAGGCACTCGGAGGCGGACATGCCTCCCCGAAAGGTACTCGGAGGCGGCCTGGCCTCCCCGAAAGGCACTCGGAGCCTGCACAACCGCCCCGAAAGACACTCGGAGCTGCCCGACCACCCCAAAAGGCTCTCGGAGCCTACTCGGCCGCCCCGAAAGGCACTCGGAGGAGACCCGGCCGTCTCCAAAGGCACTCGGAGCCTGCACGACCGCCCCGAAAGACACTCGGAGCCTGCCCGACCACCCCAAAAGGCTCTCGGAGCCTACTCGGCCGCCCCGAAAGGCACTCGGAGCCTTCCCGGATGCCCCGAAAGGCACTCGGAGGCGGCCCGGCCTCCCCGAAAGGCACTCGGAGCCTCCCAGGCCACCCCGAAAGGCACTCGGAGCCTCCCCGGCAGCCCCGAAAGGCACTCGGAGCCTCCCAGGCCGCCCCGAAAGGCACTCGGAGCCTCCCCGGCCACCCCGAAAGGCACTCGGAGCCTCCCCGGCAGCCCCGAAAGGCACTCGGAGGCGGCCCGGCCGCCCACAAAGGCACTCGGAGCCTCCCCGGCCTCCCCGAAAGGCACTCGGAGCCTTCCCCTCCGCCCCGAAAGGCACTCGTAGGCGACCCGGCCGCCTCCAAAGGCACTCGGAGCCTGCACGACCGCCCCGAAAGACACTCGGAGCCTGCCCGACCACCCCAAAAGGTTCTCGGAGCTTACTCGGCCGCCCCGAAAGGCAGTCGGAGCCAGCCCAGCAGCCCCGAAATGCACTTTAAGGGGGAACGGCCGCCCACAAAGGCACTCGGAGCCTCCCCGGCCGCCCCGAAAGGCAGTCGGAGCCTCCCCGGACCCGCCGAATGGCACTCGGAGCCTGCCTGGCTGCCCCGAAAGGCACTCGGAGCCTCCCCGGCCACCCCAAAAGGCACTCGGAGCCTCCCCGACCAACCCGAAAGGCACTGGGAACCTCCCCGGCCGCCCCGAAAGGCACTCGGAGCCTGCCCGGCCTCCCCGAAAGGCACTCGGAGGCGGCCCGGCCTCCCCGAAAGGCACTCGGAGCCTCCCCGGCCGCCTCGAAAGGCACTCGGAGCCTCCCAGGCCACCCCGAAAGGCACTCAGAGCCTCCCCGGCCGCCCCGAAAGGCACTCGGAGGCGGCCCGGCCTCCCCGAAAGGCACTCGGAGGCGGACCAGCCGCGCTGAAAGGCTCTCAGAGGCGGCCCGGCCGCCCCGAATGGCACTCGGAGGCGGCCCGGCCTCCCCGAAAGGCACTCGGAGCCTCCCCGGCCGTTCCGAAAGGCACTCGGAGCCTCCCCGGCCGTCCCGAAAGGCACTCGGAGCCTCCCAGGCCACCCCAAAAGGCACTCGGAGCCGGCTCGGCCTCCCCGAAAGGCACTCGGAGCCTCCCCGGCTGCCCCGAAAGGCACTCGGAGCCTCCCCGACCTTCCACAAATGCACTCGGAGCGTCCCCGGCCGCCCCGAAAGGCACTCGGAGCCTCCCCGGCCGTTCCAAAAGGCACTCGGAGCCTCCCCGGCCGTCCCGAAAGGCACTCGGAGCCTCCCAGGCCACCCCGAAAGGCACTCGGAGCCTCCCCGGCTGCCCCGAAAGGCACTCGGAGCCTCCCCGGCTGCCCCGAAAGGCACTCGGAGCCTGCCCGGCTGCCCCGAAAGGCACTCGGAGCCTCCCCGACCTTCCACAAATGCACTCGGAGCCTCCCCGGCCGCCCCGAAAGGCACTCGGAGCCTTCCCAGCCTCCTAGAAAGGCACTCGGAACATCATCGGATGCCCCGAAAGGCACTCGGAGCCTCCCCGGCCGCACCAAAAGGCACTCGGAGCCTCCCCGGCCGCCCCGAAAGGCACTCGGAACCTGCCCGACCTCCCACAAAGGCACTCGGAGACTCCCCGGCCGCCCCGAAAGGCACTCAGACGCGGCCCGGCCACCCCGAAAGGCACTCGGAGCCTGCCCGGCCGCCCCAAAAGGCACTCGGAGCCTGCCCGGCCGCCTCGAAAGGCACTCGGAGACTCCCCGGCCGCCCCGAAAGGCACTCGGAGGTGGCCCGGTTGCACCAAAAGGCACTTTGAGCCGGCCCGGTCGCCCCGAAAGGCACTCGGAGGCGGACCAGCCACCCCGAAAGGCACTCGGAGGCGGCCCGGCCACCCCGAAATGCACTCGGAGCCTCACTGGCCGCCCCGAAAGGCACTCAGAGCCTCCCCGGCCACCCACAAAGGCACTCGGAGCCTTGGCCTGCCCCCCCGAAAGGTACTTGAAGCCGGCCCGGCCACCCGGAAAGCCACTCGGAGGCGGCCCCAGCCGCCCCGAAAGGCACTCGGAGGCGGCCCGGCCTCCCCGAAAGGCACTCGGAGCCTCCCCGGCTGCCCCGAAAGGCACTCGGAGCCTGCCCGGCTGCCCCGAAAGGCACTCGGAGCCTCCCCGACCTTCCACAAATGCACTCGGAGCCTCCCCGGCCGCCCCGAAAGGCACTCGGAGCCTTCCCAGCCTCCTAGAAAGGCACTCGGAACATCATCGGATGCCCCGAAAGGCACTCGGAGCCTCCACGGCTGCCCCGAAAGGCACTCGGAGCCTCCCCGGCCGCCCCGAAAGGCACTCGGAGCCTCCAGGGCCGCCCCAAAAGGCACTCGGAACCTGCCCGACCTCCCACAAAGGCACTCGGAGCCTCCCCGGCCGCCCCGAAAGGCACTCAGACGCGGCCCGGCCACCCCGAAAGGCACTCGGAGCCTGCCCGGCCGCCCCAAAAGGCACTCGGAGCCTGCCCGGCCGCCTCGAAAGGCACTCGGAGACTCCCCGGCCGCCCCAAAAGGCACTCGGAGCCTCCCCGGCCGCCCCGAAAGGCACTCGGAGTCTCCCCGGCTGCCCACAAAGGCACTCGGAGCCTGCCCGGCCACCCCCAAAGGCACTCAGAGCGTCGCCGGCCCCCCGAAAGGCACTCGGAGCCTCCCCGGCCGCCCCCAAGGGCACTCGGAGGCAGCCCGGCCACCCCGAAAGGCACTCGGAGCCTCCTCGGCCACCCCGAAAGGCACTCGGAGCCTTCCCGGATGCCCCAAAAGGCACTCAGAGCCTCCCCGGACGCCCCGAAAGGCACTCGGAGCCTCCCCGGCTGCACCGAAAGGCACTCGGAGCCTCCCCGGACGCCCCGAAAGGCACTCCGAGCCTCCCCGGCCGCCCACAAAGGCACTCGGAGCCACCCGGGCGGCCCACAAAGGCACTCGGAGCCTCCCCGGCCACCCCGAATGGCACTCGGAGCTGGCCCGGCCGCCCCGAAAGGCACTCGGTGCCAGCTCTGCCGTCCCAAAAGCCACTCGGAACCTCCCCGACCGCCCCGAAAGGCACTCGGAGCCTCCCCGGCCGCCCCCAAAGGCACTCGGAGCCTCCCAGGCCGCCCCGAAAGGCACTCGGAGCCTCCCCGGCCGCCCCAAAAGGCACTCGGAGCCTGCCTGGACGCCCACAAAGGCACTCGGAGCCTCCCGACCGCCCCGAAAGGCACTCGGAGGCGGCCCGGCCACCCCGAAAGGCACTCAGAGCCTGCCCGGCCGCTCCGAAAGGCACTCGGAGCCTCCCCGGCTGCCCCGAAAGGCACTGGGAGGCAGCACGGCCGCCCCGAAAGGCACTCGGAGCCTCCCCGGCCTCCCCGAAAGGCACTCGGAGCCTCCCCGGCCGCCCACAAAGGCACTCGGAGCCTCCCCGGACACCCCAAAAGGCACTCGGAGGGGGCCCGGCCGCCCACAAAGGCAATCGGAGCCTCCCAGGCCGCCCCGAAAGGCACTCGGAGCCTCCCCGGCCGCCCCAAAAGGAACTCGGAGCCTCCCCGGCCACCCCGAAAGGCACTCGGAGCCTCCCCGGCCACCCCGAAAGGCACTCGGAGCCTCCCCGGCCGCCCCCAAGGGCACTCGGAGGCAGCCCGGCCACCCCGAAAGGCACTCGGAGCCTCCTCGGCCACCCCGAAAGGCACTCGGAGCCTTCCCGGATGCCCCAAAAGGCACTCAGAGCCTCCCCGGACGCCCCGAAAGGCACTCGGAGCCTCCCCGGCTGCACCGAAAGGCACTCGGAGCCTCCCCGGACGCCCCGAAAGGCACTCCGAGCCTCCCCGGCCGCCCACAAAGGCACTCGGAGCCACCCGGGCGGCCCACAAAGGCACTCGGAGCCTCCCCGGCCACCCCGAATGGCACTCGGAGCTGGCCCGGCCGCCCCGAAAGGCACTCGGTGCCAGCTCTGCCGTCCCAAAAGCCACTCGGAACCTCCCCGACCGCCCCGAAAGGCACTCGGAGCCTCCCCGGCCGCCCCCAAAGGCACTCGGAGCCTCCCAGGCCGCCCCGAAAGGCACTCGGAGCCTCCCCGGCCGCCCCAAAAGGCACTCGGAGCCTGCCTGGACGCCCACAAAGGCACTCGGAGCCTCCCGACCGCCCCGAAAGGCACTCGGAGGCGGCCCGGCCACCCCGAAAGGCACTCAGAGCCTGCCCGGCCGCTCCGAAAGGCACTCGGAGCCTCCCCGGCTGCCCCGAAAGGCACTCGGAGGCAGCACGGCCGCCCCGAAAGGCACTCGGAGCCTCCCCGGCCTCCCCGAAAGGCACTCGGAGCCTCCCCGGCCGCCCACAAAGGCACTCGGAGCCTCCCCGGACACCCCAAAAGGCACTCGGAGGGGGCCCGGCCGCCCACAAAGGCAATCGGAGCCTCCCAGGCCGCCCCGAAAGGCAGTCGGAGCCTCCCTGGACGCCCCGAAAGGAACTCGGAGCCTCCCCGGCAACCCCGAAAGGCACTCGGAGCCTCCCCGGCCACCCCGAAAGGCACTCGGAGGCGGCCCGGCCGCCCCAAAAGGCACTCGGAGCCTCCCTGGCCGCCCACAAAGCCACTCGGAGCCTGCCCGGCCTCCCCAAAAGGCACTCGGAGGTGGCCCGGCCGCCCCAAAAGGCACTCGGAGCCTCCCCGGCCACCCTGAAAGGCACTCGTAGCCTCCCCGACCACCCCGAAAGGCACTCGGAGGCGGACAGGCCTCCCCGAAAGGTACTCGGAGGCGGCCTGGCCTCCCCGAAAGGCACTCGGAGCCTGCACAACCGCCCCGAAAGACACTCGGAGCTGCCCGACCACCCCAAAAGGCTCTCGGAGCCTACTCGGCCGCCCCGAAAGGCACTCGGAGGAGACCCGGCCGTCTCCAAAGGCACTCGGAGCCTGCACGACCGCCCCGAAAGACACTCGGAGCCTGCCCGACCACCCCAAAAGGCTCTCGGAGCCTACTCGGCCGCCCCGAAAGGCACTCGGAGCCTTCCCGGATGCCCCGAAAGGCACTCGGAGGCGGCCCGGCCTCCCCGAAAGGCACTCGGAGCCTCCCAGGCCGCCCCGAAAGGCACTCGGAGCCTCCCAGGCCACCCCGAAAGGCACTCGGAGCCTCCCCGGCAGCCCCGAAAGGCACTCGGAGGCGGCCCGGCCGCCCACAAAGGCACTCGGAGCCTCCCCGGCCTCCCCGAAAGGCACTCGGAGCCTTCCCCTCCGCCCCGAAAGGCACTCGTAGGCGACCCGGCCGCCTCCAAAGGCACTCGGAGCCTGCACGACCGCCCCGAAAGACACTCGGAGCCTGCCCGACCACCCCAAAAGGCTCTCGGAGCTTACTCGGCCGCCCCGAAAGGCAGTCGGAGCCAGCCCAGCAGCCCCGAAATGCACTTTAAGGGGGAACGGCCGCCCACAAAGGCACTCGGAGCCTCCCCGGCCACCCCAAAAGGCAGTCGGAGCCTCCCCGGACCCGCCGAATGGCACTCGGAGCCTGCCTGGCTGCCCCGAAAGGCACTCGGAGCCTCCCCGGCCTCCCCGAAAGGCACTCGGAGCCTCCCCGACCAACCCGAAAGGCACTCGGAACCTCCCCGGCCGCCCCGAAAGGCACTCGGAGCCTGCCCGGCCTCCCCGAAAGGCACTCGGAGGCGGCCCGGCCTCCCCGAAAGGCACTCGGAGCCTCCCCGGCCGCCTCGAAAGGCACTCGGAGCCTCCCAGGCCACCCCGAAAGGCACTCGGAGCCTCCCCGGCCGCCCCGAAAGGCACTCGGAGGCGGCCCGGCCTCCCCGAAAGGCACTCGGAGGCGGACCAGCCGCGCTGAAAGGCTCTCAGAGGCGGCCCGGCCGCCCCGAATGGCACTCGGAGGCGGCCCGGCCGCCCCGAAAGGCACTCGGAGCCTCCCCGGCCGTTCCGAAAGGCACTCGGAGCCTCCCCGGCCGTCCCGAAAGGCACTCGGAGCCTCCCAGGCCACCCCGAAAGGCACTCGGAGCCGGCTCGGCCTCCCCGAAAGGCACTCGGAGCCTCCCCGGCTGCCCCGAAAGGCACTCGGAGCCTTCCCCTCCGCCCCGAAAGGCACTCGGAGGCGGCCCGGCCTCCCCGAAAGGCACTCGGAGCCTCCCAGGCCGCCTCGAAAGGCACTCGGAGCCTCCCAGGCCACCCCGAAAGGCACTCGGAGCCTCCCCGGCCGCCCCGAAAGGCACTCGGAGGCGGCCCGGCCGCCCACAAAGGCACTCGGAGCCTCCCCGGCCTCCCCGAAAGGCACTCGGAGCCTTCCCCTCCGCCCCGAAAGGCACTCATAGGCGACCCGGCCGCCTCCAAAGGCACTCGGAGCCTGCACGACCGCCCCGAAAGACACTCGGAGCCTGCCCGACCACCCCAAAAGGCTCTCGGAGCTTACTCGGCCGCCCCGAAAGGCAGTCGGAGCCAGCCCAGCAGCCCCGAAATGCACTTTAAGGGGGAACGGCCGCCCACAAAGGCAATCGGAGCCTCCCCGGCCGCCCCGAAAGGCAGTCGGAGCCTCCCCGGCTGCCCCGAAAGGCACTCGGAGCCTGCCTGGCTGCCCCGAAAGCCACTCGGAGCCTCCCCGGCCACCCCAAAAGGCACTCGGAGTCTCCCCGACCAACCCGAAAGGCACTCGGAACCTCCCCGGCCGCCCCGAAAGGCACTCGGAGCCGGCCCGGCCGCCCCGAAAGGCACTCGGAGGCATCACGGCCGTCCCGAAAGGTACTCGGAGCCTCCACGGCCGCCCACAAAGGCACTCGGAGCCTGCCCGGCCACCCCCAAAGGCACTCAGAGCGTCGCCGGCCCCCCGAAAGGCACTTGGAGCCTCCCCGGCCGCCCCCAAGGGCACTCGGAGGCAGCCCGGCCACCCCGAAAGGCACTCGGAGCCTCCTCGGCCACCCCGAAAGGCACTCGGAGCCTTCCCGGATGCCCCAAAAGGCACTCAGAGCCTCCCCGGACGCCCCGAAAGGCACTCGGAGCCTCCCCGGCTGCACCGAAAGGCACTCGGAGCCTCCCCGGACGCCCCGAAAGGCACTCCGAGCCTCCCCGGCCGCCCTCAAAGGCACTCGGAGCCACCCGGGCGGCCCACAAAGGCACTCGGAGCCTCCCCGGCCACCCCGAATGGCACTCGGAGCTGGCCCGGCCGCCCCGAAAGGCACTCGGTGCCAGCTCTGCCGTCCCAAAAGCCACTCGGAACCACCCCGACCGCCCCGAAAGGCACTCGGAGCCTCCCCGGCCGCCCCGAAAGGCACTCGGAGCCTTCCCGGATGCCCCGAAAGGCACTCGGAGGTGGCCCGGCCTCCCCGAAAGGCACTCGGAGCCTCCCAGGCCGCCCCGAAAGGCACTCGGAGCCTCCCAGGCCACCCCGAAAGGCACTCGGAGCCTCCCCGGCAGCCCCGAAAGGCACTCGGAGGCGGCCCGGCCGCCCACAAAGGCACTCGGAGCCTCCCCGGCCTCCCCGAAAGGCACTCGGAGCCTTCCCCTCCGCCCCGAAAGGCACTCGTAGGCGACCCGGCCGCCTCCAAAGGCACTCGGAGCCTGCACGACCGCCCCGAAAGACACTCGGAGCCTGCCCGACCACCCCAAAAGGCTCTCGGAGCTTACTCGGCCGCCCCGAAAGGCAGTCGGAGCCAGCCCAGCAGCCCCGAAATGCACTTTAAGGGGGAACGGCCGCCCACAAAGGCACTCGGAGCCTCCCCGGCCGCCCCGAAAGGCAGTCGGAGCCTCCCCGGACCCGCCGAATGGCACTCGGAGCCTGCCTGGCTGCCCCGAAAGGCACTCGGAGCCTCCCCGGCCGTCCCGAAAGGCACTCGGAGCCTCCCCGACCAACCCGAAAGGCACTGGGAACCTCCCCGGCCGCCCCGAAAGGCACTCGGAGCCTGCCCGGCCTCCCCGAAAGGCACTCGGAGGCGGCCCGGCCTCCCCGAAAGGCACTCGGAGCCTCCCCGGCCGCCTCGAAAGGCACTCGGAGCCTCCCAGGCCACCCCGAAAGGCACTCGGAGCCTCCCCGGCCGCCCCGAAAGGCACTCGGAGGCGGCCCGGCCTCCCCGAAAGGCACTCGGAGGCGGACCAGCCGCGCTGAAAGGCTCTCAGAGGCGGCCCGGCCGCCCCGAATGGCACTCGGAGGCGGCCCGGCCGCCCCGAAAGGCACTCGGAGCCTCCCCGGCCGTTCCGAAAGGCACTCGGAGCCTCCCCGGCCGTCCCGAAAGGCACTCGGAGCCTCCCAGGCCACCCCGAAAGGCACTCGGAGCCGGCTCGGCCTCCCCGAAAGGCACTCGGAGCCTCCCCGGCTGCCCCGAAAGGCACTCGGAGCCTTCCCCTCCGCCCCGAAAGGCACTCGGAGGCGGCCCGGCCTCCCCGAAAGGCACTCGGAGCCTCCCAGGCCGCCTCGAAAGGCACTCGGAGCCTCCCAGGCCACCCCGAAAGGCACTCGGAGCCTCCCCGGCCGCCCCGAAAGGCACTCGGAGGCGGCCCGGCCGCCCACAAAGGCACTCGGAGCCTCCCCGGCCTCCCCGAAAGGCACTCGGAGCCTTCCCCTCCGCCCCGAAAGGCACTCATAGGCGACCCGGCCGCCTCCAAAGGCACTCGGAGCCTGCACGACCGCCCCGAAAGACACTCGGAGCCTGCCCAACCACCCCAAAAGGCTCTCGGAGCTTACTCGGCCGCCCCGAAAGGCAGTCGGAGCCAGCCCAGCAGCCCCGAAATGCACTTTAAGGGGGAACGGCCGCCCACAAAGGCAATCGGAGCCTCCCCGGCCGCCCCGAAAGGCAGTCGGAGCCTCCCCGGCTGCCCCGAAAGGCACTCGGAGCCTGCCTGGCTGCCCCGAAAGCCACTCGGAGCCTCCCCGGCCACCCCAAAAGGCACTCGGAGCCTCCCCGACCAACCCGAAAGGCACTCGGAACCTCCCAGGCCGCCCCGAAAGGCACTCGGAGCCGGCCCGGCCGCCCCGAAAGGCACTCGGAGGCATCACGGCCGTCCCGAAAGGTACTCGGAGCCTCCACGGCCGCCCCGAAAGGCACTCAGAGCCTGCCCGGCCGCCCCAAAAGGCACTCGGAGGCGGCCCGGCCTCCCCGAAAGGCACTCGGAGCCTCCCCGGCCGCCTCGAAAGGCACTCGGAGCCTCCCAGGCCACCCCGAAAGGCACTCGGAGCCTCCCCGGCCGCCCCGAAAGGCACTCGGAGGCGGCCCGGCCTCCACGAAAGGCACTCGGAGGCGGACAAGCCGCGCTGAAAGGCTCTCAGAGGCGGCCCGGCCGCCCCGAATGGCACTCGGAGCCTGCACGGCCGCCCCGAAAGGCACTCGGAGCCTCCCCGGCCGCCCCGAAAGGCACTCGGAGCCTCACCAGCCTCCCCGAAAGGCACTCAGAGCCTCCCCGGCCGCCCCAAAAGGCACTCGGAGGCAGCCCGGCCGCCCCGAAAGGCACTCGGAGCCAGCCCAGCAGCCCCGAAATGCACTTTATGAGGGAACGGCCGCACCGAAAGGCACTCGGAGCCTTCCTGGATGCCCCGAAAGGCACTCAGAGCCTCCCCGGACGCCCCGAAAGGCACTCGGAGCCTCCCCGGCTGCACCGAAAGGCACTCGGAGCCTCCCCGGACGCCCACAAAGGCACTCGGAGCCACCCGGGCGGCCCACAAAGGCACTCGGAGCCTCCCCGGACGCCCCGAAAGGCACTCGGAGGCGGCCCGGCTGCCCCGAAAGGCACTTGGAGCCTCCCCGGCTGCCCCGAAAGGCACTCGGAGCCTTCCTAGCCGCCCCGAAAGGCACTCGGAGCCTGCCCGGCCGCCCCGAAAGGCACTCGGAGGCGGCCCGGCCGCCCCGAAATGCACTCGGAGCCTCCCCGGCCGCCCCGAAAGGCACTCGGAGCCTCCCCGGACGCCCCGAAAGGCAGTCGGAGCCTCCCCGGACGCCCCGAAAGGCACTCGGAGCCTCCCCGGCCGTCCCGAAAGGTACTCGGAGCCTCCCCGGCCACCCCGAAAGGCACTCGGAGGCGGCCCGGCCTCCCCGAAAGGCACTCGGAGGCGGTCCGGCCTCCCTGAAAGGCACTCGGAGCCTCCCCGGCCGCCTCGAAAGGCACTCGGAGCCTCCCCGGCCACCCCCGAAAGGCACTCGGAGCCGGCTCGGCCATCCCAAAAGGCACTCAGAGCCAGCCCGGCCTCCCCGAAAGGCACTCGGAGCCTCCACGGCTGCCCCGAAAGGCACTCGGAGCCTTCCCCTCCGCCCCGAAAGGCACTCGGAGGCGGCCTGGCCTCCCCGAAAGGCACTCGGAGCCTCCCAGGCCGCCCCGAAAGGCACTCGGAGCCTCCCAGGCCACCCCGAAAGGCACTCGGAGCCTCCCCGGCTGCCCCGAAAGGCACTCGGAGGCGGCCCGGCCGCCCACAAAGGCACTCGGAGCCTCCCCGGCCTCCCCGAAAGGCACTCGGAGCCTTCCCCTCCGCCCCGAAAGGCACTCGTAGGCGACCCGGCCGCCACCAAAGGCACTCGGAGCCTGCACGACCGCCTCCAAAGACACTCGGAGCCTGCCCGACCACCCCAAAAGGCTCTCGGAGCTAACTCGGCCGCCCCGAAAGGCAGTCGGAGCCCGCCCAGCAGCCCCGAAATGCACTTTAAGGGGGAACGGCCGCCCACAAAGGCACTCGGAGCCTCCCCGGACGCCCCGAAAGGCACTCGGAGGCGGCCCGGCTGCCCCGAAAGGCACTTGGAGCCTCCCCGGCTGCCCCGAAAGGCACTCGGAGCCTTCCTAGCCGCCCCGAAAGGCACTCGGAGCCTGCCCGGCCGCCCCGAAAGGCACTCGGAGGCGGCCCGGCCGCCCCGAAATGCACTCGGAGCCTCCCCGGCCGCCCCGAAAGGCACTCGGAGCCTCCCCGGACGCCCCGAAAGGCAGTCGGAGCCTCCCCGGACGCCCCGAAAGGCACTCGGAGCCTCCCCGGCCGTCCCGAAAGGTACTCGGAGCCTCCCCGGCCACCCCGAAAGGCACTCGGAGGCGGCCCGGCCTCCCCGAAAGGCACTCGGAGGCGGTCCGGCCTCCCTGAAAGGCACTCGGAGCCTCCCCGGCCGCCTCGAAAGGCACTCGGAGCCTCCCCGGCCACCCCCGAAAGGCACTCGGAGCCGGCTCGGCCATCCCAAAAGGCACTCAGAGCCAGCCCGGCCTCCCCGAAAGGCACTCGGAGCCTCCACGGCTGCCCCGAAAGGCACTCGGAGCCTTCCCCTCCGCCCCGAAAGGCACTCGGAGGCGGCCTGGCCTCCCCGAAAGGCACTCGGAGCCTCCCAGGCCGCCCCGAAAGGCACTCGGAGCCTCCCAGGCCACCCCGAAAGGCACTCGGAGCCTCCCCGGCTGCCCCGAAAGGCACTCGGAGGCGGCCCGGCCGCCCACAAAGGCACTCGGAGCCTCCCCGGCCTCCCCGAAAGGCACTCGGAGCCTTCCCCTCCGCCCCGAAAGGCACTCGTAGGCGACCCGGCCGCCACCAAAGGCACTCGGAGCCTGCACGACCGCCTCCAAAGACACTCGGAGCCTGCCCGACCACCCCAAAAGGCTCTCGGAGCTAACTCGGCCGCCCCGAAAGGCAGTCGGAGCCCGCCCAGCAGCCCCGAAATGCACTTTAAGGGGGAACGGCCGCCCACAAAGGCACTCGGAGCCTCCCCGGCCGCCCCGAAAGGCAGTCGGAGCCTCCCCGGCTGCCCCGAAAGGCACTTGGAGCCTGCCCGGCCGCCCCGAAAGGCACTCGGAGCCTCCCCGGCCGCCCAAAAAGGCACTCGGAGCCTCCCCGACCAACCCGAAAGGCACTCGGAGCCTCCCCGGCCGCCCCGAAAGGCACTCGGAGCCGGCCCGGCCGCCCCGAAAGGCACTCGGAGGCATCACGGCCGTCCCGAAAGGTACTCGGAGCCTCCACGGCCGCCCCGAAAGGCACTCAGAGCCTGCCCGGCCGCCCCGAAAGGCACTCGGAGGCGTCCCGGCCTCACTGAAAGGCACTCGGAGCCTCCCCGGCCGCCTCGAAAGGCGCTCGGAGCCTCCCAGGCCACCCCCGAAAGGCACTCGGAGCCTCCCCGGCCGCCCCGAAAGGCACTCGGAGGCGGCCCGGCCTCCCCGAAAGGCACTCGGAGGCGGACCAGCCGCGCTGAAAGGCTCTCAGAGGCGGCCCGGCCGCGCCGAAAGGCACTCGGAGCCTCCCCGGCCTCCCCAAATGGCACTCGGAGCCTTCCCCTCCGCCCCGAAAGGCACTCGGAGCCTCACCAGCCTCCCCGAAAGGCACTCGGAGCCTCCCCGGCCGCCCCAAAAGGCACTCGGAGCGGGCCCGGCCGCCCCGAAAGGCACTCGGAGCCTCCCCGGCCGCCCCGAAAGGCAGTCGGAGCCTCCCCGGCTGCCCCGAAAGGCACTTTATGGGGGAACGGCCTCCCCGAAAGGCACTCGGAGCCTCCACGGCCGCCCCGAAAGGCACTCGGAGGCGGCCCGGCCGCCCCGAAAGGCACTCGGAGCCTCCCCGGCCGCCCCGAAAGCCACTCGGAGCCTCCCCGGCCGCCCCGAAAGGCACTCGGAGCCCCCCCGGCCGTCCCGAAAGGTACTCGGAGCCTCCCCGGCCGCCCCGAAAGGCACTCGGAGGCGGCCCGGCCGCCCCAAAAGGCACTCGGAGGCGGCCCGGTCTCCCCGAAAGGCACTCGGAGCCTCCCCGACCGCCCCGAAAGGCACTCGGAGGCGGCCCGGCCGCCCCGAAAGGCACTCGGAGCCTCCCCGGCCGCCCCGAAAGCCACTCGGAGCCTCCCCGGCCGCCCCGAAAGGCACTCGGAGCCTCCCTGGCCGTCCCGAAAGGTACTCGGAGCCTCCCCGGCCGCCCCGAAAGGCACTCGGAGGCGGCCCGGCCTCCCCGAAAGGCACTCGGAGGCGGCCCGGTCTCCCCGAAAGGCACTCGGAGCCTCCCCGACCGCCTCGAAAGGCACTCGGAGCCTGCACGATCGCCCCGAAAGGCACTCGGAGCCTCCCCGGCTGCCCCGAAAGGCACTCGGAGCCTTCCCCTCCGCCCCGAAAGGCACTCGGAGGCGGCCCGGCCTCCCCGAAAGGCACTCGGAGCCTCTCCGGCCGCCTCGAAAGGCACTCGGAGTCTCCCAGGCCACCCCGAAAGGCACTCGGAGCCTCCCCGGCTGCCCCGAAAGGCACTCGGAGCCTCCCCGGCCGCCCCAAAAGGCACTCGGAGCCTCCCCGGCCTCCCCGAAAGGCACTCGGAGCCTTCCCCTCCGCCCCGAAAGGCACTCGTAGGCGACTCGGCCGCCTCCAAAGGCACTCGGAGCCTGCACGACCACCCCGAAATACACTCGGAGCCTGCCCGACCACCCCAAAAGGCTCTCGGAGCCTACTCGGCTGCCCCGAAAGGCAGTTGGAGCCACCCCAGCAGCCCCGAAATGCACTTTAAGGGGGAACGGCCGCCCCGAAAGGCACTCGGAGCCTCCCCGGCCGCCCCGAAAGGCAGTCGGAGCCTCCCCGGCCGCCCCGAAAGGCACTCGGAGCCTTCCCCTCCGCCCCGAAAGCCACTCGGAGCCTCCCCGGCCACCCCAAAAGGCACTCGGAGCCTCCCCGACCACCCCGAAAGGCACTCGGAACCTCCCCGGCCGCCCCAAAAGGCACTCGGAGCCTCCCCGGCCGCCTCGAAAGACACTCGGAGCCTCCCAGGCCACCCCGAAAGGCACTCGGAGGCATCACGGCCGTCCCGAAAGGTACTCGGAGCCTCCCCGGCCTCCCCGAAAGGCACTCGGAGCCTGCCCGGCCTCCCCGAAAGGCACTCGGAGCCTTCCCCTCCGCCCCGAAAGGCACTCGGAGGCGGCCCGGCCTCCCCGAAAGGCACTCGGAGCCTCCCCGGCTGCCCCGAAAGGCACTCGTAGGCGGCTCAGCCTCCCCGAAAGGCACTCGGAGCCTCCCCGGCCGCCCCGAAAGGCACTCGGAGCCTCCCCGGCCTCCCCGAAAGGCACTCGGAGCCTCCCCGGCCTCCCCGAAAGGCACTCGGAGCCTTCCCCTCCGCCCCGAAAGGCACTCGGAGGCGGCCCGGCCTCCCCCAAAGGCACTCGGAGCCAGCCCAGCCTCCCCGAAAGGCACTCGGAGCCTCCCCGGCCTCCCCGAATGGCACTCGGAGCCTGCACGGCCGCCCCGAAAGGCACTCGGAGCCTCCCCGGCCGCCCCGAAAGGCACTCGGAGCCTCACCAGCCTCCCCGAAAGGCACTCAGAGCCTCCCCGGCCGCCCCAAAAGGCACTCGGAGCGGGCCCGGCCGCCCCGAAAGGCACTCTGAGGCGTACCGGCCTCCCCCAAAGGCACTCGGAGCCTCCCCGGCCGCCTCGAAATGCACTTTATGGGGGAACGGCCGCCCCGAATGGCACTCGGAGCCTCCCCGGCTGCCCCGAAAGGCACTCGGAGCCTCCCCGGCCTCCCCGAAAGGCACTCGGAGCCTCCCCGGCCTCCCCGAAAGGCACTCGGAGCCTTCCCCTCCGCCCCGAAAGGCACTCGGAGGCGGCCCGGCCTCCCCGAAAGGCACTCGGAGCCTCCCCGGCCGCCCCGAAAGGCACTCGGAGCCTCCCAGGACACCCCGAAAGGCACTCGGAGCCTCCCCGGCCGTCCCGAAAGGTACTCGGAGCCTCCCCGGCCACCCCGAAAGGCACTCGGAGGCGGCCCGGCCTCCCCGAAAGGCACTCGGAGCCTCCCCGACCGCCTCGAAAGGCACTCGGAGCCTCCCAGGCCACCCCGAAAGGCACTCGGAGCTGGCTCGGCCATCCCAAAAGGCACTCGGAGCCAGCCCGGCCTCCCCGAAAGGCACTCGGAGCCTCCCCGGCTGCCCCGAAAGGCACTCGTAGGCGGCTCAGCCTCCCCGAAAGGCACTCGGAGCCTCCCCGGCCGCCCCGAAAGGCACTCGGAGCCTCCCCGGCCTCCCCGAAAGGCACTCGGAGCCTCCCCGGCCTCCCCGAAAGGCACTCGGAGCCTTCCCCTCCGCCCCGAAAGGCACTCGGAGGCGGCCCGGCCTCCCCGAAAGGCACTCGGAGCCTCCCCGGCCGCCCCGAAAGGCACTCGGAGCCTCCCAGGACACCCCGAAAGGCACTCGGAGCCTCCCCGGCCGCCCCAAAAGGCACTCGGAGCCTCCCCGGCCTCCCCGAAAGGCACTCGGAGCCTTCCCCTCCGCCCCGAAAGGCACTCATAGGCGACCCAGCCGCCTCCAAAGGCACTCGGAGCCTGCACGACCGCCCCGAAAGACACTCGGAGCCTGCCCGACCACCCCAAAAGACTCTCGGAGCCTACTCGGCCGCCCCGAAAGGCAGTCGGAGCCAGTCCAGCAGCCCCAAAATGCACTTTAAGGGGGAACGGCCGCCCACAAAGGCACTCGGAGCCTCCCCGGCCGCCCCGAAAGGCAGTCGGAGCCTCCCCGGCTGCCCCGAAAGGCACTCGGAGCCTTCCCCTCCGCCCCGAAAGCCACTCGGAGCCTCCCCGGCCACCCCAAAAGGCACTCGGAGCCTCCCCGACCACCCCGAAAGGCACTCGGAACCTCCCCGGCCTCCCCGAATGGCACTCGGAGGCGGCCCGGCCGCCCCAAAAGGCACTCGGAGGCGGCCCGGCCGCCCCGAAAGGCACTCGGAGGCATCACGGCCGTCCCGAAAGGTACTCGGAGCCTCCACGGCCGCCCCGAAAGGCACTCAGAGCCTGCCCGGCCGCCCCGAAAGGCACTCGGAGGCGGCCCGGCCTCCCCGAAAGGCACTCGGAGACTCCCCGGCCGCCCCCAAAGGCACTCGGAGCCTCCCAGGCCACCCCGAAAGGCACTCGAAGCCTCCCCGGCCGCCCCGAAAGGCACTCGGAGGCGGCCCGGCCGCCCACAAAGGCACTCGGAGCCTCCCCGGCCTCCCCGAAAGGCACTCGGAGCCTGCACGACCGCCCCGAAAGACACTCGTAGGCGACCCGGTCGCCTCCAAAGGCACTCGGAGCCTGCACGACCGCCCCGAAAGGCACTCGGAGCTGGCCCGGCTGCCCCGAAAGGCACTCGGAGCCTCCCCGGCCCCCCCGAACGGCACTCGGAGGTGGCCCGACCACCCCGAAAGGCACTCGGAGGCGGCCCGGCCGCCACGAAAGGCACTCGGAGCCTCCCCGGCCTCCCCAAATGGCACTCGGAGCCTGCACGGCCGCCCCGAAAGGCACTCGGAGCCTCCCCGGCCGCCCCGAAAGGCACTCGGAGCCTCACCAGCCTCCCCGAAAGGCACTCAGAGCCTCCCCGGCCGCCCCAAAAGGCACTCGGAGCCTTACTGGCCGCCCCAAAAGGCACTCGGAGCCTCCCCGGCCGCACCAAAAGGCAGTCGGAGCCAGCCCAGCAGCCCCAAAATGCACTTTATGGGGGAACGGCCTCCCCGAAAGGCACTCGGAGCCTCCACGGCCGCCCCGAAAGGCACTCGGAGGCGGCCCGGCCGCCCCGAAAGGCACTCGGAGCCTCCCCGGCCGTCCCGAAAGGTACTCGGAGCCTCCCCGGCTGCCCCGAAAGGCACTCGGAGGCGGCCCGGTCTCCCCGAAAGGCACTCGGAGCCTCCCCGGCCGCCTCGAAAGGCACTCGGAGCCTGACCGACCGCCCCGAAAGGCACTCGGAGCCTCCCCGGCTGCCTCGAAAGGCACTCGGAGCCTTCCCCTCCGCCCCGAAAGGCACTCGGAGGCGGCCCGGCCTCCCCGAAAGCCACTCGGAGCCTGCACGACCACCCCGAAAGACACTCGGAGCCTGCCCGACCACCCCAAAAGGCTCTCGGAGCCTACTCGGCTGCCCCGAAAGGCAGTTGGAGCCACCCCAGCAGCCCCGAAATGCACTTTAAGGGGGAACGGCCGCCCCGAAAGGCACTCGGAGCCTCGCCGGCCGCCCCGAAAGGCAGTCGGAGCCTCCCCGGCCGCCCCGAAAGGCACTCGGAGCCTCCCCGGCCGCCCCGAAAGGCACTCGGAGCCTGCCCGGCCGCCCCGAAAGCCACTCGGAGCCTCCCCGGCCACCCCAAAAGGCACTCGGAGCCTCCCCGACCACCCCGAAAGGCACTCGGAACCTCCCCGGCCGCCCCGAAAGGCACTCGGAGCCTCCCCGGCCGCCCCAAAAGGCACTCAGAGCCGGCCCGGCCACCCCGAAAGGCACTCGGAGGCATCACGGCCGTCCCGAAAGGTACTCGGAGCCTCCCCGGCCACCCACAAAGGCACTCGGAGCCTCCCCGGCTGCCCCAAAAGGCACTCGGAGCCTTCCCCTCCGCCCCGAAAGGCACTCGGAGGCGGCCCGGCCTCCCCGAAAGGCACTCGGAGCCAGCCCGGCCTCCCCGAAAGGCACTCGGAGCCTCCCCGGCCTCCCCGAATGGCACTCGGAGCCTGCACGGCCGCCCCCAAAGGCACTCGGAGCCTCCCCGGCCACCCCGAAAGGCACTCAGAGCCTCCCCGGCCGCCACAAAAGGCACTCGGAGCGGGCCCGGCCGCCCCGAAAGGCACTCTGAGGCGTACCGGCCTCCCCGAAAGGCAGTCGGAGCCTCCCCGGCCGCCTCGAAATGCACTTTATGGGGGAACGGCCTCCCCGAAAGGCACTCGGAGCCTCCACGGCCGCCCCGAAAGGCACTCGGAGCCTCCCCGGACGCCCCGAAAGGCACTCGGAGCCTGCCCGGACGCCCCCAAAGGCACTCGGAGCCACCCCGGCCGTCCCGAAAGGTACTCGGAGCCTCCCCGGCCGCCCCGAAAGGCACTCGGAGGCGGCCCGGCCTCCCCGAAAGGCACTCGGAGGCGGCCCGGCCTCCCCGAAAGGCACTCGGAGCCTCCCCGGCCGCCTCGAAAGGCACTCGGAGCCTCCCAGGCCACCCCGAAAGGCACTCGGAGCCGGCTCGGCCATCCCAAAAGGCACTCGGAGCCAGCCCGGCCTCCCCGAAAGGCACTCGGAGCCTCCCCGGCTGCCCCGAAAGGCACTCGTAGGCGGCCCAGCCTCCCCGAAAGGCACTCGGAGCCTCCCCGGCCGCCCCGAAAGGCACTCGGAGCCTCCCAGGACACCCCGAAAGGCACTCGGAGCCTCCCCGGCCTCCCCGAAAGGCACTCGGAGCCTTCCCCTCCGCCCCGAAAGGCACTCGGAGGCGGCCCGGCCTCCCCGAAAGGCACTCGGAGCCTCCCCGGCCTCCCCGAAAGGCACTCGGAGCCTCCCAGGACACCCCGAAAGGCACTCGGAGGAGACCCGGCCGCCCCGAAAGGCACTCGGAGCCTCCCCGGCCTCCCCAAAAGGCACTCGGAGCCTCCCCGGCCTCCCCGAAAGGCACTCGGAGCCTTCCCCTCCGCCCCGAAAGGCACTCATAGGCGACCCGGCCGCCTCCAAAGGCACTCGGAGCCTGCACGACCGCCCCGAAAGACACTCGGAGCCTGCCCGACCACCCCAAAAGGCTCTCGGAGCCTACTCGGCCGCCCCGAAAGGCAGTCGGAGCCAGTCCAGCAGCCCCGAAATGCACTTTAAGGGGGAACGGCCGCCCACAAAGGCACTCGGAGCCTCCCCGGCCGCCCCGAAAGGCAGTCGGAGCCTCCCCGGCCGCCTCGAAAGGCACTCGGAGCCTGCCCGGCAGCCCCGAAAGCCACTCGGAGCCTCCCCGGACGCCCACAAAGGCACTCGGAACCTCCCCGGCCTCCCCGAAAGGCACTCGGAGCCTTCCCCTCCGCCCCGAAAGGCACTCGTAGGCGACCCGGTCGCCTCCAAAGGCACTCGGAGCCTGCACGACCGCCCCGAAAGGCACTCGGAGCTGGCCAGGCTGCCCCGAAAGGCACTCGGAGCCTCCCCGGCCGCCCCGAAAGGCACTAGGATGCGGCCCGCTCCCCCCGAAAGGCACTCGGAGCCTCCCCCGACACCCCGAAAGGCACTCGGAGCCTGCCCAGCCACCCCGAAAGGCACTCGGAGCCTGCCGAGCCACCCCGAAAGGCACTCGGAGCCTCCCCGGCCTCCCCGAAAGGCACTCGGAGGCAGCCCGGCTGACACGAAAGGCACTCGGAGCCTCCCCGGACGCCCCAAAAGGCACTCGGAGAGGGGCCGGCAACCCCCAAAGGCACTCAGAGCGTCCACGGCCCCCCGAAAGGCACTCGGAGCCTCCCAGGCCGCCCCCAAGGGCACTCGGAACCTCCCCGGCCACCCCAAAAGGCACTCGGAGCCTCCCCAGCCTCCCCGAAAGGCACTCGGAGCCCCCCCGGCCTCCCCGAAAGGCACTCGGAGCCTCCCCAGCCGCCCCAAAAGGCACTCGGAGCCTCCCCGGCCGCCCCGAAAGGCATTCGGAGCCTCCACGGTCGCCCTGAAAGGCACTCGGAGGCGGCCCGGCCACCCTGAAAGGTACTCGGAGCCTGCCCGGACGCCCCAAAAGGCACTCGGAGCCTCCCCGGCCGCACCAAAAGGCACTCTGTGGCGGCCCGGCCTCCCGGAAAGGCACTGGGACGGGCCCAGCTGCCTCGAAAGGCACTCGGAGGCAGTCCGGCCACCCACAAAGGCACTCGGAGCCTCCCCGCCGCCCACAAAGGCACTCGGAGCCTCCCCGGCCGCCCACAAAGGCACTCGGAGGCAACCTGACCGCCCACAAAGGCACTCGGAGCCTCCCCGGCCTCCCCGAAAGGCACTCGGAGGTGGCCCGGTTGCACCAAAAGGCACTTTGAGCCGGCCCGGTCGCCCCGAAAGGCACTCGGAGGCGGACCAGCCACCCCGAAAGGCACTCGGAGGCGGCCCGGCCACCCCGAAATGCACTCGGAGCCTCACTGGCCGCCCCGAAAGGCACTCAGAGCCTCCCCGGCCACCCACAAAGGCACTCGGAGCCTTGGCCTGCCCCCCCGAAAGGTACTTGAAGCCGGCCCGGCCACCCGGAAAGCCACTCGGAGGCGGCCCCAGCCGCCCCGAAAGGCACTCGGAGGCGGCCCGGCCTCCCCGAAAGGCACTCGGAGCCTCCCCGGCTGCCCCGAAAGGCACTCGGAGCCTGCCCGGCTGCCCCGAAAGGCACTCGGAGCCTCCCCGACCTTCCACAAATGCACTCGGAGCCTCCCCGGCTGCCCCGAAAGGCACTCGGAGCCTTCCCAGCCTCCTAGAAAGGCACTCGGAACATCATCGGATGCCCCGAAAGGCACTCGGAGCCTCCACGGCCGCCCCGAAAGGCACTCGGAGCCTCCCCGGCCGCCCCGAAAGGCACTCGGAGCCTCGCCGGCCGCCCCGAAAGGCACTCGGAGCCTGCCCGGCCGCCCCGAAAGGCACTCGGAACCTGCCCGACCTCCCACAAAGGCACTCGGAGCCTCCCCGGCCGCCCCGAAAGGCACTCAGACGCGGCCCGGCCACCCCGAAAGGCACTCGGAGCCTGCCCGGCCGCCCCAAAAGGCACTCGGAGCCTGCCCGGCCGCCTCGAAAGGCACTCGGAGACTCCCCGGCCTCCCCGAAAGGCACTCGGAGGTGGCCCGGTTGCACCAAAAGGCACTTTGAGCCGGCCCGGTCGCCCCGAAAGGCACTCGGAGGCGGACCAGCCACCCCGAAAGGCACTCGGAGGCGGCCCGGCCACCCCGAAATGCACTCGGAGCCTCACTGGCCGCCCCGAAAGGCACTCAGAGCCTCCCCGGCCACCCACAAAGGCACTCGGAGCCTTGGCCTGCCCCCCCGAAAGGTACTTGAAGCCGGCCCGGCCACCCGGAAAGCCACTCGGAGGCGGCCCCAGCCGCCCCGAAAGGCACTCGGAGGCGGCCCGGCCTCCCCGAAAGGCACTCGGAGCCTCCCCGGCTGCCCCGAAAGGCACTCGGAGCCTGCCCGGCTGCCCCGAAAGGCACTCGGAGCCTCCCCGACCTTCCACAAATGCACTCGGAGCCTCCCCGGCCGCCCCGAAAGGCACTCGGAGCCTTCCCAGCCTCCTAGAAAGGCACTCGGAACATCATCGGATGCCCCGAAAGGCACTCGGAGCCTCCCCGGCCGCCCCGAAAGGCACTCGGAGCCTCGCCGGCCGCCCCGAAAGGCACTCGGAGCCTGCCCGGCCGCCCCGAAAGGCACTCGGAACCTGCCCGACCTCCCACAAAGGCACTCGGAGCCTCCCCGGCCGCCCCGAAAGGCACTCAGACGCGGCCCGGCCACCCCGAAAGGCACTCGGAGCCTGCCCGGCCGCCCCAAAAGGCACTCGGAGCCTGCCCGGCCGCCTCGAAAGGCACTCGGAGACTCCCCGGCCGCCCCAAAAGGCACTCGGAGCCTCCCCGGCCGCCCCAAAAGGCACTCGGAGTCTCCCCGGCTGCCCACAAAGGCACTCGGAGCCTGCCCGGCCACCCCCAAAGGCACTCAGAGCGTCGCCGGCCCCCCGAAAGGCACTCGGAGCCTCCCCAGATGCCCCGAAAGGCACTCGGAGCCTCCCCGGCCGCCCCCAAGGGCACTCGGAGGCAGCCCGGCCACACCGAAAGGCACTCGGAGCCTACTCGGCCACCCCGAAAGGCACTCGGAGCCTTCCCGGATGCCCCGAAAGGCACTCAGAGCCTCCCCGGACGCCCCGAAAGGCACTCGGAGCCTCCCCGGCTGCACCGAAAGGCACTCGGAGCCTCCCCGGACGCCCCGAAAGGCACTCCGAGCCTCCCCGGCCGCCCACAAAGGCACTCGGAGCCACCCGGGCGGCCCACAAAGGCACTCGGAGCCTCCCCGGCCACCCCGAATGGCACTCGGAGCTGGCCCGGCCTCCCCGAAAGGCACTCGGTGCCAGCTCTGCCGTCCCAAAAGCCACTCGGAACCTCCCCGACCGCCCCCAAAGGCACTCGGAGCCTCCCTGGCCGCCCCGAAAGGCACTCGGAGCCTCCCCGGCCACCCTGAAAGGCACTCGGAGCCTCCCAGGCCGCCCCGAAAGGCACTCGGAGCCTCCCCGGCCGCCCCCAAAGGCACTCGGAGCCTGCCTGGACGCCCACAAAGGCACTCGGAGCCTCCCGACCGCCCCGAAAGGCACTCGGAGCTGGCCAGGCTGCCCCGAAAGGCACTCGGAGCCTCCCCGGCCGCCCCGAAAGGCACTAGGATGCGGCCCGCTCCCCCCGAAAGGCACTCGGAGCCTCCCCCTACACCCCGAAAGGCACTCGGAGCCTGCCCAGCCACCCCGAAAGGCACTCGGAGCCTGCCGAGCCACCCCGAAAGGCACTCGGAGCCTCCCCGGCCTCCCCGAAAGGCACTCGGAGGCAGCCCGGCTGACACGAAAGGCACTCGGAGCCTCCCCGGACGCCCCAAAAGGCACTCGGAGAGGGGCCGGCAACCCCCAAAGGCACTCAGAGCGTCCACGGCCCCCCGAAAGGCACTCGGAGCCTCCCAGGCCGCCCCCAAGGGCACTCGGAACCTCCCCGGCCACCCCAAAAGGCACTCGGAGCCTCCCCAGCCTCCCCGAAAGGCACTCGGAGCCCCCCCGGCCTCCCCGAAAGGCACTCGGAGCCTCCCCAGCCGCCCCAAAAGGCACTCGGAGCCTCCCCGGCCGCCCCGAAAGGCATTCGGAGCCTCCACGGTCGCCCTGAAAGGCACTCGGAGGCGGCCCGGCCACCCTGAAAGGTACTCGGAGCCTGCCCGGACGCCCCAAAAGGCACTCGGAGCCTCCCCGGCCGCACCAAAAGGCACTCTGTGGCGGCCCGGCCTCCCGGAAAGGCACTGGGACGGGCCCAGCTGCCTCGAAAGGCACTCGGAGGCAGTCCGGCCACCCACAAAGGCACTCGGAGCCTCCCCGCCGCCCACAAAGGCACTCGGAGCCTCCCCGGCCGCCCACAAAGGCACTCGGAGGCAACCTGACCGCCCACAAAGGCACTCGGAGCCTCCCCGGCCTCCCCGAAAGGCACTCGGAGGTGGCCCGGTTGCACCAAAAGGCACTTTGAGCCGGCCCGGTCGCCCCGAAAGGCACTCGGAGGCGGACCAGCCACCCCGAAAGGCACTCGGAGGCGGCCCGGCCACCCCGAAATGCACTCGGAGCCTCACTGGCCGCCCCGAAAGGCACTCAGAGCCTCCCCGGCCACCCACAAAGGCACTCGGAGCCTTGGCCTGCCCCCCCGAAAGGTACTTGAAGCCGGCCCGGCCACCCGGAAAGCCACTCGGAGGCGGCCCCAGCCGCCCCGAAAGGCACTCGGAGGCGGCCCGGCCTCCCCGAAAGGCACTCGGAGCCTCCCCGGCTGCCCCGAAAGGCACTCGGAGCCTGCCCGGCTGCCCCGAAAGGCACTCGGAGCCTCCCCGACCTTCCACAAATGCACTCGGAGCCTCCCCGGCTGCCCCGAAAGGCACTCGGAGCCTTCCCAGCCTCCTAGAAAGGCACTCGGAACATCATCGGATGCCCCGAAAGGCACTCGGAGCCTCCACGGCCGCCCCGAAAGGCACTCGGAGCCTCCCCGGCCGCCCCGAAAGGCACTCGGAGCCTCGCCGGCCGCCCCGAAAGGCACTCGGAGCCTGCCCGGCCGCCCCGAAAGGCACTCGGAACCTGCCCGACCTCCCACAAAGGCACTCGGAGCCTCCCCGGCCGCCCCGAAAGGCACTCAGACGCGGCCCGGCCACCCCGAAAGGCACTCGGAGCCTGCCCGGCCGCCCCAAAAGGCACTCGGAGCCTGCCCGGCCGCCTCGAAAGGCACTCGGAGACTCCCCGGCCTCCCCGAAAGGCACTCGGAGGTGGCCCGGTTGCACCAAAAGGCACTTTGAGCCGGCCCGGTCGCCCCGAAAGGCACTCGGAGGCGGACCAGCCACCCCGAAAGGCACTCGGAGGCGGCCCGGCCACCCCGAAATGCACTCGGAGCCTCACTGGCCGCCCCGAAAGGCACTCAGAGCCTCCCCGGCCACCCACAAAGGCACTCGGAGCCTTGGCCTGCCCCCCCGAAAGGTACTTGAAGCCGGCCCGGCCACCCGGAAAGCCACTCGGAGGCGGCCCCAGCCGCCCCGAAAGGCACTCGGAGGCGGCCCGGCCTCCCCGAAAGGCACTCGGAGCCTCCCCGGCTGCCCCGAAAGGCACTCGGAGCCTGCCCGGCTGCCCCGAAAGGCACTCGGAGCCTCCCCGACCTTCCACAAATGCACTCGGAGCCTCCCCGGCCGCCCCGAAAGGCACTCGGAGCCTTCCCAGCCTCCTAGAAAGGCACTCGGAACATCATCGGATGCCCCGAAAGGCACTCGGAGCCTCCCCGGCCGCCCCGAAAGGCACTCGGAGCCTCGCCGGCCGCCCCGAAAGGCACTCGGAGCCTCGCCGGCCGCCCCGAAAGGCACTCGGAACCTGCCCGACCTCCCACAAAGGCACTCGGAGCCTCCCCGGCCGCCCCGAAAGGCACTCAGACGCGGCCCGGCCACCCCGAAAGGCACTCGGAGCCTGCCCGGCCGCCCCAAAAGGCACTCGGAGCCTGCCCGGCCGCCTCGAAAGGCACTCGGAGACTCCCCGGCCGCCCCAAAAGGCACTCGGAGCCTCCCCGGCCGCCCCAAAAGGCACTCGGAGTCTCCCCGGCTGCCCACAAAGGCACTCGGAGCCTGCCCGGCCACCCCCAAAGGCACTCAGAGCGTCGCCGGCCCCCCGAAAGGCACTCGGAGCCTCCCCAGATGCCCCGAAAGGCACTCGGAGCCTCCCCGGCCGCCCCCAAGGGCACTCGGAGGCAGCCCGGCCACACCGAAAGGCACTCGGAGCCTACTCGGCCACCCCGAAAGGCACTCGGAGCCTTCCCGGATGCCCCGAAAGGCACTCAGAGCCTCCCCGGACGCCCCGAAAGGCACTCGGAGCCTCCCCGGCTGCACCGAAAGGCACTCGGAGCCTCCCCGGACGCCCCGAAAGGCACTCCGAGCCTCCCCGGCCTCCCCGAAAGGCACTCGGAGCCACCCGGGCGGCCCACAAAGGCACTCGGAGCCTCCCCGGCCACCCCGAATGGCACTCGGAGCTGGCCCGGCCTCCCCGAAAGGCACTCGGTGCCAGCTCTGCCGTCCCAAAAGCCACTCGGAACCTCCCCGACCGCCCCCAAAGGCACTCGGAGCCTCCCTGGCCGCCCCGAAAGGCACTCGGAGCCTCCCCGGCCACCCTGAAAGGCACTCGGAGCCTCCCAGGCCGCCCCGAAAGGCACTCGGAGCCTCCCCGGCCGCCCCCAAAGGCACTCGGAGCCTGCCTGGACGCCCACAAAGGCACTCGGAGCCTCCCGACCGCCCCGAAAGGCACTCGGAGCCTCCCCGGCCACCCCAAAAGGCACTCAGAGCCTGCCCGGCCGCTCCGAAAGGCACTCGGAGCCTCCCCGGCTGCCCCGAAAGGCACTGGGAGGCAGCACGGCCGCCCCGAAAGGCACTCGGAGCCTCACCAGCCTCCCCGAAAGGCACTCGGAGCCTCCCCGGCCGCCCACAAAGGCACTCGGAGCCTCCCCGGCCGCCCCGAAAGGCACTCGGAGGCGGCCCGGCCGCCCCGAAAGGCACTCGGAGGCGGCCCGGCCGCCCCGAAAGGCACTCGGAGCCTCCCCGGCCGCCCCGAAAGGCACTCGGAGCCTCCCCGGACGCCCCGAAAGGCAGTCGGAGCCTCCCCGGACGCCCCGAAAGGCACTCGGAGCCTCCCCGGCCGTCCCGAAAGGTACTCGGAGCCTCCCCGGCCACCCCGAAAGGCACTCGGAGGCGGCCCGGCCTCCCCGAAAGGCACTCGGAGGCGGTCCGGCCTCACTGAAAGGCACTCGGAGCCTCCCCGGCCGCCTCGAAAGGCACTCGGAGCCTCCCAGGCCACCCCCGAAAGGCACTCGGAGCCGGCTCGGCCATCCCAATAGGCACTCGGAGCCAGCCCGGCCTCCCCGAAAGGCACTCGGAGCCTCCACGGCTGCCCACAAAGGCACTCGGAGCCTTCCCCTCCGCCCCGAAAGGCACTCGGAGGCGGCCTGGCCTCCCCGAAAGGCACTCGGAGCCTCCCCGGCCGCCCCCAAAGGCACTCGGAGCCTCCCAGGCCACCCCGAAAGGCACTCGGAGCCTCCCCGGACGCCCCGAAAGGCACTCGGAGGCGGCCCGGCCGCCCACAAAGGCACTCGGAGCCTCCCCGGCCTCCCCGAAAGGCACTCGGAGCCTTCCCCTCCGCCCCGAAAGGCACTCGTAGGCGACCCGGCCGCCACCAAAGGCACTCGGAGCCTGCACGACCGCCTCCAAAGACACTCGGAGCCTGCCCGACCACCCCAAAAGGCTCTCGGAGCTAACTCGGCCGCCCCGAAAGGCAGTCGGAGCCAGCCCAGCAGCCCCGAAATGCACTTTAAGGGGGAACGGCCGCCCACAAAGGCACTCGGAGCCTCCCCGGCCGCCCCGAAAGGCAGTCGGAGCCTCCCCGGCTGCCCCGAAAGGCACTTGGAGCCTGCCCGGCCGCCCCAAAAGGCACTCGGAGCCTCCCCGGCCGCCCCAAAAGGCACTCGGAGCCTCCCCGACCAACCCGAAAGGCACTCGGAACCTCCCCGGCCGCCCCGAAAGGCACTCGGAGCCTCCCCGGCCGCCCCGAAAGGCACTCGGAGGCATCACGGCCGTCCCGAAAGGTACTCGGAGCCTCCACGGCCGCCCCGAAAGGCACTCAGAGCCTGCCCGGCCGCCCCGAAAGGCACTCGGAGGCGGCCCGGCCTCACTGAAAGGCACTCGGAGCCTCCCAGGCCACCCCCGAAAGGCACTCGGAGCCTCCCCGGCCGCCCCGAAAGGCACTCGGAGGCGGCCCGGCCTCCCCGAAAGGCACTCGGAGGCGGACCAGCCGCGCTGAAAGGCTCTCAGAGGCGGCCCGGCCGCGCCGAAAGGCACTCGGAGCCTCCCCGGCCTCCCCAAATGGCACTCGGAGCCTGCACGGCTGCCCCGAAAGGCACTCGGAGCCTCCCCGGCCGCCCACAAAGGCACTCGGAGCCTCATCAGCCTCCCCGAAAGGCACTCAGAGCCTCCCCGGCCGCCCCAAAAGGCACTCGGAGCGGGCCCGGCCGCCCCGAAAGGCACTCGGAGCCTCCCCGGCCGCCCCGAAAGGCACTCGGAGCCTCCCCGGCTGCCCCGAAAGGCACTTTATGGGGGAACGGCCTCCCCGAAAGGCACTCGGAGCCTCCACGGCCGCCCCGAAAGGCACTCGGAGGCGGCCCGGCCGCCCCGAAAGGCACTCGGAGCCTCCCCGGCCGCCCCGAAAGCCACTCGGAGCCTCCCCGGCCGCCCCGAAAGGCACTCGGAGCCCCCCCGGCCGTCCCGAAAGGTACTCGGAGCCTCCCCGGCCGCCCCGAAAGGCACTCGGAGGCGGCCCGGCCTCCCCGAAAGGCACTCGGAGGCGGCCCGGTCTCCCCGAAAGGCACTCGGAGCCTCCCCGACCGCCCCGAAAGGCACTCAGAGGCGGCCCGGCCGCCCCGAAAGGCACTCGGAGCCTCCCCGGCCGCCCCGAAAGCCACTCGGAGCCTCCCCGGCCGCCCCGAAAGGCACTCGGAGCCTCCCCGGCCGTCCCGAAAGGTACTCGGAGCCTCCCCGGCCACCCCGAAATGCACTCGGAGCCTCACTGGCCGCCCCGAAAGGCACTCAGAGCCTCCCCGGCCACCCACAAAGGCACTCGGAGCCTTGGCCTGCCCCCCCGAAAGGTACTTGAAGCCGGCCCGGCCACCCGGAAAGCCACTCGGAGGCGGCCCCAGCCGCCCCGAAAGGCACTCGGAGGCGGCCCGGCCTCCCCGAAAGGCACTCGGAGCCTCCCCGGCTGCCCCGAAAGGCACTCGGAGCCTGCCCGGCTGCCCCGAAAGGCACTCGGAGCCTCCCCGACCTTCCACAAATGCACTCGGAGCCTCCCCGGCCGCCCCGAAAGGCACTCGGAGCCTTCCCAGCCTCCTAGAAAGGCACTCGGAACATCATCGGATGCCCCGAAAGGCACTCGGAGCCTCCACGGCCGCCCCGAAAGGCACTCGGAGCCTCCCCGGCCGCCCCGAAAGGCACTCGGAGCCTCGCCGGCCGCCCCGAAAGGCACTCGGAGCCTGCCCGGCCGCCCCGAAAGGCACTCGGAACCTGCCCGACCTCCCACAAAGGCACTCGGAGCCTCCCCGGCCGCCCCGAAAGGCACTCAGACGCGGCCCGGCCACCCCGAAAGGCACTCGGAGCCTGCCCGGCCGCCCCAAAAGGCACTCGGAGCCTGCCCGGCCGCCTCGAAAGGCACTCGGAGACTCCCCGGCCTCCCCGAAAGGCACTCGGAGGTGGCCCGGTTGCACCAAAAGGCACTTTGAGCCGGCCCGGTCGCCCCGAAAGGCACTCGGAGGCGGACCAGCCACCCCGAAAGGCACTCGGAGGCGGCCCGGCCACCCCGAAATGCACTCGGAGCCTCACTGGCCGCCCCGAAAGGCACTCAGAGCCTCCCCGGCCACCCACAAAGGCACTCGGAGCCTTGGCCTGCCCCCCCGAAAGGTACTTGAAGCCGGCCCGGCCACCCGGAAAGCCACTCGGAGGCGGCCCCAGCCGCCCCGAAAGGCACTCGGAGGCGGCCCGGCCTCCCCGAAAGGCACTCGGAGCCTCCCCGGCTGCCCCGAAAGGCACTCGGAGCCTGCCCGGCTGCCCCGAAAGGCACTCGGAGCCTCCCCGACCTTCCACAAATGCACTCGGAGCCTCCCCGGCCGCCCCGAAAGGCACTCGGAGCCTTCCCAGCCTCCTAGAAAGGCACTCGGAACATCATCGGATGCCCCGAAAGGCACTCGGAGCCTCCCCGGCCGCCCCGAAAGGCACTCGGAGCCTCGCCGGCCGCCCCGAAAGGCACTCGGAGCCTGCCCGGCCGCCCCGAAAGGCACTCGGAACCTGCCCGACCTCCCACAAAGGCACTCGGAGCCTCCCCGGCCGCCCCGAAAGGCACTCAGACGCGGCCCGGCCACCCCGAAAGGCACTCGGAGCCTGCCCGGCCGCCCCAAAAGGCACTCGGAGCCTGCCCGGCCGCCTTGAAAGGCACTCGGAGACTCCCCGGCCGCCCCAAAAGGCACTCGGAGCCTCCCCGGCCGCCCCAAAAGGCACTCGGAGTCTCCCCGGCTGCCCACAAAGGCACTCGGAGCCTGCCCGGCCACCCCCAAAGGCACTCAGAGCGTCGCCGGCCCCCCGAAAGGCACTCGGAGCCTCCCCAGATGCCCCGAAAGGCACTCGGAGCCTCCCCGGCCGCCCCCAAGGGCACTCGGAGGCAGCCCAGCCACCCCGAAAGGCACTCGGAGCCTACTCGGCCACCCCGAAAGGCACTCGGAGCCTTCCCGGATGCCCCAAAAGGCACTCAGAGCCTCCCCGGACGCCCCGAAAGGCACTCGGAGCCTCCCCGGCTGCACCGAAAGGCACTCGGAGCCTCCCCGGACGCCCCGAAAGGCACTCCGAGCCTCCCCGGCCGCCCACAAAGGCACTCGGAGCCACCCGGGCGGCCCACAAAGGCACTCGGAGCCTCCCCGGCCACCCCGAATGGCACTCGGAGCTGGCCCGGCCTCCCCGAAAGGCACTCGGTGCCAGCTCTGCCGTCCCAAAAGCCACTCGGAACCTCCCCGACCGCCCCGAAAGGCACTCGGAGCCTCCCTGGCCGCCCCGAAAGGCACTCGGAGCCTCCCCGGCCACCCTGAAAGGCACTCGGAGCCTCCCAGGCCGCCCCGAAAGGCACTCGGAGCCTCCCCGGCCGCCCCGAAAGGCACTCGGAGCCTGCCTGGACGCCCACAAAGGCACTCGGAGCCTCCCGACCGCCCCGAAAGGCACTCGGAGCCTCCCCGGCCACCCCGAAAGGCACTCAGAGCCTGCCCGGCCGCTCCGAAAGGCACTCGGAGCCTCCCCGGCTGCCCCGAAAGGCACTGGGAGGCAGCACGGCCGCCCCGAAAGGCACTCGGAGCCTCACCAGCCTCCCCGAAAGGCACTCGGAGCCTCCCCGGCCGCCCACAAAGGCACTCGGAGCCTCCCCGGCCGCCCCGAAAGGCACTCGGAGGCGGCCCGGCCGCCCCGAAAGGCACTCGGAGCCTCCCCGGCCGCCCCGAAAGGCACTCGGAGCCTCCCCGGACGCCCCGAAAGGCAGTCGGAGCCTCCCCGGACGCCCCGAAAGGCACTCGGAGCCTCCCCGGCCGTCCCGAAAGGTACTCGGAGCCTCCCCGGCCACCCCGAAAGGCACTCGGAGGCGGCCCGGCCTCCCCGAAAGGCACTCGGAGGCGGTCCGGCCTCCCTGAAAGGCACTCGGAGCCTCCCCGGCCGCCTCGAAAGGCACTCGGAGCCTCCCAGGCCACCCCCGAAAGGCACTCGGAGCCGGCTCGGCCATCCCAAAAGGCACTCGGAGCCAGCCCGGCCTCCCCGAAAGGCACTCGGAGCCTCCACGGCTGCCCACAAAGGCACTCGGAGCCTTCCCCTCCGCCCCGAAAGGCACTCGGAGGCGGCCTGGCCTCCCCGAAAGGCACTCGGAGCCTCCCCGGCCGCCCCGAAAGGCACTCGGAGCCTCCCAGGCCACCCCGAAAGGCACTCGGAGCCTCCCCGGCTGCCCCGAAAGGCACTCGGAGGCGGCCCGGCCGCCCACAAAGGCACTCGGAGCCTCCCCGGCCTCCCCGAAAGGCACTCGGAGCCTTCCCCTCCGCCCCGAAAGGCACTCGTAGGCGACCCGGCCGCCACCAAAGGCACTCGGAGCCTGCACGACCGCCTCCAAAGACACTCGGAGCCTGCCCGACCACCCCAAAAGGCTCTCGGAGCTAACTCGGCCGCCCCGAAAGGCAGTCGGAGCCAGCCCAGCAGCCCCGAAATGCACTTTAAGGGGGAACGGCCGCCCACAAAGGCACTCGGAGCCTCCCCGGCCGCCCCGAAAGGCAGTCGGAGCCTCCCCGGCTGCCCCGAAAGGCACTCGGAGCCTGCCCGGCCGCCCCGAAAGGCACTCGGAGCCTCCCCGGCCGCCCCAAAAGGCATTCGGAGCCTCCCCGACCAACCCGAAAGGCACTCGGAACCTCCCCGGCCGCCCCGAAAGGCACTCGGAGCCGGCCCGGCCGCCCCGAAAGGCACTCGGAGGCATCACGGCCGTCCCGAAAGGTACTCGGAGCCTCCACGGCCGCCCCGAAAGGCACTCAGAGCCTGCCCGGCCGCCCCGAAAGGCACTCGGAGGCGGCCCGGCCTCACTGAAAGGCACTCGGAGCCTCCCCGGCCGCCTCGAAAGGCGCTCGGAGCCTCCCAGGCCACCCCCGAAAGGCACTCGGAGCCTCCCCGGCCGCCCCGAAAGGCACTCGGAGGCGGCCCGGCCTCCCCGAAAGGCACTCGGAGGCGGACCAGCCGCGCTGAAAGGCTCTCAGAGGCGGCCCGGCCGCGCCGAAAGGCACTCGGAGCCTCCCCGGCCTCCCCAAATGGCACTCGGAGCCTGCACGGCTGCCCCGAAAGGCACTCGGAGCCTCCCCGGCCGCCCCGAAAGGCACTCGGAGCCTCACCAGCCTCCCCGAAAGGCACTCAGAGCCTCCCCGGCCGCCCCAAAAGGCACTCGGAGTGGGCCCGGCCGCCCCGAAAGGCACTCGGAGCCTCCCCGGCCGCCCCAAAAGGCACTCGGAGCGGGCCCGGCCGCCCCGAAAGGCACTCGGAGCCTCCCCGGCCGCCCCGAAAGGCACTCGGAGCCTCCCCGGCTGCCCCGAAAGGCACTTTATGGGGGAACGGCCTCCCCGAAAGGCACTCGGAGCCTCCACGGCCGCCCCGAAAGGCACTCGGAACCTGCCCGACCTCCCACAAAGGCACTCGGAGCCTCCCCGGCCGCCCCGAAAGGCACTCAGACGCGGCCCGGCCACCCCGAAAGGCACTCGGAGCCTGCCCGGCCGCCCCAAAAGGCACTCGGAGCCTGCCCGGCCGCCTCGAAAGGCACTCGGAGACTCCCCGGCCTCCCCGAAAGGCACTCGGAGGTGGCCCGGTTGCACCAAAAGGCACTTTGAGCCGGCCCGGTCGCCCCGAAAGGCACTCGGAGGCGGACCAGCCACCCCGAAAGGCACTCGGAGGCGGCCCGGCCACCCCGAAATGCACTCGGAGCCTCACTGGCCGCCCCGAAAGGCACTCAGAGCCTCCCCGGCCACCCACAAAGGCACTCGGAGCCTTGGCCTGCCCCCCCGAAAGGTACTTGAAGCCGGCCCGGCCACCCGGAAAGCCACTCGGAGGCGGCCCCAGCCGCCCCGAAAGGCACTCGGAGGCGGCCCGGCCTCCCCGAAAGGCACTCGGAGCCTCCCCGGCTGCCCCGAAAGGCACTCGGAGCCTGCCCGGCTGCCCCGAAAGGCACTCGGAGCCTCCCCGACCTTCCACAAATGCACTCGGAGCCTCCCCGGCCGCCCCGAAAGGCACTCGGAGCCTTCCCAGCCTCCTAGAAAGGCACTCGGAACATCATCGGATGCCCCGAAAGGCACTCGGAGCCTCCCCGGCCGCCCCGAAAGGCACTCGGAGCCTCGCCGGCCGCCCCGAAAGGCACTCGGAGCCTGCCCGGCCGCCCCGAAAGGCACTCGGAACCTGCCCGACCTCCCACAAAGGCACTCGGAGCCTCCCCGGCCGCCCCGAAAGGCACTCAGACGCGGCCCGGCCACCCCGAAAGGCACTCGGAGCCTGCCCGGCCGCCCCAAAAGGCACTCGGAGCCTGCCCGGCCGCCTTGAAAGGCACTCGGAGACTCCCCGGCCGCCCCAAAAGGCACTCGGAGCCTCCCCGGCCGCCCCAAAAGGCACTCGGAGTCTCCCCGGCTGCCCACAAAGGCACTCGGAGCCTGCCCGGCCACCCCCAAAGGCACTCAGAGCGTCGCCGGCCCCCCGAAAGGCACTCGGAGCCTCCCCAGATGCCCCGAAAGGCACTCGGAGCCTCCCCGGCCGCCCCCAAGGGCACTCGGAGGCAGCCCAGCCACCCCGAAAGGCACTCGGAGCCTACTCGGCCACCCCGAAAGGCACTCGGAGCCTTCCCGGATGCCCCAAAAGGCACTCAGAGCCTCCCCGGACGCCCCGAAAGGCACTCGGAGCCTCCCCGGCTGCACCGAAAGGCACTCGGAGCCTCCCCGGACGCCCCGAAAGGCACTCCGAGCCTCCCCGGCCGCCCACAAAGGCACTCGGAGCCACCCGGGCGGCCCACAAAGGCACTCGGAGCCTCCCCGGCCACCCCGAATGGCACTCGGAGCTGGCCCGGCCTCCCCGAAAGGCACTCGGTGCCAGCTCTGCCGTCCCAAAAGCCACTCGGAACCTCCCCGACCGCCCCGAAAGGCACTCGGAGCCTCCCTGGCCGCCCCGAAAGGCACTCGGAGCCTCCCCGGCCACCCTGAAAGGCACTCGGAGCCTCCCAGGCCGCCCCGAAAGGCACTCGGAGCCTCCCCGGCCGCCCCGAAAGGCACTCGGAGCCTGCCTGGACGCCCACAAAGGCACTCGGAGCCTCCCGACCGCCCCGAAAGGCACTCGGAGCCTCCCCGGCCACCCCGAAAGGCACTCAGAGCCTGCCCGGCCGCTCCGAAAGGCACTCGGAGCCTCCCCGGCTGCCCCGAAAGGCACTGGGAGGCAGCACGGCCGCCCCGAAAGGCACTCGGAGCCTCACCAGCCTCCCCGAAAGGCACTCGGAGCCTCCCCGGCCGCCCACAAAGGCACTCGGAGCCTCCCCGGCCGCCCCGAAAGGCACTCGGAGGCGGCCCGGCCGCCCCGAAAGGCACTCGGAGCCTCCCCGGCCGCCCCGAAAGGCACTCGGAGCCTCCCCGGACGCCCCGAAAGGCAGTCGGAGCCTCCCCGGACGCCCCGAAAGGCACTCGGAGCCTCCCCGGCCGTCCCGAAAGGTACTCGGAGCCTCCCCGGCCACCCCGAAAGGCACTCGGAGGCGGCCCGGCCTCCCCGAAAGGCACTCGGAGGCGGTCCGGCCTCCCTGAAAGGCACTCGGAGCCTCCCCGGCCGCCTCGAAAGGCACTCGGAGCCTCCCAGGCCACCCCCGAAAGGCACTCGGAGCCGGCTCGGCCATCCCAAAAGGCACTCGGAGCCAGCCCGGCCTCCCCGAAAGGCACTCGGAGCCTCCACGGCTGCCCACAAAGGCACTCGGAGCCTTCCCCTCCGCCCCGAAAGGCACTCGGAGGCGGCCTGGCCTCCCCGAAAGGCACTCGGAGCCTCCCCGGCCGCCCCGAAAGGCACTCGGAGCCTCCCAGGCCACCCCGAAAGGCACTCGGAGCCTCCCCGGCTGCCCCGAAAGGCACTCGGAGGCGGCCCGGCCGCCCACAAAGGCACTCGGAGCCTCCCCGGCCTCCCCGAAAGGCACTCGGAGCCTTCCCCTCCGCCCCGAAAGGCACTCGTAGGCGACCCGGCCGCCACCAAAGGCACTCGGAGCCTGCACGACCGCCTCCAAAGACACTCGGAGCCTGCCCGACCACCCCAAAAGGCTCTCGGAGCTAACTCGGCCGCCCCGAAAGGCAGTCGGAGCCAGCCCAGCAGCCCCGAAATGCACTTTAAGGGGGAACGGCCGCCCACAAAGGCACTCGGAGCCTCCCCGGCCGCCCCGAAAGGCAGTCGGAGCCTCCCCGGCTGCCCCGAAAGGCACTCGGAGCCTGCCCGGCCGCCCCGAAAGGCACTCGGAGCCTCCCCGGCCGCCCCAAAAGGCATTCGGAGCCTCCCCGACCAACCCGAAAGGCACTCGGAACCTCCCCGGCCGCCCCGAAAGGCACTCGGAGCCGGCCCGGCCGCCCCGAAAGGCACTCGGAGGCATCACGGCCGTCCCGAAAGGTACTCGGAGCCTCCACGGCCGCCCCGAAAGGCACTCAGAGCCTGCCCGGCCGCCCCGAAAGGCACTCGGAGGCGGCCCGGCCTCACTGAAAGGCACTCGGAGCCTCCCCGGCCGCCTCGAAAGGCGCTCGGAGCCTCCCAGGCCACCCCCGAAAGGCACTCGGAGCCTCCCCGGCCGCCCCGAAAGGCACTCGGAGGCGGCCCGGCCTCCCCGAAAGGCACTCGGAGGCGGACCAGCCGCGCTGAAAGGCTCTCAGAGGCGGCCCGGCCGCGCCGAAAGGCACTCGGAGCCTCCCCGGCCTCCCCAAATGGCACTCGGAGCCTGCACGGCTGCCCCGAAAGGCACTCGGAGCCTCCCCGGCCGCCCCGAAAGGCACTCGGAGCCTCACCAGCCTCCCCGAAAGGCACTCAGAGCCTCCCCGGCCGCCCCAAAAGGCACTCGGAGTGGGCCCGGCCGCCCCGAAAGGCACTCGGAGCCTCCCCGGCCGCCCCAAAAGGCACTCGGAGCGGGCCCGGCCGCCCCGAAAGGCACTCGGAGCCTCCCCGGCCGCCCCGAAAGGCACTCGGAGCCTCCCCGGCTGCCCCGAAAGGCACTTTATGGGGGAACGGCCTCCCCGAAAGGCACTCGGAGCCTCCACGGCCGCCCCGAAAGGCACTCGGAGGCGGCCCGGCTGCCCCGAAAGGCACTCGGAGCCTCCCCGGCCGCCCCGAAAGCCACTCGGAGCCTCCCCGGCCGCCCCGAAAGGCACTCGGAGCCCCCCCGGCCGTCCCGAAAGGTACTCGGAGCCTCCCCGGCCGCCCCGAAAGGCACTCGGAGGCGGCCCGGCCTCCCCGAAAGGCACTCGGAGGCGGCCCGGTCTCCCCGAAAGGCACTCGGAGCCTCCCCGACCGCCCCGAAAGGCACTCAGAGGCGGCCCGGCCGCCCCGAAAGGCACTCGGAGCCTCCCCGGCCGCCCCGAAAGCCACTCGGAGCCTCCCCGGCCGCCCCGAAAGGCACTCGGAGCCTCCCCGGCCGTCCCGAAAGGTACTCGGAGCCTCCCCGGCCACCCCGAAATGCACTCGGAGCCTCACTGGCCGCCCCGAAAGGCACTCAGAGCCTCCCCGGCCACCCACAAAGGCACTCGGAGCCTTGGCCTGCCCCCCCGAAAGGTACTTGAAGCCGGCCCGGCCACCCGGAAAGCCACTCGGAGGCGGCCCCAGCCGCCCCGAAAGGCACTCGGAGGCGGCCCGGCCTCCCCGAAAGGCACTCGGAGCCTCCCCGGCTGCCCCGAAAGGCACTCGGAGCCTGCCCGGCTGCCCCGAAAGGCACTCGGAGCCTCCCCGACCTTCCACAAATGCACTCGGAGCCTCCCCGGCCGCCCCGAAAGGCACTCGGAGCCTTCCCAGCCTCCTAGAAAGGCACTCGGAACATCATCGGATGCCCCGAAAGGCACTCGGAGCCTCCACGGCCGCCCCGAAAGGCACTCGGAGCCTCCCCGGCCGCCCCGAAAGGCACTCGGAGCCTCGCCGGCCGCCCCGAAAGGCACTCGGAGCCTGCCCGGCCGCCCCGAAAGGCACTCGGAACCTGCCCGACCTCCCACAAAGGCACTCGGAGCCTCCCCGGCCGCCCCGAAAGGCACTCAGACGCGGCCCGGCCACCCCGAAAGGCACTCGGAGCCTGCCCGGCCGCCCCAAAAGGCACTCGGAGCCTGCCCGGCCGCCTCGAAAGGCACTCGGAGACTCCCCGGCCTCCCCGAAAGGCACTCGGAGGTGGCCCGGTTGCACCAAAAGGCACTTTGAGCCGGCCCGGTCGCCCCGAAAGGCACTCGGAGGCGGACCAGCCACCCCGAAAGGCACTCGGAGGCGGCCCGGCCACCCCGAAATGCACTCGGAGCCTCACTGGCCGCCCCGAAAGGCACTCAGAGCCTCCCCGGCCACCCACAAAGGCACTCGGAGCCTTGGCCTGCCCCCCCGAAAGGTACTTGAAGCCGGCCCGGCCACCCGGAAAGCCACTCGGAGGCGGCCCCAGCCGCCCCGAAAGGCACTCGGAGGCGGCCCGGCCTCCCCGAAAGGCACTCGGAGCCTCCCCGGCTGCCCCGAAAGGCACTCGGAGCCTGCCCGGCTGCCCCGAAAGGCACTCGGAGCCTCCCCGACCTTCCACAAATGCACTCGGAGCCTCCCCGGCCGCCCCGAAAGGCACTCGGAGCCTTCCCAGCCTCCTAGAAAGGCACTCGGAACATCATCGGATGCCCCGAAAGGCACTCGGAGCCTCCCCGGCCGCCCCGAAAGGCACTCGGAGCCTCGCCGGCCGCCCCGAAAGGCACTCGGAGCCTGCCCGGCCGCCCCGAAAGGCACTCGGAACCTGCCCGACCTCCCACAAAGGCACTCGGAGCCTCCCCGGCCGCCCCGAAAGGCACTCAGACGCGGCCCGGCCACCCCGAAAGGCACTCGGAGCCTGCCCGGCCGCCCCAAAAGGCACTCGGAGCCTGCCCGGCCGCCTTGAAAGGCACTCGGAGACTCCCCGGCCGCCCCAAAAGGCACTCGGAGCCTCCCCGGCCGCCCCAAAAGGCACTCGGAGTCTCCCCGGCTGCCCACAAAGGCACTCGGAGCCTGCCCGGCCACCCCCAAAGGCACTCAGAGCGTCGCCGGCCCCCCGAAAGACACTCGGAGCCTCCCCAGATGCCCCGAAAGGCACTCGGAGCCTCCCCGGCCGCCCCCAAGGGCACTCGGAGGCAGCCCAGCCATCCCGAAAGGCACTCGGAGCCTACTCGGCCACCCCGAAAGGCACTCGGAGCCTTCCCGGATGCCCCGAAAGGCACTCAGAGCCTCCCCGGACGCCCCGAAAGGCACTCGGAGCCTCCCCGGCTGCACCGAAAGGCACTCGGAGCCTCCCCGGACGCCCCGAAAGGCACTCCGAGCCTCCCCGGCCGCCCACAAAGGCACTCGGAGCCACCCGGGCGGCCCACAAAGGCACTCGGAGCCTCCCCGGCCACCCCGAATGGCACTCGGAGCTGGCCCGGCCTCCCCGAAAGGCACTCGGTGCCAGCTCTGCCGTCCCAAAAGCCACTCGGAACCTCCCCGACCGCCCCGAAAGGCACTCGGAGCCTCCCTGGCCGCCCCGAAAGGCACTCGGAGCCTCCCCGGCCACCCTGAAAGGCACTCGGAGCCTCCCAGGCCGCCCCGAAAGGCACTCGGAGCCTCCCCGGCCGCCCCGAAAGGCACTCGGAGCCTGCCTGGACGCCCACAAAGGCACTCGGAGCCTCCCGACCGCCCCGAAAGGCACTCGGAGCCTCCCCGGCCACCCCGAAAGGCACTCAGAGCCTGCCCGGCCGCTCCGAAAGGCACTCGGAGCCTCCCCGGCTGCCCCGAAAGGCACTGGGAGGCAGCACGGCCGCCCCGAAAGGCACTCGGAGCCTCACCAGCCTCCCCAAAAGGCACTCGGAGCCTCCCCGGCCGCCCACAAAGGCACTCGGAGCCTCCCCGGCCGCCCCGAAAGGCACTCGGAGGCGGCCCGGCCGCCCCGAAAGGCACTCGGAGCCTCCCCGGCCGCCCCGAAAGGCACTCGGAGCCTCCCCGGACGCCCCGAAAGGCAGTCGGAGCCTCCCCGGACGCCCCGAAAGGCACTCGGAGCCTCCCCGGCCGTCCCGAAAGGTACTCGGAGCCTCCCCGGCCACCCCGAAAGGCACTCGGAGGCGGCCCGGCCTCCCCGAAAGGCACTCGGAGGCGGTCCGGCCTCCCTGAAAGGCACTCGGAGCCTCCCCGGCCGCCTCGAAAGGCACTCGGAGCCTCCCAGGCCACCCCCGAAAGGCACTCGGAGCCGGCTCGGCCATCCCAAAAGGCACTCGGAGCCAGCCCGGCCTCCCCGAAAGGCACTCGGAGCCTCCACGGCTGCCCACAAAGGCACTCGGAGCCTTCCCCTCCGCCCCGAAAGGCACTCGGAGGCGGCCTGGCCTCCCCGAAAGGCACTCGGAGCCTCCCCGGCCGCCCCGAAAGGCACTCGGAGCCTCCCAGGCCACCCCGAAAGGCACTCGGAGCCTCCCCGGCTGCCCCGAAAGGCACTCGGAGGCGGCCCGGCCGCCCACAAAGGCACTCGGAGCCTCCCCGGCCTCCCCGAAAGGCACTCGGAGCCTTCCCCTCCGCCCCGAAAGGCACTCGTAGGCGACCCGGCCGCCACCAAAGGCACTCGGAGCCTGCACGACCGCCTCCAAAGACACTCGGAGCCTGCCCGACCACCCCAAAAGGCTCTCGGAGCTAACTCGGCCGCCCCGAAAGGCAGTCGGAGCCAGCCCAGCAGCCCCGAAATGCACTTTAAGGGGGAACGGCCGCCCACAAAGGCACTCGGAGCCTCCCCGGCCGCCCCGAAAGGCAGTCGGAGCCTCCCCGGCTGCCCCGAAAGGCACTCGGAGCCTGCCCGGCCGCCCCGAAAGGCACTCGGAGCCTCCCCGGCCGCCCCAAAAGGCATTCGGAGCCTCCCCGACCAACCCGAAAGGCACTCGGAACCTCCCCGGCCGCCCCGAAAGGCACTCGGAGCCGGCCCGGCCGCCCCGAAAGGCACTCGGAGGCATCACGGCCGTCCCGAAAGGTACTCGGAGCCTCCACGGCCGCCCCGAAAGGCACTCAGAGCCTGCCCGGCCGCCCCGAAAGGCACTCGGAGGCGGCCCGGCCTCACTGAAAGGCACTCGGAGCCTCCCCGGCCGCCTCGAAAGGCGCTCGGAGCCTCCCAGGCCACCCCCGAAAGGCACTCGGAGCCTCCCCGGCCGCCCCGAAAGGCACTCGGAGGCGGCCCGGCCTCCCCGAAAGGCACTCGGAGGCGGACCAGCCGCGCTGAAAGGCTCTCAGAGGCGGCCCGGCCGCGCCGAAAGGCACTCGGAGCCTCCCCGGCCTCCCCAAATGGCACTCGGAGCCTGCACGGCTGCCCCGAAAGGCACTCGGAGCCTCCCCGGCCGCCCCGAAAGGCACTCGGAGCCTCACCAGCCTCCCCGAAAGGCACTCAGAGCCTCCCCGGCCGCCCCAAAAGGCACTCGGAGTGGGCCCGGCCGCCCCGAAAGGCACTCGGAGCCTCCCCGGCCGCCCCGAAAGGCACTCGGAGCCTCCCCGGCTGCCCCGAAAGGCACTTTATGGAGGAACGGCCTCCCCGAAAGGCACTCGGAGCCTCCCCGGCCGCCCCGAAAGGCACTCGGAGGCGGCCCGGCCGCCCCGAAAGGCACTCGGAGCCTCCCCGGCCGCCCCGAAAGCCACTCGGAGCCTCCCCGGCCGCCCCGAAAGGCACTCGGAGCCCCCCCGGCCGTCCCGAAAGGTACTCGGAGCCTCCCCGGCCGCCCCGAAAGGCACTCGGAGGCGGCCCGGCCTCCCCGAAAGGCACTCGGAGGCGGCCCGGTCTCCCCGAAAGGCACTCGGAGCCTCCCCGACCGCCCCGAAAGGCACTCGGAGGCGGCCCGGCCGCCCCGAAAGGCACTCGGAGCCTCCCCGGCCGCTCCGAAAGCCACTCGGAGCCTCCCCGGCCGCCCCGAAAGGCACTCGGAGCCTCCCTGGCCGTCCCGAAAGGTACTCGGAGCCTCCCCGGCCGCCCCGAAAGGCACTCGGAGGCGGCCCGGCCTCCCCGAAAGGCACTCGGAGGCGGCCCGGTCTCCCCGAAAGGCACTCGGAGCCTCCCCGACCGCCTCGAAAGGCACTCGGAGCCTGCACGACCGCCCCGAAAGGCACTCGGAGCCTCCCCGGCTGCCCCGAAAGGCACTCGGAGCCTTCCCCTCCGCCCCGAAAGGCACTCGGAGGCGGCCCGGCCTCCCCGAAAGGCACTCGGAGCCTCCCAGGCCGCCTCGAAAGGCACTCGGAGCCTCCCAGGACACCCCGAAAGGCACTCGGAGCCTCCCCGGCCGCCCCGAAAGGCACTCGGAGCCTCCCCGGCCGCCCCAAAAGGCACTCGGAGCCTCCCCGGCCTCCCCGAAAGGCACTCGGAGCCTTCCCCTCCGCCCCGAAAGGCACTCGTAGGCGACCCGGCCACCTCCAAAGGCACTCGGAGCCTGCACGACCACCCCGAAAGACACTCGGAGCCTGCCCGACCACCCCAAAAGGCTCTCGGAGCCTACTCGGCTGCCCCGAAAGGCAGTTGGAGCCACCCCAGCAGCCCCGAAATGCACTTTAAGGGGGAACGGCCGCCCCGAAAGGCACTCGGAGCCTCCCCGGCCGCCCCGAAAGGCAGTCGGAGGCGGCCCGGCCGCCCACAAAGGCACTCGGAGCCTCCCCGGACGCCCCGAAAGCCACTCGGAGCCTCCCCGGCCGTCCCGAAAGGTACTCGGAGCCTCCCCAGCCGCCCCGAAAGGCACTCGGAGGCGGCCCGGCCTCCCCGAAAGGCACTCGGAGGCGGCCCGGTCTCCCCGAAAGGCACTCGGAGCCTCCCCGACCGCCCCGAAAGGCACTCGGAGGCGGCCCGGCCGCCCCGAAAGGCACTCGGAGCCTCCCCGGCCGCCCCGAAAGCCACTCGGAGCCTCCCCGGCCGCCCCGAAAGGCACTCGGAGCCTCCCCGGCCGTCCCGAAAGGTACTCGGAGCCTCCCCGGCCGCCCCGAAAGGCACTCGGAGGCGGCCCGGCCTCCCCGAAAGGCACTCGGAGGCGGCCCGGTCTCCCCAAAAGGCACTCGGAGCCTCCCCGACCGCCTCGAAAGGCACTCGGAGCCTGCACGACCGCCCCGAAAGGCACTCGGAGCCTCCCCGGCTGCCCCGAAAGGCACTCGGAGCCTTCCCCTCCGCCCCGAAAGGCACTCGGAGGCGGCCCGGCCTCCCCGAAAGGCACTCGGAGCCTCTCCGGCCGCCTCGAAAGGCACTCGGAGCCTCCCAGGCCACCCCGAAAGGCAGTCGGAGCCTCCCCGGCCGCCCCGAAAGGCACTCGGAGCCTCCCCGGCCACCCCAAAAGGCACTCGGAGCCTCCCCGGCCTCCCCGAAAGGCACTCGGAGCCTTCCCCTCCGCCCCGAAAGGCACTCGTAGGCGACCCGGCCACCTCCAAAGGCACTCGGAGCCTGCACGACCACCCCGAAAGACACTCGGAGCCTGCCCGACCACCCCAAAAGGCTCTCGGAGCCTACTCGGCTGCCCCGAAAGGCAGTTGGAGCCACCCCAGCAGCCCCGAAATGCACTTTAAGGGGGAACGGCCGCCCCGAAAGGCAGTCGGAGCCTCCCCGGCCGCCCCGAAAGGCAGTCGGAGCCTGCCCGGCCGCCCACAAAGGCACTCGGAGCCTCCCCGGACGCCCCGAAAGCCACTCGGAGCCTCCCCGGCCACCCCAAAAGGCACTCGGAGCCTCCCCGACCACCCCGAAAGGCACTCGGAACCTCCCCGGCCGCCCCAAAAGGCACTCGGAGCCTCCCCGGCCGCCCCCAAAGGCACTCGGAGCCTCCCAGGCCACCCCGAAAGGCACTCGGAGGCATCACGGCCGTCCCGAAAGGTACTCGGAGCCTCCCCGGCCACCCACAAAGGCACTCGGAGCCTCCCCGGCTGCCCCAAAAGGCACTCGGAGCCTTTCCCTCCGCCCCGAAAGGCACTCGGAGGCGGCCCGGCCTCCCCCAAAGGCACTCGGAGCCAGCCCGGCCTCCCCGAAAGGCACTCGGAGCCTCCCCGGCCTCCCCGAATGGCACTCGGAGCCTGCACGGCCGCCCCGAAAGGCACTCGGAGCCTCCCCGGCCGCCCCGAAAGGCACTCGGAGCCTCACCAGCCTCCCCGAAAGGCACTCAGAGCCTCCCCGGCCGCCACAAAAGGCACTCGGAGCGGGCCCGGCCGCCCCGAAAGGCACTCTGAGGCGTACCGGCCTCCCCCAAAGGCACTCGGAGCCTCCCCGGCCGCCTCGAAATGCACTTTATGGGGGAACGGCCGCACCGAAAGGCACTCGGAGCCTCCCCGGCCGCCCCGAAAGGCACTCGGAGCCTTCCCCTCCGCCCCGAAAGGCACTCGTAGGCGACCCGGCCGCCTCCAAAGGCACTCGGAGCCTGCACGACCGCCCCGAAAGGCACTCGGAGCCTGCCCGACCACCCCAAAAGGCTCTCGGAGCTTACTCGGCCGCCCCGAAAGGCAGTCGGAGCCAGCCCAGCAGCCCCGAAATGCACTTTAAGGGGGAACGGCCGCCCACAAAGGCACTCGGAGCCTCCCCGGCCGCCCCGAAAGGCAGTCGGAGCCTCCCCGGACCCGCCGAATGGCACTCGGAGCCTGCCTGGCTGCCCCGAAAGGCACTCGGAGCCTCCCCGGCCACCCCAAAAGGCACTCGGAGCCTCCCCGACCAACCCGAAAGGCACTGGGAACCTCCCCGGCCGCCCCGAAAGGCACTCGGAGCCTGCCCGGCCTCCCCGAAAGGCACTCGGAGGCGGCCCGGCCTCCCCGAAAGGCACTCGGAGCCTCCCCGGCCGCCTCGAAAGGCACTCGGAGCCTCCCAGGCCACCCCGAAAGGCACTCGGAGCCTCCCCGGCCGCCCCGAAAGGCACTCGGAGGCGGCCCGGCCTCCCCGAAAGGCACTCGGAGGCGGACCAGCCGCGCTGAAAGGCTCTCAGAGGCGGCCCGGCCGCCCCGAATGGCACTCGGAGGCGGCCCGGCCGCCCCGAAAGGCACTCGGAGCCTCCCCGGCCGTTCCGAAAGGCACTCGGAGCCTCCCCGGCCGTCCCGAAAGGCACTCGGAGCCTCCCAGGCCACCCCGAAAGGCACTCGGAGCCGGCTCGGCCTCCCCGAAAGGCACTCGGAGCCTCCCCGGCTGCCCCGAAAGGCACTCGGAGCCTTCCCCTCCGCCCCGAAAGGCACTCGGAGGCGGCCCGGCCTCCCCGAAAGGCACTCGGAGCCTCCCAGGCCGCCTCGAAAGGCACTCGGAGCCTCCCAGGCCACCCCGAAAGGCACTCGGAGCCTCCCCGGCCGCCCCGAAAGGCACTCGGAGGCGGCCCGGCCGCCCACAAAGGCACTCGGAGCCTCCCCGGCCTCCCCGAAAGGCACTCGGAGCCTTCCCCTCCGCCCCGAAAGGCACTCATAGGCGACCCGGCCGCCTCCAAAGGCACTCGGAGCCTGCACGACCGCCCCGAAAGACACTCGGAGCCTGCCCAACCACCCCAAAAGGCTCTCGGAGCTTACTCGGCCGCCCCGAAAGGCAGTCGGAGCCAGCCCAGCAGCCCCGAAATGCACTTTAAGGGGGAACGGCCGCCCACAAAGGCAATCGGAGCCTCCCCGGCCGCCCCGAAAGGCAGTCGGAGCCTCCCCGGCTGCCCCGAAAGGCACTCGGAGCCTGCCTGGCTGCCCCGAAAGCCACTCGGAGCCTCCCCGGCCACCCCAAAAGGCACTCGGAGCCTCCCCGACCAACCCGAAAGGCACTGGGAACCTCCCCGGCCGCCCCGAAAGGCACTCGGAGCCGGCCCGGCCGCCCCGAAAGGCACTCGGAGGCATCACGGCCGTCCCGAAAGGTACTCGGAGCCTCCACGGCCGCCCCGAAAGGCACTCAGAGCCTGCCCGGCCGCCCCAAAAGGCACTCGGAGGCGGCCCGGCCTCCCCGAAAGGCACTCGGAGCCTCCCCGGCCGCCTCGAAAGGCACTCGGAACCTCCCCGGCCGCCCCGAAAGGCACTCGGAGCCGGCCCGGCCGCCCCGAAAGGCACTCGGAGGCATCACGGCCGTCCCGAAAGGTACTCGGAGCCTCCACGGCCGCCCACAAAGGCACTCGGAGCCTGCCCGGCCACCCCCAAAGGCACTCAGAGCGTCGCCGGCCCCCCGAAAGGCACTCGGAGCCTCCCCGGCCGCCCCCAAGGGCACTCGGAGGCAGCCCGGCCACCCCGAAAGGCACTCGGAGCCTCCTCGGCCACCCCGAAAGGCACTCGGAGCCTTCCCGGATGCCCCAAAAGGCACTCGGAGCCTCCCCGGACGCCCCGAAAGGCACTCGGAGCCTCCCCGGCTGCACCGAAAGGCACTCGGAGCCTGCCCGGACGCCCCGAAAGGCACTCGGAGCCTCCCAGGCCGCCCCGAAAGGCACTCGGAACCTCCCCGGCCGCCCCGAAAGGCACTCGGAGCCGGCCCAGCCGCCCCGAAAGGCACTCGGAGGCATCACGGCCGTCCCGAAAGGTACTCGGAGCCTCCACGGCCGCCCACAAAGGCACTCGGAGCCTGCCCGGCCACCCCCAAAGGCACTCAGAGCGTCGCCGGCCCCCCGAAAGGCACTCGGAGCCTCCCCGGCCGCCCCCAAGGGCACTCGGAGGCAGCCCGGCCACCCCGAAAGGCACTCGGAGCCTCCTCGGCCACCCCGAAAGGCACTCGGAGCCTTCCCGGATGCCCCAAAAGGCACTCGGAGCCTCCCCGGACGCCCCGAAAGGCACTCGGAGCCTCCCCGGCTGCACCGAAAGGCACTCGGAGCCTGCCCGGACGCCCCGAAAGGCACTCGGAGCCTCCCCGGCCGCCCACAAAGGCACTCGGAGCCACCCGGGCGGCCCACAAAGGCACTCGGAGCCTCCCCGGCCACCCCGAATGGCACTCGGAGCTGGCCCGGCCGCCCCGAAAGGCACTCGGTGCCAGCTCTGCCGTCCCAAAAGCCACTCGGAACCTCCCCGACCGCCCCGAAAGGCACTCGGAGCCTCCCTGGCCGCCCCGAAAGGCACTCGGAGCCTCCCCGGCCGCCCCCAAAGGCACTCGGAGCCTCCCAGGCCGCCCCGAAAGGCACTCGGAGCCTCCCCGGCCGCCCCAAAAGGCACTCGGAGCCTGCCTGGACGCCCACAAAGGCACTCGGAGCCTCCCGACTGCCCCGAAAGGCACTCGGAGGCGGCCCGGCCACCCCGAAAGGCACTCAGAGCCTGCCCGGCCGCTCCGAAAGGCACTCGGAGCCTCCCCGGCTGCCCCGAAAGGCACTGGGAGGCAGCACGGCCGCCCCGAAAGGCACTCGGAGCCTCCCCGGCCTCCCCGAAAGGCACTCGGAGCCTCCCCGGCCGCCCACAAAGGCACTCGGAGCCTCCCCGGACACCCCAAAAGGCACTCGGAGGGGGCCCGGCCGCCCACAAAGGCAATCGGAGCCTCCCAGGCCACCCCGAAAGGCAGTCGGAGCCTCCCTGGCCGCCCCGAAAGGAACTCGGAGCCTCCCCGGCCACCCCGAAAGGCACTCGGAGCCTCCCCGGCCACCCCGAAAGGCACTCGGAGGCGGCCCGGCCGCCCCAAAAGGCACTCGGAGCCTCCCTGGCCGCCCACAAAGCCACTCGGAGCCTGCCCGGCCTCCCCAAAAGGCACTCGGAGGTGGCCCGGCTGCCCCAAAAGGCATTCGGAGCCTCCCCGGCCACCCTGAAAGGCACTCGTAGCCTCCCCGACCACCCCGAAAGGCACTCGGAGGCGGACAGGCCTCCCCGAAAGGTACTCGGAGGCGGCCTGGCCTCCCCGAAAGGCACTCGGAGCCTGCACAACCGCCCCGAAAGACACTCGGAGCTGCCCGACCACCCCAAAAGGCTCTCGGAGCCTACTCGGCCGCCCCGAAAGGCACTCGGAGGAGACCCGGCCGTCTCCAAAGGCACTCGGAGCCTGTACGACAGCCCCGAAAGACACTCGGAGCCTGCCCGACCACCCCAAAAGGCTCTCGGAGCCTACTCGGCCGCCCCGAAAGGCACTCGGAGCCTTCCCCTCCGCCCCGAAAGGCACTCGGAGGTGGCCCGGCCTCCCCGAAAGGCACTCGGAGCCTCCCAGGCCGCCCCGAAAGGCACTCGGAGCCTCCCAGGCCACCCCGAAAGGCACTCGGAGCCTCCCCGGCAGCCCCGAAAGGCACTCGGAGGCGGCCCGGCCGCCCACAAAGGCACTCGGAGCCTCCCCGGCCTCCCCGAAAGGCACTCGGAGCCTTCCCCTCTGCCCCGAAAGGCACTCGTAGGCGACCCGGCCGCCTCCAAAGGCACTCGGAGCCTGCACGACCGCCCCGAAAGACACTCGGAGCCTGCCCGACCACCCCAAAAGGCTCTCGGAGCTAACTCGGCCGCCCCGAAAGGCAGTCGGAGCCAGCCCAGCAGCCCCGAAATGCACTTTAAGGGGGAACGGCCGCCCACAAAGGCACTCGGAGCCTCCCCGGCCGCCCCGAAAGGCAGTCGGAGCCTCCCCGGACCCGCCGAATGGCACTCGGAGCCTGCCTGGCTGCCCCGAAAGGCACTCGGAGCCTCCCCGGCCGTCCCGAAAGGCACTCGGAGCCTCCCCGACCAACCCGAAAGGCACTGGGAACCTCCCCGGCCGCCCCGAAAGGCACTCGGAGCCTGCCCGGCCTCCCCGAAAGGCACTCGGAGGCGGCCCGGCCTCCCCGAAAGGCACTCGGAGCCTCCCCGGCCGCCTCGAAAGGCACTCGGAGCCTCCCAGGCCACCCCGAAAGGCACTCGGAGCCTCCCCGGCCGCCCCGAAAGGCACTCGGAGGCGGCCCGGCCTCCCCGAAAGGCACTCGGAGGCGGACCAGCCGCGCTGAAAGGCTCTCATAGGCGGCCCGGCCGCCCCGAATGGCACTCGGATGCGGCCCGGCCGCCCCGAAAGGCACTCGGAGCCTCCCCGGCCGTTCCGAAAGGCACTCGGAGCCTCCCCGGCCGTCCCGAAAGGTACTCGGAGCCTCCCAGGCCACCCCGAAAGGCACTCGGAGCCGGCTCGGCCTCCCCGAAAGGCACTCGGAGCCTCCCCGGCTGCCCCGAAAGGCACTCGGAGCCTTCCCCTCCGCCCCGAAAGGCACTCGGAGGCGGCCCGGCCTCCCCGAAAGGCACTCGGAGCCTCCCAGGCCGCCTCGAAAGGCACTCGGAGCCTCCCAGGCCACCCCGAAAGGCACTCGGAGCCTCCCCGGCCGCCCCGAAAGGCACTCGGAGGCGGCCCGGCCGCCCACAAAGGCACTCGGAGCCTCCCCGGCCTCCCCGAAAGGCACTCGGAGCCTTCCCCTCCGCCCCGAAAGGCACTCATAGGCGACCCGGCCGCCTCCAAAGGCACTCGGAGCCTGCACGACCGCCCCGAAAGACACTCGGAGCCTGCCCAACCACCCCAAAAGGCTCTCGGAGCTTACTCGGCCGCCCCGAAAGGCAGTCGGAGCCAGCCCAGCAGCCCCGAAATGCACTTTAAGGGGGAACGGCCGCCCACAAAGGCAATCGGAGCCTCCCCGGCCACCCCGAAAGGCAGTCGGAGCCTCCCCGGCTGCCCCGAAAGGCACTCGGAGCCTGCCTGGCTGCCCCGAAAGCCACTCGGAGCCTCCCCGGCCACCCCAAAAGGCACTCGGAGCCTCCCCGACCAACCCGAAAGGCACTCGGAACCTCCCCGGCCGCCCCGAAAGGCACTCGGAGCCGGCCCGGCCGCCCCGAAAGGCACTCGGAGGCATCACGGCCGTCCCGAAAGGCACTCGGAGCCTCCACGGCCGCCCCGAAAGGCACTCGGAGCCTCCCCGGCCGCCCCAAAAGGCACTCGGAGGCGGCCCGGCCTCCCCGAAAGGCACTCGGAGCCTCCCCGGCCGCCTCGAAAGGCACTCGGAGCCTCCCAGGCCACCCTGAAAGACACTCGGAGCCTCCCCGGCCTCCCCGAAAGGCACTCGGAGGCGGCCCGGCCTCCACGAAAGGCACTCGGAGGCGGACAAGCCGCGCTGAAAGGCTCTCAGAGGCGGCCCGGCCGCCCCGAAAGGCACTCGGAGCCTCCCCGGCCGCCCCGAAAGGCACTCGGAGCCTCACCAGCCTCCCCGAAAGGCACTCAGAGCCTCCCCGGCCGCCCCAAAAGGCACTCGGAGGCGGCCCGGCCGCCCCGAAAGGCACTCGGAGCCAGCCCAGCAGCCCCGAAATGCACTTTATGAGGGAACGGCCGCACCGAAAGGCACTCGGAGCCTTCCTGGATGCCCCGAAAGGCACTCAGAGCCTCCCCGGACGCCCCGAAAGGCACTCGGAGCCTCCCCGGCTGCACCGAAAGGCACTCGGAGCCTCCCCGGACGCCCACAAAGGCACTCGGAGCCACCCGGGCGGCCCACAAAGGCACTCGGAGCCTCCCCGGACGCCTCGAAAGGCACTCGGAGGCGGCCCGGCTGCCCCGAAAGGCACTTGGAGCCTCCCCGGCTGCCCCGAAAGGCACTCGGAGCCTTCCTAGCCGCCCCGAAAGGCACTCGGAGCCTGCCCGGCCGCCCCGAAAGGCACTCGGAGGCGGCCCGGCCGCCCCGAAATGCACTCGGAGCCTCCCCGGCCGCCCCGAAAGGCACTCGGAGCCTCCCCGGACGCCCCGAAAGGCAGTCGGAGCCTCCCCGGACGCCCCGAAAGGCACTCGGAGCCTCCCCGGCCGTCCCGAAAGGTACTCGGAGCCTCCCCGGCCACCCCGAAAGGCACTCGGAGGCGGCCCGGCCTCCCCGAAAGGCACTCGGAGGCGGTCCGGCCTCCCTGAAAGGCACTCGGAGCCTCCCCGGCCGCCTCGAAAGGCACTCGGAGCCTCCCCGGCCACCCCCGAAAGGCACTCGGAGCCGGCTCGGCCATCCCAAAAGGCACTCAGAGCCAGCCCGGCCTCCCCGAAAGGCACTCGGAGCCTCCACGGCTGCCCCGAAAGGCACTCGGAGCCTTCCCCTCCGCCCCGAAAGGCACTCGGAGGCGGCCTGGCCTCCCCAAAAGGCACTCGGAGCCTCCCCGGCCGCCCCGAAAGGCACTCGGAGCCTCCCAGGCCACCCCGAAAGGCACTCGGAGCCTCCCCGGCTGCCCCGAAAGGCACTCGGAGGCGGCCCGGCCGCCCACAAAGGCACTCGGAGCCTCCCCGGCCTCCCCGAAAGGCACTCGGAGCCTTCCCCTCCGCCCCGAAAGGCACTCGTAGGCGACCCGGCCGCCACCAAAGGCACTCGGAGCCTGCACGACCGCCTCCAAAGACACTCGGAGCCTGCCCGACCACCCCAAAAGACTCTCGGAGCTAACTCGGCCGCCCCGAAAGGCAGTCGGAGCCCGCCCAGCAGCCCCGAAATGCACTTTAAGGGGGAACGGCCGCCCACAAAGGCACTCGGAGCCTCCCCGGCCGCCCCGAAAGGCAGTCGGAGCCTCCCCGGCCGCCCCGAAAGGCACTTGGAGCCTGCCCGGCCGCCCCGAAAGGCACTCGGAGCCTCCCCGGCCGCCCCAAAAGGCACTCGGAGCCTCCCCGACCAACCCGAAAGGCACTCGGAACCTCCCCGGCCGCCCCGAAAGGCACTCGGAGCCGGCCCGGCCGCCCCGAAAGGCACTCGGAGGCATCACGGCCGTCCCGAAAGGTACTCGGAGCCTCCACGGCCGCCCCGAAAGGCACTCAGAGCCTGCCCGGCCGCCCCGAAAGGCACTCGGAGGCGGCCCGGCCTCACTGAAAGGCACTCGGAGCCTCCCCGGCCGCCTCGAAAGGCGCTCGGAGCCTCCCAGGCCACCCCCGAAAGGCACTCGGAGCCTCCCCGGCCGCCCCGAAAGGCACTCGGAGGCGGCCCGGCCTCCCCGAAAGGCACTCGGAGGCGGACCAGCCGCGCTGAAAGGCTCTCAGAGGCGGCCCGGCCGCCCCGAAAGGCACTCGGAGCCTCCCCGGCCGCCCCGAAAGGCACTCGGAGCCTCACCAGCCTCCCCGAAAGGCACTCAGAGCCTCCCCGGCCGCCCCAAAAGGCACTCGGAGGCAGCCCGGCCGCCCCGAAAGGCACTCGGAGCCAGTCCAGCAGCCCCGAAATGCACTTTATGAGGGAACGGCCGCACCGAAAGGCACTCGGAGCCTTCCTGGATGCCCCGAAAGGCACTCAGAGCCTCCCCGGACGCCCCGAAAGGCACTCGGAGCCTCCCCGGCTGCACCGAAAGGCACTCGGAGCCTCCCCGGACGCCCACAAAGGCACTCGGAGCCACCCGGGCGGCCCACAAAGGCACTCGGAGCCTCCCCGGACGCCCCGAAAGGCACTCGGAGGCGGCCCGGCTGCCCCGAAAGGCACTTGGAGCCTCCCCGGCTGCCCCGAAAGGCACTCGGAGCCTTCCTAGCCACCCCGAAAGGCACTCGGAGCCTGCCCGGCCGCCCCGAAAGGCACTCGGAGGCGGCCCGGCCGCCCCGAAAGGCACTCGGAGCCTCCCCGGCCGCCCCGAAAGGCACTCGGAGCCTCCCCGGACGCCCCGAAAGGCAGTCGGAGCCTCCCCGGACGCCCCGAAAGGCACTCGGAGCCTCCCCGGCCGTCCCGAAAGGTACTCGGAGCCTCCCCGGCCACCCCGAAAGGCACTCGGAGGCGGCCCGGCCTCCCCGAAAGGCACTCGGAGGCGGTCCGGCCTCCCTGAAAGGCACTCGGAGCCTCCCCGGCCGCCTCGAAAGGCACTCGGAGCCTCCCCGGCCACCCCCGAAAGGCACTCGGAGCCGGCTCGGCCATCCCAAAAGGCACTCAGAGCCAGCCCGGCCTCCCCGAAAGGCACTCGGAGCCTCCACGGCTGCCCCGAAAGGCACTCGGAGCCTTCCCCTCCGCCCCGAAAGGCACTCGGAGGCGGCCTGGCCTCCCCAAAAGGCACTCGGAGCCTCCCCGGCCGCCCCGAAAGGCACTCGGAGCCTCCCAGGCCACCCCGAAAGGCACTCGGAGCCTCCCCGGCTGCCCCGAAAGGCACTCGGAGGCGGCCCGGCCGCCCACAAAGGCACTCGGAGCCTCCCCGGCCTCCCCGAAAGGCACTCGGAGCCTTCCCCTCCGCCCCGAAAGGCACTCGTAGGCGACCCGGCCGCCACCAAAGGCACTCGGAGCCTGCACGACCGCCTCCAAAGACACTCGGAGCCTGCCCGACCACCCCAAAAGACTCTCGGAGCTAACTCGGCCGCCCCGAAAGGCAGTCGGAGCCCGCCCAGCAGCCCCGAAATGCACTTTAAGGGGGAACGGCCGCCCACAAAGGCACTCGGAGCCTCCCCGGCCGCCCCGAAAGGCAGTCGGAGCCTCCCCGGCTGCCCCGAAAGGCACTTGGAGCCTGCCCGGCCGCCCCGAAAGGCACTCGGAGCCTCCCCGGCCGCCCCAAAAGGCACTCGGAGCCTCCCCGACCAACCCGAAAGGCACTCGGAACCTCCCCGGCCGCCCCGAAAGGCACTCGGAGCCGGCCCGGCCGCCCCGAAAGGCACTCGGAGGCATCACGGCCGTCCCGAAAGGTACTCGGAGCCTCCACGGCCGCCCCGAAAGGCACTCAGAGCCTGCCCGGCCGCCCCGAAAGGCACTCGGAGGCGGCCCGGCCTCACTGAAAGGCACTCGGAGCCTCCCCGGCCGCCTCGAAAGGCGCTCGGAGCCTCCCAGGCCACCCCCGAAAGGCACTCGGAGCCTCCCCGGCCGCCCCGAAAGGCACTCGGAGGCGGCCCGGCCTCCCCGAAAGGCACTCGGAGGCGGACCAGCCGCGCTGAAAGGCTCTCAGAGGCGGCCCGGCCGCGCCGAAAGGCACTCGGAGCCTCCCCGGCCTCCCCAAATGGCACTCGGAGCCTGCACGGCCGCCCCGAAAGGCACTCGGAGCCTCCCCGGCCGCCCCAAAAGGCACTCGGAGCGGGCCCGGCCGCCCCGAAAGGCACTCGGAGCCTCCCCGGCCGCCCCGAAAGGCAGTCGGAGCCTCCCCGGCTGCCCCGAAAGGCACTTTATGGGGGAACGGCCTCCCCGAAAGGCACTCGGAGCCTCCACGGCCGCCCCGAAAGGCACTCGGAGGCGGCCCGGCCGCCCCGAAAGGCACTCGGAGCCTCCCCGGCCGCCCCGAAAGCCACTCGGAGCCTCCCCGGCCGCCCCGAAAGGCACTCGGAGCCCCCCCGGCCGTCCCGAAAGGTACTCGGAGCCTCCCCGGCCGCCCCGAAAGGCACTCGGAGGCGGCCCGGCCGCCCCAAAAGGCACTCGGAGGCGGCCCGGTCTCCCCGAAAGGCACTCGGAGCCTCCCCGACCGCCCCGAAAGGCACTCGGAGGCGGCCCGGCCGCCCCGAAAGGCACTCGGAGCCTCCCCGGCCGCCCCGAAAGCCACTCGGAGCCTCCCCGGCCGCCCCGAAAGGCACTCGGAGCCTCCCCGGCCGTCCCGAAAGGTACTCGGAGCCTCCCCGGCCGCCCCGAAAGGCACTCGGAGGCGGCCCGGCCTCCCCGAAAGGCACTCGGAGGCGGCCCGGTCTCCCCGAAAGGCACTCGGAGGCGGCCCGGTCTCCCCGAAAGGCACTCGGAGCCTCCCCGACCGCCTCGAAAGGCACTCGGAGCCAGCCCGGCCTCCCCGAAAGGCACTCGGAGCCTCCCCGGCTGCCCCGAAAGGCACTCGGAGCCTTCCCCTCCGCCCCGAAAGGCACTCGGAGGCGGCCCGGCCTCCCCGAAAGGCACTCGGAGCCTCTCCGGCCGCCCCGAAAGGCACTCGGAGTCTCCCAGGCCACCCCGAAAGGCACTCGGAGCCTCCCCGGCCGCCCCGAAAGGCACTCGGAGCCTCCCCGGCCGCCCCAAAAGGCACTCGGAGCCTCCCCGGCCTCCCCGAAAGGCACTCGGAGCCTTCCCCTCCGCCCCGAAAGGCACTCGTAGGCGACTCGGCCGCCTCCAAAGGCACTCGGAGCCTGCACGACCACCCCGAAAGACACTCGGAGCCTGCCCGACCACCCCAAAAGGCTCTCGGAGCCTACTCGGCTGCCCCGAAAGGCAGTTGGAGCCACCCCAGCAGCCCCGAAATGCACTTTAAGGGGGAACGGCCGCCCCGAAAGGCACTCGGAGCCTCCCCGGCCGCCCCGAAAGGCAGTCGGAGCCTCCCCGGCCGCCCCGAAAGGCACTCGGAGCCTGCCCGGCCGCCCCGAAAGCCACTCGGAGCCTCCCCGGCCACCCCAAAAGGCACTCGGAGCCTCCCCGACCACCCCGAAAGGCACTCGGAACCTCCCCGGCCGCCCCAAAAGGCACTCGGAGCCTCCCCGGCCGCCTCGAAAGGCACTCGGAGCCTCCCAGGCCACCCCGAAAGGCACTCGGAGGCATCACGGCCGTCCCGAAAGGTACTCGGAGCCTCCCCGGCCACCCACAAAGGCACTCGGAGCCTCCCCGGCTGCCCCAAAAGGCACTCGGAGCCTTTCCCTCCGCCCCGAAAGGCACTCGGAGGCGGCCCGGCCTCCCCCAAAGGCACTCGGAGCCAGCCCGGCCTCCCCGAAAGGCACTCGGAGCCTCCCCGGCCTCCCCGAATGGCACTCGGAGCCTGCACGGCCGCCCCGAAAGGCACTCGGAGCCTCCCCGGCCGCCCCGAAAGGCACTCGGAGCCTCACCAGCCTCCCCGAAAGGCACTCAGAGCCTCCCCGGCCGCCACAAAAGGCACTCGGAGCGGGCCCGGCCGCCCCGAAAGGCACTCTGAGGCGTACCGGCCTCCCCCAAAGGCACTCGGAGCCTCCCCGGCCGCCTCGAAATGCACTTTATGGGGGAACGGCCGCCCCGAATGGCACTCGGAGCCTCCCCGGCCGCCCCGAAAGGCACTCGGAGCCTCCCCGGCCGCCCCGAAAGGCACTCGGAGCCTCCCCGGACGCCCCGAAAGGCACTCGGAGCCTCCCCGGACGCCCCGAAAGGCACTCGGAGCCTGCCCGGACGCCCCGAAAGGCACTCGGAGCCTCCCCGGCCGTCCCGAAAGGTACTCGGAGCCTCCCCGGCCGCCCCGAAAGGCACTCGGAGGCGGCCCGGCCTCCCCGAAAGGCACTCGGAGCCTCCCCGACCGCCTCGAAAGGCACTCGGAGCCTCCCAGGCCACCCCGAAAGGCACTCGGAGCTGGCTCGGCCATCCCAAAAGGCACTCGGAGCCAGCCCGGCCTCCCCGAAAGGCACTCGGAGCCTCCCCGGCTGCCCCGAAAGGCACTCGTAGGCGGCTCAGCCTCCCCGAAAGGCACTCGGAGCCTCCCCGGCCGCCCCGAAAGGCACTCGGAGCCTCCCAGGACACCCCGAAAGGCACTCGGAGCCTTCCCCTCCGCCCCGAAAGGCACTCGGAGGCGGCCCGGCCTCCCCGAAAGGCACTCGGAGCCTCCCCGGCCGCCCCGAAAGGCACTCGGAGCCTCCCAGGACACCCCGAAAGGCACTCGGAGCCTCCCCGGCCGCCCCAAAAGGCACTCGGAGCCTCCCCGGCCTCCCCGAAAGGCACTCGGAGCCTTCCCCTCCGCCCCGAAAGGCACTCATAGGCGACCCAGCCGCCTCCAAAGGCACTCGGAGCCTGCACGACCGCCCCGAAAGACACTCGGAGCCTGCCCGACCACCCCAAAAGACTCTCGGAGCCTACTCGGCCGCCCCGAAAGACACTCGGAGCCTGCCCGACCACCCCAAAAGACTCTCGGAGCCTACTCGGCCGCCCCGAAAGGCAGTCGGAGCCAGTCCAGCAGCCCCAAAATGCACTTTAAGGGGGAACGGCCGCCCACAAAGGCACTCGGAGCCTTCCCCTCCGCCCCGAAAGCCACTCGGAGCCTCCCCGGCCACCCCAAAAGGCACTCGGAGCCTCCCCGACCACCCCGAAAGGCACTCGGAACCTCCCCGGCCGTCCCGAAAGGCACTCGGAGGCGGCCCGGCCGCCCCAAAAGGCACTCGGAGCCTCCCCGGCCGCCCCGAAAGGCACTCGGAGGCATCACGGCCGTCCCGAAAGGTACTCGGAGGCTCCCCGGCTGCCCCGAAAGGCACTTGGAGGCGGCCCGGCCTCCCCGAAAGGCACTCGGAGGCGGCCCGGCCTCCCCGAAAGGCACTCGGAGACTCCCCGGCCGCCCCCAAAGGCACTCGGAGCCTCCCAGGCCACCCCGAAAGGCACTCGAAGCCTCCCCGGCCGCCCCGAAAGGCACTCGGAGGCGGCCCGGCCGCCCACAAAGGCACTCGGAGCCTCCCCGGCCTCCCCGAAAGGCACTCGGAGCCTGCACGACCGCCCCGAAAGACACTCGTAGGCGACCCGGTCGCCTCCAAAGGCACTCGGAGCCTGCACGACCGCCCCGAAAGGCACTCGGAGCTGGCCCGGCTGCCCCGAAAGGCACTCGGAGCCTCCCCGGCCCCCCCGAACGGCACTCGGAGGTGGCCCGACCACCCCGAAAGGCACTCGGAGGCGGCCCGGCCGCCCCCAAAGGCACTCGGAGCCTCCCCGGCCTCCCCAAATGGCACTCGGAGCCTGCACGGCCGCCCCGAAAGGCACTCGGAGCCTCCCCGGCCGCCCCGAAAGGCACTCGGAGCCTCACCAGCCTCCCCGAAAGGCACTCAGAGCCTCCCCGGCCGCCCCAAAAGGCACTCGGAGCCTTACTGGCCGCCCCAAAAGGCACTCGGAGCCTCCCCGGCCGCACCAAAAGGCAGTCGGAGCCAGCCCAGCAGGCCCAAAATGCACTTTATGGGGGAACGGCCTCCCCGAAAGGCACTCGGAGCCTCCACGGCCGCCCCGAAAGGCACTCGGAGGCGGCCCGGCCGCCCCGAAAGGCACTCGGAGCCTCCCCGGCCGTCCCGAAAGGTACTCGGAGCCTCCCCGGCCGCCCCGAAAGGCACTCGGAGGCGGCCCGGTCTCCCCGAAAGGCACTCGGAGCCTCCCCGGCCGCCTCGAAAGGCACTCGGAGCCTGACCGACCGCCCCGAAAGGCACTCGGAGCCTCCCCGGCTGCCTCGAAAGGCACTCGGAGCCTTCCCCTCCGCCCCGAAAGGCACTCGGAGGCGGCCCGGCCTCCCCGAAAGCCACTCGGAGCCTGCACGACCACCCCGAAAGACACTCGGAGCCTGCCCGACCACCCCAAAAGGCTCTCGGAGCCTACTCGGCTGCCCCGAAAGGCAGTTGGAGCCACCCCAGCAGCCCCGAAATGCACTTTAAGGGGGAACGGCCGCCCCGAAAGGCACTCGGAGCCTCGCCGGCCGCCCCGAAAGGCAGTCGGAGCCTCCCCGGCCGCCCCGAAAGGCACTCGGAGCCTCCCCGGCCGCCCCGAAAGGCACTCGGAGCCTGCCCGGCCGCCCCGAAAGCCACTCGGAGCCTCCCCGGCCACCCCAAAAGGCACTCGGAGCCTCCCCGACCACCCCGAAAGGCACTCGGAACCTCCCCGGCCGCCCCGAAAGGCACTCGGAGCCTCCCCGGCCGCCCCAAAAGGCACTCAGAGCCGGCCCGGCCACCCCGAAAGGCACTCGGAGGCATCACGGCCGTCCCGAAAGGTACTCGGAGCCTCCCCGGCCACCCACAAAGGCACTCGGAGCCTCCCCGGCTGCCCCAAAAGGCACTCGGAGCCTTCCCCTCCGCCCCGAAAGGCACTCGGAGGCGGCCCGGCCTCCCCCAAAGGCACTCGGAGCCAGCCCGGCCTCCCCGAAAGGCACTCGGAGCCTCCCCGGCCTCCCCGAATGGCACTCGGAGCCTGCACGGCCGCCCCCAAAAGGCACTCGGAGCCTCCCCGGCCGCCCCGAAAGGCACTCGGAGCCTCACCAGCCTCCCCGAAAGGCACTCAGAGCCTCCCCGGCCGCCACAAAAGGCACTCGGAGCGGGCCCGGCCGCCCCGAAAGGCACTCTGAGGCGTACCGGCCTCCCCGAAAGGCAGTCGGAGCCTCCCCGGCCGCCTCGAAATGCACTTTATGGGGGAACGGCCGCACCGAAAGGCACTCGGAGCCTCCACGGCCGCCCCGAAAGGCACTCGGAGCCTCCCCGGACGCCCCGAAAGGCACTCGGAGCCTGCCCGGACGCCCCCAAAGGCACTCGGAGCCTCCCCGGCCGTCCCGAAAGGCACTCGGAGCCTCCCCGGCCGCCCCGAAAGGCACTCGGAGGCGGCCCGGCCTCCCCGAAAGGCACTCGGAGGCGGCCCGGCCTCCCCGAAAGGCACTCGGAGCCTCCCCGGCCGCCTCGAAAGGCACTCGGAGCCTCCCAGGCCACCCCGAAAGGCACTCGGAGCTGGCTCGGCCATCCCAAAAGGCACTCGGAGCCAGCCCGGCCTCCCCGAAAGGCACTCGGAGCCTCCCCGGCTGCCCCGAAAGGCACTCGTAGGCGGCCCAGCCTCCCCGAAAGGCACTCGGAGCCTCCCCGGCCGCCCCGAAAGGCACTCGGAGCCTCCCAGGACACCCCGAAAGGCACTCGGAGCCTCCCCGGCCTCCCCGAAAGGCACTCGGAGCCTTCCCCTCCGCCCCGAAAGGCACTCGGAGGCGGCCCGGCCGCGCCGAAAGGCACTCGGAGCCTCCCCGGCCTCCCCGAAAGGCACTCGGAGCCTCCCAGGACACCCCGAAAGGCACTCGGAGGAGACCCGGCCGCCCCGAAAGGCACTCGGAGCCTCCCCGGCCTCCCCAAAAGGCACTCGGAGCCTCCCCGGCCTCCCCGAAAGGCACTCGGAGCCTTCCCCTCCGCCCCGAAAGGCACTCATAGGCGACCCGGCCGCCTCCAAAGGCACTCGGAGCCTGCACGACCGCCCCGAAAGACACTCGGAGCCTACCCGACCACCCCAAAAGGCTCTCGGAGCCTACTCGGCCGCCCCGAAAGGCAGTCGGAGCCAGTCCAGCAGCCCCGAAATGCACTTTAAGGGGGAACGGCCGCCCACAAAGGCACTCGGAGCCTCCCCGGCCGCCCCGAAAGGCACTCGGAGCCTCCCCGGCTGCCCCGAAAGGCACTCGGAGCCTGCCCGGCAGCCCCGAAAGCCACTCGGAGCCTCCCCGGACGCCCACAAAGGCACTCGGAGCCTCCCCGGCCTCCCCGAAAGGCACTCGGAGCCTTCCCCTCCGCCCCGAAAGGCACTCGTAGGCGACCCGGTCGCCTCGAAAGGCACTCGGAGCCTGCACGACCGCCCCGAAAGGCACTCGGAGCTGGCCAGGCTGCCCCGAAAGGCACTCGGAGCCTCCCCGGCCGCCCCGAAAGGCACTAGGATGCGGCCCGCTCCCCCCGAAAGGCACTCGGAGCCTCCCCCGACACCCCGAAAGGCACTCGGAGCCTGCCCAGCCACCCCGAAAGGCACTCGGAGCCTGCCGAGCCACCCCGAAAGGCACTCGGAGCCTCCCCGGCCTCCCCGAAAGGCACTCGGAGGCAGCCCGGCTGACACGAAAGGCACTCGGAGCCTCCCCGGACGCCCCAAAAGGCACTCGGAGAGGGGCCGGCAACCCCCAAAGGCACTCAGAGCGTCCACGGCCCCCCGAAAGGCACTCGGAGCCTCCCAGGCCGCCCCCAAGGGCACTCGGAACCTCCCCGGCCACCCCAAAAGGCACTCGGAGCCTCCCCAGCCTCCCCGAAAGGCACTCAGAGCCTCCCCGGATGCCCTGATAGGCACTCGGAACCTCCCAGGCCGCCACGAAAGGCACTCGGAGCCTCCCCAGTCGCACCGAAAGGCACTCGGAGCCTGCCCGGACGCCCACAAAGGCACTCGGAGGCGGCTCGGCCACCCACAAAGGCACTTGGAGCCTCCCCGGCCTCCCCGAAAGGCACTCGGAGCCCCCCCGGCCTCCCCGAAAGGCACTCGGAGCCTCCCCAGCCGCCCCAAAAGGCACTCGGAGCCTCGCAGGCCGCTCAAAAAGGCATTCGGAGCCTCCACGGTCGCCCTGAAAGGCACTCGGAGGCGGCCCGGCCACCCTGAAAGGTACTCGGAGCCTGCCCGGACGCCCCAAAAGGCACTCGGAGCCTCCCCGGCCGCACCAAAAGGCACTCTGTGGCGGCCCGGCCTCCCGGAAAGGCACTGGGACGGGCCCAGCTGCCTCGAAAGGCACTCGGAGGCAGTCCGGCCACCCACAAAGGCACTCGGAGCCTCCCCGCCGCCCACAAAGGCACTCGGAGCCTCCCCGGCCGCCCACAAAGGCACTCGGAGGCAACCTGACCGCCCACAAAGGCACTCGGAGCCTCCCCGGCCTCCCCGAAAGGCACTCGGAGGTGGCCCGGTTGCACCAAAAGGCACTTTGAGCCGGCCCGGTCGCCCCGAAAGGCACTCGGAGGCGGACCAGCCACCCCGAAAGGCACTCGGAGGCGGCCCGGCCACCCCGAAATGCACTCGGAGCCTCACTGGCCGCCCCGAAAGGCACTCAGAGCCTCCCCGGCCACCCACAAAGGCACTCGGAGCCTTGGCCTGCCCCCCCGAAAGGTACTTGAAGCCGGCCCGGCCACCCGGAAAGCCACTCGGAGGCGGCCCCAGCCGCCCCGAAAGGCACTCGGAGGCGGCCCGGCCTCCCCGAAAGGCACTCGGAGCCTCCCCGGCTGCCCCGAAAGGCACTCGGAGCCTGCCCGGCTGCCCCGAAAGGCACTCGGAGCCTCCCCGACCTTCCACAAATGCACTCGGAGCCTCCCCGGCCGCCCCGAAAGGCACTCGGAGCCTTCCCAGCCTCCTAGAAAGGCACTCGGAACATCATCGGATGCCCCGAAAGGCACTCGGAGCCTCCACGGCCGCCCCGAAAGGCACTCGGAGCCTCCCCGGCCGCCCCGAAAGGCACTCGGAGCCTGCCCGGCTGCCCCGAAAGGCACTCGGAACCTGCCCGACCTCCCACAAAGGCACTCGGAGCCTCCCCGGCCGCCCCGAAAGGCACTCAGACGCGGCCCGGCCACCCCGAAAGGCACTCGGAGCCTGCCCGGCCGCCCCAAAAGGCACTCGGAGCCTGCCCGGCCGCCTCGAAAGGCACTCGGAGACTCCCCGGCCTCCCCGAAAGGCACTCGGAGGTGGCCCGGTTGCACCAAAAGGCACTTTGAGCCGGCCCGGTCGCCCCGAAAGGCACTCGGAGGCGGACCAGCCACCCCGAAAGGCACTCGGAGGCGGCCCGGCCACCCCGAAATGCACTCGGAGCCTCACTGGCCGCCCCGAAAGGCACTCAGAGCCTCCCCGGCCACCCACAAAGGCACTCGGAGCCTTGGCCTGCCCCCCCGAAAGGTACTTGAAGCCGGCCCGGCCACCCGGAAAGCCACTCGGAGGCGGCCCCAGCCGCCCCGAAAGGCACTCGGAGGCGGCCCGGCCTCCCCGAAAGGCACTCGGAGCCTCCCCGGCTGCCCCGAAAGGCACTCGGAGCCTGCCCGGCTGCCCCGAAAGGCACTCGGAGCCTCCCCGACCTTCCACAAATGCACTCGGAGCCTCCCCGGCCGCCCCGAAAGGCACTCGGAGCCTTCCCAGCCTCCTAGAAAGGCACTCGGAACATCATCGGATGCCCCGAAAGGCACTCGGAGCCTCCCCGGCCGCCCCAAAAGGCACTCGGAGCCTCCCCGGCCGCCCCGAAAGGCACTCGGAGCCTGCCCGGCCGCCCCGAAATGCACTCGGAACCTGCCCGACCTCCCACAAAGGCACTCGGAGCCTCCCCGGCCGCCCCGAAAGGCACTCAGACGCGGCCCGGCCACCCCGAAAGGCACTCGGAGCCTGCCCGGCCGCCCCAAAAGGCACTCGGAGCCTGCCCGGCCGCCTCGAAAGGCACTCGGAGACTCCCCGGCCGCCCCAAAAGGCACTCGGAGCCTCCCCGGCCGCCCCAAAAGGCACTCGGAGTCTCCCCGGCTGCCCACAAAGGCACTCGGAGCCTGCCCGGCCACCCCCAAAGGCACTCAGAGCGTCGCCGGCCCCCCGAAAGGCACTCGGAGCCTCCCCAGATGCCCCGAAAGGCACTCGGAGCCTCCCCGGCCGCCCCCAAGGGCACTCGGAGGCAGCCCGGCCACCCCGAAAGGCACTCGGAGCCTACTCGGCCACCCCGAAAGGCACTCGGAGCCTTCCCGGATGCCCCGAAAGGCACTCAGAGCCTCCCCGGACGCCCCGAAAGGCACTCGGAGCCTCCCCGGCTGCACCGAAAGGCACTCGGAGCCTCCCCGGACGCCCCGAAAGGCACTCCGAGCCTCCCCGGCCGCCCACAAAGGCACTCGGAGCCACCCGGGCGGCCCACAAAGGCACTCGGAGCCTCCCCGGCCACCCCGAATGGCACTCGGAGCTGGCCCGGCCTCCCCGAAAGGCACTCGGTGCCAGCTCTGCCGTCCCAAAAGCCACTCGGAACCTCCCCGACCGCCCCGAAAGGCACTCGGAGCCTCCCTGGCCGCCCCGAAAGGCACTCGGAGCCTCCCCGGCCGCCCCCAAAGGCACTCGGAGCCTGCCTGGACGCCCACAAAGGCACTCGGAGCCTCCCGACCGCCCCGAAAGGCACTCGGAGCCTCCCCGGCCACCCCGAAAGGCACTCAGAGCCTGCCCGGCCGCTCCGAAAGGCACTCGGAGCCTCCCCGGCTGCCCCGAAAGGCACTGGGAGGCAGCACGGCCGCCCTGAAAGGCACTCGGAGCCTCACCAGCCTCCCCGAAAGGCACTCGGAGCCTCCCCGGCCGCCCACAAAGGCACTCGGAGCCTCCCCGGCTGCCCCGAAAGGCACTCGGAGGCGGCCCGGCCGCCCCGAAAGGCACTCGGAGCCTCCCCGGCCGCCCCGAAAGGCACTCGGAGCCTCCCCGGACGCCCCGAAAGGCAGTCGGAGCCTCCCCGGACGCCCCGAAAGGCAGTCGGAGCCTCCCCGGCCGTCCCGAAAGGTACTCGGAGCCTCCCCGGCCACCCCGAAAGGCACTCGGAGGCGGCCCGGCCTCCCCGAAAGGCACTCGGAGGCGGTCCGGCCTCCCTGAAAGGCACTCGGAGCCTCCCCGGCCGCCTCGAAAGGCACTCGGAGCCTCCCAGGCCACCCCCGAAAGGCACTCGGAGCCGGCTCGGCCATCCCAAAAGGCACTCGGAGCCAGCCCGGCCTCCCCGAAAGGCACTCGGAGCCTCCACGGCTGCCCACAAAGGCACTCGGAGCCTTCCCCTCCGCCCCGAAAGGCACTCGGAGGCGGCCTGGCCTCCCCGAAAGGCACTCGGAGCCTCCCCGGCCGCCCCCAAAGGCACTCGGAGCCTCCCAGGCCACCCCGAAAGGCACTCGGAGCCTCCCCGGCTGCCCCGAAAGGCACTCGGAGGCGGCCCGGCCGCCCACAAAGGCACTCGGAGCCTCCCCGGCCTCCCCGAAAGGCACTCGGAGCCTTCCCCTCCGCCCCGAAAGGCACTCGTAGGCGACCCGGCCGCCACCAAAGGCACTCGGAGCCTGCACGACCGCCTCCAAAGACACTCGGAGCCTGCCCGACCACCCCAAAAGGCTCTCGGAGCTAACTCGGCCGCCCCGAAAGGCAGTCGGAGCCAGCCCAGCAGCCCCGAAATGCACTTTAAGGGGGAACGGCCGCCCACAAAGGCACTCGGAGCCTCCCCGGCCGCCCCGAAAGGCAGTCGGAGCCTCCCCGGCTGCCCCGAAAGGCACTTGGAGCCTGCCCGGCCGCCCCGAAAGGCACTCGGAGCCTCCCCGGCCGCCCCAAAAGGCACTCGGAGCCTCCCCGACCAACCCGAAAGGCACTCGGAACCTCCCCGGCCGCCCCGAAAGGCACTCGGAGCCTCCCCGGCCGCCCCGAAAGGCACTCGGAGGCATCACGGCCGTCCCGAAAGGTACTCGGAGCCTCCACGGCCGCCCCGAAAGGCACTCAGAGCCTGCCCGGCCGCCCCGAAAGGCACTCGGAGGCGGCCCGGCCTCACTGAAAGGCACTCGGAGCCTCCCCGGCCGCCTCGAAAGGCGCTCGGAGCCTCCCAGGCCACCCCCGAAAGGCACTCGGAGCCTCCCCGGCCGCCCCGAAAGGCACTCGGAGGCGGCCCGGCCTCCACGAAAGGCTCTCAGAGGCGGCCCGGCCGCGCCGAAAGGCACTCGGAGCCTCCCCGGCCTCCCCAAATGGCACTCGGAGCCTGCACGGCTGCCCCGAAAGGCACTCGGAGCCTCCCCGGCCGCCCCGAAAGGCACTCGGAGCCTCCCCGGCTGCCCCGAAAGGCACTTTATGGGGGAACGGCCTCCCCGAAAGGCACTCGGAGCCTCCACGGCCGCCCCGAAAGGCACTCGGAGGCGGCCCGGCCGCCCCGAAAGGTACTCGGAGCCTCCCCGGCCGCCCCGAAAGCCACTCGGAGCCTCCCCGGCCGCCCCGAAAGGCACTCGGAGCCCCCCCGGCCGTCCCGAAAGGTACTCGGAGCCTCCCCGGCCGCCCCGAAAGGCACTCGGAGGCGGCCCGGCCACCCCGAAAGGCACTCGGAGGCGGCCCGGTCTCCCCGAAAGGCACTCGGAGCCTCCCCGACCGCCCCGAAAGGCACTCGGAGGCGGCCCGGCCGCCCCGAAAGGCACTCGGAGCCTCCCCGGCCGCCCCGAAAGCCACTCGGAGCCTCCCCGGCCGCCCCGAAAGGCACTCGGAGGCGGACCAGCCACCCCGAAAGGCACTCGGAGGCGGCCCGGCCACCCCGAAATGCACTCGGAGCCTCACTGGCCGCCCCGAAAGGCACTCAGAGCCTCCCCGGCCACCCACAAAGGCACTCGGAGCCTTGGCCTGCCCCCCCGAAAGGTACTTGAAGCCGGCCCGGCCACCCGGAAAGCCACTCGGAGGCGGCCCCAGCCGCCCCGAAAGGCACTCGGAGGCGGCCCGGCCTCCCCGAAAGGCACTCGGAGCCTCCCCGGCTGCCCCGAAAGGCACTCGGAGCCTCCCCGGCTGCCCCGAAAGGCACTCGGAGCCTCCCCGACCTTCCACAAATGCACTCGGAGCCTCCCCGGCCGCCCCGAAAGGCACTCGGAGCCTTCCCAGCCTCCTAGAAAGGCACTCGGAACATCATCGGATGCCCCGAAAGGCACTCGGAGCCTCCACGGCCGCCCCGAAAGGCACTCGGAGCCTCCCCGGCCGCCCCGAAAGGCACTCGGAGCCTCGCCGGCCGCCCCGAAAGGCACTCGGAGCCTGCCCGGCTGCCCCGAAAGGCACTCGGAACCTGCCCGACCTCCCACAAAGGCACTCGGAGCCTCCCCGGCCGCCCCGAAAGGCACTCAGACGCGGCCCGGCCACCCCGAAAGGCACTCGGAGCCTGCCCGGCCGCCCCAAAAGGCACTCGGAGCCTGCCCGGCCGCCTCGAAAGGCACTCGGAGACTCCCCGGCCTCCCCGAAAGGCACTCGGAGGTGGCCCGGTTGCACCAAAAGGCACTTTGAGCCGGCCCGGTCGCCCCGAAAGGCACTCGGAGGCGGACCAGCCACCCCGAAAGGCACTCGGAGGCGGCCCGGCCACCCCGAAATGCACTCGGAGCCTCACTGGCCGCCCCGAAAGGCACTCAGAGCCTCCCCGGCCACCCACAAAGGCACTCGGAGCCTTGGCCTGCCCCCCCGAAAGGTACTTGAAGCCGGCCCGGCCACCCGGAAAGCCACTCGGAGGCGGCCCCAGCCGCCCCGAAAGGCACTCGGAGGCGGCCCGGCCTCCCCGAAAGGCACTCGGAGCCTCCCCGGCTGCCCCGAAAGGCACTCGGAGCCTGCCCGGCTGCCCCGAAAGGCACTCGGAGCCTCCCCGACCTTCCACAAATGCACTCGGAGCCTCCCCGGCCGCCCCGAAAGGCACTCGGAGCCTTCCCAGCCTCCTAGAAAGGCACTCGGAACATCATCGGATGCCCCGAAAGGCACTCGGAGCCTCCCCGGCCGCCCCGAAAGGCACTCGGAGCCTCGCCGGCCGCCCCGAAAGGCACTCGGAGCCTCCCCGGCCGCCCCGAAAGGCACTCGGAACCTGCCCGACCTCCCACAAAGGCACTCGGAGCCTCCCCGGCCGCCCCGAAAGGCACTCAGACGCGGCCCGGCCACCCCGAAAGGCACTCGGAGCCTGCCCGGCCGCCCCAAAAGGCACTCGGAGCCTGCCCGGCCGCCTCGAAAGGCACTCGGAGACTCCCCGGCCGCCCCAAAAGGCACTCGGAGCCTCCCCGGCCGCCCCAAAAGGCACTCGGAGTCTCCCCGGCTGCCCACAAAGGCACTCGGAGCCTGCCCGGCCACCCCCAAAGGCACTCAGAGCGTCGCCGGCCCCCCGAAAGGCACTCGGAGCCTCCCCAGATGCCCCGAAAGGCACTCGGAGCCTCCCCGGCCGCCCCCAAGGGCACTCGGAGGCAGCCCGGCCACCCCGAAAGGCACTCGGAGCCTACTCGGCCACCCCGAAAGGCACTCGGAGCCTTCCCGGATGCCCCGAAAGGCACTCAGAGCCTCCCCGGACGCCCCGAAAGGCACTCGGAGCCTCCCCGGCTGCACCGAAAGGCACTCGGAGCCTCCCCGGACGCCCCGAAAGGCACTCCGAGCCTCCCCGGCCGCCCACAAAGGCACTCGGAGCCACCCGGGCGGCCCACAAAGGCACTCGGAGCCTCCCCGGCCACCCCGAATGGCACTCGGAGCTGGCCCGGCCTCCCCGAAAGGCACTCGGTGCCAGCTCTGCCGTCCCAAAAGCCACTCGGAACCTCCCCGACCGCCCCGAAAGGCACTCGGAGCCTCCCTGGCCGCCCCGAAAGGCACTCGGAGCCTCCCCGGCCGCCCCCAAAGGCACTCGGAGCCTGCCTGGACGCCCACAAAGGCACTCGGAGCCTCCCGACCGCCCCGAAAGGCACTCGGAGCCTCCCCGGCCACCCCGAAAGGCACTCAGAGCCTGCCCGGCCGCTCCGAAAGGCACTCGGAGCCTCCCCGGCTGCCCCGAAAGGCACTGGGAGGCAGCACGGCCGCCCCGAAAGGCACTCGGAGCCTCACCAGCCTCCCCGAAAGGCACTCGGAGCCTCCCCGGCCGCCCACAAAGGCACTCGGAGCCTCCCCGGCTGCCCCGAAAGGCACTCGGAGGCGGCCCGGCCGCCCCGAAAGGCACTCGGAGCCTCCCCGGCCGCCCCGAAAGGCACTCGGAGCCTCCCCGGCCACCCCGAAAGGCACTCGGAGGCGGCCCGGCCTCCCCGAAAGGCACTCGGAGGCGGTCCGGCCTCCCTGAAAGGCACTCGGAGCCTCCCCGGCCGCCTCGAAAGGCACTCGGAGCCTCCCAGGCCACCCCCGAAAGGCACTCGGAGCCGGCTCGGCCATCCCAAAAGGCACTCGGAGCCAGCCCGGCCTCCCCGAAAGGCACTCGGAGCCTCCACGGCTGCCCACAAAGGCACTCGGAGCCTTCCCCTCCGCCCCGAAAGGCACTCGGAGGCGGCCTGGCCTCCCCGAAAGGCACTCGGAGCCTCCCCGGCCGCCCCCAAAGGCACTCGGAGCCTCCCAGGCCACCCCGAAAGGCACTCGGAGCCTCCCCGGCTGCCCCGAAAGGCACTCGGAGGCGGCCCGGCCGCCCACAAAGGCACTCGGAGCCTCCCCGGCCTCCCCGAAAGGCACTCGGAGCCTTCCCCTCCGCCCCGAAAGGCACTCGTAGGCGACCCGGCCGCCACCAAAGGCACTCGGAGCCTGCACGACCGCCTCCAAAGACACTCGGAGCCTGCCCGACCACCCCAAAAGGCTCTCGGAGCTAACTCGGCCGCCCCGAAAGGCAGTCGGAGCCAGCCCAGCAGCCCCGAAATGCACTTTAAGGGGGAACGGCCGCCCACAAAGGCACTCGGAGCCTCCCCGGCCGCCCCGAAAGGCAGTCGGAGCCTCCCCGGCTGCCCCGAAAGGCACTTGGAGCCTGCCCGGCCGCCCCGAAAGGCACTCGGAGCCTCCCCGGCCGCCCCAAAAGGCACTCGGAGCCTCCCCGACCAACCCGAAAGGCACTCGGAACCTCCCCGGCCGCCCCGAAAGGCACTCGGAGCCTCCCCGGCCGCCCCGAAAGGCACTCGGAGGCATCACGGCCGTCCCGAAAGGTACTCGGAGCCTCCACGGCCGCCCCGAAAGGCACTCAGAGCCTGCCCGGCCGCCCCGAAAGGCACTCGGAGGCGGCCCGGCCTCACTGAAAGGCACTCGGAGCCTCCCCGGCCGCCTCGAAAGGCGCTCGGAGCCTCCCAGGCCACCCCCGAAAGGCACTCGGAGCCTCCCCGGCCGCCCCGAAAGGCACTCGGAGGCGGCCCGGCCTCCACGAAAGGCTCTCAGAGGCGGCCCGGCCGCGCCGAAAGGCACTCGGAGCCTCCCCGGCCTCCCCAAATGGCACTCGGAGCCTGCACGGCTGCCCCGAAAGGCACTCGGAGCCTCCCCGGCCGCCCCGAAAGGCACTCGGAGCCTCCCCGGCTGCCCCGAAAGGCACTTTATGGGGGAACGGCCTCCCCGAAAGGCACTCGGAGCCTCCACGGCCGCCCCGAAAGGCACTCGGAGGCGGCCCGGCCGCCCCGAAAGGCACTCGGAGCCTCCCCGGCCGCCCCGAAAGCCACTCGGAGCCTCCCCGGCCGCCCCGAAAGGCACTCGGAGCCCCCCCGGCCGTCCCGAAAGGTACTCGGAGCCTCCCCGGCCGCCCCGAAAGGCACTCGGAGGCGGCCCGGCCTCCCCGAAAGGCACTCGGAGGCGGCCCGGTCTCCCCGAAAGGCACTCGGAGCCTCCCCGACCGCCCCGAAAGGCACTCGGAGGCGGCCCGGCCGCCCCGAAAGGCACTCGGAGCCTCCCCGGCCGCCCCGAAAGCCACTCGGAGCCTCCCCGGCCGCCCCGAAAGGCACTCGGAGGCGGACCAGCCACCCCGAAAGGCACTCGGAGGCGGCCCGGCCACCCCGAAATGCACTCGGAGCCTCACTGGCCGCCCCGAAAGGCACTCAGAGCCTCCCCGGCCACCCACAAAGGCACTCGGAGCCTTGGCCTGCCCCCCCGAAAGGTACTTGAAGCCGGCCCGGCCACCCGGAAAGCCACTCGGAGGCGGCCCCAGCCGCCCCGAAAGGCACTCGGAGGCGGCCCGGCCTCCCCGAAAGGCACTCGGAGCCTCCCCGGCTGCCCCGAAAGGCACTCGGAGCCTCCCCGGCTGCCCCGAAAGGCACTCGGAGCCTCCCCGACCTTCCACAAATGCACTCGGAGCCTCCCCGGCCGCCCCGAAAGGCACTCGGAGCCTTCCCAGCCTCCTAGAAAGGCACTCGGAACATCATCGGATGCCCCGAAAGGCACTCGGAGCCTCCACGGCCGCCCCGAAAGGCACTCGGAGCCTCCCCGGCCGCCCCGAAAGGCACTCGGAGCCTCGCCGGCCGCCCCGAAAGGCACTCGGAGCCTGCCCGGCTGCCCCGAAAGGCACTCGGAACCTGCCCGACCTCCCACAAAGGCACTCGGAGCCTCCCCGGCCGCCCCGAAAGGCACTCAGACGCGGCCCGGCCACCCCGAAAGGCACTCGGAGCCTGCCCGGCCGCCCCAAAAGGCACTCGGAGCCTGCCCGGCCGCCTCGAAAGGCACTCGGAGACTCCCCGGCCTCCCCGAAAGGCACTCGGAGGTGGCCCGGTTGCACCAAAAGGCACTTTGAGCCGGCCCGGTCGCCCCGAAAGGCACTCGGAGGCGGACCAGCCACCCCGAAAGGCACTCGGAGGCGGCCCGGCCACCCCGAAATGCACTCGGAGCCTCACTGGCCGCCCCGAAAGGCACTCAGAGCCTCCCCGGCCACCCACAAAGGCACTCGGAGCCTTGGCCTGCCCCCCCGAAAGGTACTTGAAGCCGGCCCGGCCACCCGGAAAGCCACTCGGAGGCGGCCCCAGCCGCCCCGAAAGGCACTCGGAGGCGGCCCGGCCTCCCCGAAAGGCACTCGGAGCCTCCCCGGCTGCCCCGAAAGGCACTCGGAGCCTGCCCGGCTGCCCCGAAAGGCACTCGGAGCCTCCCCGACCTTCCACAAATGCACTCGGAGCCTCCCCGGCCGCCCCGAAAGGCACTCGGAGCCTTCCCAGCCTCCTAGAAAGGCACTCGGAACATCATCGGATGCCCCGAAAGGCACTCGGAGCCTCCCCGGCTGCCCCGAAAGGCACTCGGAGCCTCGCCGGCCGCCCCGAAAGGCACTCGGAGCCTCCCCGGCCGCCCCGAAAGGCACTCGGAACCTGCCCGACCTCCCACAAAGGCACTCGGAGCCTCCCCGGCCGCCCCGAAAGGCACTCAGACGCGGCCCGGCCACCCCGAAAGGCACTCGGAGCCTGCCCGGCCGCCCCAAAAGGCACTCGGAGCCTGCCCGGCCGCCTCGAAAGGCACTCGGAGACTCCCCGGCCGCCCCAAAAGGCACTCGGAGTCTCCCCGGCCGCCCCAAAAGGCACTCGGAGTCTCCCCGGCTGCCCACAAAGGCACTCGGAGCCTGCCCGGCCACCCCCAAAGGCACTCAGAGCGTCGCCGGCCCCCCGAAAGGCACTCGGAGCCTCCCCAGATGCCCCGAAAGGCACTCGGAGCCTCCCCGGCCGCCCCCAAGGGCACTCGGAGGCAGCCCGGCCACCCCGAAAGGCACTCGGAGCCTACTCGGCCACCCCGAAAGGCACTCGGAGCCTTCCCGGATGCCCCGAAAGGCACTCAGAGCCTCCCCGGACGCCCCGAAAGGCACTCGGAGCCTCCCCGGCTGCACCGAAAGGCACTCGGAGCCTCCCCGGACGCCCCGAAAGGCACTCCGAGCCTCCCCGGCCGCCCACAAAGGCACTCGGAGCCACCCGGGCGGCCCACAAAGGCACTCGGAGCCTCCCCGGCCACCCCGAATGGCACTCGGAGCTGGCCCGGCCTCCCCGAAAGGCACTCGGTGCCAGCTCTGCCGTCCCAAAAGCCACTCGGAACCTCCCCGACCGCCCCGAAAGGCACTCGGAGCCTCCCTGGCCGCCCCGAAAGGCACTCGGAGCCTCCCCGGCCACCCTGAAAGGCACTCGGAGCCTCCCAGGCCGCCCCGAAAGGCACTCGGAGCCTCCCCGGCCGCCCCCAAAGGCACTCGGGGCCTGCCTGGACGCCCACAAAGGCACTCGGAGCCTCCCGACCGCCCCGAAAGGCACTCGGAGCCTCCCCGGCCACCCCGAAAGGCACTCAGAGCCTGCCCGGCCGCTCCGAAAGGCACTCGGAGCCTCCCCGGCTGCCCCGAAAGGCACTGGGAGGCAGCACGGCCGCCCCGAAAGGCACTCAGAGCCTCACCAGCCTCCCCGAAAGGCACTCGGAGCCTCCCAGGACACCCCGAAAGGCACTCGGAGCCTCCCCGGCTGCCCCGAAAGGCACTCGGAGGCGGCCCGGCCGCCCACAAAGGCACTCGGAGCCTCCCCGGCCTCCCCGAAAGGCACTCGGAGCCTTCCCCTCCGCCCCGAAAGGCACTCGTAGGCGACCCGGCCGCCACCAAAGGCACTCGGAGCCTGCACGACCGCCTCCAAAGACACTCGGAGCCTGCCCGACCACCCCAAAAGACTCTCGGAGCTAACTCGGCCGCCCCGAAAGGCAGTCGGAGCCCGCCCAGCAGCCCCGAAATGCACTTTAAGGGGGAACGGCCGCCCACAAAGGCACTCGGAGCCTCCCCGGCCGCCCCGAAAGGCAGTCGGAGCCTCCCCGGCTGCCCCGAAAGGCACTTGGAGCCTGCCCGGCCGCCCCGAAAGGCACTCGGAGCCTCCCCGGCCGCCCCAAAAGGCACTCGGAGCCTCCCCGACCAACCCGAAAGGCACTCGGAACCTCCCCGGCCGCCCCGAAAGGCACTCGGAGCCGGCCCGGCCGCCCCGAAAGGCACTCGGAGGCATCACGGCCGTCCCGAAAGGTACTCGGAGCCTCCACGGCCGCCCCGAAAGGCACTCAGAGCCTGCCCGGCCGCCCCGAAAGGCACTCGGAGGCGGCCCGGCCTCACTGAAAGGCACTCGGAGCCTCCCCGGCCGCCTCGAAAGGCGCTCGGAGCCTCCCAGGCCACCCCCGAAAGGCACTCGGAGCCTCCCCGGCCGCCCCGAAAGGCACTCGGAGGCGGCCCGGCCTCCCCGAAAGGCACTCGGAGGCGGACCAGCCGCGCTGAAAGGCTCTCAGAGGCGGCCCGGCCGCGCCGAAAGGCACTCGGAGCCTCCCCGGCCTCCCCAAATGGCACTCGGAGCCTGCACGGCCGCCCCGAAAGGCACTCGGAGCCTCCCCGGCCGCCCCAAAAGGCACTCGGAGCGGGCCCGGCCGCCCCGAAAGGCACTCGGAGCCTCCCCGGCCGCCCCGAAAGGCAGTCGGAGCCTCCCCGGCTGCCCCGAAAGGCACTTTATGGGGGAACGGCCTCCCCGAAAGGCACTCGGAGCCTCCACGGCCGCCCCGAAAGGCACTCGGAGGCGGCCCGGCCGCCCCGAAAGGCACTCGGAGCCTCCCCGGCCGCCCCGAAAGCCACTCGGAGCCTCCCCGGCCGCCCCGAAAGGCACTCGGAGCCCCCCCGGCCGTCCCGAAAGTTACTCGGAGCCTCCCCGGCCGCCCCGAAAGGCACTCGGAGGCGGCCCGGCCGCCCCAAAAGGCACTCGGAGGCGGCCCGGTCTCCCCGAAAGGCACTCGGAGCCTCCCCGACCGCCCCGAAAGGCACTCGGAGGCGGCCCGGCCGCCCCGAAAGGCACTCGGAGCCTCCCCGGCCGCCCCGAAAGCCACTCGGAGCCTCCCCGGCCGCCCCGAAAGGCACTCGGAGCCTCCCCGGCCGTCCCGAAAGGTACTCGGAGCCTCCCCGGCCGCCCCGAAAGGCACTCGGAGGCGGCCCGGCCTCCCCGAAAGGCACTCGGAGGCGGCCCGGTCTCCCCGAAAGGCACTCGGAGGCGGCCCGGTCTCCCCGAAAGGCACTCGGAGCCTCCCCGACCGCCTCGAAAGGCACTCGGAGCCAGCCCGGCCTCCCCGAAAGGCACTCGGAGCCTCCCCGGCTGCCCCGAAAGGCACTCGGAGCCTTCCCCTCCGCCCCGAAAGGCACTCGGAGGCGGCCCGGCCTCCCCGAAAGGCACTCGGAGCCTCTCCGGCCGCCCCGAAAGGCACTCGGAGTCTCCCAGGCCACCCCGAAAGGCACTCGGAGCCTCCCCGGCCGCCCCGAAAGGCACTCGGAGCCTCCCCGGCCGCCCCAAAAGGCACTCGGAGCCTCCCCGGCCTCCCCGAAAGGCACTCGGAGCCTTCCCCTCCGCCCCGAAAGGCACTCGTAGGCGACTCGGCCGCCTCCAAAGGCACTCGGAGCCTGCACGACCACCCCGAAAGACACTCGGAGCCTGCCCGACCACCCCAAAAGGCTCTCGGAGCCTACTCGGCTGCCCCGAAAGGCAGTTGGAGCCACCCCAGCAGCCCCGAAATGCACTTTAAGGGGGAACGGCCGCCCCGAAAGGCACTCGGAGCCTCCCCGGCCGCCCCGAAAGGCAGTCGGAGCCTCCCCGGCCGCCCCGAAAGGCACTCGGAGCCTGCCCGGCCGCCCCGAAAGCCACTCGGAGCCTCCCCGGCCACCCCAAAAGGCACTCGGAGCCTCCCCGACCACCCCGAAAGGCACTCGGAACCTCCCCGGCCGCCCCAAAAGGCACTCGGAGCCTCCCCGGCCGCCTCGAAAGGCACTCGGAGCCTCCCAGGCCACCCCGAAAGGCACTCGGAGGCATCACGGCCGTCCCGAAAGGTACTCGGAGCCTCCCCGGCCACCCACAAAGGCACTCGGAGCCTCCCCGGCTGCCCCAAAAGGCACTCGGAGCCTTTCCCTCCGCCCCGAAAGGCACTCGGAGGCGGCCCGGCCTCCCCCAAAGGCACTCGGAGCCAGCCCGGCCTCCCCGAAAGGCACTCGGAGCCTCCCCGGCCTCCCCGAATGGCACTCGGAGCCTGCACGGCCGCCCCGAAAGGCACTCGGAGCCTCCCCGGCCGCCCCGAAAGGCACTCGGAGCCTCACCAGCCTCCCCGAAAGGCACTCAGAGCCTCCCCGGCCGCCACAAAAGGCACTCGGAGCGGGCCCGGCCGCCCCGAAAGGCACTCTGAGGCGTACCGGCCTCCCCCAAAGGCACTCGGAGCCTCCCCGGCCGCCTCGAAATGCACTTTATGGGGGAACGGCCGCCCCGAATGGCACTCGGAGCCTCCCCGGCCGCCCCGAAAGGCACTCGGAGCCTCCCCGGCCGCCCCGAAAGGCACTCGGAGCCTCCCCGGACGCCCCGAAAGGCACTCGGAGCCTGCCCGGACGCCCCGAAAGGCACTCGGAGCCTCCCCGGCCGTCCCGAAAGGTACTCGGAGCCTCCCCGGCCGCCCCGAAAGGCACTCGGAGGCGGCCCGGCCTCCCCGAAAGGCACTCGGAGCCTCCCCGACCGCCTCGAAAGGCACTCGGAGCCTCCCAGGCCACCCCGAAAGGCACTCGGAGCTGGCTCGGCCATCCCAAAAGGCACTCGGAGCCAGCCCGGCCTCCCCGAAAGGCACTCGGAGCCTCCCCGGCTGCCCCGAAAGGCACTCGTAGGCGGCTCAGCCTCCCCGAAAGGCACTCGGAGCCTCCCCGGCCGCCCACAAAGGCACTCGGAGCCTCCCAGGACACCCCGAAAGGCACTCGGAGCCTTCCCCTCCGCCCCGAAAGGCACTCGGAGGCGGCCCGGCCTCCCCGAAAGGCACTCGGAGCCTCCCCGGCCGCCCCGAAAGGCACTCGGAGCCTCCCAGGACACCCCGAAAGGCACTCGGAGCCTCCCCGGCCGCCCCAAAAGGCACTCGGAGCCTCCCCGGCCTCCCCGAAAGGCACTCAGAGCCTTCCCCTCCGCCCCGAAAGGCACTCATAGGCGACCCAGCCGCCTCCAAAGGCACTCGGAGCCTGCACGACCGCCCCGAAAGACACTCGGAGCCTGCCCGACCACCCCAAAAGACTCTCGGAGCCTACTCGGCCGCCCCGAAAGACACTCGGAGCCTGCCCGACCACCCCAAAAGACTCTCGGAGCCTACTCGGCCGCCCCGAAAGGCAGTCGGAGCCAGTCCAGCAGCCCCAAAATGCACTTTAAGGGGGAACGGCCGCCCACAAAGGCACTCGGAGCCTTCCCCTCCGCCCCGAAAGCCACTCGGAGCCTCCCCGGCCACCCCAAAAGGCACTCGGAGCCTCCCCGACCACCCCGAAAGGCACTCGGAACCTCCCCGGCCGTCCCGAAAGGCACTCGGAGGCGGCCCGGCCGCCCCAAAAGGCACTCGGAGCCTCCCCGGCCGCCCCGAAAGGCACTCGGAGGCATCACGGCCGTCCCGAAAGGTACTCGGAGGCTCCCCGGCTGCCCCGAAAGGCACTTGGAGGCGGCCCGGCCTCCCCGAAAGGCACTCGGAGGCGGCCCGGCCTCCCCGAAAGGCACTCGGAGACTCCCCGGCCGCCCCCAAAGGCACTCGGAGCCTCCCAGGCCACCCCGAAAGGCACTCGAAGCCTCCCCGGCCGCCCCGAAAGGCACTCGGAGGCGGCCCGGCCGCCCACAAAGGCACTCGGAGCCTCCCCGGCCTCCCCGAAAGGCACTCGGAGCCTGCACGACCGCCCCGAAAGACACTCGTAGGCGACCCGGTCGCCTCCAAAGGCACTCGGAGCCTGCACGACCGCCCCGAAAGGCACTCGGAGCTGGCCCGGCTGCCCCGAAAGGCACTCGGAGCCTCCCCGGCCCCCCCGAACGGCACTCGGAGGTGGCCCGACCACCCCGAAAGGCACTCGGAGGCGGCCCGGCCGCCCCCAAAGGCACTCGGAGCCTCCCCGGCCTCCCCAAATGGCACTCGGAGCCTGCACGGCCGCCCCGAAAGGCACTCGGAGCCTCCCCGGCCGCCCCGAAAGGCACTCGGAGCCTCACCAGCCTCCCCGAAAGGCACTCAGAGCCTCCCCGGCCGCCCCAAAAGGCACTCGGAGCCTTACTGGCCGCCCCAAAAGGCACTCGGAGCCTCCCCGGCCGCACCAAAAGGCAGTCGGAGCCAGCCCAGCAGGCCCAAAATGCACTTTATGGGGGAACGGCCTCCCCGAAAGGCACTCGGAGCCTCCACGGCCGCCCCGAAAGGCACTCGGAGGCGGCCCGGCCGCCCCGAAAGGCACTCGGAGCCTCCCCGGCCGTCCCGAAAGGTACTCGGAGCCTCCCCGGCCGCCCCGAAAGGCACTCGGAGGCGGCCCGGTCTCCCCGAAAGGCACTCGGAGCCTCCCCGGCCGCCTCGAAAGGCACTCGGAGCCTGACCGACCGCCCCGAAAGGCACTCGGAGCCTCCCCGGCTGCCTCGAAAGGCACTCGGAGCCTTCCCCTCCGCCCCGAAAGGCACTCGGAGGCGGCCCGGCCTCCCCGAAAGCCACTCGGAGCCTGCACGACCACCCCGAAAGACACTCGGAGCCTGCCCGACCACCCCAAAAGGCTCTCGGAGCCTACTCGGCTGCCCCGAAAGGCAGTTGGAGCCACCCCAGCAGCCCCGAAATGCACTTTAAGGGGGAACGGCCGCCCCGAAAGGCACTCGGAGCCTCGCCGGCCGCCCCGAAAGGCAGTCGGAGCCTCCCCGGCCGCCCCGAAAGGCACTCGGAGCCTCCCCGGCCGCCCCGAAAGGCACTCGGAGCCTGCCCGGCCGCCCCGAAAGCCACTCGGAGCCTCCCCGGCCACCCCAAAAGGCACTCGGAGCCTCCCCGACCACCCCGAAAGGCACTCGGAACCTCCCCGGCCGCCCCGAAAGGCACTCGGAGCCTCCCCGGCCGCCCCAAAAGGCACTCAGAGCCGGCCCGGCCACCCCGAAAGGCACTCGGAGGCATCACGGCCGTCCCGAAAGGTACTCGGAGCCTCCCCGGCCACCCACAAAGGCACTCGGAGCCTCCCCGGCTGCCCCAAAAGGCACTCGGAGCCTTCCCCTCCGCCCCGAAAGGCACTCGGAGGCGGCCCGGCCTCCCCCAAAGGCACTCGGAGCCAGCCCGGCCTCCCCGAAAGGCACTCGGAGCCTCCCCGGCCTCCCCGAATGGCACTCGGAGCCTGCACGGCCGCCCCCAAAAGGCACTCGGAGCCTCCCCGGCCGCCCCGAAAGGCACTCGGAGCCTCACCAGCCTCCCCGAAAGGCACTCAGAGCCTCCCCGGCCGCCACAAAAGGCACTCGGAGCGGGCCCGGCCGCCCCGAAAGGCACTCTGAGGCGTACCGGCCTCCCCGAAAGGCAGTCGGAGCCTCCCCGGCCGCCTCGAAATGCACTTTATGGGGGAACGGCCGCACCGAAAGGCACTCGGAGCCTCCACGGCCGCCCCGAAAGGCACTCGGAGCCTCCCCGGACGCCCCGAAAGGCACTCGGAGCCTGCCCGGACGCCCCCAAAGGCACTCGGAGCCTCCCCGGCCGTCCCGAAAGGCACTCGGAGCCTCCCCGGCCGCCCCGAAAGGCACTCGGAGGCGGCCCGGCCTCCCCGAAAGGCACTCGGAGGCGGCCCGGCCTCCCCGAAAGGCACTCGGAGCCTCCCCGGCCGCCTCGAAAGGCACTCGGAGCCTCCCAGGCCACCCCGAAAGGCACTCGGAGCTGGCTCGGCCATCCCAAAAGGCACTCGGAGCCAGCCCGGCCTCCCCGAAAGGCACTCGGAGCCTCCCCGGCTGCCCCGAAAGGCACTCGTAGGCGGCCCAGCCTCCCCGAAAGGCACTCGGAGCCTCCCCGGCCGCCCCGAAAGGCACTCGGAGCCTCCCAGGACACCCCGAAAGGCACTCGGAGCCTCCCCGGCCTCCCCGAAAGGCACTCGGAGCCTTCCCCTCCGCCCCGAAAGGCACTCGGAGGCGGCCCGGCCTCCCCGAAAGGCACTCGGAGCCTCCCCGGCCTCCCCGAAAGGCACTCGGAGCCTCCCAGGACACCCCGAAAGGCACTCGGAGGAGACCCGGCCGCCCCGAAAGGCACTCGGAGCCTCCCCGGCCTCCCCAAAAGGCACTCGGAGCCTCCCCGGCCTCCCCGAAAGGCACTCGGAGCCTTCCCCTCCGCCCCGAAAGGCACTCATAGGCGACCCGGCCGCCTCCAAAGGCACTCGGAGCCTGCACGACCGCCCCGAAAGACACTCGGAGCCTACCCGACCACCCCAAAAGGCTCTCGGAGCCTACTCGGCCGCCCCGAAAGGCAGTCGGAGCCAGTCCAGCAGCCCCGAAATGCACTTTAAGGGGGAACGGCCGCCCACAAAGGCACTCGGAGCCTCCCCGGCCGCCCCGAAAGGCACTCGGAGCCTCCCCGGCTGCCCCGAAAGGCACTCGGAGCCTGCCCGGCAGCCCCGAAAGCCACTCGGAGCCTCCCCGGACGCCCACAAAGGCACTCGGAGCCTCCCCGGCCTTCCCGAAAGGCACTCGGAGCCTTCCCCTCCGCCCCGAAAGGCACTCGTAGGCGACCCGGTCGCCTCGAAAGGCACTCGGAGCCTGCACGACCGCCCCGAAAGGCACTCGGAGCTGGCCAGGCTGCCCCGAAAGGCACTCGGAGCCTCCCCGGCCGCCCCGAAAGGCACTAGGATGCGGCCCGCTCCCCCCGAAAGGCACTCGGAGCCTCCCCCGACACCCCGAAAGGCACTCGGAGCCTGCCCAGCCACCCCGAAAGGCACTCGGAGCCTGCCGAGCCACCCCGAAAGGCACTCGGAGCCTCCCCGGCCTCCCCGAAAGGCACTCGGAGGCAGCCCGGCTGACACGAAAGGCACTCGGAGCCTCCCCGGACGCCCCAAAAGGCACTCGGAGAGGGGCCGGCAACCCCCAAAGGCACTCAGAGCGTCCACGGCCCCCCGAAAGGCACTCGGAGCCTCCCAGGCCGCCCCCAAGGGCACTCGGAGCCTCCCCGGCCACCCCAAAAGGCACTCGGAGCCTCCCCAGCCTCCCCGAAAGGCACTCAGAGCCTCCCCGGATGCCCTGATAGGCACTCGGAACCTCCCAGGCCGCCACGAAAGGCACTCGGAGCCTCCCCAGTCGCACCGAAAGGCACTCGGAGCCTGCCCGGACGCCCACAAAGGCACTCGGAGGCGGCTCGGCCACCCACAAAGGCACTTGGAGCCTCCCCGGCCTCCCCGAAAGGCACTCGGAGCCCCCCCGGCCTCCCCGAAAGGCACTCGGAGCCTCCCCAGCCGCCCCAAAAGGCACTCGGAGCCTCGCAGGCCGCTCAAAAAGGCATTCGGAGCCTCCACGGTCGCCCTGAAAGGCACTCGGAGGCGGCCCGGCCACCCTGAAAGGTACTCGGAGCCTGCCCGGATGCCCCAAAAGGCACTCGGAGCCTCCCCGGCCGCACCAAAAGGCACTCTGTGGCGGCCCGGCCTCCCGGAAAGGCACTGGGACGGGCCCAGCTGCCTCGAAAGGCACTCGGAGGCAGTCCGGCCACCCACAAAGGCACTCGGAGCCTCCCCGCCGCCCACAAAGGCACTCGGAGCCTCCCCGGCCGCCCACAAAGGCACTCGGAGGCAACCTGACCGCCCACAAAGGCACTCGGAGCCTCCCCGGCCTCCCCGAAAGGCACTCGGAGGTGGCCCGGTTGCACCAAAAGGCACTTTGAGCCGGCCCGGTCGCCCCGAAAGGCACTCGGAGGCGGACCAGCCACCCCGAAAGGCACTCGGAGGCGGCCCGGCCACCCCGAAATGCACTCGGAGCCTCACTGGCCGCCCCGAAAGGCACTCAGAGCCTCCCCGGCCACCCACAAAGGCACTCGGAGCCTTGGCCTGCCCCCCCGAAAGGTACTTGAAGCCGGCCCGGCCACCCGGAAAGCCACTCGGAGGCGGCCCCAGCCGCCCCGAAAGGCACTCGGAGGCGGCCCGGCCTCCCCGAAAGGCACTCGGAGCCTCCCCGGCTGCCCCGAAAGGCACTCGGAGCCTGCCCGGCTGCCCCGAAAGGCACTCGGAGCCTCCCCGACCTTCCACAAATGCACTCGGAGCCTCCCCGGCCGCCCCGAAAGGCACTCGGAGCCTTCCCAGCCTCCTAGAAAGGCACTCGGAACATCATCGGATGCCCCGAAAGGCACTCGGAGCCTCCACGGCCGCCCCGAAAGGCACTCGGAGCCTCCCCGGCCGCCCCGAAAGGCACTCGGAGCCTGCCCGGCTGCCCCGAAAGGCACTCGGAACCTGCCCGACCTCCCACAAAGGCACTCGGAGCCTCCCCGGCCGCCCCGAAAGGCACTCAGACGCGGCCCGGCCACCCCGAAAGGCACTCGGAGCCTGCCCGGCCGCCCCAAAAGGCACTCGGAGCCTGCCCGGCCGCCTCGAAAGGCACTCGGAGACTCCCCGGCCTCCCCGAAAGGCACTCGGAGGTGGCCCGGTTGCACCAAAAGGCACTTTGAGCCGGCCCGGTCGCCCCGAAAGGCACTCGTAGGCGGACCAGCCACCCCGAAAGGCACTCGGAGGCGGCCCGGCCACCCCGAAATGCACTCGGAGCCTCACTGGCCGCCCCGAAAGGCACTCAGAGCCTCCCCGGCCACCCACAAAGGCACTCGGAGCCTTGGCCTGCCCCCCCGAAAGGTACTTGAAGCCGGCCCGGCCACCCGGAAAGCCACTCGGAGGCGGCCCCAGCCGCCCCGAAAGGCACTCGGAGGCGGCCCGGCCTCCCCGAAAGGCACTCGGAGCCTCCCCGGCTGCCCCGAAAGGCACTCGGAGCCTGCCCGGCTGCCCCGAAAGGCACTCGGAGCCTCCCCGACCTTCCACAAATGCACTCGGAGCCTCCCCGGCCGCCCCGAAAGGCACTCGGAGCCTTCCCAGCCTCCTAGAAAGGCACTCGGAACATCATCGGATGCCCCGAAAGGCACTCGGAGCCTCCCCGGCCGCCCCAAAAGGCACTCGGAGCCTCCCCGGCCGCCCCGAAAGGCACTCGGAGCCTGCCCGGCCGCCCCGAAATGCACTCGGAACCTGCCCGACCTCCCACAAAGGCACTCGGAGCCTCCCCGGCCGCCCCGAAAGGCACTCAGACGCGGCCCGGCCACCCCGAAAGGCACTCGGAGCCTGCCCGGCCGCCCCAAAAGGCACTCGGAGCCTGCCCGGCCGCCTCGAAAGGCACTCGGAGACTCCCCGGCCGCCCCAAAAGGCACTCGGAGCCTCCCCGGCTGCCCACAAAGGCACTCGGAGCCTGCCCGGCCACCCCCAAAGGCACTCAGAGCGTCGCCGGCCCCCCGAAAGGCACTCGGAGCCTCCCCAGATGCCCCGAAAGGCACTCGGAGCCTCCCCGGCCGCCCCCAAGGGCACTCGGAGGCAGCCCGGCCACCCCGAAAGGCACTCGGAGCCTACTCGGCCGCCCCCAAGGGCACTCGGAGGCAGCCCGGCCACCCCGAAAGGCACTCGGAGCCTACTCGGCCACCCCGAAAGGCACTCGGAGCCTTCCCGGATGCCCCGAAAGGCACTCAGAGCCTCCCCGGACGCCCCGAAAGGCACTCGGAGCCTCCCCGGCTGCACCGAAAGGCACTCGGAGCCTCCCCGGACGCCCCGAAAGGCACTCCGAGCCTCCCCGGCCGCCCACAAAGGCACTCGGAGCCACCCGGGCGGCCCACAAAGGCACTCGGAGCCTCCCCGGCCACCCCGAATGGCACTCGGAGCTGGCCCGGCCTCCCCGAAAGGCACTCGGTGCCAGCTCTGCCGTCCCAAAAGCCACTCGGAACCTCCCCGACCGCCCCGAAAGGCACTCGGAGCCTCCCTGGCCGCCCCGAAAGGCACTCGGAGCCTCCCCGGCCGCCCCCAAAGGCACTCGGAGCCTGCCTGGACGCCCACAAAGGCACTCGGAGCCTCCCGACCGCCCCGAAAGGCACTCGGAGCCTCCCCGGCCACCCCGAAAGGCACTCAGAGCCTGCCCGGCCGCTCCGAAAGGCACTCGGAGCCTCCCCGGCTGCCCCGAAAGGCACTGGGAGGCAGCACGGCCGCCCCGAAAGGCACTCGGAGCCTCACCAGCCTCCCCGAAAGGCACTCGGAGCCTCCCCGGCCGCCCACAAAGGCACTCGGAGCCTCCCCGGCTGCCCCGAAAGGCACTCGGAGGCGGCCCGGCCGCCCCGAAAGGCACTCGGAGCCTCCCCGGCCGCCCCGAAAGGCACTCGGAGCCTCCCCGGACGCCCCGAAAGGCAGTCGGAGCCTCCCCGGACGCCCCGAAAGGCAGTCGGAGCCTCCCCGGCCGTCCCGAAAGGTACTCGGAGCCTCCCCGGCCACCCCGAAAGGCACTCGGAGGCGGCCCGGCCTCCCCGAAAGGCACTCGGAGGCGGTCCGGCCTCCCTGAAAGGCACTCGGAGCCTCCCCGGCCGCCTCGAAAGGCACTCGGAGCCTCCCAGGCCACCCCCGAAAGGCACTCGGAGCCGGCTCGGCCATCCCAAAAGGCACTCGGAGCCAGCCCGGCCTCCCCGAAAGGCACTCGGAGCCTCCACGGCTGCCCACAAAGGCACTCGGAGCCTTCCCCTCCGCCCCGAAAGGCACTCGGAGGCGGCCTGGCCTCCCCGAAAGGCACTCGGAGCCTCCCCGGCCGCCCCCAAAGGCACTCGGAGCCTCCCAGGCCACCCCGAAAGGCACTCGGAGCCTCCCCGGCTGCCCCGAAAGGCACTCGGAGGCGGCCCGGCCGCCCACAAAGGCACTCGGAGCCTCCCCGGCCTCCCCGAAAGGCACTCGGAGCCTTCCCCTCCGCCCCGAAAGGCACTCGTAGGCGACCCGGCCGCCACCAAAGGCACTCGGAGCCTGCACGACCGCCTCCAAAGACACTCGGAGCCTGCCCGACCACCCCAAAAGGCTCTCGGAGCTAACTCGGCCGCCCCGAAAGGCAGTCGGAGCCAGCCCAGCAGCCCCGAAATGCACTTTAAGGGGGAACGGCCGCCCACAAAGGCACTCGGAGCCTCCCCGGCCGCCCCGAAAGGCAGTCGGAGCCTCCCCGGCTGCCCCGAAAGGCACTTGGAGCCTGCCCGGCCGCCCCGAAAGGCACTCGGAGCCTCCCCGGCCGCCCCAAAAGGCACTCGGAGCCTCCCCGACCAACCCGAAAGGCACTCGGAACCTCCCCGGCCGCCCCGAAAGGCACTCGGAGCCTCCCCGGCCGCCCCGAAAGGCACTCGGAGGCATCACGGCCGTCCCGAAAGGTACTCGGAGCCTCCACGGCCGCCCCGAAAGGCACTCAGAGCCTGCCCGGCCGCCCCGAAAGGCACTCGGAGGCGGCCCGGCCTCACTGAAAGGCACTCGGAGCCTCCCCGGCCGCCTCGAAAGGCGCTCGGAGCCTCCCAGGCCACCCCCGAAAGGCACTCGGAGCCTCCCCGGCCGCCCCGAAAGGCACTCGGAGGCGGCCCGGCCTCCACGAAAGGCTCTCAGAGGCGGCCCGGCCGCGCCGAAAGGCACTCGGAGCCTCCCCGGCCTCCCCAAATGGCACTCGGAGCCTGCACGGCTGCCCCGAAAGGCACTCGGAGCCTCCCCGGCCGCCCCGAAAGGCACTCGGAGCCTCCCCGGCTGCCCCGAAAGGCACTTTATGGGGGAACGGCCTCCCCGAAAGGCACTCGGAGCCTCCACGGCCGCCCCGAAAGGCACTCGGAGGCGGCCCGGCCGCCCCGAAAGGCACTCGGAGCCTCCCCGGCCGCCCCGAAAGCCACTCGGAGCCTCCCCGGCCGCCCCGAAAGGCACTCGGAGCCCCCCCGGCCGTCCCGAAAGGTACTCGGAGCCTCCCCGGCCGCCCCGAAAGGCACTCGGAGGCGGCCCGGCCGCCCCGAAAGGCACTCGGAGGCGGCCCGGTCTCCCCGAAAGGCACTCGGAGCCTCCCCGACCGCCCCGAAAGGCACTCGGAGGCGGCCCGGCCGCCCCGAAAGGCACTCGGAGCCTCCCCGGCCGCCCCGAAAGCCACTCGGAGCCTCCCCGGCCGCCCCGAAAGGCACTCGGAGGCGGACCAGCCACCCCGAAAGGCACTCGGAGGCGGCCCGGCCACCCCGAAATGCACTCGGAGCCTCACTGGCCGCCCCGAAAGGCACTCAGAGCCTCCCCGGCCACCCACAAAGGCACTCGGAGCCTTGGCCTGCCCCCCCGAAAGGTACTTGAAGCCGGCCCGGCCACCCGGAAAGCCACTCGGAGGCGGCCCCAGCCGCCCCGAAAGGCACTCGGAGGCGGCCCGGCCTCCCCGAAAGGCACTCGGAGCCTCCCCGGCTGCCCCGAAAGGCACTCGGAGCCTCCCCGGCTGCCCCGAAAGGCACTCGGAGCCTCCCCGACCTTCCACAAATGCACTCGGAGCCTCCCCGGCCGCCCCGAAAGGCACTCGGAGCCTTCCCAGCCTCCTAGAAAGGCACTCGGAACATCATCGGATGCCCCGAAAGGCACTCGGAGCCTCCACGGCCGCCCCGAAAGGCACTCGGAGCCTCCCCGGCCGCCCCGAAAGGCACTCGGAGCCTCGCCGGCCGCCCCGAAAGGCACTCGGAGCCTGCCCGGCTGCCCCGAAAGGCACTCGGAACCTGCCCGACCTCCCACAAAGGCACTCGGAGCCTCCCCGGCCGCCCCGAAAGGCACTCAGACGCGGCCCGGCCACCCCGAAAGGCACTCGGAGCCTGCCCGGCCGCCCCAAAAGGCACTCGGAGCCTGCCCGGCCGCCTCGAAAGGCACTCGGAGACTCCCCGGCCTCCCCGAAAGGCACTCGGAGGTGGCCCGGTTGCACCAAAAGGCACTTTGAGCCGGCCCGGTCGCCCCGAAAGGCACTCGGAGGCGGACCAGCCACCCCGAAAGGCACTCGGAGGCGGCCCGGCCACCCCGAAATGCACTCGGAGCCTCACTGGCCGCCCCGAAAGGCACTCAGAGCCTCCCCGGCCACCCACAAAGGCACTCGGAGCCTTGGCCTGCCCCCCCGAAAGGTACTTGAAGCCGGCCCGGCCACCCGGAAAGCCACTCGGAGGCGGCCCCAGCCGCCCCGAAAGGCACTCGGAGGCGGCCCGGCCTCCCCGAAAGGCACTCGGAGCCTCCCCGGCTGCCCCGAAAGGCACTCGGAGCCTGCCCGGCTGCCCCGAAAGGCACTCGGAGCCTCCCCGACCTTCCACAAATGCACTCGGAGCCTCCCCGGCCGCCCCGAAAGGCACTCGGAGCCTTCCCAGCCTCCTAGAAAGGCACTCGGAACATCATCGGATGCCCCGAAAGGCACTCGGAGCCTCCCCGGCCGCCCCGAAAGGCACTCGGAGCCTCGCCGGCCGCCCCGAAAGGCACTCGGAGCCTCCCCGGCCGCCCCGAAAGGCACTCGGAACCTGCCCGACCTCCCACAAAGGCACTCGGAGCCTCCCCGGCCGCCCCGAAAGGCACTCAGACGCGGCCCGGCCACCCCGAAAGGCACTCGGAGCCTGCCCGGCCGCCCCAAAAGGCACTCGGAGCCTGCCCGGCCGCCTCGAAAGGCACTCGGAGACTCCCCGGCCGCCCCAAAAGGCACTCGGAGCCTCCCCGGCCGCCCCAAAAGGCACTCGGAGTCTCCCCGGCTGCCCACAAAGGCACTCGGAGCCTGCCCGGCCACCCCCAAAGGCACTCAGAGCGTCGCCGGCCCCCCGAAAGGCACTCGGAGCCTCCCCAGATGCCCCGAAAGGCACTCGGAGCCTCCCCGGCCGCCCCCAAGGGCACTCGGAGGCAGCCCGGCCACCCCGAAAGGCACTCGGAGCCTACTCGGCCACCCCGAAAGGCACTCGGAGCCTTCCCGGATGCCCCGAAAGGCACTCAGAGCCTCCCCGGACGCCCCGAAAGGCACTCGGAGCCTCCCCGGCTGCACCGAAAGGCACTCGGAGCCTCCCCGGACGCCCCGAAAGGCACTCCGAGCCTCCCCGGCCGCCCACAAAGGCACTCGGAGCCACCCGGGCGGCCCACAAAGGCACTCGGAGCCTCCCCGGCCACCCCGAATGGCACTCGGAGCTGGCCCGGCCTCCCCGAAAGGCACTCGGTGCCAGCTCTGCCGTCCCAAAAGCCACTCGGAACCTCCCCGACCGCCCCGAAAGGCACTCGGAGCCTCCCTGGCCGCCCCGAAAGGCACTCGGAGCCTCCCCGGCCGCCCCCAAAGGCACTCGGAGCCTGCCTGGACGCCCACAAAGGCACTCGGAGCCTCCCGACCGCCCCGAAAGGCACTCGGAGCCTCCCCGGCCACCCCGAAAGGCACTCAGAGCCTGCCCGGCCGCTCCGAAAGGCACTCGGAGCCTCCCCGGCTGCCCCGAAAGGCACTGGGAGGCAGCACGGCCGCCCCGAAAGGCACTCGGAGCCTCACCAGCCTCCCCGAAAGGCACTCGGAGCCTCCCCGGCCGCCCACAAAGGCACTCGGAGCCTCCCCGGCTGCCCCGAAAGGCACTCGGAGGCGGCCCGGCCGCCCCGAAAGGCACTCGGAGCCTCCCCGGCCGCCCCGAAAGGCACTCGGAGCCTCCCCGGACGCCCCGAAAGGCAGTCGGAGCCTCCCCGGACGCCCCGAAAGGCAGTCGGAGCCTCCCCGGCCGTCCCGAAAGGTACTCGGAGCCTCCCCGGCCACCCCGAAAGGCACTCGGAGGCGGCCCGGCCTCCCCGAAAGGCACTCGGAGGCGGTCCGGCCTCCCTGAAAGGCACTCGGAGCCTCCCCGGCCGCCTCGAAAGGCACTCGGAGCCTCCCAGGCCACCCCCGAAAGGCACTCGGAGCCGGCTCGGCCATCCCAAAAGGCACTCGGAGCCAGCCCGGCCTCCCCGAAAGGCACTCGGAGCCTCCACGGCTGCCCACAAAGGCACTCGGAGCCTTCCCCTCCGCCCCGAAAGGCACTCGGAGGCGGCCTGGCCTCCCCGAAAGGCACTCGGAGCCTCCCCGGCCGCCCCCAAAGGCACTCGGAGCCTCCCAGGCCACCCCGAAAGGCACTCGGAGCCTCCCCGGCTGCCCCGAAAGGCACTCGGAGGCGGCCCGGCCGCCCACAAAGGCACTCGGAGCCTCCCCGGCCTCCCCGAAAGGCACTCGGAGCCTTCCCCTCCGCCCCGAAAGGCACTCGTAGGCGACCCGGCCGCCACCAAAGGCACTCGGAGCCTGCACGACCGCCTCCAAAGACACTCGGAGCCTGCCCGACCACCCCAAAAGGCTCTCGGAGCTAACTCGGCCGCCCCGAAAGGCAGTCGGAGCCAGCCCAGCAGCCCCGAAATGCACTTTAAGGGGGAACGGCCGCCCACAAAGGCACTCGGAGCCTCCCCGGCCGCCCCGAAAGGCAGTCGGAGCCTCCCCGGCTGCCCCGAAAGGCACTTGGAGCCTGCCCGGCCGCCCCGAAAGGCACTCGGAGCCTCCCCGGCCGCCCCAAAAGGCACTCGGAGCCTCCCCGACCAACCCGAAAGGCACTCGGAACCTCCCCGGCCGCCCCGAAAGGCACTCGGAGCCTCCCCGGCCGCCCCGAAAGGCACTCGGAGGCATCACGGCCGTCCCGAAAGGTACTCGGAGCCTCCACGGCCGCCCCGAAAGGCACTCAGAGCCTGCCCGGCCGCCCCAAAAGGCACTCGGAGGCGGCCCGGCCTCACTGAAAGGCACTCGGAGCCTCCCCGGCCGCCTCGAAAGGCGCTCGGAGCCTCCCAGGCCACCCCCGAAAGGCACTCGGAGCCTCCCCGGCCGCCCCGAAAGGCACTCGGAGGCGGCCCGGCCTCCACGAAAGGCTCTCAGAGGCGGCCCGGCCGCGCCGAAAGGCACTCGGAGCCTCCCCGGCCTCCCCAAATGGCACTCGGAGCCTGCACGGCTGCCCCGAAAGGCACTCGGAGCCTCCCCGGCCGCCCCGAAAGGCACTCGGAGCCTCCCCGGCTGCCCCGAAAGGCACTTTATGGGGGAACGGCCTCCCCGAAAGGCACTCGGAGCCTCCACGGCCGCCCCGAAAGGCACTCGGAGGCGGCCCGGCCGCCCCGAAAGGCACTCGGAGCCTCCCCGGCCGCCCCGAAAGCCACTCGGAGCCTCCCCGGCCGCCCCGAAAGGCACTCGGAGCCCCCCCGGCCGTCCCGAAAGGTACTCGGAGCCTCCCCGGCCGCCCCGAAAGGCACTCGGAGGCGGCCCGGCCTCCCCGAAAGGCACTCGGAGGCGGCCCGGTCTCCCCGAAAGGCACTCGGAGCCTCCCCGACCGCCCCGAAAGGCACTCGGAGGCGGCCCGGCCGCCCCGAAAGGCACTCGGAGCCTCCCCGGCCGCCCCGAAAGCCACTCGGAGCCTCCCCGGCCGCCCCGAAAGGCACTCGGAGGCGGACCAGCCACCCCGAAAGGCACTCGGAGGCGGCCCGGCCACCCCGAAATGCACTCGGAGCCTCACTGGCCGCCCCGAAAGGCACTCAGAGCCTCCCCGGCCACCCACAAAGGCACTCGGAGCCTTGGCCTGCCCCCCCGAAAGGTACTTGAAGCCGGCCCGGCCACCCGGAAAGCCACTCGGAGGCGGCCCCAGCCGCCCCGAAAGGCACTCGGAGGCGGCCCGGCCTCCCCGAAAGGCACTCGGAGCCTCCCCGGCTGCCCCGAAAGGCACTCGGAGCCTCCCCGGCTGCCCCGAAAGGCACTCGGAGCCTCCCCGACCTTCCACAAATGCACTCGGAGCCTCCCCGGCCGCCCCGAAAGGCACTCGGAGCCTTCCCAGCCTCCTAGAAAGGCACTCGGAACATCATCGGATGCCCCGAAAGGCACTCGGAGCCTCCACGGCCGCCCCGAAAGGCACTCGGAGCCTCCCCGGCCGCCCCGAAAGGCACTCGGAGCCTCGCCGGCCGCCCCGAAAGGCACTCGGAGCCTGCCCGGCTGCCCCGAAAGGCACTCGGAACCTGCCCGACCTCCCACAAAGGCACTCGGAGCCTCCCCGGCCGCCCCGAAAGGCACTCAGACGCGGCCCGGCCACCCCGAAAGGCACTCGGAGCCTGCCCGGCCGCCCCAAAAGGCACTCGGAGCCTGCCCGGCCGCCTCGAAAGGCACTCGGAGACTCCCCGGCCTCCCCGAAAGGCACTCGGAGGTGGCCCGGTTGCACCAAAAGGCACTTTGAGCCGGCCCGGTCGCCCCGAAAGGCACTCGGAGGCGGACCAGCCACCCCGAAAGGCACTCGGAGGCGGCCCGGCCACCCCGAAATGCACTCGGAGCCTCACTGGCCGCCCCGAAAGGCACTCAGAGCCTCCCCGGCCACCCACAAAGGCACTCGGAGCCTTGGCCTGCCCCCCCGAAAGGTACTTGAAGCCGGCCCGGCCACCCGGAAAGCCACTCGGAGGCGGCCCCAGCCGCCCCGAAAGGCACTCGGAGGCGGCCCGGCCTCCCCGAAAGGCACTCGGAGCCTCCCCGGCTGCCCCGAAAGGCACTCGGAGCCTGCCCGGCTGCCCCGAAAGGCACTCGGAGCCTCCCCGACCTTCCACAAATGCACTCGGAGCCTCCCCGGCCGCCCCGAAAGGCACTCGGAGCCTTCCCAGCCTCCTAGAAAGGCACTCGGAACATCATCGGATGCCCCGAAAGGCACTCGGAGCCTCCCCGGCCGCCCCGAAAGGCACTCGGAGCCTCGCCGGCCGCCCCGAAAGGCACTCGGAGCCTCCCCGGCCGCCCCGAAAGGCACTCGGAACCTGCCCGACCTCCCACAAAGGCACTCGGAGCCTCCCCGGCCGCCCCGAAAGGCACTCAGACGCGGCCCGGCCACCCCGAAAGGCACTCGGAGCCTGCCCGGCCGCCCCAAAAGGCACTCGGAGCCTGCCCGGCCGCCTCGAAAGGCACTCGGAGACTCCCCGGCCGCCCCAAAAGGCACTCGGAGTCTCCCCGGCCGCCCCAAAAGGCACTCGGAGTCTCCCCGGCTGCCCACAAAGGCACTCGGAGCCTGCCCGGCCACCCCCAAAGGCACTCAGAGCGTCGCCGGCCCCCCGAAAGGCACTCGGAGCCTCCCCAGATGCCCCGAAAGGCACTCGGAGCCTCCCCGGCCGCCCCCAAGGGCACTCGGAGGCAGCCCGGCCACCCCGAAAGGCACTCGGAGCCTACTCGGCCACCCCGAAAGGCACTCGGAGCCTTCCCGGATGCCCCGAAAGGCACTCAGAGCCTCCCCGGACGCCCCGAAAGGCACTCGGAGCCTCCCCGGCTGCACCGAAAGGCACTCGGAGCCTCCCCGGACGCCCCGAAAGGCACTCCGAGCCTCCCCGGCCGCCCCGAAAGGCACTCGGAGCCACCCGGGCGGCCCACAAAGGCACTCGGAGCCTCCCCGGCCACCCCGAATGGCACTCGGAGCTGGCCCGGCCTCCCCGAAAGGCACTCGGTGCCAGCTCTGCCGTCCCAAAAGCCACTCGGAACCTCCCCGACCGCCCCGAAAGGCACTCGGAGCCTCCCTGGCCGCCCCGAAAGGCACTCGGAGCCTCCCCGGCCACCCTGAAAGGCACTCGGAGCCTCCCAGGCCGCCCCGAAAGGCACTCGGAGCCTCCCCGGCCGCCCCCAAAGGCACTCGGGGCCTGCCTGGACGCCCACAAAGGCACTCGGAGCCTCCCGACCGCCCCGAAAGGCACTCGGAGCCTCCCCGGCCACCCCGAAAGGCACTCAGAGCCTGCCCGGCCGCTCCGAAAGGCACTCGGAGCCTCCCCGGCTGCCCCGAAAGGCACTGGGAGGCAGCACGGCCGCCCCGAAAGGCACTCAGAGCCTCACCAGCCTCCCCGAAAGGCACTCGGAGCCTCCCCGGCCGCCCACAAAGGCACTCGGAGCCTCCCCGGCCGCCCCGAAAGGCACTCGGAGGCGGCCCGGCCGCCCCGAAAGGCACTCGGAGCCTCCCCGGCCGCCCCGAAAGGCACTCGGAGCCTCCCCGGACGCCCCGAAAGGCAGTCGGAGCCTCCCCGGACGCCCCGAAAGGCAGTCGGAGCCTCCCCGGCCGTCCCGAAAGGTACTCGGAGCCTCCCCGGCCACCCCGAAAGGCACTCGGAGGCGGCCCGGCCTCCCCGAAAGGCACTCGGAGGCGGTCCGGCCTCCCTGAAAGGCACTCGGAGCCTCCCCGGCCGCCTCGAAAGGCACTCGGAGCCTCCCAGGCCACCCCCGAAAGGCACTCGGAGCCGGCTCGGCCATCCCAAAAGGCACTCGGAGCCAGCCCGGCCTCCCCGAAAGGCACTCGGAGCCTCCACGGCTGCCCACAAAGGCACTCGGAGCCTTCCCCTCCGCCCCGAAAGGCACTCGGAGGCGGCCTGGCCTCCCCGAAAGGCACTCGGAGCCTCCCCGGCCGCCCCGAAAGGCACTCGGAGCCTCCCAGGACACCCCGAAAGGCACTCGGAGCCTCCCCGGCTGCCCCGAAAGGCACTCGGAGGCGGCCCGGCCGCCCACAAAGGCACTCGGAGCCTCCCCGGCCTCCCCGAAAGGCACTCGGAGCCTTCCCCTCCGCCCCGAAAGGCACTCGTAGGCGACCCGGCCGCCACCAAAGGCACTCGGAGCCTGCACGACCGCCTCCAAAGACACTCGGAGCCTGCCCGACCACCCCAAAAGGCTCTCGGAGCTAACTCGGCCGCCCCGAAAGGCAGTCGGAGCCAGCCCAGCAGCCCCGAAATGCACTTTAAGGGGGAACGGCCGCCCACAAAGGCACTCGGAGCCTCCCCGGCCGCCCCGAAAGGCAGTCGGAGCCTCCCCGGCTGCCCCGAAAGGCACTCGGAGCCTGCCCGGCCGCCCCGAAAGGCACTCGGAGCCTCCCCGGCCGCCCCCAAAGGCACTCGGAGCCTCCCCGACCAACCCGAAAGGCACTCAGAGCCTGCCCGGCCGCCCCGAAAGGCACTCGGAGGCGGCCCGGCCTCACTGAAAGGCACTCGGAGCCTCCCCGGCCGCCTCGAAAGGCGCTCGGAGCCTCCCAGGCCACCCCCGAAAGGCACTCGGAGCCTCCCCGGCCGCCCCGAAAGGCACTCGGAGGCGGCCCGGCCTCCCCGAAAGGCACTCGGAGGCGGACCAGCCGCGCTGAAAGGCTCTCAGAGGCGGCCCGGCCGCGCCGAAAGGCACTCGGAGCCTCCCCGGCCTCCCCAAATGGCACTCGGAGCCTGCACGGCTGCCCCGAAAGGCACTCGGAGCCTCCCCGGCCGCACCAAAAGGCACTCGGAGCCTCACCAGCCTCCCCGAAAGGCACTCAGAGCCTCCCCGGCCGCCCCAAAAGGCACTCGGAGCGGGCCCGGCCGCCCCGAAAGGCACTCGGAGCCTCCCCGGCCGCCCCGAAAGGCACTCGGAGCCTCCCCGGCTGCCCCGAAAGGCACTTTATGGGGGAACGGCCTCCCCGAAAGGCACTCGGAGCCTCCACGGCCGCCCCGAAAGGCACTCGGAGGCGGCCCGGCCGCCCCGAAAGGCACTCGGAGCCTCCCCGGCCGCCCCGAAAGCCACTCGGAGCCTCCCCGGCCGCCCCGAAAGGCACTCGGAGCCCCCCCGGCCGTCCCGAAAGGTACTCGGAGCCTCCCCGGCCGCCCCGAAAGGCACTCGGAGGCGGCCCGGCCTCCCCGAAAGGCACTCGGAGGCGGCCCGGTCTCCCCGAAAGGCACTCGGAGCCTCCCCGACCGCCCCGAAAGGCACTCGGAGGCGGCCCGGCCGCCCCGAAAGGCACTCGGAGCCTCCCCGGCCGCCCCGAAAGCCACTCGGAGCCTCCCCGGCCGCCCCGAAAGGCACTCGGAGCCTCCCCGGCCGTCCCGAAAGGTACTCGGAGCCTCCCCGGCCGCCCCGAAAGGCACTCGGAGGCGGCCCGGCCTCCCCGAAAGGCACTCGGAGGCGGCCCGGTCTCCCCGAAAGGCACTCGGAGCCTCCCCGACCGCCTCGAAAGGCACTCGGAGCCTGCACGACCGCCCCGAAAGGCACTCGGAGCCTCCCCGGCTGCCCCGAAAGGCACTCGGAGCCTTCCCCTCCGCCCCGAAAGGCACTCGGAGGCGGCCCGGCCTCCCCGAAAGGCACTCGGAGCCTCTCCGGCCGCCTCGAAAGGCACTCGGAGCCTCCCAGGACACCCCGAAAGGCACTCGGAGCCTCCCCGGCCGCCCCGAAAGGCACTCGGAGCCTCCCCGGCCGCCCCAAAAGGCACTCGGAGCCTCCCCGGCCTCCCCGAAAGGCACTCGGAGCCTTCCCCTCCGCCCCGAAAGGCACTCGTAGGCGACCCGGCCACCTCCAAAGGCACTCGGAGCCTGCACGACCACCCCGAAAGACACTCGGAGCCTGCCCGACCACCCCAAAAGGCTCTCGGAGCCTACTCGGCTGCCCCGAAAGGCAGTTGGAGCCACCCCAGCAGCCCCGAAATGCACTTTAAGGGGGAACGGCCGCCCCGAAAGGCACTCGGAGCCTCCCCGGCCGCCCCGAAAGGCAGTCGGAGCCTGCCCGGCCGCCCACAAAGGCACTCGGAGCCTCCCCGGACGCCCTGAAAGCCACTCGGAGCCTCCCCGGCCGTCCCGAAAGGTACTCGGAGCCTCCCCAGCCGCCCCGAAAGGCACTCGGAGGCGGCCCGGCCTCCCCGAAAGGCACTCGGAGGCGGCCCGGTCTCCCCGAAAGGCACTCGGAGCCTCCCCGACCGCCCCGAAAGGCACTCGGAGGCGGCCCGGCCGCCCCGAAAGGCACTCGGAGCCTCCCCGGCCGCCCCGAAAGCCACTCGGAGCCTCCCCGGCCGCCCCGAAAGGCACTCGGAGCCTCCCCGGCCGTCCCGAAAGGTACTCGGAGCCTCCCCGGCCGCCCCGAAAGGCACTCGGAGGCGGCCCGGCCTCCCCGAAAGGCACTCGGAGGCGGCCCGGTCTCCCCGAAAGGCACTCGGAGCCTCCCCGACTGCCTCGAAAGGCACTCGGAGCCTGCACGACCGCCCCGAAAGGCACTCGGAGCCTCCCCGACTGCCCCGAAAGGCACTCGGAGCCTTCCCCTCCGCCCCGAAAGGCACTCGGAGGCGGCCCGGCCTCCCCGAAAGGCACTCGGAGCCTCTCCGGCCGCCTCGAAAGGCACTCGGAGCCTCCCAGGACACCCCGAAAGGCACTCGGAGCCTCCCCGGCCGCCCCGAAAGGCACTCGGAGCCTCCCCGGCCGCCCCAAAAGGCACTCGGAGCCTCCCCGGCCTCCCCGAAAGGCACTCGGAGCCTTCCCCTCCGCCCCGAAAGGCACTCGTAGGCGACCCGGCCACCTCCAAAGGCACTCGGAGCCTGCACGACCACCCCGAAAGACACTCGGAGCCTGCCCGACCACCCCAAAAGGCTCTCGGAGCCTACTCGGCTGCCCCGAAAGGCAGTCGGAGCCAGTCCAGCAGCCCCGAAATGCACTTTAAGGGGGAACGGCCGCCCCGAAAGGCACTCGGAGCCTCCCCGGACGCCCCGAAAGGCAGTCGGAGCCTGCCCGGCCGCCCACAAAGGCACTCGGAGCCTCCCCGGACGCCCCGAAAGCCACTCGGAGCCTCCCCGGCCACCCCAAAAGGCACTCGGAGCCTCCCCGACCACCCCGAAAGGCACTCGGAACCTCCCCGGCCGCCCCAAAAGGCACTCGGAGCCTCCCCGGCCGCCCCGAAAGGCACTCGGAGCCTCCCAGGCCACCCCGAAAGGCACTCGGAGGCATCACGGCCGTCCCGAAAGGTACTCGGAGCCTCCCCGGCCACCCACAAAGGCACTCGGAGCCTCCCCGGCCGCCCCGAAAGGCACTCGGAGCCTTTCCCTCCGCCCCGAAAGGCACTCGGAGGCGGCCCGGCCTCCCCCAAAGGCACTCGGAGCCAGCCCGGCCTCCCCGAAAGGCACTCGGAGCCTCCCCGGCCTCCCCGAATGGCACTCGGAGCCTGCACGGCCGCCCCGAAAGGCACTCGGAGCCTCCCCGGCCGCCCCGAAAGGCACTCGGAGCCTCACCAGCCTCCCCGAAAGGCACTCAGAGCCTCCCCGGCCGCCACAAAAGGCACTCGGAGCGGGCCCGGCCGCCCCGAAAGGCACTCTGAGGCGTACCGGCCTCCCCCAAAGGCACTCGGAGCCTCCCCGGCCGCCTCGAAATGCACTTTATGGGGGAACGGCCGCACCGAAAGGCACTCGGAGCCTCCCCGGCCGCCCCGAAAGGCACTCGGAGCCTCCCCGGACGCCCCGAAAGGCACTCGGAGCCTGCCCGGACGCCCCGAAAGGCACTCGGAGCCTCCCCCGCCGCCCCGAAAGGTACTCGGAGCCTCCCCGGCCACCCCGAAAGGCACTCGGAGGCGGCCCGGCCTCCCCGAAAGGCACTCGGAGCCTCCCCGACCGCCTCGAAAGGCACTCGGAGCCTCCCAGGCCACCCCGAAAGGCACTCGGAGCTGGCTCGGCCATCCCAAAAGGCACTCGGAGCCAGCCCGGCCTCCCCGAAAGGCACTCGGAGCCTCCCCGGCTGCCCCGAAAGGCACTCGTAGGCGGCTCAGCCTCCCCGAAAGGCACTCGGAGCCTCCCCGGCCGCCCCGAAAGGCACTCGGAGCCTCCCAGGACACCCCGAAAGGCACTCGGAGCCTCCCCGGCCTCCCCGAAAGGCACTCGGAGCCTTCCCCTCCGCCCCGAAAGGCACTCGGAGGCGGCCCGGCCTCCCCGAAAGGCACTCGGAGCCTCCCCGGCCGCCCCGAAAGGCACTCGGAGCCTCCCAGGACACCCCGAAAGGCACTCGGAGCCTCCCCGGCCGCCCCAAAAGGCACTCGGAGCCTCCCCGGCCTCCCCGAAAGGCACTCGGAGCCTTCCCCTCCGCCCCGAAAGGCACTCATAGGCGACCCAGCTGCCTCCAAAGGCACTCGGAGCCTGCACGACCGCCCCGAAAGACACTCGGAGCCTGCCCGACCACCCCAAAAGACTCTCGGAGCCTACTCGGCCGCCCCGAAAGGCAGTCGGAGCCAGTCCAGCAGCCCCAAAATGCACTTTAAGGGGGAACGGCCGCCCACAAAGGCACTCGGAGCCTCCCCGGCCGCCCCGAAAGGCAGTCGGAGCCTCCCCGGCCACCCCAAAAGGCACTCGGAGCCTCCCCGACCACCCCGAAAGGCACTTGGAACCTCCCCGGCCGCCCACAAAGGCACTCGGAGGCGGCCCGGCCGCCCCAAAAGGCACTCGGAACCTCCCCGGCCACCCCGAAAGGCACTCGGAGGCATCACGGCCGTCCCGAAAGGTACTCGGAGGCTCCCCGGCTGCCCCGAAAGGCACTTGGAGGCGGCCCGGCCTCCCCGAAAGGCACTCGGAGGCGGCCCGGCCTCCCCGAAAGGCACTCGGAGACTCCCCGGCCGCCCCCAAAGGCACTCGGAGCCTCCCAGGCCACCCCGAAAGGCACTCGAAGCCTCCCCGGCCGCCCCGAAAGGCACTCGGAGGCGGCCCGGCCGCCCACAAAGGCACTCGGAGCCTCCCCGGCCTCCCCGAAAGGCACTCGGAGCCTGCACGACCGCCCCGAAAGACACTCGTAGGCGACCCGGTCGCCTCCAAAGGCACTCGGAGCCTGCACGACCGCCCCGAAAGGCACTCGGAGCTGGCCCGGCTGCCCCGAAAGGCACTCGGAGCCTCCCCGGCCCCCCCGAATGGCACTCGGAGGTGGCCCGGCCACCCCGAAAGGCACTCGGTGCCGGCTCGCCCGTCCCAAAAGGCACTCGGAGCCTCCCCGGCCCCCCCGAATGGCACTCGGAGGTGGCCCGACCACCCCGAAAGGCACTCGGAGGCGGCCCGGCCTCCCCGAAAGGCACTCGGAGCCTCCCAGGCCGCCTCGAAAGGCACTCGGAGCCTCCCAGGCCACCCCGAAAGGCACTCGGAGCCTCCCCGGCCGCCCCGAAAGGCACTCGGAGGCGGCCCGGCCGCCCACAAAGGCACTCGGAGCCTCCCCGGCCTCCCCGAAAGGCACTCGGAGCCTTCCTGGCCGCCCCAAAAGGCACTCGGAGCCTCCCCGGCCGCCCTGAAAGGCAGTCGGAGCCAGCCCAGCAGCCCCGAAATGCACTTTATGGGGGAACGGCCTCCCCGAAAGGCACTCGGAGCCTCCACGGCCGCCCCGAAAGGCACTCGGAGGCGGCCCGGCCGCCCCGAAAGGCACTCGGAGGCGGCCCGGCCTCCCCGAAAGGCACTCGGAGCCTCCCCGGCCGCCCCGAAAGGCACTCGGAGGCGGCCCGGTCTCCCCGAAAGGCACTCGGAGCCTCCCCGGCCGCCTCGAAAGGCACTCGGAGCCTGACCGACCGCCCCGAAAGGCACTCGGAGCCTCCCCGGCTGCCTCGAAAGGCACTCGGAGCCTTCCCCTCCGCCCCGAAAGGCACTCGGAGGCGGCCCGGCCTCCCCGAAAGCCACTCGGAGCCTGCACGACCACCCCGAAAGACACTCGGAGCCTGCCCGACCACCCCAAAAGGCTCTCGGAGCCTACTCGGCTGCCCCGAAAGGCAGTTGGAGCCACCCCAGCAGCCCCGAAATGCACTTTAAGGGGGAACGGCCGCCCCGAAAGGCACTCGGAGCCTCCCCGGCCGCCCCGAAAGGCAGTCGGAGCCTCCCCGGCCGCCTCGAAAGGCACTCGGAGCCTGCCCGGCCGCCCCGAAAGCCACTCGGAGCCTCCCCGGCCACCCCAAAAGGCACTCGGAGCCTCCCCGACCACCCCGAAAGGCACTCGGAACCTCCCCGGCCGCCCCAAAAGGCACTCGGAGCCTCCCCGGCCGCCCCAAAAGGCACTCAGAGCCGGCCCGGCCACCCCGAAAGGCACTCGGAGGCATCACGGCCGTCCCGAAAGGTACTCGGAGCCTCCCTGGCCACCCACAAAGGCACTCGGAGCCTCCCCGGCTGCCCCGAAAGGCACTCGGAGCCTTCCCCTCCGCCCCGAAAGGCACTCGGAGGCTCCCCGGCCACCCCGAAAGGCACTCGGAGCCTCCCCGGCCGCACCAAAAGGCACTCGGAGCCTCCCCGGCCTCCCCGAATGGCACTCGGAGCCTGCACGGCCGCCCCCAAAGGCACTCGGAGCCTCCCCGGCCGCCCCGAAAGGCACTCGGAGCCTCACCAGCCTCCCCGAAAGGCACTCAGAGCCTCCCCGGCCGCCACAAAAGGCACTCGGAGCGGGCCCGGCCGCCCCGAAAGGCACTCTGAGGCGTACCGGCCTCCCCGAAAGGCAGTCGGAGCCTCCCCGGCCGCCTCGAAATGCACTTTATGGGGGAACGGCCGCACCGAAAGGCACTCGGAGCCTCCACGGCCGCCCCGAAAGGCACTCGGAGCCTCCCCGGACGCCCCGAAAGGCACTCGGAGCCTGCCCGGACGCCCCGAAAGGCACTCGGAGCCTCCCCGGCCGTCCCGAAAGGTACTCGGAGCCTCCCCGGCCGCCCCGAAAGGCACTCGGAGCCTTCCCAGCCTCCTAGAAAGGCACTCGGAGGCGGCCCGGCCTCCCCGAAAGGCACTCGGAGCCTCCCCGGCCGCCTCGAAAGGCACTCGGAGCCTCCCAGGCCACCCCGAAAGGCACTCGGAGCCGGCTCGGCCATCCCAAAAGGCACTCGGAGCCAGCCCGGCCTCCCCGAAAGGCACTCGGAGCCTCCCCGGCTGCCCCGAAAGGCACTCGTAGGCGGCCCAGCCTCCCCGAAAGGCACTCGGAGCCTCCCCGGCCGCCTCGAAAGGCACTCGGAGCCTCCCAGGACACCCCGAAAGGCACTCGGAGCCTCCCCGGCCTCCCCGAAAGGCACTCGGAGCCTTCCCCTCCGCCCCGAAAGGCACTCGGAGGCGGCCCGGCCTCCCCGAAAGGCACTCGGAGCCTCCCCGGCCTCCCCGAAAGGCACTCGGAGCCTCCCAGGACACCCCGAAAGGCACTCGGAGGAGACCCGGCCGCCCCGAAAGGCACTCGGAGCCTCCCCGGCCGCCCCAAAAGGCACTCGGAGCCTCCCCGGCCTCCCCGAAAGGCACTCGGAGCCTTCCCCTCCGCCCCGAAAGGCACTCATAGGCGACCCGGCCGCCTCCAAAGGCACTCGGAGCCTGCACGACCGCCCCGAAAGACACTCGGAGCCTGCCCGACCACCCCAAAAGGCTCTCGGAGCCTACTCGGCCGCCCCGAAAGGCAGTCGGAGCCAGTCCAGCAGCCCCGAAATGCACTTTAAGGGGGAACGGCCGCCCACAAAGGCACTCGGAGCCTCCCCGGCCGCCCCGAAAGGCAGTCGGAGCCTCCCCGGCCGCCTCGAAAGGCACTCGGAGCCTGCCCGGCCGCCCCGAAAGCCACTCGGAGCCTCCCCGGCCGCCCACAAAGGCACTCGGAGCCTCCCCGGCCTCCCCGAAAGGCCCTCGGAGCCTTCCCCTCCGCCCCGAAAGGCACTCGTAGGCGACCCGGTCGCCTCCAAAGGCACTCGGAGCCTGCACGACCGCCCCGAAAGGCACTCGGAGCTGGCCAGGCTGCCCCGAAAGGCACTCGGAGCCTCCCTGGCCGCCCCGAAAGGCACTAGGATGCGGCCCGCTCCCCCCGAAAGGCACTTGGAGCCTCCCCCGACACCCCGAAAGGCACTCGGAGCCTGCCCAGCCACCCCGAAAGGCACTCGGAGCCTGCCGAGACACCCCGAAAGGCACTCGGAGCCTCCCCGGCCTCCCCGAAAGGCACTCGGAGGCAGCCCGGCCGACACGAAAGGCACTCGGAGCCTCCCCGGACGCCCCAAAAGGCACTCGGAGAGGGGCCGGCAACCCCCAAAGGCACTCAGAGCGTCCACGGCCCCCCGAAAGGCACTCGGAGCCTCCCAGGCCGCCCCCAAGGGCACTCGGAACCTCCCCGGCCACCCCAAAAGGCACTCGGAGCCTCCCCAGCCTCCCCGAAAGGCACTCAGAGCCTCCCCGGATGCCCTGATAGGCACTCGGAACCTCCCAGGCCGCCACGAAAGGCACTCGGAGCCTCCCCAGTCGCACCGAAAGGCACTCGGAGCCTGCCCGGACGCCCACAAAGGCACTCGGAGGCGGCTCGGCCACCCACAAAGGCACTTGGAGCCTCCCCGGCCTCCCCGAAAGGCACTCGGAGCCCCCCCGGCCTCCCCGAAAGGCACTCGGAGCCTCCCCAGCCGCCCCAAAAGGCACTCGGAGCCTCGCAGGCCGCTCAAAAAGGCATTCGGAGCCTCCACGGTCGCCCTGAAAGGCACTCGGAGGCGGCCCGGCCACCCTGAAAGGTACTCGGAGCCTGCCCGGACGCCCCAAAAGGCACTCGGAGCCTCCCCGGCCGCACCAAAAGGCACTCTGTGGCGGCCCGGCCTCCCGGAAAGGCACTGGGACGGGCCCAGCTGCCTCGAAAGGCACTCGGAGGCAGTCCGGCCACCCACAAAGGCACTCGGAGCCTCCCCGCCGCCCACAAAGGCACTCGGAGCCTCCCCGGCCGCCCACAAAGGCACTCGGAGGCAACCTGACCGCCCACAAAGGCACTCGGAGCCTCCCCGGCCTCCCCGAAAGGCACTCGGAGGTGGCCCGGTTGCACCAAAAGGCACTTTGAGCCGGCCCGGTCGCCCCGAAAGGCACTCGGAGGCGGACCAGCCACCCCGAAAGGCACTCGGAGGCGGCCCGGCCACCCCGAAATGCACTCGGAGCCTCACTGGCCGCCCCGAAAGGCACTCAGAGCCTCCCCGGCCACCCACAAAGGCACTCGGAGCCTTGGCCTGCCCCCCCGAAAGGTACTTGAAGCCGGCCCGGCCACCCGGAAAGCCACTCGGAGGCGGCCCCAGCCGCCCCGAAAGGCACTCGGAGGCGGCCCGGCCTCCCCGAAAGGCACTCGGAGCCTCCCCGGCTGCCCCGAAAGGCACTCGGAGCCTGCCCGGCTGCCCCGAAAGGCACTCGGAGCCTCCCCGACCTTCCACAAATGCACTCGGAGCCTCCCCGGCCGCCCCGAAAGGCACTCGGAGCCTTCCCAGCCTCCTAGAAAGGCACTCGGAACATCATCGGATGCCCCGAAAGGCACTCGGAGCCTCCATGGCCGCCCCGAAAGGCACTCGGAGCCTCCCCGGCCGCCCCGAAAGGCACTCGGAGCCTCGCCGGCCGCCCCGAAAGGCACTCGGAGCCTCCCCGGCCGCCCCGAAAGGCACTCGGAACCTGCCCGACCTCCCACAAAGGCACTCGGAGCCTCCCCGGCCGCCCCGAAAGGCACTCAGACGCGGCCCGGCCACCCCGAAAGGCACTCGGAGCCTGCCCGGCCGCCCCGAAAGGCACTCGGAGCCTGCCCGGCCGCCTCGAAAGGCACTCGGAGACTACCCGGCCGCCCCGAAAGGCACTCGGAGGTGGCCCGGTTGCACCAAAAGGCACTTTGAGCCGGCCCGGTCGCCCCGAAAGGCACTCGGAGGCGGACCAGCCACCCCGAAAGGCACTCGGAGGCGGCCCGGCCACCCCGAAATGCACTCGGAGCCTCCCCGGCTGCCCCGAAAGGCACTCAGAGCCTCCCCGGCCACCCACAAAGGCACTCGGAGCCTTGGCCTGCCCCCCCGAAAGGTACTTGAAGCCGGCCCGGCCACCCGGAAAGCCACTCGGAGGCGGCCCCAGCTGCCCCGAAAGGCACTCGGAGGCGGCCCGGCCTCCCCGAAAGGCACTCGGAGCCTCCCCGGCTGCCCCGAAAGGCACTCGGAGCCTGCCCGGCTGCCCCGAAAGGCACTCGGAGCCTCCCCGACCTTCCACAAATGCACTCGGAGCCTCCCCGGCCGCCCCGAAAGGCACTCGGAGCCTTCCCAGCCTCCTAGAAAGGCACTCGGAACATCATCGGATGCCCCGAAAGGCACTCGGAGCCTCCCCGGCCGCCCCGAAAGGCACTCGGAGCCTGCCCGGCCGCCCCGAAAGGCACTCGGAACCTGCCCGACCTCCCACAAAGGCACTCGGAGCCTCCCCGGCCGCCCCGAAAGGCACTCAGACGCGGCCCGGCCACCCCGAAAGGCACTCGGAGCCTGCCCGGCCGCCCCAAAAGGCACTCGGAGCCTGCCCGGCCGCCTCGAAAGGCACTCGGAGACTCCCCGGCCGCCCCAAAAGGCACTCGGAGCCTCCCCGGCCACCCCAAAAGGCACTCGGAGTCTCCCCGGCTGCCCACAAAGGCACTCGGAGCCTGCCCGGCCACCCCCAAAGGCACTCAGAGCGTCGCCGGCCCCCCGAAAGGCACTCGGAGCCTCCCCAGATGCCCCGAAAGGCACTCGGAGCCTCCCCGGCCGCCCCCAAGGGCACTCGGAGGCAGCCCGGCCACCCCGAAAGGCACTCGGAGCCTACTCGGCCACCCCGAAAGGCACTCGGAGCCTTCCCGGATGCCCCGAAAGGCACTCAGAGCCTCCCCGGACGCCCCGAAAGGCACTCGGAGCCTCCCCGGCTGCACCGAAAGACACTCGGAGCCTCCCCGGACGCCCCGAAAGGCACTCCGAGCCTCCCCGGCTGCCCACAAAGGCACTCGGAGCCACCCGGGCGGCCCACAAAGGCACTCGGAGCCTCCCCGGCCACCCCGAATGGCACTCGGAGCTGGCCCGGCCGCCCCGAAAGGCACTCGGTGCCAGCTCTGCCGTCCCAAAAGCCACTCGGAACCTCCCCGACCGCCCCGAAAGGCACTCGGAGCCTCCCTGGCCGCCCCGAAAGGCACTCGGAGCCTCCCCGGACGCCCTGAAAGGCACTCGGAGCCTCCCAGGCCGCCCCGAAAGGCACTCGGAGCCTCCCCGGCCGCCCCCAAAGGCACTCGGAGCCTGCCTGGACGCCCACAAAGGCACTCGGAGCCTCCCGACCGCCTCGAAAGGCACTCGGAGCCTCCCCGGCCACCCCGAAAGGCACTCAGAGCCTGCCCGGCCGCTCCGAAAGGCACTCGGAGCCTCCCCGGCCGCCCCGAAAGGCACTCGGAGGCGGCCCGGTCTCCCCGAAAGGCACTCGGAGCCTCCCCGGCCGCCCCGAAAGGCACTCGGAGCCTGACCGACCGCCCCGAAAGGCACTTGGAGCCTCCCCGGCTGCCTCGAAAGGCACTCGGAGCCTTCCCCTCCGCCCCGAAAGGCACTCGGAGGCGGCCCGGCCTCCCCGAAAGCCACTCGGAGCCTGCACGACCACCCCGAAAGACACTCGGAGCCTGCCCGACCACCCCAAAAGGCTCTCGGAGCCTACTCGGCTGCCCCGAAAGGCAGTTGGAGCCACCCCAGCAGCCCCGAAATGCACTTTAAGGGGGAACGGCCGCCCCGAAAGGCACTCGGAGCCTCCCCGGCCGCCCCGAAAGGCAGTCGGAGCCTCCCCGGCCGCCCCGAAAGGCACTCGGAGCCTCCCCGGCCGCCCCGAAAGGCACTCGGAGCCTGCCCGGCCGCCCCGAAAGCCACTCGGAGCCTCCCCGGCCACCCCAAAAGGCACTCGGAGCCTCCCCGACCACCCCGAAAGGCACTCGGAACCTCCCCGGCCGCCCCAAAAGGCACTCGGAGCCTCCCCGGCCGCCCCAAAAGGCACTCAGAGCCGGCCCGGCCACCCCGAAAGGCACTCGGAGGCATCACGGCCGTCCCGAAAGGTACTCGGAGCCTCCCCGGCCACCCACAAAGGCACTCGGAGCCTCCCCGGCTGCCCCAAAAGGCACTCGGAGCCTTCCCGGCCGCCCCCAAAGGCACTCGGAGGCGGCCCGGCCTCCCCGAAAGGCACTCGGAGCCAGCCCGGCCTCCCCGAAAGGCACTCGGAGCCTCCCCGGCCTCCCCGAATGGCACTCGGAGCCTGCACGTCCGCCCCGAAAGGCACTCGGAGCCTCCCCGGCCGCCCCGAAAGGCACTCGGAGCCTCACCAGCCTCCCCGAAAGGCACTCAGAGCCTCCCCGGCCGCCACAAAAGGCACTCGGAGCGGGCCCGGCCGCCCCGAAAAGCAATCTGAGGCGTACCGGCCTCCCCGAAAGGCAGTCGGAGCCTCCCCGGCCGCCTCGAAATGCACTTTATGGGGGAACGGCCGCACCGAAAGGCACTCGGAGCCTCCCCGACCAACCCGAAAGGCACTCGGAACCTCCCAGGCCGCCCCGAAAGGCACTCGGAGCCGGCCCGGCCGCCCCGAAAGGCACTCGGAGGCATCACGGCCGTCCCGAAAGGCACTCGGAGGCGGCCCGGCCTCCCCGAAAGGCACTCGGAGGCGGCCCGGCCTCCCCGAAAGGCACTCGGAGCCTCCCCGGCCGCCTCGAAAGGCACTCGGAGCCTCCCAGGCCACCCCGAAAGGCACTCGGAGCCGGCTCGGCCATCCCAAAAGGCACTCGGAGCCAGCCCGGCCTCCCCGAAAGGCACTCGGAGCCTCCCCGGCTGCCCCGAAAGGCACTCGTAGGCGGCCCAGCCTCCCCGAAAGGCACTCGGAGCCTCCCCGGCCGCCCCGAAAGGCACTCGGAGCCTCCCAGGACACCCCGAAAGGCACTCGGAGCCTCCCCGGCCTCCCCGAAAGGCACTCGGAGCCTTCCCCTCCGCCCCGAAAGGCACTCGGAGGCGGCCCGGCCTCCCCGAAAGGCACTCGGAGCCTCCCCGGCCTCCCCGAAAGGCACTCGGAGCCTCCCAGGACACCCCGAAAGGCACTCGGAGCCTCCCCGGCCGCCCCGAAAGGCACTCGGAGCCTCCCCGGCCTCCCCAAAAGGCACTCGGAGCCTCCCCGGCCTCCCCGAAAGGCACTCGGAGCCTTCCCCTCCGCCCCGAAAGGCACTCATAGGCGACCCGGCCGCCTCCAAAGGCACTCGGAGCCTGCACGACCGCCCCGAAAGACACTCGGAGCCTGCCCGACCACCCCAAAAGGCTCTCGGAGCCTACTCGGCCGCCCCGAAAGGCAGTCGGAGCCAGTCCAGCAGCCCCGAAATGCACTTTAAGGGGGAACGGCCGCCCACAAAGGCACTCGGAGCCTCCCCGGCCGCCCCGAAAGGCAGTCGGAGCCTCCCCGGCCGCCTCGAAAGGCACTCGGAGCCTGCCCGGCCGCCCCGAAAGCCACTCGGAGCCTCCCCGGACGCCCACAAAGGCACTCGGAGCCTCCCCGGCCTCCCCGAAAGGCACTCGGAGCCTTCCCCTCCGCCCCGAAAGGCACTCGTAGGCGACCCGGTCGCCTCCAAAGGCACTCGGAGCCTGCACGACCGCCCCGAAAGGCACTCGGAGCTGGCCAGGCTGCCCCGAAAGGCACTCGGAGCCTCCCCGGCCGCCCCGAAAGGCACTAGGATGCGGCCCGCTCCCCCCGAAAGGCACTCGGAGCCTCCCCCGACACCCCGAAAGGCACTCGGAGCCTGCCCAGCCACCCCGAAAGGCACTCGGAGCCTGCCGAGCCACCCCGAAAGGCACTCGGAGCCTCCCCGGCCTCCCCGAAAGGCACTCGGAGGCAGCCCGGCTGACACGAAAGGCACTCGGAGCCTCCCCGGACGCCCCAAAAGGCACTCGGAGAGGGGCCGGCAACCCCCAAAGGCACTCAGAGCGTCCACGGCCCCCCGAAAGGCACTCGGAGCCTCCCAGGCCGCCCCCAAGGGCACTCGGAACCTCCCCGGCCACCCCAAAAGGCACTCGGAGCCTCCCCAGCCTCCCCGAAAGGCACTCAGAGCCTCCCCGGATGCCCTGATAGGCACTCGGAACCTCCCAGGCCGCCACGAAAGGCACTCGGAGCCTCCCCAGTCGCACCGAAAGGCACTCGGAGCCTGCCCGGACGCCCACAAAGGCACTCGGAGGCGGCTCGGCCACCCACAAAGGCACTTGGAGCCTCCCCGGCCTCCCCGAAAGGCACTCGGAGCCCCCCCGGCCTCCCCGAAAGGCACTCGGAGCCTCCCCGGCCGCCCCGAAAGGCACTCGGAGCCTCGCCGGCCGCCCCGAAAGGCACTCGGAGCCTCCCCGGCCGCCCCAAAAGGCACTCGGAACCTGCCCGACCTCCCACAAAGGCACTCGGAGCCTCCCCGGCCGCCCCGAAAGGCACTCAGACGCGGCCCGGCCACCCCGAAAGGCACTCGGAGCCTGCCCGGCCGCCCCGAAAGGCACTCGGAGCCTGCCCGGCCGCCTCGAAAGGCACTCGGAGACTACCCGGCCGCCCCGAAAGGCACTCGGAGGTGGCCCGGTTGCACCAAAAGGCACTTTGAGCCGGCCCGGTCGCCCCGAAAGGCACTCGGAGGCGGACCAGCCACCCCGAAAGGCACTCGGAGGCGGCCCGGCCACCCCGAAATGCACTCGGAGCCTCCCCGGCTGCCCCGAAAGGCACTCAGAGCCTCCCCGGCCACCCACAAAGGCACTCGGAGCCTTGGCCTGCCCCCCCGAAAGGTACTTGAAGCCGGCCCGGCCACCCGGAAAGCCACTCGGAGGCGGCCCCAGCTGCCCCGAAAGGCACTCGGAGGCGGCCCGGCCTCCCCGAAAGGCACTCGGAGCCTCCCCGGCTGCCCCGAAAGGCACTCGGAGCCTGCCCGGCTGCCCCGAAAGGCACTCGGAGCCTCCCCGACCTTCCACAAATGCACTCGGAGCCTCCCCGGCCGCCCCGAAAGGCACTCGGAGCCTTCCCAGCCTCCTAGAAAGGCACTCGGAACATCATCGGATGCCCCGAAAGGCACTCGGAGCCTCCCCGGCCGCCCCGAAAGGCACTCGGAGCCTGCCCGGCCGCCCCGAAATGCACTCGGAACCTGCCCGACCTCCCACAAAGGCACTCGGAGCCTCCCCGGCCGCCCCGAAAGGCACTCAGACGCGGCCCGGCCACCCCGAAAGGCACTCGGAGCCTGCCCGGCCGCCCCAAAAGGCACTCGGAGCCTGCCCGGCCGCCTCGAAAGGCACTCGGAGACTCCCCGGCCGCCCCAAAAGGCACTCGGAGCCTCCCCGGCCACCCCAAAAGGCACTCGGAGTCTCCCCGGCTGCCCACAAAGGCACTCGGAGCCTGCCCGGCCACCCCCAAAGGCACTCAGAGCGTCGCCGGCCCCCCGAAAGGCACTCGGAGCCTCCCCAGATGCCCCGAAAGGCACTCGGAGCCTCCCCGGCCGCCCCCAAGGGCACTCGGAGGCAGCCCGGCCACCCCGAAAGGCACTCGGAGCCTACTCGGCCACCCCGAAAGGCACTCGGAGCCTTCCCGGATGCCCCGAAAGGCACTCAGAGCCTCCCCGGACGCCCCGAAAGGCACTCGGAGCCTCCCCGGCTGCACCGAAAGACACTCGGAGCCTCCCCGGACGCCCCGAAAGGCACTCCGAGCCTCCCCGGCCGCCCACAAAGGCACTCGGAGCCACCCGGGCGGCCCACAAAGGCACTCGGAGCCTCCCCGGCCACCCCGAATGGCACTCGGAGCTGGCCCGGCCGCCCCGAAAGGCACTCGGTGCCAGCTCTGCCGTCCCAAAAGCCACTCGGAACCTCCCCGACCGCCCCGAAAGGCACTCGGAGCCTCCCTGGCCGCCCCGAAAGGCACTCGGAGCCTCCCCGGACGCCCTGAAAGGCACTCGGAGCCTCCCAGGCCGCCCCGAAAGGCACTCGGAGCCTCCCCGGCCGCCCCCAAAGGCACTCGGAGCCTGCCTGGACGCCCACAAAGGCACTCGGAGCCTCCCGACCGCCTCGAAAGGCACTCGGAGCCTCCCCGGCCACCCCGAAAGGCACTCAGAGCCTGCCCGGCCGCTCCGAAAGGCACTCGGAGCCTCCCCGGCCGCCCCGAAAGGCACTCGGAGGCGGCCCGGTCTCCCCGAAAGGCACTCGGAGCCTCCACGGCCGCCCCGAAAGGCACTCGGAGCCTGACCGACCGCCCCGAAAGGCACTTGGAGCCTCCCCGGCTGCCTCGAAAGGCACTCGGAGCCTTCCCCTCCGCCCCGAAAGGCACTCGGAGGCGGCCCGGCCTCCCCGAAAGCCACTCGGAGCCTGCACGACCACCCCGAAAGACACTCGGAGCCTGCCCGACCACCCCAAAAGGCTCTCGGAGCCTACTCGGCTGCCCCGAAAGGCAGTTGGAGCCACCCCAGCAGCCCCGAAATGCACTTTAAGGGGGAACGGCCGCCCCGAAAGGCACTCGGAGCCTCCCCGGCCGCCCCGAAAGGCACTCGGAGCCTCCCCGGCCGCCCCGAAAGGCACTCGGAGCCTCCCCGGCCGCCCCGAAAGGCACTCGGAGCCTGCCCGGCCGCCCCGAAAGCCACTCGGAGCCTCCCCGGCCACCCCAAAAGGCACTCGGAGCCTCCCCGACCACCCCGAAAGGCACTCGGAACCTCCCCGGCCGCCCCAAAAGGCACTCGGAGCCTCCCCGGCCGCCCCAAAAGGCACTCAGAGCCGGCCCGGCCACCCCGAAAGGCACTCGGAGGCATCACGGCCGTCCCGAAAGGTACTCGGAGCCTCCCCGGCCACCCACAAAGGCACTCGGAGCCTCCCCGGCTGCCCCAAAAGGCACTCGGAGCCTTCCCCTCCGCCCCGAAAGGCACTCGGAGGCGGCCCGGCCTCCCCGAAAGGCACTCGGAGCCAGCCCGGCCTCCCCGAAAGGCACTCGGAGCCTCCCCGGCCTCCCCGAATGGCACTCGGAGCCTGCACGTCCGCCCCGAAAGGCACTCGGAGCCTCCCCGGCCGCCCCGAAAGGCACTCGGAGCCTCACCAGCCTCCCCGAAAGGCACTCAGAGCCTCCCCGGCCGCCACAAAAGGCACTCGGAGCGGGCCCGGCCGCCCCGAAAAGCAATCTGAGGCGTACCGGCCTCCCCGAAAGGCAGTCGGAGCCTCCCCGGCCGCCTCGAAATGCACTTTATGGGGGAACGGCCGCACCGAAAGGCACTCGGAGCCTCCCCGACCAACCCGAAAGGCACTCGGAACCTCCCAGGCCGCCCCGAAAGGCACTCGGAGCCGGCCCGGCCGCCCCGAAAGGCACTCGGAGGCATCACGGCCGTCCCGAAAGGCACTCGGAGGCGGCCCGGCCTCCCCGAAAGGCACTCGGAGGCGGCCCGGCCTCCCCGAAAGGCACTCGGAGCCTCCCCGGCCGCCTCGAAAGGCACTCGGAGCCTCCCAGGCCACCCCGAAAGGCACTCGGAGCCGGCTCGGCCATCCCAAAAGGCACTCGGAGCCAGCCCGGCCTCCCCGAAAGGCACTCGGAGCCTCCCCGGCTGCCCCGAAAGGCACTCGTAGGCGGCCCAGCCTCCCCGAAAGGCACTCGGAGCCTCCCCGGCCGCCCCGAAAGGCACTCGGAGCCTCCCAGGACACCCCGAAAGGCACTCGGAGCCTCCCCGGCCTCCCCGAAAGGCACTCGGAGCCTTCCCCTCCGCCCCGAAAGGCACTCGGAGGCGGCCCGGCCTCCCCGAAAGGCACTCGGAGCCTCCCCGGCCTCCCCGAAAGGCACTCGGAGCCTCCCAGGACACCCCGAAAGGCACTCGGAGCCTCCCCGGCCGCCCCGAAAGGCACTCGGAGCCTCCCCGGCCTCCCCAAAAGGCACTCGGAGCCTCCCCGGCCTCCCCGAAAGGCACTCGGAGCCTTCCCCTCCGCCCCGAAAGGCACTCATAGGCGACCCGGCCGCCTCCAAAGGCACTCGGAGCCTGCACGACCGCCCCGAAAGACACTCGGAGCCTGCCCGACCACCCCAAAAGGCTCTCGGAGCCTACTCGGCCGCCCCGAAAGGCAGTCGGAGCCAGTCCAGCAGCCCCGAAATGCACTTTAAGGGGGAACGGCCGCCCACAAAGGCACTCGGAGCCTCCCCGGCCGCCCCGAAAGGCAGTCGGAGCCTCCCCGGCCGCCTCGAAAGGCACTCGGAGCCTGCCCGGCCGCCCCGAAAGCCACTCGGAGCCTCCCCGGACGCCCACAAAGGCACTCGGAGCCTCCCCGGCCTCCCCGAAAGGCACTCGGAGCCTTCCCCTCCGCCCCGAAAGGCACTCGTAGGCGACCCGGTCGCCTCCAAAGGCACTCGGAGCCTGCACGACCGCCCCGAAAGGCACTCGGAGCTGGCCAGGCTGCCCCGAAAGGCACTCGGAGCCTCCCCGGCCGCCCCGAAAGGCACTAGGATGCGGCCCGCTCCCCCCGAAAGGCACTCGGAGCCTCCCCCGACACCCCGAAAGGCACTCGGAGCCTGCCCAGCCACCCCGAAAGGCACTCGGAGCCTGCCGAGCCACCCCGAAAGGCACTCGGAGCCTCCCCGGCCTCCCCAAAAGGCACTCGGAGGCAGCCCGGCTGACACGAAAGGCACTCGGAGCCTCCCCGGACGCCCCAAAAGGCACTCGGAGAGGGGCCGGCAACCCCCAAAGGCACTCAGAGCGTCCACGGCCCCCCGAAAGGCACTCGGAGCCTCCCAGGCCGCCCCCAAGGGCACTCGGAACCTCCCCGGCCACCCCAAAAGGCACTCGGAGCCTCCCCAGCCTCCCCGAAAGGCACTCAGAGCCTCCCCGGATGCCCTGATAGGCACTCGGAACCTCCCAGGCCGCCACGAAAGGCACTCGGAGCCTCCCCAGTCGCACCGAAAGGCACTCGGAGCCTGCCCGGACGCCCACAAAGGCACTCGGAGGCGGCTCGGCCACCCACAAAGGCACTTGGAGCCTCCCCGGCCTCCCCGAAAGGCACTCGGAGCCCCCCCGGCCTCCCCGAAAGGCACTCGGAGCCTCCCCAGCCGCCCCAAAAGGCACTCGGAGCCTCGCAGGCCGCTCAAAAAGGCATTCGGAGCCTCCACGGTCGCCCTGAAAGGCACTCGGAGGCGGCCCGGCCACCCTGAAAGGTACTCGGAGCCTGCCCGGACGCCCCAAAAGGCACTCGGAGCCTCCCCGGCCGCACCAAAAGGCACTCTGTGGCGGCCCGGCCTCCCGGAAAGGCACTGGGACGGGCCCAGCTGCCTCGAAAGGCACTCGGAGGCAGTCCGGCCACCCACAAAGGCACTCGGAGCCTCCCCGCCGCCCACAAAGGCACTCGGAGCCTCCCCGGCCGCCCACAAAGGCACTCGGAGGCAACCTGACCGCCCACAAAGGCACTCGGAGCCTCCCCGGCCTCCCCGAAAGGCACTCGGAGGTGGCCCGGTTGCACCAAAAGGCACTTTGAGCCGGCCCGGTCGCCCCGAAAGGCACTCGGAGGCGGACCAGCCACCCCGAAAGGCACTCGGAGGCGGCCCGGCCACCCCGAAATGCACTCGGAGCCTCACTGGCCGCCCCGAAAGGCACTCAGAGCCTCCCCGGCCACCCACAAAGGCACTCGGAGCCTTGGCCTGCCCCCCCGAAAGGTACTTGAAGCCGGCCCGGCCACCCGGAAAGCCACTCGGAGGCGGCCCCAGCCGCCCCGAAAGGCACTCGGAGGCGGCCCGGCCTCCCCGAAAGGCACTCGGAGCCTCCCCGGCTGCCCCGAAAGGCACTCGGAGCCTGCCCGGCTGCCCCGAAAGGCACTCGGAGCCTCCCCGACCTTCCACAAATGCACTCGGAGCCTCCCCGGCCGCCCCGAAAGGCACTCGGAGCCTTCCCAGCCTCCTAGAAAGGCACTCGGAACATCATCGGATGCCCCGAAAGGCACTCGGAGCCTCCACGGCCGCCCCGAAAGGCACTCGGAGCCTCCCCGGCCGCCCCGAAAGGCACTCGGAGCCTCGCCGGCCGCCCCGAAAGGCACTCGGAGCCTGCCCGGCCGCCCCGAAAGGCACTCGGAACCTGCCCGACCTCCCACAAAGGCACTCGGAGCCTCCCCGGCCGCCCCGAAAGGCACTCAGACGCGGCCCGGCCACCCCGAAAGGCACTCGGAGCCTGCCCGGCCGCCCCAAAAGGCACTCGGAGCCTGCCCGGCCGCCTTGAAAGGCACTCGGAGACTCCCCGGCCTCCCCGAAAGGCACTCGGAGGTGGCCCGGTTGCACCAAAAGGCACTTTGAGCCGGCCCGGTCGCCCCGAAAGGCACTCGGAGGCGGACCAGCCACCCCGAAAGGCACTCGGAGGCGGCCCGGCCACCCCGAAATGCACTCGGAGCCTCACTGGCCGCCCCGAAAGGCACTCAGAGCCTCCCCGGCCACCCACAAAGGCACTCGGAGCCTTGGCCTGCCCCCCCGAAAGGTACTTGAAGCCGGCCCGGCCACCCGGAAAGCCACTCGGAGGCGGCCCCAGCCGCCCCGAAAGGCACTCGGAGGCGGCCCGGCCTCCCCGAAAGGCACTCGGAGCCTCCCCGGCTGCCCCGAAAGGCACTCGGAGCCTGCCCGGCTGCCCCGAAAGGCACTCGGAGCCTCCCCGACCTTCCACAAATGCACTCGGAGCCTCCCCGGCCGCCCCGAAAGGCACTCGGAGCCTTCCCAGCCTCCTAGAAAGGCACTCGGAACATCATCGGATGCCCCGAAAGGCACTCGGAGCCTCCCCGGCCGCCCCGAAAGGCACTCGGAGCCTCCCCGGCCGCCCCGAAAGGCACTCGGAACCTGCCCGACCTCCCACAAAGGCACTCGGAGCCTCCCCGGCCGCCCCGAAAGGCACTCAGACGCGGCCCGGCCACCCCGAAAGGCACTCGGAGCCTGCCCGGCCGCCCCAAAAGGCACTCGGAGCCTGCCCGGCCGCCTCGAAAGGCACTCGGAGACTCCCCGGCCGCCCCAAAAGGCACTCGGAGCCTCCCCGGCCGCCCCAAAAGGCACTCGGAGTCTCCCCGGCTGCCCACAAAGGCACTCGGAGCCTGCCCGGCCACCCCCAAAGGCACTCAGAGCGTCGCCGGCCCCCCGAAAGGCACTCGGAGCCTCCCCAGATGCCCCGAAAGGCACTCGGAGCCTCCCCGGCCGCCCCCAAGGGCACTCGGAGGCAGCCCGGCCACCCCGAAAGGCACTCGGAGCCTACTCGGCCACCCCGAAAGGCACTCGGAGCCTTCCCGGATGCCCCGAAAGGCACTCAGAGCCTCCCCGGACGCCCCGAAAGGCACTCGGAGCCTCCCCGGCTGCACCGAAAGGCACTCGGAGCCTCCCCGGACGCCCCGAAAGGCACTCCGAGCCTCCCCGGCCGCCCACAAAGGCACTCGGAGCCACCCGGGCGGCCCACAAAGGCACTCGGAGCCTCCCCGGCCACCCCGAATGGCACTCGGAGCTGGCCCGGCCCCCCCGAAAGGCACTCGGTGCCAGCTCTGCCGTCCCAAAAGCCACTCGGAACCTCCCCGACCGCCCCGAAAGGCACTCGGAGCCTCCCTGGCCGCCCCGAAAGGCACTCGGAGCCTCCCCGGCCACCCTGAAAGGCACTCGGAGCCTCCCAGGCCGCCCCGAAAGGCACTCGGAGCCTCCCCGGCCGCCCCGAAAGGCACTCGGAGCCTGCCTGGACGCCCACAAAGGCACTCGGAGCCTCCCGACCGCCCCGAAAGGCACTCGGAGCCTCCCCGGCCACCCCGAAAGGCACTCAGAGCCTGCCCGGCCGCTCCGAAAGGCACTCGGAGCCTCCCCGGCTGCCCCGAAAGGCACTGGGAGGCAGCACGGCCGCCCCGAAAGGCACTCGGAGCCTCACCAGCCTCCCCGAAAGGCACTCGGAGCCTCCCCGGCCGCCCACAAAGGCACTCGGAGCCTCCCCGGCCGCCCCGAAAGGCACTCGGAGGCGGCCCGGCCGCCCCGAAAGGCACTCGGAGCCTCCCCGGCCGCCCCGAAAGGCACTCGGAGCCTCCCCGGACGCCCCGAAAGGCAGTCGGAGCCTCCCCGGACGCCCCGAAAGGCAGTCGGAGCCTCCCCGGCCGTCCCGAAAGGTACTCGGAGCCTCCCCGGCCACCCCGAAAGGCACTCGGAGGCGGCCCGGCCTCCCCGAAAGGCACTCGGAGGCGGTCCGGCCTCCCTGAAAGGCACTCGGAGCCTCCCCGGCCGCCTCGAAAGGCACTCGGAGCCTCCCAGGCCACCCCCGAAAGGCACTCGGAGCCGGCTCGGCCATCCCAATAGGCACTCGGAGCCAGCCCGGCCTCCCCGAAAGGCACTCGGAGCCTCCACGGCTGCCCACAAAGGCACTCGGAGCCTTCCCCTCCGCCCCGAAAGGCACTCGGAGGCGGCCTGGCCTCCCCGAAAGGCACTCGGAGCCTCCCCGGCCGCCCCCAAAGGCACTCGGAGCCTCCCAGGCCACCCCGAAAGGCACTCGGAGCCTCCCCGGCTGCCCCGAAAGGCACTCGGAGGCGGCCCGGCCGCCCACAAAGGCACTCGGAGCCTCCCCGGCCTCCCCGAAAGGCACTCGGAGCCTTCCCCTCCGCCCCGAAAGGCACTCGTAGGCGACCCGGCCGCCACCAAAGGCACTCGGAGCCTGCACGACCGCCTCCAAAGACACTCGGAGCCTGCCCGACCACCCCAAAAGGCTCTCGGAGCTAACTCGGCCGCCCCGAAAGGCAGTCGGAGCCAGCCCAGCAGCCCCGAAATGCACTTTAAGGGGGAACGGCCGCCCACAAAGGCACTCGGAGCCTCCCCGGCCGCCCCGAAAGGCAGTCGGAGCCTCCCCGGCTGCCCCGAAAGGCACTTGGAGCCTGCCCGGCCGCCCCGAAAGGCACTCGGAGCCTCCCCGGCCGCCCCAAAAGGCACTCGGAGCCTCCCCGACCAACCCGAAAGGCACTCGGAACCTCCCCGGCCGCCCCGAAAGGCACTCGGAGCCTCCCCGGCCGCCCCGAAAGGCACTCGGAGGCATCACGGCCGTCCCGAAAGGTACTCGGAGCCTCCACGGCCGCCCCGAAAGGCACTCAGAGCCTGCCCGGCCGCCCCGAAAGGCACTCGGAGGCGGCCCGGCCTCACTGAAAGGCACTCGGAGCCTCCCCGGCCGCCTCGAAAGGCGCTCGGAGCCTCCCAGGCCACCCCCGAAAGGCACTCGGAGCCTCCCCGGCCGCCCCGAAAGGCACTCGGAGGCGGCCCGGCCTCCCCGAAAGGCACTCGGAGGCGGACCAGCCGCGCTGAAAGGCTCTCAGAGGCGGCCCGGCCGCGCCGAAAGGCACTCGGAGCCTCCCCGGCCTCCCCAAATGGCACTCGGAGCCTGCACGGCCGCCCCGAAAGGCACTCGGAGCCTCCCCGGCCGCCCCGAAAGGCACTCGGAGCCTCACCAGCCTCCCCGAAAGGCACTCAGAGCCTCCCCGGCCGCCCCAAAAGGCACTCGGAGCGGGCCCGGCCGCCCCGAAAGGCACTCGGAGCCTCCCCGGCCGCCCCGAAAGGCAGTCGGAGCCTCCCCGGCTGCCCCGAAAGGCACTTTATGGGGGAACGGCCTCCCCGAAAGGCACTCGGAGGCAACCTGACCGCCCACAAAGGCACTCGGAGCCTCCCCGGCCTCCCCGAAAGGCACTCGGAGCCTCCCCGACCTTCCACAAATGCACTCGGAGCCTCCCCGGCCGCCCCGAAAGGCACTCGGAGCCTTCCCAGCCTCCTAGAAAGGCACTCGGAACATCATCGGATGCCCCGAAAGGCACTCGGAGCCTCCCCGGCCGCCCCAAAAGGCACTCGGAGCCTCCCCGGCCGCCCCGAAAGGCACTCGGAGCCTGCCCGGCCGCCCCGAAATGCACTCGGAACCTGCCCGACCTCCCACAAAGGCACTCGGAGCCTCCCCAGCCGCCCCGAAAGGCACTCAGACGCGGCCCGGCCACCCCGAAAGGCACTCGGAGCCTGCCCGGCCGCCCCAAAAGGCACTCGGAGCCTGCCCGGCCGCCTCGAAAGGCACTCGGAGACTCCCCGGCCGCCCCAAAAGGCACTCGGAGCCTCCCCGGCCGCCCCAAAAGGCACTCGGAGTCTCCCCGGCTGCCCACAAAGGCACTCGGAGCCTGCCCGGCCACCCCCAAAGGCACTCAGAGCGTCGCCGGCCCCCCGAAAGGCACTCGGAGCCTCCCCAGATGCCCCGAAAGGCACTCGGAGCCTCCCCGGCCGCCCCCAAGGGCACTCGGAGGCAGCCCGGCCACCCCGAAAGGCACTCGGAGCCTACTCGGCCACCCCGAAAGGCACTCGGAGCCTTCCCGGATGCCCCGAAAGGCACTCAGAGCCTCCCCGGACGCCCCGAAAGGCACTCGGAGCCTCCCCGGCTGCACCGAAAGGCACTCGGAGCCTCCCCGGACGCCCCGAAAGGCACTCCGAGCCTCCCCGGCCGCCCACAAAGGCACTCGGAGCCACCCGGGCGGCCCACAAAGGCACTCGGAGCCTCCCCGGCCACCCCGAATGGCACTCGGAGCTGGCCCGGCCTCCCCGAAAGGCACTCGGTGCCAGCTCTGCCGTCCCAAAAGCCACTCGGAACCTCCCCGACCGCCCCGAAAGGCACTCGGAGCCTCCCTGGCCGCCCCGAAAGGCACTCGGAGCCTCCCCGGCCGCCCCGAAAGGCACTCGGAGCCTGCCTGGACGCCCACAAAGGCACTCGGAGCCTCCCGACCGCCCCGAAAGGCACTCGGAGCCTCCCCGGCCACCCCGAAAGGCACTCAGAGCCTGCCCGGCCGCTCCGAAAGGCACTCGGAGCCTCCCCGGCTGCCCCGAAAGGCACTGGGAGGCAGCACGGCCGCCCCGAAAGGCACTCGGAGCCTCACCAGCCTCCCCGAAAGGCACTCGGAGCCTCCCCGGCCGCCCACAAAGGCACTCGGAGCCTCCCCGGCTGCCCCGAAAGGCACTCGGAGGCGGCCCGGCCGCCCCGAAAGGCACTCGGAGCCTCCCCGGCCGCCCCGAAAGGCACTCGGAGCCTCCCCGGACGCCCCGAAAGGCAGTCGGAGCCTCCCCGGACGCCCCGAAAGGCACTCGGAGCCTCCCCGGCCGTCCCGAAAGGTACTCGGAGCCTCCCCGGCCACCCCGAAAGGCACTCGGAGGCGGCCCGGCCTCCCCGAAAGGCACTCGGAGGCGGTCCGGCCTCCCTGAAAGGCACTCGGAGCCTCCCCGGCCGCCTCGAAAGGCACTCGGAGCCTCCCAGGCCACCCCCGAAAGGCACTCGGAGCCGGCTCGGCCATCCCAAAAGGCAATCGGAGCCAGCCCGGCCTCCCCGAAAGGCACTCGGAGCCTCCACGGCTGCCCACAAAGGCACTCGGAGCCTTCCCCTCCGCCCCGAAAGGCACTCGGAGGCGGCCTGGCCTCCCCGAAAGGCACTCGGAGCCTCCCCGGCCGCCCCCAAAGGCACTCGGAGCCTCCCAGGCCACCCCGAAAGGCACTCGGAGCCTCCCCGGCTGCCCCGAAAGGCACTCGGAGGCGGCCCGGCCGCCCACAAAGGCACTCGGAGCCTCCCCGGCCTCCCCGAAAGGCACTCGGAGCCTTCCCCTCCGCCCCGAAAGGCACTCGTAGGCGACCCGGCCGCCACCAAAGGCACTCGGAGCCTGCACGACCGCCTCCAAAGACACTCGGAGCCTGCCCGACCACCCCAAAAGGCTCTCGGAGCTAACTCGGCCGCCCCGAAAGGCAGTCGGAGCCAGCCCAGCAGCCCCGAAATGCACTTTAAGGGGGAACGGCCGCCCACAAAGGCACTCGGAGCCTCCCCGGCCGCCCCGAAAGGCAGTCGGAGCCTCCCCGGCTGCCCCGAAAGGCACTTGGAGCCTGCCCGGCCGCCCCGAAAGGCACTCGGAGCCTCCCCGGCCGCCCCAAAAGGCACTCGGAGCCTCCCCGACCAACCCGAAAGGCACTCGGAACCTCCCCGGCCGCCCCGAAAGGCACTCGGAGCCTCCCCGGCCGCCCCGAAAGGCACTCGGAGGCATCACGGCCGTCCCGAAAGGTACTCGGAGCCTCCACGGCCGCCCCGAAAGGCACTCAGAGCCTGCCCGGCCGCCCCGAAAGGCACTCGGAGGCGGCCCGGCCTCACTGAAAGGCACTCGGAGCCTCCCCGGCCGCCTCGAAAGGCGCTCGGAGCCTCCCAGGCCACCCCCGAAAGGCACTCGGAGCCTCCCCGGCCGCCCCGAAAGGCACTCGGAGGCGGCCCGGCCTCCACGAAAGGCTCTCAGAGGCGGCCCGGCCGCGCTGAAAGGCACTCGGAGCCTCCCCGGCCTCCCCAAATGGCACTCGGAGCCTGCACGGCTGCCCCGAAAGGCACTCGGAGCCTCCCCGGCCGCCCCGAAAGGCACTCGGAGCCTCCCCGGCTGCCCCGAAAGGCACTTTATGGGGGAACGGCCTCCCCGAAAGGCACTCGGAGCCTCCACGGCCGCCCCGAAAGGCACTCGGAGCGGGCCCGGCCGCCCCGAAAGGCACTCGGAGCCTCCCCGGCCGCCCCGAAAGCCACTCGGAGCCTCCCCGGCCGCCCCGAAAGGCACTCGGAGCCCCCCCGGCCGTCCCGAAAGGTACTCGGAGCCTCCCCGGCCGCCCCGAAAGGCACTCGGAGGCGGCCCGGCCTCCCCGAAAGGCACTCGGAGGCGGCCCGGTCTCCCCGAAAGGCACTCGGAGCCTCCCCGACCGCCCCGAAAGGCACTCGGAGGCGGCCCGGCCGCCCCGAAAGGCACTCGGAGCCTCCCCGGCCGCCCCGAAAGCCACTCGGAGCCTCCCCGGCCGCCCCGAAAGGCACTCGGAGCCTCCCCGGCCGTCCCGAAAGGTACTCGGAGCCTCCCCGGCCTCCCCGAAAGGCACTCGGAGGCGGCCCGGCCTCCCCGAAAGGCACTCGGAGGCGGCCCGGTCTCCCCGAAAGGCACTCGGAGCCTCCCCGACCGCCCCGAAAGGCACTCGGAGCCTGCACGACCGCCCCGAAAGGCACTCGGAGCCTCCCCGGCTGCCCCGAAAGGCACTCGGAGCCTCCCCGGCTGCCCCGAAAGGCACTCGGAGGCGGCCCGGCCTCCCCGAAAGGCACTCGGAGCCTCTCCGGCCGCCTCGAAAGGCACTCGGAGCCTCCCAGGACACCCCGAAAGGCACTCGGAGCCTCCCCGGCCGCCCCGAAAGGCACTCGGAGCCTCCCCGGCCGCCCCAAAAGGCACTCGGAGCCTCCCCGGCCTCCCCGAAAGGCACTCGGAGCCTTCCCCTCCGCCCCGAAAGGCACTCGTAGGCGACCCGGCCACCTCCAAAGGCACTCGGAGCCTGCACGACCACCCCGAAAGACACTCGGAGCCTGCCCGACCACCCCAAAAGGCTCTCGGAGCCTACTCGGCTGCCCCGAAAGGCAGTTGGAGCCACCCCAGCAGCCCCGAAATGCACTTTAAGGGGGAACGGCCGCCCCGAAAGGCACTCGGAGCCTCCCCGGCCGCCCCGAAAGGCAGTCGGAGCCTGCCCGGCCGCCCACAAAGGCACTCGGAGCCTCCCCGGACGCCCCGAAAGCCACTCGGAGCCTCCCCGGCCGTCCCGAAAGGTACTCGGAGCCTCCCCAGCCGCCCCGAAAGGCACTCGGAGGCGGCCCGGCCTCCCCGAAAGGCACTCGGAGGCGGCCCGGTCTCCCCGAAAGGCACTCGGAGCCTCCCCGACCGCCCCGAAAGGCACTCGGAGGCGGCCCGGCCGCCCCGAAAGGCACTCGGAGCCTCCCCGGCCGCCCCGAAAGCCACTCGGAGCCTCCCCGGCCGCCCCGAAAGGCACTCGGAGCCTCCCCGGCCTCCCCGAAAGGTACTCGGAGCCTCCCCGGCCGCCCCGAAAGGCACTCGGAGGCGGCCCGGCCTCCCCGAAAGGCACTCGGAGGCGGCCCGGTCTCCCCGAAAGGCACTCGGAGCCTCCCCGACTGCCTCGAAAGGCACTCGGAGCCTGCACGACCGCCCCGAAAGGCACTCGGAGCCTCCCCGGCTGCCCCGAAAGGCACTCGGAGCCTTCCCCTCCGCCCCGAAAGGCACTCGGAGGCGGCCCGGCCTCCCCGAAAGGCACTCGGAGCCTCTCCGGCCGCCTCGAAAGGCACTCGGAGCCTCCCAGGACACCCCGAAAGGCACTCGGAGCCTCCCCGGCCGCCCCGAAAGGCACTCGGAGCCTCCCCGGCCGCCCCAAAAGGCACTCGGAGCCTCCCCGGCCTCCCCGAAAGGCACTCGGAGCCTTCCCCTCCGCCCCGAAAGGCACTCGTAGGCGACCCGGCCACCTCCAAAGGCACTCGGAGCCTGCACGACCACCCCGAAAGACACTCGGAGCCTGCCCGACCACCCCAAAAGGCTCTCGGAGCCTACTCGGCTGCCCCGAAAGGCAGTCGGAGCCAGTCCAGCAGCCCCGAAATGCACTTTAAGGGGGAACGGCCGCCCCGAAAGGCACTCGGAGCCTCCCCGGCCGCCCCGAAAGGCAGTCGGAGCCTGCCCGGCCGCCCACAAAGGCACTCGGAGCCTCCCCGGACGCCCCGAAAGCCACTCGGAGCCTCCCCGGCCACCCCAAAAGGCACTCGGAGCCTCCCCGACCACCCCGAAAGGCACTCGGAACCTCCCCGGCCGCCCCAAAAGGCACTCGGAGCCTCCCCGGCCGCCCCGAAAGGCACTCGGAGCCTCCCAGGCCACCCCGAAAGGCACTCGGAGGCATCACGGCCGTCCCGAAAGGTACTCGGAGCCTCCCCGGCCACCCACAAAGGCACTCGGAGCCTCCCCGGCTGCCCCAAAAGGCACTCGGAGCCTTTCCCTCCGCCCCGAAAGGCACTCGGAGGCGGCCCGGCCTCCCCCAAAGGCACTCGGAGCCAGCCCGGCCTCCCCGAAAGGCACTCGGAGCCTCCCCGGCCTCCCCGAATGGCACTCGGAGCCTGCACGGCCGCCCCGAAAGGCACTCGGAGCCTCCCCGGCCGCCCCGAAAGGCACTCGGAGCCTCACCAGCCTCCCCGAAAGGCACTCAGAGCCTCCCCGGCCGCCACAAAAGGCACTCGGAGCGGGCCCGGCCGCCCCGAAAGGCACTCTGAGGCGTACCGGCCTCCCCGAAAGGCAGTCGGAGCCTCCCCGGCCGCCTCGAAATGCACTTTATGGGGGAACGGCCGCACCGAAAGGCACTCGGAGCCTCCCCGGCCGCCCCGAAAGGCACTCGGAGCCTCCCCGGACGCCCCGAAAGGCACTCGGAGCCTGCCCGGACGCCCCGAAAGGCACTCGGAGCCTCCCCCGCCGTCCCGAAAGGTACTCGGAGCCTCCCCGGCCGCTCCGAAAGGCACTCGGAGGCGGCCCGGCCTCCCCGAAAGGCACTCGGAGCCTCCCCGACCGCCTCGAAAGGCACTCGGAGCCTCCCAGGCCACCCCGAAAGGCACTCGGAGCTGGCTCGGCCATCCCAAAAGGCACTCGGAGCCAGCCCGGCCTCCCCGAAAGGCACTCGGAGCCTCCCCGGCTGCCCCGAAAGGCACTCGTAGGCGGCTCAGCCTCCCCGAAAGGCACTCGGAGCCTCCCCGGCCGCCCCGAAAGGCACTCGGAGCCTCCCAGGACACCCCGAAAGGCACTCGGAGCCTCCCCGGCCTCCCCGAAAGGCACTCGGAGCCTTCCCCTCCGCCCCGAAAGGCACTCGGAGGCGGCCCGGCCTCCCCGAAAGGCACTCGGAGCCTCCCCGGCCGCCCCGAAAGGCACTCGGAGCCTCCCAGGACACCCCGAAAGGCACTCGGAGCCTCCCCGGCCGCCCCAAAAGGCACTCGGAGCCTCCCCGGCCTCCCCGAAAGGCACTCGGAGCCTTCCCCTCCGCCCCGAAAGGCACTCATAGGCGACCCAGCTGCCTCCAAAGGCACTCGGAGCCTGCACGACCGCCCCGAAAGACACTCGGAGCCTGCCCGACCACCCCAAAAGACTCTCGGAGCCTACTCGGCCGCCCCGAAAGGCAGTCGGAGCCAGTCCAGCAGCCCCAAAATGCACTTTAAGGGGGAACGGCCGCCACAAAGGCACTCGGAGCCTCCCCGGCCGCCCCGAAAGGCAGTCGGAGCCTCCCCGGCTGCCCCGAAAGGCACTCGGAGCCTTCCCCTCCGCCCCGAAAGCCACTCGGAGCCTCCCCGGCCACCCCAAAAGGCACTCGGAGCCTCCCCGACCACCCCGAAAGGCACTCGGAACCTCCCCGGACGCCCCGAAAGGCACTCGGAGGCGGCCCGGCCGCCCCAAAAGGCACTCGGAGCCTCCCCGGCCGCCCCGAAAGGCACTCGGAGGCATCACGGCCGTCCCGAAAGGTACTCGGAGGCTCCCCGGCTGCCCCGAAAGGCACTTGGAGGCGGCCCGGCCTCCCCGAAAGGCACTCGGAGGCGGCCCGGCCTCCCCGAAAGGCACTCGGAGACTCCCCGGCCGCCCCCAAAGGCACTCGGAGCCTCCCAGGCCACCCCGAAAGGCACTCGAAGCCTCCCCGGCCGCCCCGAAAGGCACTCGGAGGCGGCCCGGCCGCCCACAAAGGCACTCGGAGCCTCCCCGGCCTCCCCGAAAGGCACTCGGAGCCTGCACGACCGCCCCGAAAGACACTCGTAGGCGACCCGGTCGCCTCCAAAGGCACTCGGAGCCTGCACGACCGCCCCGAAAGGCACTCGGAGCTGGCCCGGCTGCCCCGAAAGGCACTCGGAGCCTCCCCGGCCCCCCCGAATGGCACTCGGAGGTGGCCCGGCCACCCCGAAAGGCACTCGGTGCCGGCTCGCCCGTCCCAAAAGGCACTCGGAGCCTCCCCGGCCCCCCCGAATGGCACTCGGAGGTGGCCCGACCACCCCGAAAGGCACTCGGAGGCGGCCCGGCCTCCCCGAAAGGCACTCGGAGCCTCCCAGGCCGCCTCGAAAGGCACTCGGAGCCTCCCAGGCCACCCCGAAAGGCACTCGGAGCCTCCCCGGCCGCCCCGAAAGGCACTCGGAGGCGGCCCGGCCGCCCACAAAGGCACTCGGAGCCTCCCCGGCCTCCCCGAAAGGCACTCGGAGCCTTCCTGGCCGCCCCAAAAGGCACTCGGAGCCTCCCCGGCCGCCCTGAAAGGCAGTCGGAGCCAGCCCAGCAGCCCCGAAATGCACTTTATGGGGGAACGGCCTCCCCGAAAGGCACTCGGAGCCTCCACGGCCGCCCCGAAAGGCACTCGGAGGCGGCCCGGCCGCCCCGAAAGGCACTCGGAGGCGGCCCGGCCTCCCCGAAAGGCACTCGGAGCCTCCCCGGCCGCCCCGAAAGGCACTCGGAGGCGGCCCGGTCTCCCCGAAAGGCACTCGGAGCCTCCCCGGCCGCCTCGAAAGGCACTCGGAGCCTGACCGACCGCCCCGAAAGGCACTCGGAGCCTCCCCGGCTGCCTCGAAAGGCACTCGGAGCCTTCCCCTCCGCCCCGAAAGGCACTCGGAGGCGGCCCGGCCTCCCCGAAAGCCACTCGGAGCCTGCACGACCACCCCGAAAGACACTCGGAGCCTGCCCGACCACCCCAAAAGGCTCTCGGAGCCTACTCGGCTGCCCCGAAAGGCAGTTGGAGCCACCCCAGCAGCCCCGAAATGCACTTTAAGGGGGAACGGCCGCCCCGAAAGGCACTCGGAGCCTCCCCGGCCGCCCCGAAAGGCAGTCGGAGCCTCCCCGGCCGCCTCGAAAGGCACTCGGAGCCTGCCCGGCCGCCCCGAAAGCCACTCGGAGCCTCCCCGGCCACCCCAAAAGGCACTCGGAGCCTCCCCGACCACCCCGAAAGGCACTCGGAACCTCCCCGGCCGCCCCAAAAGGCACTCGGAGCCTCCCCGGCCGCCCCAAAAGGCACTCAGAGCCGGCCCGGCCACCCCGAAAGGCACTCGGAGGCATCACGGCCGTCCCGAAAGGTACTCGGAGCCTCCCTGGCCACCCACAAAGGCACTCGGAGCCTCCCCGGCTGCCCCGAAAGGCACTCGGAGCCTTCCCCTCCGCCCCGAAAGGCACTCGGAGGCTCCCCGGCCACCCCGAAAGGCACTCGGAGCCTCCCCGGCCGCACCAAAAGGCACTCGGAGCCTCCCCGGCCTCCCCGAATGGCACTCGGAGCCTGCACGGCCGCCCCCAAAGGCACTCGGAGCCTCCCCGGCCGCCCCGAAAGGCACTCGGAGCCTCACCAGCCTCCCCGAAAGGCACTCAGAGCCTCCCCGGCCGCCACAAAAGGCACTCGGAGCGGGCCCGGCCGCCCCGAAAGGCACTCTGAGGCGTACCGGCCTCCCCGAAAGGCAGTCGGAGCCTCCCCGGCCGCCTCGAAATGCACTTTATGGGGGAACGGCCGCACCGAAAGGCACTCGGAGCCTCCACGGCCGCCCCGAAAGGCACTCGGAGCCTCCCCGGACGCCCCGAAAGGCACTCGGAGCCTGCCCGGCTGCCCCGAAAGGCACTCGGAGCCTCCCCGGCCGTCCCGAAAGGTACTCGGAGCCTCCCCGGCCGCCCCGAAAGGCACTCGGAGCCTTCCCAGCCTCCTAGAAAGGCACTCGGAGGCGGCCCGGCCTCCCCGAAAGGCACTCGGAGCCTCCCCGGCCGCCTCGAAAGGCACTCGGAGCCTCCCAGGCCACCCCGAAAGGCACTCGGAGCCGGCTCGGCCATCCCAAAAGGCACTCGGAGCCAGCCCGGCCTCCCCGAAAGGCACTCGGAGCCTCCCCGGCTGCCCCGAAAGGCACTCGTAGGCGGCCCAGCCTCCCCGAAAGGCACTCGGAGCCTCCCCGGCCGCCCACAAAGGCACTCGGAGCCTCCCAGGACACCCCGAAAGGCACTCGGAGCCTCCCCGGCCTCCCCGAAAGGCACTCGGAGCCTTCCCCTCCGCCCCGAAAGGCACTCGGAGGCGGCCCGGCCTCCCCGAAAGGCACTCGGAGCCTCCCCGGCCTCCCCGAAAGGCACTCGGAGCCTCCCAGGACACCCCGAAAGGCACTCGGAGGAGACCCGGCCGCCCCGAAAGGCACTCGGAGCCTCCCCGGCCGCCCCAAAAGGCACTCGGAGCCTCCCCGGCCTCCCCGAAAGGCACTCGGAGCCTTCCCCTCCGCCCCGAAAGGCACTCATAGGCGACCCGGCCGCCTCCAAAGGCACTCGGAGCCTGCACGACCGCCCCGAAAGACACTCGGAGCCTGCCCGACCACCCCAAAAGGCTCTCGGAGCCTACTCGGCCGCCCCGAAAGGCAGTCGGAGCCAGTCCAGCAGCCCCGAAATGCACTTTAAGGGGGAACGGCCGCCCACAAAGGCACTCGGAGCCTCCCCGGCCGCCCCGAAAGGCAGTCGGAGCCTCCCCGGCCGCCTCGAAAGGCACTCGGAGCCTGCCCGGCCGCCCCGAAAGCCACTCGGAGCCTCCCCGGCCGCCCACAAAGGCACTCGGAGCCTCCCCGGCCTCCCCGAAAGGCACTCGGAGCCTTCCCCTCCGCCCCGAAAGGCACTCGTAGGCGACCCGGTCGCCTCCAAAGGCACTCGGAGCCTGCACGACCGCCCCGAAAGGCACTCGGAGCTGGCCAGGCTGCCCCGAAAGGCACTCGGAGCCTCCCTGGCCGCCCCGAAAGGCACTAGGATGCGGCCCGCTCCCCCCGAAAGGCACTTGGAGCCTCCCCCGACACCCCGAAAGGCACTCGGAGCCTGCCCAGCCACCCCGAAAGGCACTCGGAGCCTGCCGAGACACCCCGAAAGGCACTCGGAGCCTCCCCGGCCTCCCCGAAAGGCACTCGGAGGCAGCCCGGCCGACACGAAAGGCACTCGGAGCCTCCCCGGACGCCCCAAAAGGCACTCGGAGAGGGGCCGGCAACCCCCAAAGGCACTCAGAGCGTCCACGGCCCCCCGAAAGGCACTCGGAGCCTCCCAGGCCGCCCCCAAGGGCACTCGGAACCTCCCCGGCCACCCCAAAAGGCACTCGGAGCCTCCCCAGCCTCCCCGAAAGGCACTCAGAGCCTCCCCGGATGCCCTGATAGGCACTCGGAACCTCCCAGGCCGCCACGAAAGGCACTCGGAGCCTCCCCAGTCGCACCGAAAGGCACTCGGAGCCTGCCCGGACGCCCACAAAGGCACTCGGAGGCGGCTCGGCCACCCACAAAGGCACTTGGAGCCTCCCCGGCCTCCCCGAAAGGCACTCGGAGCCCCCCCGGCCTCCCCGAAAGGCACTCGGAGCCTCCCCAGCCGCCCCAAAAGGCACTCGGAGCCTCGCAGGCCGCTCAAAAAGGCATTCGGAGCCTCCACGGTCGCCCTGAAAGGCACTCGGAGGCGGCCCGGCCACCCTGAAAGGTACTCGGAGCCTGCCCGGACGCCCCAAAAGGCACTCGGAGCCTCCCCGGCCGCACCAAAAGGCACTCTGTGGCGGCCCGGCCTCCCGGAAAGGCACTGGGACGGGCCCAGCTGCCTCGAAAGGCACTCGGAGGCAGTCCGGCCACCCACAAAGGCACTCGGAGCCTCCCCGCCGCCCACAAAGGCACTCGGAGCCTCCCCGGCCGCCCACAAAGGCACTCGGAGGCAACCTGACCGCCCACAAAGGCACTCGGAGCCTCCCCGGCCTCCCCGAAAGGCACTCGGAGGTGGCCCGGTTGCACCAAAAGGCACTTTGAGCCGGCCCGGTCGCCCCGAAAGGCACTCGGAGGCGGACCAGCCACCCCGAAAGGCACTCGGAGGCGGCCCGGCCACCCCGAAATGCACTCGGAGCCTCACTGGCCGCCCCGAAAGGCACTCAGAGCCTCCCCGGCCACCCACAAAGGCACTCGGAGCCTTGGCCTGCCCCCCCGAAAGGTACTTGAAGCCGGCCCGGCCACCCGGAAAGCCACTCGGAGGCGGCCCCAGCCGCCCCGAAAGGCACTCGGAGGCGGCCCGGCCTCCCCGAAAGGCACTCGGAGCCTCCCCGGCTGCCCCGAAAGGCACTCGGAGCCTGCCCGGCTGCCCCGAAAGGCACTCGGAGCCTCCCCGACCTTCCACAAATGCACTCGGAGCCTCCCCGGCCGCCCCGAAAGGCACTCGGAGCCTTCCCAGCCTCCTAGAAAGGCACTCGGAACATCATCGGATGCCCCGAAAGGCACTCGGAGCCTCCACGGCCGCCCCGAAAGGCACTCGGAGCCTCCCCGGCCGCCCCGAAAGGCACTCGGAGCCTCCCCGGCCGCCCCGAAAGGCACTCGGAGCCTCCCCGGCCGCCCCGAAAGGCACTCGGAACCTGCCCGACCTCCCACAAAGGCACTCGGAGCCTCCCCGGCCGCCCCGAAAGGCACTCAGACGCGGCCCGGCCACCCCGAAAGGCACTCGGAGCCTGCCCGGCCGCCCCGAAAGGCACTCGGAGCCTGCCCGGCCGCCTCGAAAGGCACTCGGAGACTACCCGGCCGCCCCGAAAGGCACTCGGAGGTGGCCCGGTTGCACCAAAAGGCACTTTGAGCCGGCCCGGTCGCCCCGAAAGGCACTCGGAGGCGGACCAGCCACCCCGAAAGGCACTCGGAGGCGGCCCGGCCACCCCGAAATGCACTCGGAGCCTCCCCGGCTGCCCCGAAAGGCACTCAGAGCCTCCCCGGCCACCCACAAAGGCACTCGGAGCCTTGGCCTGCCCCCCCGAAAGGTACTTGAAGCCGGCCCGGCCACCCGGAAAGCCACTCGGAGGCGGCCCCAGCTGCCCCGAAAGGCACTCGGAGGCGGCCCGGCCTCCCCGAAAGGCACTCGGAGCCTCCCCGGCTGCCCCGAAAGGCACTCGGAGCCTGCCCGGCTGCCCCGAAAGGCACTCGGAGCCTCCCCGACCTTCCACAAATGCACTCGGAGCCTCCCCGGCCGCCCCGAAAGGCACTCGGAGCCTTCCCAGCCTCCTAGAAAGGCACTCGGAACATCATCGGATGCCCCGAAAGGCACTCGGAGCCTCCCCGGCCGCCCCGAAAGGCACTCGGAGCCTCCCCGGCCGCCCCGAAAGGCACTCGGAGCCTCCCCGGCCGCCCCGAAAGGCACTCGGAACCTGCCCGACCTCCCACAAAGGCACTCGGAGCCTCCCCGGCCGCCCCGAAAGGCACTCAGACGCGGCCCGGCCACCCCGAAAGGCACTCGGAGCCTGCCCGGCCGCCCCAAAAGGCACTCGGAGCCTGCCCGGCCGCCTCGAAAGGCACTCGGAGACTCCCCGGCCGCCCCAAAAGGCACTCGGAGCCTCCCCGGCCGCCCCAAAAGGCACTCGGAGTCTCCCCGGCTGCCCACAAAGGCACTCGGAGCCTGCCCGGCCACCCCCAAAGGCACTCAGAGCGTCGCCGGCCCCCCGAAAGGCACTCGGAGCCTCCCCAGATGCCCCGAAAGGCACTCGGAGCCTCCCCGGCCGCCCCCAAGGGCACTCGGAGGCAGCCCGGCCACCCCGAAAGGCACTCGGAGCCTACTCGGCCACCCCGAAAGGCACTCGGAGCCTTCCCGGATGCCCCGAAAGGCACTCAGAGCCTCCCCGGACGCCCCGAAAGGCACTCGGAGCCTCCCCGGCTGCACCGAAAGACACTCGGAGCCTCCCCGGACGCCCCGAAAGGCACTCCGAGCCTCCCCGGCTGCCCACAAAGGCACTCGGAGCCACCCGGGCGGCCCACAAAGGCACTCGGAGCCTCCCCGGCCACCCCGAATGGCACTCGGAGCTGGCCCGGCCGCCCCGAAAGGCACTCGGTGCCAGCTCTGCCGTCCCAAAAGCCACTCGGAACCTCCCCGACCGCCCCGAAAGGCACTCGGAGCCTCCCTGGCCGCCCCGAAAGGCACTCGGAGCCTCCCCGGACGCCCTGAAAGGCACTCGGAGCCTCCCAGGCCGCCCCGAAAGGCACTCGGAGCCTCCCCGGCCGCCCCCAAAGGCACTCGGAGCCTGCCTGGACGCCCACAAAGGCACTCGGAGCCTCCCGACCGCCTCGAAAGGCACTCGGAGCCTCCCCGGCCACCCCGAAAGGCACTCAGAGCCTGCCCGGCCGCTCCGAAAGGCACTCGGAGCCTCCCCGGCCGCCCCGAAAGGCACTCGGAGGCGGCCCGGTCTCCCCGAAAGGCACTCGGAGCCTCCCCGGCCGCCCCGAAAGGCACTCGGAGCCTGACCGACCGCCCCGAAAGGCACTTGGAGCCTCCCCGGCTGCCTCGAAAGGCACTCGGAGCCTTCCCCTCCGCCCCGAAAGGCACTCGGAGGCGGCCCGGCCTCCCCGAAAGCCACTCGGAGCCTGCACGACCACCCCGAAAGACACTCGGAGCCTGCCCGACCACCCCAAAAGGCTCTCGGAGCCTACTCGGCTGCCCAGAAAGGCAGTTGGAGCCACCCCAGCAGCCCCGAAATGCACTTTAAGGGGGAACGGCCGCCCCGAAAGGCACTCGGAGCCTCCCCGGCCGCCCCGAAAGGCACTCGGAGCCTCCCCGGCCGCCCCGAAAGGCACTCGGAGCCTGCCCGGCCGCCCCGAAAGCCACTCGGAGCCTCCCCGGCCACCCCAAAAGGCACTCGGAGCCTCCCCGACCACCCCGAAAGGCACTCGGAACCTCCCCGGCCGCCCCAAAAGGCACTCGGAGCCTCCCCGGCCGCCCCAAAAGGCACTCAGAGCCGGCCCGGCCACCCCGAAAGGCACTCGGAGGCATCACGGCCGTCCCGAAAGGTACTCGGAGCCTCCCCGGCCACCCACAAAGGCACTCGGAGCCTCCCCGGCTGCCCCAAAAGGCACTCGGAGCCTTCCCCTCCGCCCCGAAAGGCACTCGGAGGCGGCCCGGCCTCCCCGAAAGGCACTCGGAGCCAGCCCGGCCTCCCCGAAAGGCACTCGGAGCCTCCCCGGCCTCCCCGAATGGCACTCGGAGCCTGCACGGCCGCCCCGAAAGGCACTCGGAGCCTCCCCGGCCGCCCCGAAAGGCACTCGGAGCCTCACCAGCCTCCCCGAAAGGCACTCAGAGCCTCCCCGGCCGCCACAAAAGGCACTCGGAGCGGGCCCGGCCGCCCCGAAAAGCAATCTGAGGCGTACCGGCCTCCCCGAAAGGCAGTCGGAGCCTCCCCGGCCGCCTCGAAATGCACTTTATGGGGGAACGGCCGCACCGAAAGGCACTCGGAGCCTCCCCGACCAACCCGAAAGGCACTCGGAGCCTCCCTGGCCGCCCCGAAAGGCACTCGGAGCCTCCCCGGCCACCCTGAAAGGCACTCGGAGCCTCCCAGGCCGCCCCGAAAGGCACTCGGAGCCTCCCCGGCCGCCCCGAAAGGCACTCGGAGCCTGCCTGGACGCCCACAAAGGCACTCGGAGCCTCCCGACCGCCCCGAAAGGCACTCGGAGCCTCCCCGGCCACCCCGAAAGGCACTCAGAGCCTGCCCGGCCGCTCCGAAAGGCACTCGGAGCCTCCCCGGCTGCCCCGAAAGGCACTGGGAGGCAGCACGGCCGCCCCGAAAGGCACTCGGAGCCTCACCAGCCTCCCCGAAAGGCACTCGGAGCCTCCCCGGCCGCCCACAAAGGCACTCGGAGCCTCCCCGGCCGCCCCGAAAGGCACTCGGAGGCGGCCCGGCCGCCCCGAAAGGCACTCGGAGCCTCCCCGGCCGCCCCGAAAGGCACTCGGAGCCTCCCCGGACGCCCCGAAAGGCAGTCGGAGCCTCCCCGGACGCCCCGAAAGGCAGTCGGAGCCTCCCCGGCCGTCCCGAAAGGTACTCGGAGCCTCCCCGGCCACCCCGAAAGGCACTCGGAGGCGGCCCGGCCTCCCCGAAAGGCACTCGGAGGCGGTCCGGCCTCCCTGAAAGGCACTCGGAGCCTCCCCGGCCGCCTCGAAAGGCACTCGGAGCCTCCCAGGCCACCCCCGAAAGGCACTCGGAGCCGGCTCGGCCATCCCAATAGGCACTCGGAGCCAGCCCGGCCTCCCCGAAAGGCACTCGGAGCCTCCACGGCTGCCCACAAAGGCACTCGGAGCCTTCCCCTCCGCCCCGAAAGGCACTCGGAGGCGGCCTGGCCTCCCCGAAAGGCACTCGGAGCCTCCCCGGCCGCCCCCAAAGGCACTCGGAGCCTCCCAGGCCACCCCGAAAGGCACTCGGAGCCTCCCCGGCTGCCCCGAAAGGCACTCGGAGGCGGCCCGGCCGCCCACAAAGGCACTCGGAGCCTCCCCGGCCTCCCCGAAAGGCACTCGGAGCCTTCCCCTCCGCCCCGAAAGGCACTCGTAGGCGACCCGGCCGCCACCAAAGGCACTCGGAGCCTGCACGACCGCCTCCAAAGACACTCGGAGCCTGCCCGACCACCCCAAAAGGCTCTCGGAGCTAACTCGGCCGCCCCGAAAGGCAGTCGGAGCCAGCCCAGCAGCCCCGAAATGCACTTTAAGGGGGAACGGCCGCCCACAAAGGCACTCGGAGCCTCCCCGGCCGCCCCGAAAGGCAGTCGGAGCCTCCCCGGCTGCCCCGAAAGGCACTTGGAGCCTGCCCGGCCGCCCCGAAAGGCACTCGGAGCCTCCCCGGCCGCCCCAAAAGGCACTCGGAGCCTCCCCGACCAACCCGAAAGGCACTCGGAACCTCCCCGGCCGCCCCGAAAGGCACTCGGAGCCTCCCCGGCCGCCCCGAAAGGCACTCGGAGGCATCACGGCCGTCCCGAAAGGTACTCGGAGCCTCCACGGCCGCCCCGAAAGGCACTCAGAGCCTGCCCGGCCGCCCCGAAAGGCACTCGGAGGCGGCCCGGCCTCACTGAAAGGCACTCGGAGCCTCCCCGGCCGCCTCGAAAGGCGCTCGGAGCCTCCCAGGCCACCCCCGAAAGGCACTCGGAGCCTCCCCGGCCGCCCCGAAAGGCACTCGGAGGCGGCCCGGCCTCCCCGAAAGGCACTCGGAGGCGGACCAGCCGCGCTGAAAGGCTCTCAGAGGCGGCCCGGCCGCGCCGAAAGGCACTCGGAGCCTCCCCGGCCTCCCCAAATGGCACTCGGAGCCTGCACGGCCGCCCCGAAAGGCACTCGGAGCCTCCCCGGCCGCCCCGAAAGGCACTCGGAGCCTCACCAGCCTCCCCGAAAGGCACTCAGAGCCTCCCCGGCCGCCCCAAAAGGCACTCGGAGCGGGCCCGGCCGCCCCGAAAGGCACTCGGAGCCTCCCCGGCCGCCCCGAAAGGCAGTCGGAGCCTCCCCGGCTGCCCCGAAAGGCACTTTATGGGGGAACGGCCTCCCCGAAAGGCACTCGGAGGCAACCTGACCGCCCACAAAGGCACTCGGAGCCTCCCCGGCCTCCCCGAAAGGCACTCGGAGCCTCCCCGACCTTCCACAAATGCACTCGGAGCCTCCCCGGCCGCCCCGAAAGGCACTCGGAGCCTTCCCAGCCTCCTAGAAAGGCACTCGGAACATCATCGGATGCCCCGAAAGGCACTCGGAGCCTCCCCGGCCGCCCCAAAAGGCACTCGGAGCCTCCCCGGCCGCCCCGAAAGGCACTCGGAGCCTGCCCGGCCGCCCCGAAATGCACTCGGAACCTGCCCGACCTCCCACAAAGGCACTCGGAGCCTCCCCGGCCGCCCCGAAAGGCACTCAGACGCGGCCCGGCCACCCCGAAAGGCACTCGGAGCCTGCCCGGCCGCCCCAAAAGGCACTCGGAGCCTGCCCGGCCGCCTCGAAAGGCACTCGGAGACTCCCCGGCCGCCCCAAAAGGCACTCGGAGCCTCCCCGGCCGCCCCAAAAGGCACTCGGAGTCTCCCCGGCTGCCCACAAAGGCACTCGGAGCCTGCCCGGCCACCCCCAAAGGCACTCAGAGCGTCGCCGGCCCCCCGAAAGGCACTCGGAGCCTCCCCAGATGCCCCGAAAGGCACTCGGAGCCTCCCCGGCCGCCCCCAAGGGCACTCGGAGGCAGCCCGGCCACCCCGAAAGGCACTCGGAGCCTACTCGGCCACCCCGAAAGGCACTCGGAGCCTTCCCGGATGCCCCGAAAGGCACTCAGAGCCTCCCCGGACGCCCCGAAAGGCACTCGGAGCCTCCCCGGCTGCACCGAAAGGCACTCGGAGCCTCCCCGGACGCCCCGAAAGGCACTCCGAGCCTCCCCGGCCGCCCACAAAGGCACTCGGAGCCACCCGGGCGGCCCACAAAGGCACTCGGAGCCTCCCCGGCCACCCCGAATGGCACTCGGAGCTGGCCCGGCCTCCCCGAAAGGCACTCGGTGCCAGCTCTGCCGTCCCAAAAGCCACTCGGAACCTCCCCGACCGCCCCGAAAGGCACTCGGAGCCTCCCTGGCCGCCCCGAAAGGCACTCGGAGCCTCCCCGGCCGCCCCCAAAGGCACTCGGAGCCTGCCTGGACGCCCACAAAGGCACTCGGAGCCTCCCGACCGCCCCGAAAGGCACTCGGAGCCTCCCCGGCCACCCCGAAAGGCACTCAGAGCCTGCCCGGCCGCTCCGAAAGGCACTCGGAGCCTCCCCGGCTGCCCCGAAAGGCACTGGGAGGCAGCACGGCCGCCCCGAAAGGCACTCGGAGCCTCACCAGCCTCCCCGAAAGGCACTCGGAGCCTCCCCGGCCGCCCACAAAGGCACTCGGAGCCTCCCCGGCTGCCCCGAAAGGCACTCGGAGGCGGCCCGGCCGCCCCGAAAGGCACTCGGAGCCTCCCCGGCCGCCCCGAAAGGCACTCGGAGCCTCCCCGGACGCCCCGAAAGGCAGTCGGAGCCTCCCCGGACGCCCCGAAAGGCACTCGGAGCCTCCCCGGCCGTCCCGAAAGGTACTCGGAGCCTCCCCGGCCACCCCGAAAGGCACTCGGAGGCGGCCCGGCCTCCCCGAAAGGCACTCGGAGGCGGTCCGGCCTCCCTGAAAGGCACTCGGAGCCTCCCCGGCCGCCTCGAAAGGCACTCGGAGCCTCCCAGGCCACCCCCGAAAGGCACTCGGAGCCGGCTCGGCCATCCCAAAAGGCAATCGGAGCCAGCCCGGCCTCCCCGAAAGGCACTCGGAGCCTCCACGGCTGCCCACAAAGGCACTCGGAGCCTTCCCCTCCGCCCCGAAAGGCACTCGGAGGCGGCCTGGCCTCCCCGAAAGGCACTCGGAGCCTCCCCGGCCGCCCCCAAAGGCACTCGGAGCCTCCCAGGCCACCCCGAAAGGCACTCGGAGCCTCCCCGGCTGCCCCGAAAGGCACTCGGAGGCGGCCCGGCCGCCCACAAAGGCACTCGGAGCCTCCCCGGCCTCCCCGAAAGGCACTCGGAGCCTTCCCCTCCGCCCCGAAAGGCACTCGTAGGCGACCCGGCCGCCACCAAAGGCACTCGGAGCCTGCACGACCGCCTCCAAAGACACTCGGAGCCTGCCCGACCACCCCAAAAGGCTCTCGGAGCTAACTCGGCCGCCCCGAAAGGCAGTCGGAGCCAGCCCAGCAGCCCCGAAATGCACTTTAAGGGGGAACGGCCGCCCACAAAGGCACTCGGAGCCTCCCCGGCCGCCCCGAAAGGCAGTCGGAGCCTCCCCGGCTGCCCCGAAAGGCACTTGGAGCCTGCCCGGCCGCCCCGAAAGGCACTCGGAGCCTCCCCGGCCGCCCCAAAAGGCACTCGGAGCCTCCCCGACCAACCCGAAAGGCACTCGGAACCTCCCCGGCCGCCCCGAAAGGCACTCGGAGCCTCCCCGGCCGCCCCGAAAGGCACTCGGAGGCATCACGGCCGTCCCGAAAGGTACTCGGAGCCTCCACGGCCGCCCCGAAAGGCACTCAGAGCCTGCCCGGCCGCCCCGAAAGGCACTCGGAGGCGGCCCGGCCTCACTGAAAGGCACTCGGAGCCTCCCCGGCCGCCTCGAAAGGCGCTCGGAGCCTCCCAGGCCACCCCCGAAAGGCACTCGGAGCCTCCCCGGCCGCCCCGAAAGGCACTCGGAGGCGGCCCGGCCTCCACGAAAGGCTCTCAGAGGCGGCCCGGCCGCGCCGAAAGGCACTCGGAGCCTCCCCGGCCTCCCCAAATGGCACTCGGAGCCTGCACGGCTGCCCCGAAAGGCACTCGGAGCCTCCCCGGCCGCCCCGAAAGGCACTCGGAGCCTCCCCGGCTGCCCCGAAAGGCACTTTATGGGGGAACGGCCTCCCCGAAAGGCACTCGGAGCCTCCACGGCCGCCCCGAAAGGCACTCGGAGGCGGCCCGGCCGCCCCGAAAGGCACTCGGAGCCTCCCCGGCCGCCCCGAAAGCCACTCGGAGCCTCCCCGGCCGCCCCGAAAGGCACTCGGAGCCCCCCCGGCCGTCCCGAAAGGTACTCGGAGCCTCCCCGGCCGCCCCGAAAGGCACTCGGAGGCGGCCCGGCCTCCCCGAAAGGCACTCGGAGGCGGCCCGGTCTCCCCGAAAGGCACTCGGAGCCTCCCCGACCGCCCCGAAAGGCACTCGGAGGCGGCCCGGCCGCCCCGAAAGGCACTCGGAGCCTCCCCGGCCGCCCCGAAAGCCACTCGGAGCCTCCCCGGCCGCCCCGAAAGGCACTCGGAGCCTCCCCGGCCGTCCCGAAAGGTACTCGGAGCCTCCCCGGCCGCCCCGAAAGGCACTCGGAGGCGGCCCGGCCTCCCCGAAAGGCACTCGGAGGCGGCCCGGTCTCCCCGAAAGGCACTCGGAGCCTCCCCGACCGCCCCGAAAGGCACTCGGAGCCTGCACGACCGCCCCGAAAGGCACTCGGAGCCTCCCCGGCTGCCCCGAAAGGCACTCGGAGCCTTCCCCTCCGCCCCGAAAGGCACTCGGAGGCGGCCCGGCCTCCCCGAAAGGCACTCGGAGCCTCTCCGGCCGCCTCGAAAGGCACTCGGAGCCTCCCAGGACACCCCGAAAGGCACTCGGAGCCTCCCCGGCCGCCCCGAAAGGCACTCGGAGCCTCCCCGGCCGCCCCAAAAGGCACTCGGAGCCTCCCCGGCCTCCCCGAAAGGCACTCGGAGCCTTCCCCTCCGCCCCGAAAGGCACTCGTAGGCGACCCGGCCACCTCCAAAGGCACTCGGAGCCTGCACGACCACCCCGAAAGACACTCGGAGCCTGCCCGACCACCCCAAAAGGCTCTCGGAGCCTACTCGGCTGCCCCGAAAGGCAGTTGGAGCCACCCCAGCAGCCCCGAAATGCACTTTAAGGGGGAACGGCCGCCCCGAAAGGCACTCGGAGCCTCCCCGGCCGCCCCGAAAGGCAGTCGGAGCCTGCCCGGCCGCCCACAAAGGCACTCGGAGCCTCCCCGGACGCCCCGAAAGCCACTCGGAGCCTCCCCGGCCGTCCCGAAAGGTACTCGGAGCCTCCCCAGCCGCCCCGAAAGGCACTCGGAGGCGGCCCGGCCTCCCCGAAAGGCACTCGGAGGCGGCCCGGTCTCCCCGAAAGGCACTCGGAGCCTCCCCGACCGCCCCGAAAGGCACTCGGAGGCGGCCCGGCCGCCCCCAAAGGCACTCGGAGCCTCCCCGGCCGCCCCGAAAGCCACTCGGAGCCTCCCCGGCCGCCCCGAAAGGCACTCGGAGCCTCCCTGGCCTCCCCGAAAGGTACTCGGAGCCTCCCCGGCCGCCCCGAAAGGCACTCGGAGGCGGCCCGGCCTCCCCGAAAGGCACTCGGAGGCGGCCCGGTCTCCCCGAAAGGCACTCGGAGCCTCCCCGACTGCCTCGAAAGGCACTCGGAGCCTGCACGACCGCCCCGAAAGGCACTCGGAGCCTCCCCGGCTGCCCCGAAAGGCACTCGGAGCCTTCCCCTCCGCCCCGAAAGGCACTCGGAGGCGGCCCGGCCTCCCCGAAAGGCACTCGGAGCCTCTCCGGCCGCCTCGAAAGGCACTCGGAGCCTCCCAGGACACCCCGAAAGGCACTCGGAGCCTCCCCGGCCGCCCCGAAAGGCACTCGGAGCCTCCCCGGCCGCCCCAAAAGGCACTCGGAGCCTCCCCGGCCTCCCCGAAAGGCACTCGGAGCCTTCCCCTCCGCCCCGAAAGGCACTCGTAGGCGACCCGGCCACCTCCAAAGGCACTCGGAGCCTGCACGACCACCCCGAAAGACACTCGGAGCCTGCCCGACCACCCCAAAAGGCTCTCGGAGCCTACTCGGCTGCCCCGAAAGGCAGTCGGAGCCAGTCCAGCAGCCCCGAAATGCACTTTAAGGGGGAACGGCCGCCCCGAAAGGCACTCGGAGCCTCCCCGGCCGCCCCGAAAGGCAGTCGGAGCCTGCCCGGCCGCCCACAAAGGCACTCGGAGCCTCCCCGGACGCCCCGAAAGCCACTCGGAGCCTCCCCGGCCACCCCAAAAGGCACTCGGAGCCTCCCCGACCACCCCGAAAGGCACTCGGAACCTCCCCGGCCGCCCCAAAAGGCACTCGGAGCCTCCCCGGCCGCCCCGAAAGGCACTCGGAGCCTCCCAGGCCACCCCGAAAGGCACTCGGAGGCATCACGGCCGTCCCGAAAGGTACTCGGAGCCTCCCCGGCCACCCACAAAGGCACTCGGAGCCTCCCCGGCTGCCCCAAAAGGCACTCGGAGCCTTTCCCTCCGCCCCGAAAGGCACTCGGAGGCGGCCCGGCCTCCCCCAAAGGCACTCGGAGCCAGCCCGGCCTCCCCGAAAGGCACTCGGAGCCTCCCCGGCCTCCCCGAATGGCACTCGGAGCCTGCACGGCCGCCCCGAAAGGCACTCGGAGCCTCCCCGGCCGCCCCGAAAGGCACTCGGAGCCTCACCAGCCTCCCCGAAAGGCACTCAGAGCCTCCCCGGCCGCCACAAAAGGCACTCGGAGCGGGCCCGGCCGCCCCGAAAGGCACTCTGAGGCGTACCGGCCTCCCCCAAAGGCACTCGGAGCCTCCCCGGCCGCCTCGAAATGCACTTTATGGGGGAACGGCCGCACCGAAAGGCACTCGGAGCCTCCCCGGCCGCCCCGAAAGGCACTCGGAGCCTCCCCGGACGCCCCGAAAGGCACTCGGAGCCTGCCCGGACGCCCCGAAAGGCACTCGGAGCCTCCCCCGCCGTCCCGAAAGGTACTCGGAGCCTCCCCGGCCGCCCCGAAAGGCACTCGGAGGCGGCCCGGCCTCCCCGAAAGGCACTCGGAGCCTCCCCGACCGCCTCGAAAGGCACTCGGAGCCTCCCAGGCCACCCCGAAAGGCACTCGGAGCTGGCTCGGCCATCCCAAAAGGCACTCGGAGCCAGCCCGGCCTCCCCGAAAGGCACTCGGAGCCTCCCCGGCTGCCCCGAAAGGCACTCGTAGGCGGCTCAGCCTCCCCGAAAGGCACTCGGAGCCTCCCCGGCCGCCCCGAAAGGCACTCGGAGCCTCCCAGGACACCCCGAAAGGCACTCGGAGCCTCCCCGGCCTCCCCGAAAGGCACTCGGAGCCTTCCCCTCCGCCCCGAAAGGCACTCGGAGGCGGCCCGGCCTCCCCGAAAGGCACTCGGAGCCTCCCCGGCCGCCCCGAAAGGCACTCGGAGCCTCCCAGGACACCCCGAAAGGCACTCGGAGCCTCCCCGGCCGCCCCAAAAGGCACTCGGAGCCTCCCCGGCCTCCCCGAAAGGCACTCGGAGCCTTCCCCTCCGCCCCGAAAGGCACTCATAGGCGACCCAGCTGCCTCCAAAGGCACTCGGAGCCTGCACGACCGCCCCGAAAGACACTCGGAGCCTGCCCGACCACCCCAAAAGACTCTCGGAGCCTACTCGGCCGCCCCGAAAGGCAGTCGGAGCCAGTCCAGCAGCCCCAAAATGCACTTTAAGGGGGAACGGCCGCCCACAAAGGCACTCGGAGCCTCCCCGGCCGCCCCGAAAGGCAGTCGGAGCCTCCCCGGCTGCCCCGAAAGGCACTCGGAGCCTTCCCCTCCGCCCCGAAAGCCACTCGGAGCCTCCCCGGCCGCCCCCAAAGGCACTCGGAGCCTCCCCGACCACCCCGAAAGGCACTCGGAACCTCCCCGGACGCCCCGAAAGGCACTCGGAGGCGGCCCGGCCGCCCCAAAAGGCACTCGGAGCCTCCCCGGCCGCCCCGAAAGGCACTCGGAGGCATCACGGCCGTCCCGAAAGGTACTCGGAGGCTCCCCGGCTGCCCCGAAAGGCACTTGGAGGCGGCCCGGCCTCCCCGAAAGGCACTCGGAGGCGGCCCGGCCTCCCCGAAAGGCACTCGGAGACTCCCCGGCCGCCCCCAAAGGCACTCGGAGCCTCCCAGGCCACCCCGAAAGGCACTCGAAGCCTCCCCGGCCGCCCCGAAAGGCACTCGGAGGCGGCCCGGCCGCCCACAAAGGCACTCGGAGCCTCCCCGGCCTCCCCGAAAGGCACTCGGAGCCTGCACGACCGCCCCGAAAGACACTCGTAGGCGACCCGGTCGCCTCCAAAGGCACTCGGAGCCTGCACGACCGCCCCGAAAGGCACTCGGAGCTGGCCCGGCTGCCCCGAAAGGCACTCGGAGCCTCCCCGGCCCCCCCGAATGGCACTCGGAGGTGGCCCGGCCACCCCGAAAGGCACTCGGTGCCGGCTCGCCCGTCCCAAAAGGCACTCGGAGCCTCCCCGGCCCCCCCGAATGGCACTCGGAGGTGGCCCGACCACCCCGAAAGGCACTCGGAGGCGGCCCGGCCTCCCCGAAAGGCACTCGGAGCCTCCCAGGCCGCCTCGAAAGGCACTCGGAGCCTCCCAGGCCACCCCGAAAGGCACTCGGAGCCTCCCCGGCCGCCCCGAAAGGCACTCGGAGGCGGCCCGGCCGCCCACAAAGGCACTCGGAGCCTCCCCGGCCTCCCCGAAAGGCACTCGGAGCCTTCCTGGCCGCCCCAAAAGGCACTCGGAGCCTCCCCGGCCGCCCTGAAAGGCAGTCGGAGCCAGCCCAGCAGCCCCGAAATGCACTTTATGGGGGAACGGCCTCCCCGAAAGGCACTCGGAGCCTCCACGGCCGCCCCGAAAGGCACTCGGAGGCGGCCCGGCCGCCCCGAAAGGCACTCGGAGGCGGCCCGGCCTCCCCGAAAGGCACTCGGAGCCTCCCCGGCCGCCCCGAAAGGCACTCGGAGGCGGCCCGGTCTCCCCGAAAGGCACTCGGAGCCTCCCCGGCCGCCTCGAAAGGCACTCGGAGCCTGACCGACCGCCCCGAAAGGCACTCGGAGCCTCCCCGGCTGCCTCGAAAGGCACTCGGAGCCTTCCCCTCCGCCCCGAAAGGCACTCGGAGGCGGCCCGGCCTCCCCGAAAGCCACTCGGAGCCAGCACGACCACCCCGAAAGACACTCGGAGCCTGCCCGACCACCCCAAAAGGCTCTCGGAGCCTACTCGGCTGCCCCGAAAGGCAGTTGGAGCCACCCCAGCAGCCCCGAAATGCACTTTAAGGGGGAACGGCCGCCCCGAAAGGCACTCGGAGCCTCCCCGGCCGCCCCGAAAGGCAGTCGGAGCCTCCCCGGCCGCCTCGAAAGGCACTCGGAGCCTGCCCGGCCGCCCCGAAAGCCACTCGGAGCCTCCCCGGCCACCCCAAAAGGCACTCGGAGCCTCCCCGACCACCCCGAAAGGCACTCGGAACCTCCCCGGCCGCCCCAAAAGGCACTCGGAGCCTCCCCGGCCGCCCCAAAAGGCACTCAGAGCCGGCCCGGCCACCCCGAAAGGCACTCGGAGGCATCACGGCCGTCCCGAAAGGTACTCGGAGCCTCCCTGGCCACCCACAAAGGCACTCGGAGCCTCCCCGGCTGCCCCGAAAGGCACTCGGAGCCTTCCCCTCCGCCCCGAAAGGCACTCGGAGGCTCCCCGGCCACCCCGAAAGGCACTCGGAGCCTCCCCGGCCGCACCAAAAGGCACTCGGAGCCTCCCCGGCCTCCCCGAATGGCACTCGGAGCCTGCACGGCCGCCCCCAAAGGCACTCGGAGCCTCCCCGGCCGCCCCGAAAGGCACTCGGAGCCTCACCAGCCTCCCCGAAAGGCACTCAGAGCCTCCCCGGCCGCCACAAAAGGCACTCGGAGCGGGCCCGGCCGCCCCGAAAGGCACTCTGAGGCGTACCGGCCTCCCCGAAAGGCAGTCGGAGCCTCCCCGGCCGCCTCGAAATGCACTTTATGGGGGAACGGCCGCACCGAAAGGCACTCGGAGCCTCCACGGCCGCCCCGAAAGGCACTCGGAGCCTCCCCGGACGCCCCGAAAGGCACTCGGAGCCTGCCCGGACGCCCCGAAAGGCACTCGGAGCCTCCCCGGCCGTCCCGAAAGGTACTCGGAGCCTCCCCGGCCGCCCCGAAAGGCACTCGGAGCCTTCCCAGCCTCCTAGAAAGGCACTCGGAGGCGGCCCGGCCTCCCCGAAAGGCACTCGGAGCCTCCCCGGCCGCCTCGAAAGGCACTCGGAGCCTCCCAGGCCACCCCGAAAGGCACTCGGAGCCGGCTCGGCCATCCCAAAAGGCACTCGGAGCCAGCCCGGCCTCCCCGAAAGGCACTCGGAGCCTCCCCGGCTGCCCCGAAAGGCACTCGTAGGCGGCCCAGCCTCCCCGAAAGGCACTCGGAGCCTCCCCGGCCGCCCACAAAGGCACTCGGAGCCTCCCAGGACACCCCGAAAGGCACTCGGAGCCTCCCCGGCCTCCCCGAAAGGCACTCGGAGCCTTCCCCTCCGCCCCGAAAGGCACTCGGAGGCGGCCCGGCCTCCCCGAAAGGCACTCGGAGCCTCCCCGGCCTCCCCGAAAGGCACTCGGAGCCTCCCAGGACACCCCGAAAGGCACTCGGAGGAGACCCGGCCGCCCCGAAAGGCACTCGGAGCCTCCCCGGCCGCCCCAAAAGGCACTCGGAGCCTCCCCGGCCTCCCCGAAAGGCACTCGGAGCCTTCCCCTCCGCCCCGAAAGGCACTCGTAGGCGACCCGGCCGCCTCCAAAGGCACTCGGAGCCTGCACGACCGCCCCGAAAGACACTCGGAGCCTGCCCGACCACCCCAAAAGGCTCTCGGAGCCTACTCGGCCGCCCCGAAAGGCAGTCGGAGCCAGTCCAGCAGCCCCGAAATGCACTTTAAGGGGGAACGGCCGCCCACAAAGGCACTCGGAGCCTCCCCGGCCGCCCCGAAAGGCAGTCGGAGCCTCCCCGGCCGCCTCGAAAGGCACTCGGAGCCTGCCCGGCCGCCCCGAAAGCCACTCGGAGCCTCCCCGGCCGCCCACAAAGGCACTCGGAGCCTCCCCGGCCTCCCCGAAAGGCACTCGGAGCCTTCCCCTCCGCCCCGAAAGGCACTCGTAGGCGACCCGGTCGCCTCCAAAGGCACTCGGAGCCTGCACGACCGCCCCGAAAGGCACTCGGAGCTGGCCAGGCTGCCCCGAAAGGCACTCGGAGCCTCCCTGGCCGCCCCGAAAGGCACTAGGATGCGGCCCGCTCCCCCCGAAAGGCACTTGGAGCCTCCCCCGACACCCCGAAAGGCACTCGGAGCCTGCCCAGCCACCCCGAAAGGCACTCGGAGCCTGCCGAGACACCCCGAAAGGCACTCGGAGCCTCCCCGGCCTCCCCGAAAGGCACTCGGAGGCAGCCCGGCCGACACGAAAGGCACTCGGAGCCTCCCCGGACGCCCCAAAAGGCACTCGGAGAGGGGCCGGCAACCCCCAAAGGCACTCAGAGCGTCCACGGCCCCCCGAAAGGCACTCGGAGCCTCCCAGGCCGCCCCCAAGGGCACTCGGAACCTCCCCGGCCACCCCAAAAGGCACTCGGAGCCTCCCCAGCCTCCCCGAAAGGCACTCAGAGCCTCCCCGGATGCCCTGATAGGCACTCGGAACCTCCCAGGCCGCCACGAAAGGCACTCGGAGCCTCCCCAGTCGCACCGAAAGGCACTCGGAGCCTGCCCGGACGCCCACAAAGGCACTCGGAGGCGGCTCGGCCACCCACAAAGGCACTTGGAGCCTCCCCGGCCTCCCCGAAAGGCACTCGGAGCCCCCCCGGCCTCCCCGAAAGGCACTCGGAGCCTCCCCAGCCGCCCCAAAAGGCACTCGGAGCCTCGCAGGCCGCTCAAAAAGGCATTCGGAGCCTCCACGGTCGCCCTGAAAGGCACTCGGAGGCGGCCCGGCCACCCTGAAAGGTACTCGGAGCCTGCCCGGACGCCCCAAAAGGCACTCGGAGCCTCCCCGGCCGCACCAAAAGGCACTCTGTGGCGGCCCGGCCTCCCGGAAAGGCACTGGGACGGGCCCAGCTGCCTCGAAAGGCACTCGGAGGCAGTCCGGCCACCCACAAAGGCACTCGGAGCCTCCCCGCCGCCCACAAAGGCACTCGGAGCCTCCCCGGCCGCCCACAAAGGCACTCGGAGGCAACCTGACCGCCCACAAAGGCACTCGGAGCCTCCCCGGCCTCCCCGAAAGGCACTCGGAGGTGGCCCGGTTGCACCAAAAGGCACTTTGAGCCGGCCCGGTCGCCCCGAAAGGCACTCGGAGGCGGACCAGCCACCCCGAAAGGCACTCGGAGGCGGCCCGGCCACCCCGAAATGCACTCGGAGCCTCCCCGGCTGCCCCGAAAGGCACTCAGAGCCTCCCCGGCCACCCACAAAGGCACTCGGAGCCTTGGCCTGCCCCCCCGAAAGGTACTTGAAGCCGGCCCGGCCACCCGGAAAGCCACTCGGAGGCGGCCCCAGCTGCCCCGAAAGGCACTCGGAGGCGGCCCGGCCTCCCCGAAAGGCACTCGGAGCCTCCCCGGCTGCCCCGAAAGGCACTCGGAGCCTGCCCGGCTGCCCCGAAAGGCACTCGGAGCCTCCCCGACCTTCCACAAATGCACTCGGAGCCTCCCCGGCCGCCCCGAAAGGCACTCGGAGCCTTCCCAGCCTCCTAGAAAGGCACTCGGAACATCATCGGATGCCCCGAAAGGCACTCGGAGCCTCCCCGGCCGCCCCGAAAGGCACTCGGAGCCTCCCCGGCCGCCCCGAAAGGCACTCGGAGCCTCCCCGGCCGCCCCGAAAGGCACTCGGAACCTGCCCGACCTCCCACAAAGGCACTCGGAGCCTCCCCGGCCGCCCCGAAAGGCACTCAGACGCGGCCCGGCCACCCCGAAAGGCACTCGGAGCCTGCCCGGCCGCCCCAAAAGGCACTCGGAGCCTGCCCGGCCGCCTCGAAAGGCACTCGGAGACTCCCCGGCCGCCCCAAAAGGCACTCGGAGCCTCCCCGGCCGCCCCAAAAGGCACTCGGAGTCTCCCCGGCTGCCCACAAAGGCACTCGGAGCCTGCCCGGCCACCCCCAAAGGCACTCAGAGCGTCGCCGGCCCCCCGAAAGGCACTCGGAGCCTCCCCAGATGCCCCGAAAGGCACTCGGAGCCTCCCCGGCCGCCCCCAAGGGCACTCGGAGGCAGCCCGGCCACCCCGAAAGGCACTCGGAGCCTACTCGGCCACCCCGAAAGGCACTCGGAGCCTTCCCGGATGCCCCGAAAGGCACTCAGAGCCTCCCCGGACGCCCCGAAAGGCACTCGGAGCCTCCCCGGCTGCACCGAAAGACACTCGGAGCCTCCCCGGACGCCCCGAAAGGCACTCCGAGCCTCCCCGGCTGCCCACAAAGGCACTCGGAGCCACCCGGGCGGCCCACAAAGGCACTCGGAGCCTCCCCGGCCACCCCGAATGGCACTCGGAGCTGGCCCGGCCGCCCCGAAAGGCACTCGGTGCCAGCTCTGCCGTCCCAAAAGCCACTCGGAACCTCCCCGACCGCCCCGAAAGGCACTCGGAGCCTCCCTGGCCGCCCCGAAAGGCACTCGGAGCCTCCCCGGACGCCCTGAAAGGCACTCGGAGCCTCCCAGGCCGCCCCGAAAGGCACTCGGAGCCTCCCCGGCCGCCCCCAAAGGCACTCGGAGCCTGCCTGGACGCCCACAAAGGCACTCGGAGCCTCCCGACCGCCTCGAAAGGCACTCGGAGCCTCCCCGGCCACCCCGAAAGGCACTCAGAGCCTGCCCGGCCGCTCCGAAAGGCACTCGGAGCCTCCCCGGCCGCCCCGAAAGGCACTCGGAGGCGGCCCGGTCTCCCCGAAAGGCACTCGGAGCCTCCCCGGCCGCCCCGAAAGGCACTCGGAGCCTGACCGACCGCCCCGAAAGGCACTTGGAGCCTCCCCGGCTGCCTCGAAAGGCACTCGGAGCCTTCCCCTCCGCCCCGAAAGGCACTCGGAGGCGGCCCGGCCTCCCCGAAAGCCACTCGGAGCCTGCACGACCACCCCGAAAGACACTCGGAGCCTGCCCGACCACCCCAAAAGGCTCTCGGAGCCTACTCGGCTGCCCCGAAAGGCAGTTGGAGCCACCCCAGCAGCCCCGAAATGCACTTTAAGGGGGAACGGCCGCCCCGAAAGGCACTCGGAGCCTCCCCGGCCGCCCCGAAAGGCACTCGGAGCCTCCCCGGCCGCCCCGAAAGGCACTCGGAGCCTCCCCGGCCGCCCCGAAAGGCACTCGGAGCCTGCCCGGCCGCCCCGAAAGCCACTCGGAGCCTCCCCGGCCACCCCAAAAGGCACTCGGAGCCTCCCCGACCACCCCGAAAGGCACTCGGAACCTCCCCGGCCGCCCCAAAAGGCACTCGGAGCCTCCCCGGCCGCCCCAAAAGGCACTCAGAGCCGGCCCGGCCACCCCGAAAGGCACTCGGAGGCATCACGGCCGTCCCGAAAGGTACTCGGAGCCTCCCCGGCCACCCACAAAGGCACTCGGAGCCTCCCCGGCTGCCCCAAAAGGCACTCGGAGCCTTCCCCTCCGCCCCGAAAGGCACTCGGAGGCGGCCCGGCCTCCCCGAAAGGCACTCGGAGCCAGCCCGGCCTCCCCGAAAGGCACTCGGAGCCTCCCCGGCCTCCCCGAATGGCACTCGGAGCCTGCACGGCCGCCCCGAAAGGCACTCGGAGCCTCCCCGGCCGCCCCGAAAGGCACTCGGAGCCTCACCAGCCTCCCCGAAAGGCACTCAGAGCCTCCCCGGCCGCCACAAAAGGCACTCGGAGCGGGCCCGGCCGCCCCGAAAAGCAATCTGAGGCGTACCGGCCTCCCCGAAAGGCAGTCGGAGCCTCCCCGGCCGCCTCGAAATGCACTTTATGGGGGAACGGCCGCACCGAAAGGCACTCGGAGCCTCCCCGACCAACCCGAAAGGCACTCGGAGCCTCCCTGGCCGCCCCGAAAGGCACTCGGAGCCTCCCCGGCCACCCTGAAAGGCACTCGGAGCCTCCCAGGCCGCCCCGAAAGGCACTCGGAGCATCCACGGCCGCCCCGAAAGGCACTCGGAGCCTGCCTGGACGCCCACAAAGGCACTCGGAGCCTCCCGACCGCCCCGAAAGGCACTCGGAGCCTCCCCGGCCACCCCGAAAGGCACTCAGAGCCTGCCCGGCCGCTCCGAAAGGCACTCGGAGCCTCCCCGGCTGCCCCGAAAGGCACTGGGAGGCAGCACGGCCGCCCCGAAAGGCACTCGGAGCCTCACCAGCCTCCCCGAAAGGCACTCGGAGCCTCCCCGGCCGCCCACAAAGGCACTCGGAGCCTCCCCGGCCGCCCCGAAAGGCACTCGGAGGCGGCCCGGCCGCCCCGAAAGGCACTCGGAGCCTCCCCGGCCGCCCCGAAAGGCACTCGGAGCCTCCCCGGACGCCCCGAAAGGCAGTCGGAGCCTCCCCGGACGCCCCGAAAGGCAGTCGGAGCCTCCCCGGCCGCCTCGAAATGCACTTTATGGGGGAACGGCCGCACCGAAAGGCACTCGGAGCCTCCCCGACCAACCCGAAAGGCACTCGGAACCTCCCAGGCCGCCCCGAAAGGCACTCGGAGCCGGCCCGGCCGCCCCGAAAGGCACTCGGAGGCATCACGGCCGTCCCGAAAGGCACTCGGAGGCGGCCCGGCCTCCCCGAAAGGCACTCGGAGGCGGCCCGGCCTCCCCGAAAGGCACTCGGAGCCTCCCCGGCCGCCTCGAAAGGCACTCGGAGCCTCCCAGGCCACCCCGAAAGGCACTCGGAGCCGGCTCGGCCATCCCAAAAGGCACTCGGAGCCAGCCCGGCCTCCCCGAAAGGCACTCGGAGCCTCCCCGGCTGCCCCGAAAGGCACTCGTAGGCGGCCCAGCCTCCCCGAAAGGCACTCGGAGCCTCCCCGGCCGCCCCGAAAGGCACTCGGAGCCTCCCAGGACACCCCGAAAGGCACTCGGAGCCTCCCCGGCCTCCCCGAAAGGCACTCGGAGCCTTCCCCTCCGCCCCGAAAGGCACTCGGAGGCGGCCCGGCCTCCCCGAAAGGCACTCGGAGCCTCCCCGGCCTCCCCGAAAGGCACTCGGAGCCTCCCAGGACACCCCGAAAGGCACTCGGAGCCTCCCCGGCCGCCCCGAAAGGCACTCGGAGCCTCCCCGGCCTCCCCAAAAGGCACTCGGAGCCTCCCCGGCCTCCCCGAAAGGCACTCGGAGCCTTCCCCTCCGCCCCGAAAGGCACTCATAGGCGACCCGGCCGCCTCCAAAGGCACTCGGAGCCTGCACGACCGCCCCGAAAGACACTCGGAGCCTGCCCGACCACCCCAAAAGGCTCTCGGAGCCTACTCGGCCGCCCCGAAAGGCAGTCGGAGCCAGTCCAGCAGCCCCGAAATGCACTTTAAGGGGGAACGGCCGCCCACAAAGGCACTCGGAGCCTCCCCGGCCGCCCCGAAAGGCAGTCGGAGCCTCCCCGGCCGCCTCGAAAGGCACTCGGAGCCTGCCCGGCCGCCCCGAAAGCCACTCGGAGCCTCCCCGGACGCCCACAAAGGCACTCGGAGCCTCCCCGGCCTCCCCGAAAGGCACTCGGAGCCTTCCCCTCCGCCCCGAAAGGCACTCGTAGGCGACCCGGTCGCCTCCAAAGGCACTCGGAGCCTGCACGACCGCCCCGAAAGGCACTCGGAGCTGGCCAGGCTGCCCCGAAAGGCACTCGGAGCCTCCCCGGCCGCCCCGAAAGGCACTAGAATGCGGCCCGCTCCCCCCGAAAGGCACTCGGAGCCTCCCCCGACACCCCGAAAGGCACTCGGAGCCTGCCCAGCCACCCCGAAAGGCACTCGGAGCCTGCCGAGCCACCCCGAAAGGCACTCGGAGCCTCCCCGGCCTCCCCGAAAGGCACTCGGAGGCAGCCCGGCTGACACGAAAGGCACTCGGAGCCTCCCCGGACGCCCCAAAAGGCACTCGGAGAGGGGCCGGCAACCCCCAAAGGCACTCAGAGCGTCCACGGCCCCCCGAAAGGCACTCGGAGCCTCCCAGGCCGCCCCCAAGGGCACTCGGAACCTCCCCGGCCACCCCAAAAGGCACTCGGAGCCTCCCCAGCCTCCCCGAAAGGCACTCAGAGCCTCCCCGGATGCCCTGATAGGCACTCGGAACCTCCCAGGCCACCACGAAAGGCACTCGGAGCCTCCCCAGTCGCACCGAAAGGCACTCGGAGCCTGCCCGGACGCCCACAAAGGCACTCGGAGGCGGCTCGGCCACCCACAAAGGCACTTGGAGCCTCCCCGGCCTCCCCGAAAGGCACTCGGAGCCCCCCCGGCCTCCCCGAAAGGCACTCGGAGCCTCCCCAGCCGCCCCAAAAGGCACTCGGAGCCTCGCAGGCCGCTCAAAAAGGCATTCGGAGCCTCCACGGTCGCCCTGAAAGGCACTCGGAGGCGGCCCGGCCACCCTGAAAGGTACTCGGAGCCTGCCCGGACGCCCCAAAAGGCACTCGGAGCCTCCCCGGCCGCACCAAAAGGCACTCTGTGGCGGCCCGGCCTCCCGGAAAGGCACTGGGACGGGCCCAGCTGCCTCGAAAGGCACTCGGAGGCAGTCCGGCCACCCACAAAGGCACTCGGAGCCTCCCCGCCGCCCACAAAGGCACTCGGAGCCTCCCCGGCCGCCCACAAAGGCACTCGGAGGCAACCTGACCGCCCACAAAGGCACTCGGAGCCTCCCCGGCCTCCCCGAAAGGCACTCGGAGGTGGCCCGGTTGCACCAAAAGGCACTTTGAGCCGGCCCGGTCGCCCCGAAAGGCACTCGGAGGCGGACCAGCCACCCCGAAAGGCACTCGGAGGCGGCCCGGCCACCCCGAAATGCACTCGGAGCCTCACTGGCCGCCCCGAAAGGCACTCAGAGCCTCCCCGGCCACCCACAAAGGCACTCGGAGCCTTGGCCTGCCCCCCCGAAAGGTACTTGAAGCCGGCCCGGCCACCCGGAAAGCCACTCGGAGGCGGCCCCAGCCGCCCCGAAAGGCACTCGGAGGCGGCCCGGCCTCCCCGAAAGGCACTCGGAGCCTCCCCGGCTGCCCCGAAAGGCACTCGGAGCCTGCCCGGCTGCCCCGAAAGGCACTCGGAGCCTCCCCGACCTTCCACAAATGCACTCGGAGCCTCCCCGGCCGCCCCGAAAGGCACTCGGAGCCTTCCCAGCCTCCTAGAAAGGCACTCGGAACATCATCGGATGCCCCGAAAGGCACTCGGAGCCTCCACGGCCGCCCACAAAGGCACTCGGAGCCTCCCCGGCCGCCCCGAAAGGCACTCGGAGCCTCGCCGGCCGCCCCGAAAGGCACTCGGAGCCTGCCCGGCCGCCCCGAAAGGCACTCGGAACCTGCCCGACCTCCCACAAAGGCACTCGGAGCCTCCCCGGCCGCCCCGAAAGGCACTCAGACGCGGCCCGGCCACCCCGAAAGGCACTCGGAGCCTGCCCGGCCGCCCCAAAAGGCACTCGGAGCCTGCCCGGCCGCCTTGAAAGGCACTCGGAGACTCCCCGGCCTCCCCGAAAGGCACTCGGAGGTGGCCCGGTTGCACCAAAAGGCACTTTGAGCCGGCCCGGTCGCCCCGAAAGGCACTCGGAGGCGGACCAGCCACCCCGAAAGGCACTCGGAGGCGGCCCGGCCACCCCGAAATGCACTCGGAGCCTCACTGGCCGCCCCGAAAGGCACTCAGAGCCTCCCCGGCCACCCACAAAGGCACTCGGAGCCTTGGCCTGCCCCCCCGAAAGGTACTTGAAGCCGGCCCGGCCACCCGGAAAGCCACTCGGAGGCGGCCCCAGCCGCCCCGAAAGGCACTCGGAGGCGGCCCGGCCTCCCCGAAAGGCACTCGGAGCCTCCCCGGCTGCCCCGAAAGGCACTCGGAGCCTGCCCGGCTGCCCCGAAAGGCACTCGGAGCCTCCCCGACCTTCCACAAATGCACTCGGAGCCTCCCCGGCCGCCCCGAAAGGCACTCGGAGCCTTCCCAGCCTCCTAGAAAGGCACTCGGAACATCATCGGATGCCCCGAAAGGCACTCGGAGCCTCCACGGCCGCCCCGAAAGGCACTCGGAGCCTCCCCGGCCGCCCCGAAAGGCACTCGGAGCCTCCCCGGCCGCCCCGAAAGGCACTCGGAACCTGCCCGACCTCCCACAAAGGCACTCGGAGCCTCCCCGGCCGCCCCGAAAGGCACTCAGACGCGGCCCGGCCACCCCGAAAGGCACTCGGAGCCTGCCCGGCCGCCCCAAAAGGCACTCGGAGCCTGCCCGGCCGCCTCGAAAGGCACTCGGAGACTCCCCGGCCGCCCCAAAAGGCACTCAGAGCCTCCCCGGCCGCCCCAAAAGGCACTCGGAGTCTCCCCGGCTGCCCACAAAGGCACTCGGAGCCTGCCCGGCCACCCCCAAAGGCACTCAGAGCGTCGCCGGCCCCCCGAAAGGCACTCGGAGCCTCCCCAGATGCCCCGAAAGGCACTCGGAGCCTCCCCGGCCGCCCCCAAGGGCACTCGGAGGCAGCCCGGCCACCCCGAAAGGCACTCGGAGCCTACTCGGCCACCCCGAAAGGCACTCGGAGCCTTCCCGGATGCCCCGAAAGGCACTCAGAGCCTCCCCGGACGCCCCGAAAGGCACTCAGAGCCTCCCCGGCTGCACCGAAAGGCACTCGGAGCCTGCCCGGACGCCCCGAAAGGCACTCCGAGCCTCCCCGGCCGCCCACAAAGGCACTCGGAGCCACCCGGGCGGCCCACAAAGGCACTCGGAGCCTCCCCGGCCACCCCGAATGGCACTCGGAGCTGGCCCGGCCGCCCCGAAAGGCACTCGGTGCCAGCTCTGCCGTCCCAAAAGCCACTCGGAACCTCCCCGACCGCCCCGAAAGGCACTCGGAGCCTCCCTGGCCGCCCCGAAAGGCACTCGGAGCCTCCCCGGCCACCCTGAAAGGCACTCGGAGCCTCCCAGGCCGCCCCGAAAGGCACTCGGAGCCTCCCCGGCCGCCCCGAAAGGCACTCGGAGCCTGCCTGGACGCCCACAAAGGCACTCGGAGCCTCCCGACCGCCCCGAAAGGCACTCGGAGCCTCCCCGGCCACCCCGAAAGGCACTCAGAGCCTGCCCGGCCGCTCCGAAAGGCACTCGGAGCCTCCCCGGCTGCCCCGAAAGGCACTGGGAGGCAGCACGGCCGCCCCGAAAGGCACTCGGAGCCTCACCAGCCTCCCCGAAAGGCACTCGGAGCCTCCCCGGCCGCCCACAAAGGCACTCGGAGCCTCCCCGGCCGCCCCGAAAGGCACTCGGAGGCGGCCCGGCCGCCCCGAAAGGCACTCGGAGCCTCCCCGGCCTCCCCGAAAGGCACTCGGAGCCTCCCCGGACGCCCCGAAAGGCAGTCGGAGCCTCCCCGGCCGTCCCGAAAGGTACTCGGAGCCTCCCCGGCCACCCCGAAAGGCACTCGGAGGCGGCCCGGCCTCCCCGAAAGGCACTCGGAGGCGGTCCGGCCTCCCTGAAAGGCACTCGGAGCCTCCCCGGCCGCCTCGAAAGGCACTCGGAGCCTCCCAGGCCACCCCCGAAAGGCACTCGGAGCCGGCTCGGCCATCCCAAAAGGCACTCGGAGCCAGCCCGGCCTCCCCGAAAGGCACTCGGAGCCTCCACGGCTGCCCACAAAGGCACTCGGAGCCTTCCCCTCCGCCCCGAAAGGCACTCGGAGGCGGCCTGGCCTCCCCGAAAGGCACTCGGAGCCTCCCCGGCCGCCCCCAAAGGCACTCGGAGCCTCCCAGGCCACCCCGAAAGGCACTCGGAGCCTCCCCGGCTGCCCCGAAAGGCACTCGGAGGCGGCCCGGCCGCCCACAAAGGCACTCGGAGCCTCCCCGGCCTCCCCGAAAGGCACTCGGAGCCTTCCCCTCCGCCCCGAAAGGCACTCGTAGGCGACCCGGCCGCCACCAAAGGCACTCGGAGCCTGCACGACCGCCTCCAAAGACACTCGGAGCCTGCCCGACCACCCCAAAAGGCTCTCGGAGCTAACTCGGCCGCCCCGAAAGGCAGTCGGAGCCAGCCCAGCAGCCCCGAAATGCACTTTAAGGGGGAACGGCCGCCCACAAAGGCACTCGGAGCCTCCCCGGCCGCCCCGAAAGGCAGTCGGAGCCTCCCCGGCTGCCCCGAAAGGCACTTGGAGCCTGCCCGGCCGCCCCGAAAGGCACTCGGAGCCTCCCCGGCCGCCCCAAAAGGCACTCGGAGCCTCCCCGACCAACCCGAAAGGCACTCGGAACCTCCCCGGCCGCCCCGAAAGGCACTCGGAGCCGGCCCGGCCGCCCCGAAAGGCACTCGGAGGCATCACGGCCGTCCCGAAAGGTACTCGGAGCCTCCACGGCCGCCCCGAAAGGCACTCAGAGCCTGCCCGGCCGCCCCGAAAGGCACTCGGAGGCGGCCCGGCCTCACTGAAAGGCACTCGGAGCCTCCCCGGCCGCCTCGAAAGGCGCTCGGAGCCTCCCAGGCCACCCCCGAAAGGCACTCGGAGCCTCCCCGGCCGCCCCGAAAGGCACTCGGAGGCGGCCCGGCCTCCCCGAAAGGCACTCGGAGGCGGACCAGCCGCGCTGAAAGGCTCTCAGAGGCGGCCCGGCCGCGCCGAAAGGCACTCGGAGCCTCCCCGGCCTCCCCAAATGGCACTCGGAGCCTGCACGGCCGCCCCGAAAGGCACTCGGAGCCTCCCCGGCCGCCCCGAAAGGCACTCGGAGCCTCACCAGCCTCCCCGAAAGGCACTCAGAGCCTCCCCGGCCGCCCCAAAAGGCACTCGGAGCGGACCCGGCCGCCCCGAAAGGCACTCGGAGCCTCCCCGGCCGCCCCGAAAGGCAGTCGGAGCCTCCCCGGCTGCCCCGAAAGGCACTTTATGGGGGAACGGCCTCCCCGAAAGGCACTCGGAGGCAACCTGACCGCCCACAAAGGCACTCGGAGCCTCCCCGGCCTCCCCGAAAGGCACTCGGAGGTGGCCCGGTTGCACCAAAAGGCACTTTGAGCCGGCCCGGTCGCCCCGAAAGGCACTCGGAGGCGGACCAGCCACCCCGAAAGGCACTCGGAGGCGGCCCGGCCACCCCGAAATGCACTCGGAGCCTCACTGGCCGCCCCGAAAGGCACTCAGAGCCTCCCCGGCCACCCACAAAGGCACTCGGAGCCTTGGCCTGCCCCCCCGAAAGGTACTTGAAGCCGGCCCGGCCACCCGGAAAGCCACTCGGAGGCGGCCCCAGCCGCCCCGAAAGGCACTCGGAGGCGGCCCGGCCTCCCCGAAAGGCACTCGGAGCCTCCCCGGCTGCCCCGAAAGGCACTCGGAGCCTGCCCGGCTGCCCCGAAAGGCACTCGGAGCCTCCCCGACCTTCCACAAATGCACTCGGAGCCTCCCCGGCCGCCCCGAAAGGCACTCGGAGCCTTCCCAGCCTCCTAGAAAGGCACTCGGAACATCATCGGATGCCCCGAAAGGCACTCGGAGCCTCCACGGCCGCCCCGAAAGGCACTCGGAGCCTCCCCGGCCGCCCCGAAAGGCACTCGGAGCCTCGCCGGCCGCCCCGAAAGGCACTCGGAGCCTCCCCGGCCGCCCCGAAAGGCACTCGGAACCTGCCCGACCTCCCACAAAGGCACTCGGAGCCTCCCCGGCCGCCCCGAAAGGCACTCAGACGCGGCCCGGCCACCCCGAAAGGCACTCGGAGCCTCACTGGCCGCCCCGAAAGGCACTCAGAGCCTCCCCGGCCACCCACAAAGGCACTCGGAGCCTTGGCCTGCCCCCCCGAAAGGTACTTGAAGCCGGCCCGGCCACCCGGAAAGCCACTCGGAGGCGGCCCCAGCCGCCCCGAAAGGCACTCGGAGGCGGCCCGGCCTCCCCGAAAGGCACTCGGAGCCTCCCCGGCTGCCCCGAAAGGCACTCGGAGCCTGCCCGGCTGCCCCGAAAGGCACTCGGAGCCTCCCCGACCTTCCACAAATGCACTCGGAGCCTCCCCGGCCGCCCCGAAAGGCACTCGGAGCCTTCCCAGCCTCCTAGAAAGGCACTCGGAACATCATCGGATGCCCCGAAAGGCACTCGGAGCCTCCACGGCCGCCCCGAAAGGCACTCGGAGCCTCCCCGGCCGCCCCGAAAGGCACTCGGAGCCTCGCCGGCCGCCCCGAAAGGCACTCGGAGCCTGCCCGGCCGCCCCGAAAGGCACTCGGAACCTGCCCGACCTCCCACAAAGGCACTCGGAGCCTCCCCGGCCGCCCCGAAAGGCACTCAGACGCGGCCCGGCCACCCCGAAAGGCACTCGGAGCCTGCCCGGCCGCCCCAAAAGGCACTCGGAGCCTGCCCGGCCGCCTCGAAAGGCACTCGGAGACTCCCCGGCCTCCCCGAAAGGCACTCGGAGGTGGCCCGGTTGCACCAAAAGGCACTTTGAGCCGGCCCGGTCGCCCCGAAAGGCACTCGGAGGCGGACCAGCCACCCCGAAAGGCACTCGGAGGCGGCCCGGCCACCCCGAAATGCACTCGGAGCCTCACTGGCCGCCCCGAAAGGCACTCAGAGCCTCCCCGGCCACCCACAAAGGCACTCGGAGCCTTGGCCTGCCCCCCCGAAAGGTACTTGAAGCCGGCCCGGCCACCCGGAAAGCCACTCGGAGGCGGCCCCAGCCGCCCCGAAAGGCACTCGGAGGCGGCCCGGCCTCCCCGAAAGGCACTCGGAGCCTCCCCGGCTGCCCCGAAAGGCACTCGGAGCCTGCCCGGCTGCCCCGAAAGGCACTCGGAGCCTCCCCGACCTTCCACAAATGCACTCGGAGCCTCCCCGGCCGCCCCGAAAGGCACTCGGAGCCTTCCCAGCCTCCTAGAAAGGCACTCGGAACATCATCGGATGCCCCGAAAGGCACTCGGAGCCTCCACGGCCGCCCCGAATGGCACTCGGAGCCTCCCCGGCCGCCCCGAAAGGCACTCGGAGCCTCGCCGGCCGCCCCGAAAGGCACTCGGAGCCTGCCCGGCCGCCCCGAAAGGCACTCGGAGCCTCCCCGGCCGCCCCGAAAGGCACTCAGACGCGGCCCGGCCACCCCGAAAGGCACTCGGAGCCTGCCCGGCCGCCCCAAAAGGCACTCGGAGCCTGCCCGGCCGCCTCGAAAGGCACTCGGAGACTCCCCGGCCGCCCCAAAAGGCACTCGGAGCCTCCCCGGCCGCCCCAAAAGGCACTCGGAGTCTCCCCGGCTGCCCACAAAGGCACTCGGAGCCTGCCCGGCCACCCCCAAAGGCACTCAGAGCGTCGCCGGCCCCCCGAAAGGCACTCGGAGCCTCCCCAGATGCCCCGAAAGGCACTCGGAGCCTCCCCAGATGCCCCGAAAGGCACTCCGAGCCTCCCCGGCCGCCCACAAAGGCACTCGGAGCCACCCGGGCGGCCCACAAAGGCACTCGGAGCCTCCCCGGCCACCCCGAATGGCACTCGGAGCTGGCCCGGCCGCCCCGAAAGGCACTCGGTGCCAGCTCTGCCGTCCCAAAAGCCACTCGGAACCTCCCCGACCGCCCCGAAAGGCACTCGGAGCCTCCCTGGCCGCCCCGAAAGGCACTCGGAGCCTCCCCGGCCACCCTGAAAGGCACTCGGAGCCTCCCAGGCCGCCCCGAAAGGCACTCGGAGCCTCCCCGGCCGCCCCCAAAGGCACTCGGAGCCTGCCTGGACGCCCACAAAGGCACTCGGAGCCTCCCGACCGCCCCAAAAGGCACTCGGAGCCTCCCCGGCCACCCCGAAAGGCACTCAGAGCCTGCCCGGCCGCTCCGAAAGGCACTCGGAGCCTCCCCGGCTGCCCACAAAGGCACTGGGAGGCAGCACGGCCGCCCCGAAAGGCACTCGGAGCCTCCCCGGCCTCCCCGAAAGGCACTCGGAGCCTCCCCGGCCGCCCACAAAGGCACTCGGAGCCTCCCCGGCCGCCCCGAAAGGCACTCGGAGGCGGCCCGGCCGCCCCGAAAGGCACTCGGAGCCTCCCCGGACGCCCCGAAAGGCACTCGGAGCCTCCCCGGACGCCCCGAAAGGCACTCGGAGCCTCCCCGGACGCCCCGAAAGGCACTCGGAGCCTCCCCGGCCGTCCCGAAAGGTACTCGGAGCCTCCCCGGCCACCCCGAAAGGCACTCGGAGGCGGCCCGGCCTCCCCGAAAGGCACTCGGAGGCGGTCCGGCCTCCCTGAAAGGCACTCGGAGCCTCCCCGGCCGCCTCGAAAGGCACTCGGAGCCTCCCAGGCCACCCCCGAAAGGCACTCGGAGCCGGCTCGGCCATCCCAAAAGGCACTCGGAGCCAGCCCGGCCTCCCCGAAAGGCACTCGGAGCCTCCACGGCTGCCCACAAAGGCACTCGGAGCCTTCCCCTCCGCCCCGAAAGGCACTCGGAGGCGGCCTGGCCTCCCCGAAAGGCACTCGGAGCCTCCCCGGCCGCCCCCAAAGGCACTCGGAGCCTCCCAGGCCACCCCGAAAGGCACTCGGAGCCTCCCCGGCTGCCCCGAAAGGCACTCGGAGGCGGCCCGGCCGCCCACAAAGGCACTCGGAGCCTCCCCGGCCTCCCCGAAAGGCACTCGGAGCCTTCCCCTCCGCCCCGAAAGGCACTCGTAGGCGACCCGGCCGCCACCAAAGGCACTCGGAGCCTGCACGACCGCCTCCAAAGACACTCGGAGCCTGCCCGACCACCCCAAAAGGCTCTCGGAGCTAACTCGGCCGCCCCGAAAGGCAGTCGGAGCCAGCCCAGCAGCCCCGAAATGCACTTTAAGGGGGAACGGCCGCCCACAAAGGCACTCGGAGCCTCCCCAGCCGCCCCGAAAGGCAGTCGGAGCCTCCCCGGCTGCCCCGAAAGGCACTCGGAGCCTGCCCGGCCGCCCCGAAAGGCACTCGGAGCCTCCCCGGCCGCCCCAAAAGGCACTCGGAGCCTCCCCGACCAACCCGAAAGGCACTCGGAACCTCCCCGGCCGCCCCGAAAGGCACTCGGAGCCGGCCCGGCCGCCCCGAAAGGCACTCGGAGCCTCCACGGCCGCCCCGAAAGGCACTCAGAGCCTGCCCGGCCTCCCCGAAAGGCACTCGGAGGCGGCCCGGCCTCACTGAAAGGCACTCGGAGCCTCCCCGGCCGCCTCGAAAGGCGCTCGGAGCCTCCCAGGCCACCCCCGAAAGGCACTCGGAGCCTCCCCGGCCGCCCCGAAAGGCACTCGGAGGCGGCACGGCCTCCCCGAAAGGCACTCGGAGGCGGCCCGGTCTCCCCGAAAGGCACTCGGAGCCTCCACGGCCGCCCCGAAAGGCACTCGGAGGCGGCCCGGCCGCCCCGAAAGGCACTCGGAGCCTCGCCGGACGCCCCGAAAGGCACTCGGAGCCTCCCCGGCCGCCCCGAAAGGCACTCGGAGCCTCCCCGGACGCCCCGAAAGGCACTCGGAGCCTCGCAGGCCGCTCAAAAAGGCATTCAGAGCCTCCCCGGCCGCAACGAAAGCCACTCGGAGCCTCCCCGGCTGCCCCGAAAGGCACTCGGAGCCTCCCCGGCCGTCCCGAAAGGTACTCGGAGCCTCCCCGGCCGCCCCGAAAGGCACTCGGAGGCGGCACGGCCTCCCCGAAAGGCACTCGGAGGCGGCCCGGTCTCCCCGAAAGGCACTCGGAGCCTCCCCGACCGCCCCGAAAGGCAGTCGGAGCCTCCCCGGCTGCCCCGAAAGGCACTTTATGGGGGAACGGCCTCCCCGAAAGGCACTCGGAGGCAACCTGACCGCCCACAAAGGCACTCGGAGCCTCCCCGGCCTCCCCGAAAGGCACTCGGAGGTGGCCCGGTTGCACCAAAAGGCACTTTGAGCCGGCCCGGTCGCCCCGAAAGGCACTCGGAGGCGGACCAGCCACCCCGAAAGGCACTCGGAGGCGGCCCGGCCACCCCGAAATGCACTCGGAGCCTCACTGGCCGCCCCGAAAGGCACTCAGAGCCTCCCCGGCCACCCACAAAGGCACTCGGAGCCTTGGCCTGCCCCCCCGAAAGGTACTTGAAGCCGGCCCGGCCACCCGGAAAGCCACTCGGAGGCGGCCCCAGCCGCCCCGAAAGGCACTCGGAGGCGGCCCGGCCTCCCCGAAAGGCACTCGGAGCCTCCCCGGCTGCCCCGAAAGGCACTCGGAGCCTGCCCGGCTGCCCCGAAAGGCACTCGGAGCCTCCCCGACCTTCCACAAATGCACTCGGAGCCTCCCCGGCCGCCCCGAAAGGCACTCGGAGCCTTCCCAGCCTCCTAGAAAGGCACTCGGAACATCATCGGATGCCCCGAAAGGCACTCGGAGCCTCCACGGCCGCCCCGAAAGGCACTCGGAGCCTCCCCGGCCGCCCCGAAAGGCACTCGGAGCCTCGCCGGCCGCCCCGAAAGGCACTCGGAGCCTCCCCGGCCGCCCCGAAAGGCACTCGGAACCTGCCCGACCTCCCACAAAGGCACTCGGAGCCTCCCCGGCCGCCCCGAAAGGCACTCAGACGCGGCCCGGCCACCCCGAAAGGCACTCGGAGCCTCACTGGCCGCCCCGAAAGGCACTCAGAGCCTCCCCGGCCACCCACAAAGGCACTCGGAGCCTTGGCCTGCCCCCCCGAAAGGTACTTGAAGCCGGCCCGGCCACCCGGAAAGCCACTCGGAGGCGGCCCCAGCCGCCCCGAAAGGCACTCGGAGGCGGCCCGGCCTCCCCGAAAGGCACTCGGAGCCTCCCCGGCTGCCCCGAAAGGCACTCGGAGCCTGCCCGGCTGCCCCGAAAGGCACTCGGAGCCTCCCCGACCTTCCACAAATGCACTCGGAGCCTCCCCGGCCGCCCCGAAAGGCACTCGGAGCCTTCCCAGCCTCCTAGAAAGGCACTCGGAACATCATCGGATGCCCCGAAAGGCACTCGGAGCCTCCACGGCCGCCCCGAAAGGCACTCGGAGCCTCCCCGGCCGCCCCGAAAGGCACTCGGAGCCTCGCCGGCCGCCCCGAAAGGCACTCGGAGCCTGCCCGGCCGCCCCGAAAGGCACTCGGAACCTGCCCGACCTCCCACAAAGGCACTCGGAGCCTCCCCGGCCGCCCCGAAAGGCACTCAGACGCGGCCCGGCCACCCCGAAAGGCACTCGGAGCCTGCCCGGCCGCCCCAAAAGGCACTCGGAGCCTGCCCGGCCGCCTCGAAAGGCACTCGGAGACTCCCCGGCCTCCCCGAAAGGCACTCGGAGGTGGCCCGGTTGCACCAAAAGGCACTTTGAGCCGGCCCGGTCGCCCCGAAAGGCACTCGGAGGCGGACCAGCCACCCCGAAAGGCACTCGGAGGCGGCCCGGCCACCCCGAAATGCACTCGGAGCCTCACTGGCCGCCCCGAAAGGCACTCAGAGCCTCCCCGGCCACCCACAAAGGCACTCGGAGCCTTGGCCTGCCCCCCCGAAAGGTACTTGAAGCCGGCCCGGCCACCCGGAAAGCCACTCGGAGGCGGCCCCAGCCGCCCCGAAAGGCACTCGGAGGCGGCCCGGCCTCCCCGAAAGGCACTCGGAGCCTCCCCGGCTGCCCCGAAAGGCACTCGGAGCCTGCCCGGCTGCCCCGAAAGGCACTCGGAGCCTCCCCGACCTTCCACAAATGCACTCGGAGCCTCCCCGGCCGCCCCGAAAGGCACTCGGAGCCTTCCCAGCCTCCTAGAAAGGCACTCGGAACATCATCGGATGCCCCGAAAGGCACTCGGAGCCTCCACGGCCGCCCCGAATGGCACTCGGAGCCTCCCCGGCCGCCCCGAAAGGCACTCGGAGCCTCGCCGGCCGCCCCGAAAGGCACTCGGAGCCTGCCCGGCCGCCCCGAAAGGCACTCGGAGCCTCCCCGGCCGCCCCGAAAGGCACTCAGACGCGGCCCGGCCACCCCGAAAGGCACTCGGAGCCTGCCCGGCCGCCCCAAAAGGCACTCGGAGCCTGCCCGGCCGCCTCGAAAGGCACTCGGAGACTCCCCGGCCGCCCCAAAAGGCACTCGGAGCCTCCCCGGCCGCCCCAAAAGGCACTCGGAGTCTCCCCGGCTGCCCACAAAGGCACTCGGAGCCTGCCCGGCCACCCCCAAAGGCACTCAGAGCGTCGCCGGCCCCCCGAAAGGCACTCGGAGCCTCCCCAGATGCCCCGAAAGGCACTCGGAGCCTCCCCAGATGCCCCGAAAGGCACTCCGAGCCTCCCCGGCCGCCCACAAAGGCACTCGGAGCCACCCGGGCGGCCCACAAAGGCACTCGGAGCCTCCCCGGCCACCCCGAATGGCACTCGGAGCTGGCCCGGCCGCCCCGAAAGGCACTCGGTGCCAGCTCTGCCGTCCCAAAAGCCACTCGGAACCTCCCCGACCGCCCCGAAAGGCACTCGGAGCCTCCCTGGCCGCCCCGAAAGGCACTCGGAGCCTCCCCGGCCACCCTGAAAGGCACTCGGAGCCTCCCAGGCCGCCCCGAAAGGCACTCGGAGCCTCCCCGGCCGCCCCCAAAGGCACTCGGAGCCTGCCTGGACGCCCACAAAGGCACTCGGAGCCTCCCGACCGCCCCAAAAGGCACTCGGAGCCTCCCCGGCCACCCCGAAAGGCACTCAGAGCCTGCCCGGCCGCTCCGAAAGGCACTCGGAGCCTCCCCGGCTGCCCACAAAGGCACTGGGAGGCAGCACGGCCGCCCCGAAAGGCACTCGGAGCCTCCCCGGCCTCCCCGAAAGGCACTCGGAGCCTCCCCGGCCGCCCACAAAGGCACTCGGAGCCTCCCCGGCCGCCCCGAAAGGCACTCGGAGGCGGCCCGGCCGCCCCGAAAGGCACTCGGAGCCTCCCCGGACGCCCCGAAAGGCACTCGGAGCCTCCCCGGACGCCCCGAAAGGCACTCGGAGCCTCCCCGGACGCCCCGAAAGGCACTCGGAGCCTCCCCGGCCGTCCCGAAAGGTACTCGGAGCCTCCCCGGCCACCCCGAAAGGCACTCGGAGGCGGCCCGGCCTCCCCGAAAGGCACTCGGAGGCGGTCCGGCCTCCCTGAAAGGCACTCGGAGCCTCCCCGGCCGCCTCGAAAGGCACTCGGAGCCTCCCAGGCCACCCCCGAAAGGCACTCGGAGCCGGCTCGGCCATCCCAAAAGGCACTCGGAGCCAGCCCGGCCTCCCCGAAAGGCACTCGGAGCCTCCACGGCTGCCCACAAAGGCACTCGGAGCCTTCCCCTCCGCCCCGAAAGGCACTCGGAGGCGGCCTGGCCTCCCCGAAAGGCACTCGGAGCCTCCCCGGCCGCCCCCAAAGGCACTCGGAGCCTCCCAGGCCACCCCGAAAGGCACTCGGAGCCTCCCCGGCTGCCCCGAAAGGCACTCGGAGGCGGCCCGGCCGCCCACAAAGGCACTCGGAGCCTCCCCGGCCTCCCCGAAAGGCACTCGGAGCCTTCCCCTCCGCCCCGAAAGGCACTCGTAGGCGACCCGGCCGCCACCAAAGGCACTCGGAGCCTGCACGACCGCCTCCAAAGACACTCGGAGCCTGCCCGACCACCCCAAAAGGCTCTCGGAGCTAACTCGGCCGCCCCGAAAGGCAGTCGGAGCCAGCCCAGCAGCCCCGAAATGCACTTTAAGGGGGAACGGCCGCCCACAAAGGCACTCGGAGCCTCCCCAGCCGCCCCGAAAGGCAGTCGGAGCCTCCCCGGCTGCCCCGAAAGGCACTCGGAGCCTGCCCGGCCGCCCCGAAAGGCACTCGGAGCCTCCCCGGCCGCCCCAAAAGGCACTCGGAGCCTCCCCGACCAACCCGAAAGGCACTCGGAACCTCCCCGGCCGCCCCGAAAGGCACTCGGAGCCGGCCCGGCCGCCCCGAAAGGCACTCGGAGCCTCCACGGCCGCCCCGAAAGGCACTCAGAGCCTGCCCGGCCTCCCCGAAAGGCACTCGGAGGCGGCCCGGCCTCACTGAAAGGCACTCGGAGCCTCCCCGGCCGCCTCGAAAGGCGCTCGGAGCCTCCCAGGCCACCCCCGAAAGGCACTCGGAGCCTCCCCGGCCGCCCCGAAAGGCACTCGGAGGCGGCACGGCCTCCCCGAAAGGCACTCGGAGGCGGCCCGGTCTCCCCGAAAGGCACTCGGAGCCTCCACGGCCGCCCCGAAAGGCACTCGGAGGCGGCCCGGCCGCCCCGAAAGGCACTCGGAGCCTCGCCGGACGCCCCGAAAGGCACTCGGAGCCTCCCCGGCCGCCCCGAAAGGCACTCGGAGCCTCCCCGGACGCCCCGAAAGGCACTCGGAGCCTCGCAGGCCGCTCAAAAAGGCATTCAGAGCCTCCCCGGCCGCAACGAAAGCCACTCGGAGCCTCCCCGGCTGCCCCGAAAGGCACTCGGAGCCTCCCCGGCCGTCCCGAAAGGTACTCGGAGCCTCCCCGGCCACCCCGAAAGGCACTCGGAGGCGGCACGGCCTCCCCGAAAGGCACTCGGAGGCGGCCCGGTCTCCCCGAAAGGCACTCGGAGCCTCCCCGACCGCCCCGAAAGGCACTCGGAGGCGGCCCGGCCGCCCCGAAAGGCACTCGGAGCCTCCCCGGCCGCCCCGAAAGCCACTCGGAGCCTCCCCGGCCGCCCCGAAAGGCACTCGGAGCCTCCCCGGCCGTCCCGAAAGGTACTCGGAGCCTCCCCGGCCGCCCCGAAAGGCACTCGGAGGCGGCCCGGCCTCCCCGAAAGGCACTCGGAGGCGGCCCGGTCTCCCCGAAAGGCACTCGGAGCCTCCCCGACCGCCTCGAAAGGCACTCGGAGCCTGCACGACCGCCCCGAAAGGCACTCGGAGCCTCCCCGGCTGCCCCGAAAGGCACTCGGAGCCTTCCCCTCCGCCCCGAAAGGCACTCGGAGGCGGCCCGGCCTCCCCGAAAGGCACTCGGAGCCTCTCCGGCCGCCTCGAAAGGCACTCGGAGCCTCCCAGGCCACCCCGAAAGGCACTCGGAGCCTCCCCGGCCGCCCCGAAAGGCACTCGGAGCCTCCCCGGCCGCCCCAAAAGGTACTCGGAGCCTCCCCGGCCTCCCCGAAAGGCACTCGGAGCCTTCCCCTCCGCCCCGAAAGGCACTCGTAGGCGACCCGGCCGCCTCCAAAGGCACTCGGAGCCTGCACGACCACCCCGAAAGACACTCGGAGCCTGCCCGACCACCCCAAAAGGCTCTCGGAGCCTACTCGGCTGCCCCGAAAGGCAGTTGGAGCCACCCCAGCAGCCCCGAAATGCACTTTAAGGGGGAACGGCCGCCCCGAAAGGCACTCGGAGCCTCCCCGGCCGCCCCGAAAGGCAGTCGGAGCCTGCCCGGCCGCCCACAAAGGCACTCGGAGCCTCCCCGGACGCCCCGAAAGCCACTCGGAGCCTCCCCGGCCACCCCAAAAGGCACTCGGAGCCTCCCCGACCACCCCGAAAGGCACTCGGAACCTCCCCGGCCGCCCCAAAAGGCACTCGGAGCCTCCCCGGCCGCCTCGAAAGGCACTCGGAGCCTCCCAGGCCACCCCGAAAGGCACTCGGAGGCATCACGGCCGTCCCGAAAGGTACTCGGAGCCTCCCCGGCCACCCACAAAGGCACTCGGAGCCTCCCCGGCTGCCCCAAAAGGCACTCGGAGCCTTTCCCTCCGCCCCGAAAGGCACTCGGAGGCGGCCCGGCCTCCCCCAAAGGCACTCGGAGCCAGCCCAGCCTCCCCGAAAGGCACTCGGAGCCTCCCCGGCCTCCCCGAATGGCACTCGGAGCCTGCACGGCCGCCCCCAAAGGCACTCGGAGCCTCCCCGGCCGCCCCGAAAGGCACTCGGAGCCTCACCAGCCTCCCCGAAAGGCACTCAGAGCCTCCCCGGCCGCCACAAAAGGCACTCGGAGCGGGCCCGGCCACCCCGAAAGGCACTCTGAGGCGTACCGGCCTCCCCCAAAGGCAGTCGGAGCCTCCCCGGCCGCCTCGAAATGCACTTTATGGGGGAACGGCCGCACCGAAAGGCACTCGGAGCCTCCCCGGACGCCCCGAAAGGCACTCGGAGCCTCCCCGGCCGCCCCGAAAGGCACTCGGAGTCTCCCCGGACGCCCCGAAAGGCACTTGGAGCCTGCCCGGACGCCCCGAAAGGCACTCGGAGCCTCCCCGGCCGCCCCGAAAGGTACTCGGAGGCGGCCCGGCCTCCCCGAAAGGCACTCGGAGCCTCCCCGACCGCCTCGAAAGGCACTCGGAGCCTCCCAGGCCACCCTGAAAGGCACTCGGAGCTGGCTCGGCCATCCCAAAAGGCACTCGGAGCCAGCCCGGCCTCCCCGAAAGGCACTCGGAGCCTCCCCGGCTGCCCCGAAAGGCACTCGTAGGCGGCTCAGCCTCCCCGAAAGGCACTCGGAGCGTCCCCGGCCGCCCCAAAAGGCACTCGGAGCCTCCCCGGCCTCCCCGAAAGGCACTCGGAGCCTTCCCCTCCGCCCCGAAAGGCACTCGTAGGCGACCCGGCCGCCTCCAAAGGCACTCGGAGCCTGCACGACCACCCCGAAAGACACTCGGAGCCTGCCCGACCACCCCAAAAGGCTCTCGGAGCCTCCCAGGACACCCCGAAAGGCACTCGGAGCCTCCCCGGCCGCCCCAAAAGGCACTCGGAGCCTCCCCGGCCTCCCCGAAAGGCACTCGGAGCCTTCCCCTCCGCCCCGAAAGGCACTCATAGGCGACCCAGCCGCCTCCAAAGGCACTCGGAGCCTGCACGACCGCCCCGAAAGACACTCGGAGCCTGCCCGACCACCCCAAAAGACTCTCGGAGCCTACTCGGCCGCCCCGAAAGGCAGTCGGAGCCAGTCCAGCAGCCCCAAAATGCACTTTAAGGGGGAACAGCCGCCCACAAAGGCACTCGGAGCCTCCCCGGCCGCCCCGAAAGGCAGTCGGAGCCTCCCCGGCTGCCCACAAAGGCACTCGGAGCCTTCCCCTCCGCCCCGAAAGCCACTCGGAGCCTCCCCGGCCACCCCAAAAGGCACTCGGAGCCTCCCCGACCACCCCGAAAGGCACTCGGAACCTCCCCGGCCGTCCCGAAAGGCACTCGGAGGCGGCCCGGCCGCCCCAAAAGGCACTCGGAGCCTCCCCGGCCGCCCCGAAAGGCACTCGGAGGCATCACGGCCGTCCCGAAAGGTACTCGGAGGCTCCCCGGCTGCCCCGAAAGGCACTTGGAGGCGGCCCGGCCACCCCGAAAGGCACTCGGAGGCGGCCCGGCCTCCCCGAAAGGCACTCGGAGACTCCCCGGCCGCCCCCAAAGGCACTCGGAGCCTCCCAGGCCGCCCCGAAAGGCACTCGAAGCCTCCCCGGCCGCCCCGAAAGGCACTCGGAGGCGGCCCGGCCGCCCACAAAGGCACTCGGAGCCTCCCCGGCCTCCCCGAAAGGCACTCGGAGCCTGCACGACCGCCCCGAAAGACACTCGTAGGCGACCCGGTCGCCTCCAAAGGCACTCGGAGCCTGCACGACCGCCCCGAAAGGCACTCGGAGCTGGCCCGGCTGCCCCGAAAGGCACTCGGAGCCTCCCCGGCCCCCCCGAATGGCACTCGGAGGTGGCCCGACCACCCCGAAAGGCACTCGGAGGCGGCCCGGCCGCCACGAAAGGCACTCGGAGCCTCCCCGGCCTCCCCAAATGGCACTCGGAGCCTGCACGGCCGCCCCGAAAGGCACTCGGAGCCTCCCCGGACGCCCCGAAAGGCACTCGGAGCCTCACCAGCCTCCCCGAAAGGCACTCAGAGCCTGCCCGGCCGCCCCAAAAGGCACTCGGAGCCTTCCTGGCCGCCCCAAAAGGCACTCGGAGCCTCCCCGGCCGCCCCGAAAGGCAGTCGGAGCCAGCCCAGCAGCCCCGAAATGCACTTTATGGGGGAACGGCCTCCCCGAAAGGCACTCGGAGCCTCCACGGCCGCCCCGAAAGGCACTCGGAGGCGGCCCGGCCGCCCCGAAAGGCACTCGGAGCCTCCCCGGCCGCCCCGAAAGGCACTCGGAGCCTCCCCGGCCGTCCCGAAAGGCACTCGGAGCCTCCCCGGCCGCCCCGAAAGGCACTCGGAGGCGGCCCGGTCTCCCCGAAAGGCACTCGGAGCCTCCACGGCCGCCTCGAAAGGCACTCGGAGCCTGACCGACCGCCCCGAAAGGCACTCGGAGCCTCCCCGGCTGCCTCGAAAGGCACTCGGAGCCTTCCCCTCCGCCCCGAAAGGCACTCGGAGGCGGCCCGGCCTCCCCGAAAGCCACTCGGAGCCTGCACGACCACCCCGAAAGACACTCGGAGCCTGCCCGACCACCCCAAAAGGCTCTCGGAGCCTACTCGGCTGCCCCGAAACGCAGTTGGAGCCACCCCAGCAGCCCCGAAATGCACTTTAAGGGGGAACGGCCGCCCCGAAAGGCACTCGGAGCCTCCCCGGCCGCCCCGAAAGGCAGTCGGAGCCTCCCCGGCCGCCCCAAAAGGCACTCGGAGCCTGCCCGGCCGCCCCGAAAGCCACTCGGAGCCTCCCCGGCCACCCCAAAAGGCACTCGGAGCCTCCCCGACCACCCCGAAAGGCACTCGGAGCCTCCCCGGCCGCCCCGAAAGGCACTCGGAACCTGCCCGACCTCCCACAAAGGCACTCGGAGCCTCCCCGGCCGCCCCGAAAGGCACTCAGACGCGGCCCGGCCACCCCGAAAGGCACTCGGAGCCTGCCCGGCCGCCCCGAAAGGCACTCGGAGCCTGCCCGGCCGCCTCGAAAGGCACTCGGAGACTCCCCGGCCGCCCCGAAAGGCACTCGGAGGTGGCCCGGTTGCACCAAAAGGCACTTTGAGCCGGCCCGGTCGCCCCGAAAGGCACTCGGAGGCGGACCAGCCACCCCGAAAGGCACTCGGAGGCGGCCCGGCCACCCCGAAATGCACTCGGAGCCTCCCCGGCTGCCCCGAAAGGCACTCAGAGCCTCCCCGGCCACCCACAAAGGCACTCGGAGCCTTGGCCTGCCCCCCCGAAAGGTACTTGAAGCCGGCCCGGCCACCCGGAAAGCCACTCGGAGGCGGCCCCAGCTGCCCCGAAAGGCACTCGGAGGCGGCCCGGCCTCCCCGAAAGGCACTCGGAGCCTCCCCGGCTGCCCCGAAAGGCACTCGGAGCCTGCCCGGCTGCCCCGAAAGGCACTCGGAGCCTCCCCGACCTTCCACAAATGCACTCGGAGCCTCCCCGGCCGCCCCGAAAGGCACTCGGAGCCTTCCCAGCCTCCTAGAAAGGCACTCGGAACATCATCGGATGCCCCGAAAGGCACTCGGAGCCTCCACGGCCGCCCCGAAAGGCACTCGGAGCCTCCCCGGCTGCCCCGAAAGGCACTCGGAGCCTCCCCGGCCGCCCACAAAGGCACTCGGAACCTGCCCGACCTCCCACAAAGGCACTCGGAGCCTCCCCGGCCGCCCCGAAAGGCACTCAGACGCGGCCCGGCCACCCCGAAAGGCACTCGGAGCCTGCCCGGCCGCCCCAAAAGGCACTCGGAGCCTGCCCGGCCGCCTCGAAAGGCACTCGGAGACTCCCCGGCCGCCCCAAAAGGCACTCGGAGCCTCCCCGGCCGCCCCAAAAGGCACTCGGAGTCTCCCCGGCTGCCCACAAAGGCACTCGGAGCCTGCCCGGCCACCCCCAAAGGCACTCAGAGCGTCGCCGGCCCCCCGAAAGGCACTCGGAGCCTCCCCAGATGCCCCGAAAGGCACTCGGAGCCTCCCCGGCCGCCCCCAAGGGCACTCGGAGGCAGCCCGGCCACCCCGAAAGGCACTCGGAGCCTACTCGGCCACCCCGAAAGGCACTCGGAGCCTTCCCGGATGCCCCGAAAGGCACTCAGAGCCTCCCCGGACGCCCCGAAAGGCACTCGGAGCCTCCCCGGCTGCACCGAAAGACACTCGGAGCCTCCCCGGACGCCCCGAAAGGCACTCCGAGCCTCCCCGGCCGCCCACAAAGGCACTCAGAGCCACCCGGGCGGCCCACAAAGGCACTCGGAGCCTCCCCGGCCACCCCGAATGGCACTCGGAGCTGGCCCGGCCGCCCCGAAAGGCACTCGGTGCCAGCTCTGCCGTCCCAAAAGCCACTCGGAACCTCCCCGACCGCCCCGAAAGGCACTCGGAGCCTCCCTGGCCGCCCCGAAAGGCACTCGGAGCCTCCCCGGACGCCCTGAAAGGCACTCGGAGCCTCCCAGGCCGCCCCGAAAGGCACTCGGAGCCTCCCCGGCCGCCCCCAAAGGCACTCGGAGCCTGCCTGGACGCCCACAAAGGCACTCGGAGCCTCCCGACCGCCTCGAAAGGCACTCGGAGCCTCCCCGGCCACCCCGAAAGGCACTCAGAGCCTGCCCGGCCGCTCCGAAAGGCACTCGGAGCCTCCCCGGCCGCCCCGAAAGGCACTCGGAGGCGGCCCGGTCTCCCCGAAAGGCACTCGGAGCCTCCCCAGCCGCCCCGAAAGGCACTCGGAGCCTGACCGACCGCCCCGAAAGGCACTTGGAGCCTCCCCGGCTGCCTCGAAAGGCACTCGGAGCCTTCCCCTCCGCCCCGAAAGGCACTCGGAGGCGGCCCGGCCTCCCCGAAAGCCACTCGGAGCCTGCACGACCACCCCGAAAGACACTCGGAGCCTGCCCGACCACCCCAAAAGGCTCTTGGAGCCTACTCGGCTGCCCCGAAAGGCAGTTGGAGCCACCCCAGCAGCCCCGAAATGCACTTTAAGGGGGAACGGCCGCCCCGAAAGGCACTCGGAGCCTCCCCGGCCGCCCCGAAAGGCACTCGGAGCCTCCCCGGCCGCCCCGAAAGCCACTCGGAGCCTCCCCGGCCACCCCAAAAGGCACTCGGAGCCTCCCCGACCACCCCGAAAGGCACTCGGAACCTCCCCGGCCGCCCCAAAAGGCACTCGGAGCCTCCCCGGCCGCCCCAAAAGGCACTCAGAGCCGGCCCGGCCACCCCGAAAGGCACTCGGAGGCATCACGGCCGTCCCGAAAGGTACTCGGAGCCTCCCCGGCCACCCACAAAGGCACTCGGAGCCTCCCCGGCTGCCCCAAAAGGCACTCGGAGCCTTCCCCTCCGCCCCGAAAGGCACTCGGAGGCGGCCCGGCCTCCCCGAAAGGCACTCGGAGCCAGCCCGGCCTCCCCGAAAGGCACTCGGAGCCTCCCCGGCCTCCCCGAATGGCACTCGGAGCCTGCACGGCCGCCCCGAAAGGCACTCGGAGCCTCCCCGGCCGCCTCGAAAGGCACTCGGAGCCTCCCAGGCCACCCCGAAAGGCACTCGGAGCCGGCTCGGCCATCCCAAAAGGCCCTCGGAGCGGGCCCGGCCTCCCCGAAAGGCACTCGGAGCCTCCCCGGCTGCCCCGAAAGGCACTCGTAGGCGGCCCAGCCTCCCCGAAAGGCACTCGGAGCCTCCCCGGCCGCCCCGAAAGGCACTCGGAGCCTCCCAGGACACCCCGAAAGGCACTCGGAGCCTCCCCGGCCTCCCCGAAAGGCACTCGGAGCCTTCCCCTCCGCCCTGAAAGGCACTCGGAGGCGGCCCGGCCTCCCCGAAAGGCACTCGGAGCCTCCCCGGCCTCCCCGAAAGGCACTCGGAGCCTCCCAGGACACCCCGAAAGGCACTCGGAGCCTCCCCGGCCGCCCCGAAAGGCACTCGGAGCCTCCCCGGCCTCCCCAAAAGGCACTCGGAGCCTCCCCGGCCTCCCCGAAAGGCACTCGGAGCCTTCCCCTCCGCCTCGAAAGGCACTCATAGGCGACCCGGCCGCCTCCAAAGGCACTCGGAGCCTGCACGACCGCCCCGAAAGACACTCGGAGCCTGCCCGACCACCCCAAAAGGCTCTCGGAGCCTACTCGGCCGCCCCGAAAGGCAGTCGGAGCCAGTCCAGCAGCCCCGAAATGCACTTTAAGGGGGAACGGCCGCCCACAAAGGCACTCGGAGCCTCCCCGGCCGCCCCGAAAGGCAGTCGGAGCCTCCCCGGCCGCCTCGAAAGGCACTCGGAGCCTGCCCGGCCGCCCCGAAAGCCACTCGGAGCCTCCCCGGACGCCCACAAAGGCACTCGGAGCCTCCCCGGCCTCCCCGAAAGGCACTCGGAGCCTTCCCCTCCGCCCCGAAAGGCACTCGTAGGCGACCCGGTCGCCTCCAAAGGCACTCGGAGCCTGCACGACCGCCCCGAAAGGCACTCGGAGCTGGCCAGGCTGCCCCGAAAGGCACTCGGAGCCTCCCCGGCCGCCCCGAAAGGCACTAGGATGCGGCCCGCTCCCCCCGAAAGGCACTCGGAGCCTCCCCCGACACCCCGAAAGGCACTCGGAGCCTGCCCAGCCACCCCGAAAGGCACTCGGAGCCTGCCGAGCCACCCCGAAAGGCACTCGGAGCCTCCCCGGCCTCCCCGAAAGGCACTCGGAGGCAGCCCGGCCGACACGAAAGGCACTCGGAGCCTCCCCGGACGCCCCAAAAGGCACTCGGAGAGGGGCCGGCAACCCCCAAAGGCACTCAGAGCGTCCACGGCCCCCCGAAAGGCACTCGGAGCCTCCCAGGCCGCCCCCAAGGGCACTCGGAACCTCCCCGGCCACCCCAAAAGGCACTCGGAGCCTCCCCAGCCTCCCCGAAAGGCACTCAGAGCCTCCCCGGATGCCCTGATAGGCACTCGGAACCTCCCAGGCCGCCACGAAAGGCACTCGGAGCCTCCCCAGTCGCACCGAAAGGCACTCGGAGCCTGCCCGGACGCCCACAAAGGCACTCGGAGGCGGCTCGGCCACCCACAAAGGCACTTGGAGCCTCCCCGGCCTCCCCGAAAGGCACTCGGAGCCCCCCCGGCCTCCCCGAAAGGCACTCGGAGCCTCCCCAGCCGCCCCAAAAGGCACTCGGAGCCTCGCAGGCCGCTCAAAAAGGCATTCGGAGCCTCCACGGTCGCCCTGAAAGGCACTCGGAGGCGGCCCGGCCACCCTGAAAGGTACTCGGAGCCTGCCCGGACGCCCCAAAAGGCACTCGGAGCCTCCCCGGCCGCACCAAAAGGCACTCTGTGGCGGCCCGGCCTCCCGGAAAGGCACTGGGACGGGCCCAGCTGCCTCGAAAGGCACTCGGAGGCAGTCCGGCCACCCACAAAGGCACTCGGAGCCTCCCCGCCGCCCACAAAGGCACTCGGAGCCTCCCCGGCCGCCCACAAAGGCACTCGGAGGCAACCTGACCGCCCACAAAGGCACTCGGAGCCTCCCCGGCCTCCCCGAAAGGCACTCGGAGGTGGCCCGGTTGCACCAAAAGGCACTTTGAGCCGGCCCGGTCGCCCCGAAAGGCACTCGGAGGCGGACCAGCCACCCCGAAAGGCACTCGGAGGCGGCCCGGCCACCCCGAAATGCACTCGGAGCCTCACTGGCCGCCCCGAAAGGCACTCAGAGCCTCCCCGGCCACCCACAAAGGCACTCGGAGCCTTGGCCTGCCCCCCCGAAAGGTACTTGAAGCCGGCCCGGCCACCCGGAAAGCCACTCGGAGGCGGCCCCAGCCGCCCCGAAAGGCACTCGGAGGCGGCCCGGCCTCCCCGAAAGGCACTCGGAGCCTCCCCGGCTGCCCCGAAAGGCACTCGGAGCCTGCCCGGCTGCCCCGAAAGGCACTCGGAGCCTCCCCGACCTTCCACAAATGCACTCGGAGCCTCCCCGGCCGCCCCGAAAGGCACTCGGAGCCTTCCCAGCCTCCTAGAAAGGCACTCGGAACATCATCGGATGCCCCGAAAGGCACTCGGAGCCTCCACGGCCGCCCCGAAAGGCACTCGGAGCCTCCCCGGCCGCCCCGAAAGGCACTCGGAGCCTCGCCGGCCGCCTCGAAAGGCACTCGGAGCCTGCCCGGCCGCCCCGAAAGGCACTCGGAACCTGCCCGACCTCCCACAAAGGCACTCGGAGCCTCCCCGGCCGCCCCGAAAGGCACTCAGACGCGGCCCGGCCACCCCGAAAGGCACTCGGAGCCTGCCCGGCCGCCCCAAAAGGCACTCGGAGCCTGCCCGGCCGCCTTGAAAGGCACTCGGAGACTCCCCGGCCTCCCCGAAAGGCACTCGGAGGTGGCCCGGTTGCACCAAAAGGCACTTTGAGCCGGCCCGGTCGCCCCGAAAGGCACTCGGAGGCGGACCAGCCACCCCGAAAGGCACTCGGAGGCGGCCCGGCCACCCCGAAATGCACTCGGAGCCTCACTGGCCGCCCCGAAAGGCACTCAGAGCCTCCCCGGCCACCCACAAAGGCACTCGGAGCCTTGGCCTGCCCCCCCGAAAGGTACTTGAAGCCGGCCCGGCCACCCGGAAAGCCACTCGGAGGCGGCCCCAGCCGCCCCGAAAGGCACTCGGAGGCGGCCCGGCCTCCCCGAAAGGCACTCGGAGCCTCCCCGGCTGCCCCGAAAGGCACTCGGAGCCTGCCCGGCTGCCCCGAAAGGCACTCGGAGCCTCCCCGACCTTCCACAAATGCACTCGGAGCCTCCCCGGCCGCCCCGAAAGGCACTCGGAGCCTTCCCAGCCTCCTAGAAAGGCACTCGGAACATCATCGGATGCCCCGAAAGGCACTCGGAGCCTCCACGGCCGCCCCGAAAGGCACTCGGAGCCTCCCCGGCCGCCCCGAAAGGCACTCGGAGCCTCCCCGGCCGCCCCGAAAGGCACTCGGAACCTGCCCGACCTCCCACAAAGGCACTCGGAGCCTCCCCGGCCGCCCCGAAAGGCACTCAGACGCGGCCCGGCCACCCCGAAAGGCACTCGGAGCCTGCCCGGCCGCCCCAAAAGGCACTCGGAGCCTGCCCGGCCGCCTCGAAAGGCACTCGGAGACTCCCCGGCCGCCCCAAAAGGCACTCGGAGCCTCCCCGGCCGCCCCAAAAGGCACTCGGAGTCTCCCCGGCTGCCCACAAAGGCACTCGGAGCCTGCCCGGCCACCCCCAAAGGCACTCAGAGCGTCGCCGGCCCCCCGAAAGGCACTCGGAGCCTCCCCAGATGCCCCGAAAGGCACTCGGAGCCTCCCCGGCCGCCCCCAAGGGCACTCGGAGGCAGCCCGGCCACCCCGAAAGGCACTCGGAGCCTACTCGGCCACCCCGAAAGGCACTCGGAGCCTTCCCGGATGCCCCGAAAGGCACTCAGAGCCTCCCCGGACGCCCCGAAAGGCACTCGGAGCCTCCCCGGCTGCACCGAAAGGCACTCGGAGCCTGCCCGGACGCCCCGAAAGGCACTCCGAGCCTCCCCGGCCGCCCACAAAGGCACTCGGAGCCACCCGGGCGGCCCACAAAGGCACTCGGAGCCTCCCCGGCCACCCCGAATGGCACTCGGAGCTGGCCCGGCCGCCCCGAAAGGCACTCGGTGCCAGCTCTGCCGTCCCAAAAGCCACTCGGAACCTCCCCGACCGCCCCGAAAGGCACTCGGAGCCTCCCTGGCCGCCCCGAAAGGCACTCGGAGCCTCCCCGGCCACCCTGAAAGGCACTCGGAGCCTCCCAGGCCGCCCCGAAAGGCACTCGGAGCCTCCCCGGCCGCCCCCAAAGGCACTCGGAGCCTGCCTGGACGCCCACAAAGGCACTCGGAGCCTCCCGACCGCCCCGAAAGGCACTCGGAGCCTCCCCGGCCACCCCGAAAGGCACTCAGAGCCTGCCCGGCCGCTCCGAAAGGCACTCGGAGCCTCCCCGGCTGCCCCGAAAGGCACTGGGAGGCAGCACGGCCGCCCCGAAAGGCACTCGGAGCCTCACCAGCCTCCCCGAAAGGCACTCGGAGCCTCCCCGGCCGCCCACAAAGGCACTCGGAGCCTCCCCGGCCGCCCCGAAAGGCACTCGGAGGCGGCCCGGCCGCCCCGAAAGGCACTCGGAGCCTCCCCGGCCGCCCCGAAAGGCACTCGGAGCCTCCCCGGACGCCCCGAAAGGCAGTCGGAGCCTCCCCGGACGCCCCGAAAGGCAGTCGGAGCCTCCCCGGCCGTCCCGAAAGGTACTCGGAGCCTCCCCGGCCACCCCGAAAGGCACTCGGAGGCGGCCCGGCCTCCCCGAAAGGCACTCGGAGGCGGTCCGGCCTCCCTGAAAGGCACTCGGAGCCTCCCCGGCCGCCTCGAAAGGCACTCGGAGCCTCCCAGGCCACCCCCGAAAGGCACTCGGAGCCGGCTCGGCCATCCCAAAAGGCACTCGGAGCCAGCCCGGCCTCCCCGAAAGGCACTCGGAGCCTCCACGGCTGCCCACAAAGGCACTCGGAGCCTTCCCCTCCGCCCCGAAAGGCACTCGGAGGCGGCCTGGCCTCCCCGAAAGGCACTCGGAGCCTCCCCGGCCGCCCCCAAAGGCACTCGGAGCCTCCCAGGCCACCCCGAAAGGCACTCGGAGCCTCCCCGGCTGCCCCGAAAGGCACTCGGAGGCGGCCCGGCCGCCCACAAAGGCACTCGGAGCCTCCCCGGCCTCCCCGAAAGGCACTCGGAGCCTTCCCCTCCGCCCCGAAAGGCACTCGTAGGCGACCCGGCCGCCACCAAAGGCACTCGGAGCCTGCACGACCGCCTCCAAAGACACTCGGAGCCTGCCCGACCACCCCAAAAGGCTCTCGGAGCTAACTCGGCCGCCCCGAAAGGCAGTCGGAGCCAGCCCAGCAGCCCCGAAATGCACTTTAAGGGGGAACGGCCGCCCACAAAGGCACTCGGAGCCTCCCCGGCCGCCCCGAAAGGCAGTCGGAGCCTCCCCGGCTGCCCCGAAAGGCACTTGGAGCCTGCCCGGCCGCCCCGAAAGGCACTCGGAGCCTCCCCGGCCGCCCCAAAAGGCACTCGGAGCCTCCCCGACCAACCCGAAAGGCACTCGGAACCTCCCCGGCCGCCCCGAAAGGCACTCGGAGCCGGCCCGGCCGCCCCGAAAGGCACTCGGAGGCATCACGGCCGTCCCGAAAGGTACTCGGAGCCTCCACGGCCGCCCCGAAAGGCACTCAGAGCCTGCCCGGCCGCCCCGAAAGGCACTCGGAGGCGGCCCGGCCTCACTGAAAGGCACTCGGAGCCTCCCCGGCCGCCTCGAAAGGCGCTCGGAGCCTCCCAGGCCACCCCCGAAAGGCACTCGGAGCCTCCCCGGCCGCCCCGAAAGGCACTCGGAGGCGGCCCGGCCTCCCCGAAAGGCACTCGGAGGCGGACCAGCCGCGCTGAAAGGCTCTCAGAGGCGGCCCGGCCGCGCCGAAAGGCACTCGGAGCCTCCCCGGCCTCCCCAAATGGCACTCGGAGCCTGCACGGCCGCCCCGAAAGGCACTCGGAGCCTCCCCGGCCGCCCCGAAAGGCACTCGGAGCCTCACCAACCTCCCCGAAAGGCACTCAGAGCCTCCCCGGCCGCCCCAAAAGGCACTCGGAGCGGACCCGGCCGCCCCGAAAGGCACTCGGAGCCTCCCCGGCCGCCCCGAAAGGCAGTCGGAGCCTCCCCGGCTGCCCCGAAAGGCACTTTATGGGGGAACGGCCTCCCCGAAAGGCACTCGGAGGCAACCTGACCGCCCACAAAGGCACTCGGAGCCTCCCCGGCCTCCCCGAAAGGCACTCGGAGGTGGCCCGGTTGCACCAAAAGGCACTTTGAGCCGGCCCGGTCGCCCCGAAAGGCACTCGGAGGCGGACCAGCCACCCCGAAAGGCACTCGGAGGCGGCCCGGCCACCCCGAAATGCACTCGGAGCCTCACTGGCCGCCCCGAAAGGCACTCAGAGCCTCCCCGGCCACCCACAAAGGCACTCGGAGCCTTGGCCTGCCCCCCCGAAAGGTACTTGAAGCCGGCCCGGCCACCCGGAAAGCCACTCGGAGGCGGCCCCAGCCGCCCCGAAAGGCACTCGGAGGCGGCCCGGCCTCCCCGAAAGGCACTCGGAGCCTCCCCGGCTGCCCCGAAAGGCACTCGGAGCCTGCCCGGCTGCCCCGAAAGGCACTCGGAGCCTCCCCGACCTTCCACAAATGCACTCGGAGCCTCCCCGGCCGCCCCGAAAGGCACTCGGAGCCTTCCCAGCCTCCTAGAAAGGCACTCGGAACATCATCGGATGCCCCGAAAGGCACTCGGAGCCTCCACGGCCGCCCCGAAAGGCACTCGGAGCCTCCCCGGCCGCCCCGAAAGGCACTCGGAGCCTCCCCGGCCGCCCCAAAAGGCACTCGGAGCCTCCCCGGCCGCCCCGAAAGGCACTCGGAGCCTTCCCAGCCTCCTAGAAAGGCACTCGGAACATCATCGGATGCCCCGAAAGGCACTCGGAGCCTCCACGGCCGCCCCGAAAGGCACTCAGAGCCTGCCCGGCCGCCCCGAAAGGCACTCGGAGGCGGCCCGGCCTCACTGAAAGGCACTCGGAGCCTCCCCGGCCGCCTCGAAAGGCGCTCGGAGCCTCCCAGGCCACCCCCGAAAGGCACTCGGAGCCTCCCCGGCCGCCCCGAAAGGCACTCGGAGGCGGCCCGGCCTCCCCGAAAGGCACTCGGAGGCGGACCAGCCGCGCTGAAAGGCTCTCAGAGGCGGCCCGGCCGCGCCGAAAGGCACTCGGAGCCTCCCCGGCCTCCCCAAATGGCACTCGGAGCCTGCACGGCCGCCCCGAAAGGCACTCGGAGCCTCCCCGGCCGCCCCGAAAGGCACTCGGAGCCTCACCAGCCTCCCCGAAAGGCACTCAGAGCCTCCCCGGCCGCCCCAAAAGGCACTCGGAGCGGACCCGGCCGCCCCGAAAGGCACTCGGAGCCTCCCCGGCCGCCCCGAAAGGCAGTCGGAGCCTCCCCGGCTGCCCCGAAAGGCACTTTATGGGGGAACGGCCTCCCCGAAAGGCACTCGGAGGCAACCTGACCGCCCACAAAGGCACTCGGAGCCTCCCCGGCCTCCCCGAAAGGCACTCGGAGGTGGCCCGGTTGCACCAAAAGGCACTTTGAGCCGGCCCGGTCGCCCCGAAAGGCACTCGGAGGCGGACCAGCCACCCCGAAAGGCACTCGGAGGCGGCCCGGCCACCCCGAAATGCACTCGGAGCCTCACTGGCCGCCCCGAAAGGCACTCAGAGCCTCCCCGGCCACCCACAAAGGCACTCGGAGCCTTGGCCTGCCCCCCCGAAAGGTACTTGAAGCCGGCCCGGCCACCCGGAAAGCCACTCGGAGGCGGCCCCAGCCGCCCCGAAAGGCACTCGGAGGCGGCCCGGCCTCCCCGAAAGGCACTCGGAGCCTCCCCGGCTGCCCCGAAAGGCACTCGGAGCCTGCCCGGCTGCCCCGAAAGGCACTCGGAGCCTCCCCGACCTTCCACAAATGCACTCGGAGCCTCCCCGGCCGCCCCGAAAGGCACTCGGAGCCTTCCCAGCCTCCTAGAAAGGCACTCGGAACATCATCGGATGCCCCGAAAGGCACTCGGAGCCTCCACGGCCGCCCCGAAAGGCACTCGGAGCCTCCCCGGCCGCCCCGAAAGGCACTCGGAGCCTCCCCGGCCGCCCCGAAAGGCACTCGGAACCTGCCCGACCTCCCACAAAGGCACTCGGAGCCTCCCCGGCCGCCCCGAAAGGCACTCGGAGACTCCCCGGCCTCCCCGAAAGGCACTCGGAGGTGGCCCGGTTGCACCAAAAGGCACTTTGAGCCGGCCCGGTCGCCCCGAAAGGCACTCGGAGGCGGACCAGCCACCCCGAAAGGCACTCGGAGGCGGCCCGGCCACCCCGAAATGCACTCGGAGCCTCACTGGCCGCCCCGAAAGGCACTCAGAGCCTCCCCGGCCACCCACAAAGGCACTCGGAGCCTTGGCCTGCCCCCCCGAAAGGTACTTGAAGCCGGCCCGGCCACCCGGAAAGCCACTCGGAGGCGGCCCCAGCCGCCCCGAAAGGCACTCGGAGGCGGCCCGGCCTCCCCGAAAGGCACTCGGAGCCTCCCCGGCTGCCCCGAAAGGCACTCGGAGCCTGCCCGGCTGCCCCGAAAGGCACTCGGAGCCTCCCCGACCTTCCACAAATGCACTCGGAGCCTCCCCGGCCGCCCCGAAAGGCACTCGGAGCCTTCCCAGCCTCCTAGAAAGGCACTCGGAACATCATCGGATGCCCCGAAAGGCACTCGGAGCCTCCACGGCCGCCCCGAAAGGCACTCGGAGCCTCCCCGGCCGCCCCGAAAGGCACTCGGAGCCTCGCCGGCCGCCCCGAAAGGCACTCGGAGCCTGCCCGGCCGCCCCGAAAGGCACTCGGAACCTGCCCGACCTCCCACAAAGGCACTCAGAGCCTCCCCGGCCGCCCCGAAAGGCACTCAGACGCGGCCCGGCCACCCCGAAAGGCACTCGGAGCCTGCCCGGCCGCCCCAAAAGGCACTCGGAGCCTGCCCGGCCGCCTCGAAAGGCACTCGGAGACTCCCCGGCCTCCCCGAAAGGCACTCGGAGGTGGCCCGGTTGCACCAAAAGGCACTTTGAGCCGGCCCGGTCGCCCCGAAAGGCACTCGGAGGCGGACCAGCCACCCCGAAAGGCACTCGGAGGCGGCCCGGCCACCCCGAAATGCACTCGGAGCCTCACTGGCCGCCCCGAAAGGCACTCAGAGCCTCCCCGGCCACCCACAAAGGCACTCGGAGCCTTGGCCTGCCCCCCCGAAAGGTACTTGAAGCCGGCCCGGCCACCCGGAAAGCCACTCGGAGGCGGCCCCAGCCGCCCCGAAAGGCACTCGGAGGCGGCCCGGCCTCCCCGAAAGGCACTCGGAGCCTCCCCGGCTGCCCCGAAAGGCACTCGGAGCCTGCCCGGCTGCCCCGAAAGGCACTCGGAGCCTCCCCGACCTTCCACAAATGCACTCGGAGCCTCCCCGGCCGCCCCGAAAGGCACTCGGAGCCTTCCCAGCCTCCTAGAAAGGCACTCGGAACATCATCGGATGCCCCGAAAGGCACTCGGAGCCTCCACGGCCGCCCCGAAAGGCACTCGGAGCCTCCCCGGCCGCCCCGAAAGGCACTCGGAGCCTCGCCGGCCGCCCCGAAAGGCACTCGGAGCCTGCCCGGCCGCCCCGAAAGGCACTCGGAGCCTCCCCGGCCGCCCCGAAAGGCACTCAGACGCGGCCCGGCCACCCCGAAAGGCACTCGGAGCCTGCCCGGCCGCCCCAAAAGGCACTCGGAGCCTGCCCGGCCGCCTCGAAAGGCACTCGGAGACTCCCCGGCCGCCCCAAAAGGCACTCGGAGCCTCCCCGGCCGCCCCAAAAGGCACTCGGAGTCTCCCCGGCTGCCCACAAAGGCACTCGGAGCCTGCCCGGCCACCCCCAAAGGCACTCAGAGCGTCGCCGGCCCCCCGAAAGGCACTCGGAGCCTCCCCAGATGCCCCGAAAGGCACTCGGAGCCTGCCCGGACGCCCCGAAAGGCACTCCGAGCCTCCCCGGCCGCCCACAAAGGCACTCGGAGCCACCCGGGCGGCCCACAAAGGCACTCGGAGCCTCCCCGGCCACCCCGAATGGCACTCGGAGCTGGCCCGGCCGCCCCGAAAGGCACTCGGTGCCAGCTCTGCCGTCCCAAAAGCCACTCGGAACCTCCCCGACCGCCCCGAAAGGCACTCGGAGCCTCCCTGGCCGCCCCGAAAGGCACTCGGAGCCTCCCCGGCCACCCTGAAAGGCACTCGGAGCCTCCCAGGCCGCCCCGAAAGGCACTCGGAGCCTCCCCGGCCGCCCCCAAAGGCACTCGGAGCCTGCCTGGACGCCCACAAAGGCACTCGGAGCCTCCCGACCGCCCCAAAAGGCACTCGGAGCCTCCCCGGCCACCCCGAAAGGCACTCAGAGCCTGCCCGGCCGCTCCGAAAGGCACTCGGAGCCTCCCCGGCTGCCCCGAAAGGCACTGGGAGGCAGCACGGCCGCCCCGAAAGGCACTCGGAGCCTCCCCGGCCTCCCCGAAAGGCACTCGGAGCCTCCCCGGCCGCCCACAAAGGCACTCGGAGCCTCCCCGGCCGCCCCGAAAGGCACTCGGAGGCGGCCCGGCCGCCCCGAAAGGCACTCGGAGCCTCCCCGGCCGCCCCGAAAGGCACTCGGAGCCTCCCCGGACGCCCCGAAAGGCAGTCGGAGCCTCCCCGGACGCCCCGAAAGGCACTCGGAGCCTCCCCGGCCGTCCCGAAAGGTACTCGGAGCCTCCCCGGCCACCCCGAAAGGCACTCGGAGGCGGCCCGGCCTCCCCGAAAGGCACTCGGAGGCGGTCCGGCCTCCCTGAAAGGCACTCGGAGCCTCCCCGGCCGCCTCGAAAGGCACTCGGAGCCTCCCAGGCCACCCCCGAAAGGCACTCGGAGCCGGCTCGGCCATCCCAAAAGGCACTCGGAGCCAGCCCGGCCTCCCCGAAAGGCACTCGGAGCCTCCACGGCTGCCCACAAAGGCACTCGGAGCCTTCCCCTCCGCCCCGAAAGGCACTCGGAGGCGGCCTGGCCTCCCCGAAAGGCACTCGGAGCCTCCCCGGCCGCCCCCAAAGGCACTCGGAGCCTCCCAGGCCACCCCGAAAGGCACTCGGAGCCTCCCCGGCTGCCCCGAAAGGCACTCGGAGGCGGCCCGGCCGCCCACAAAGGCACTCGGAGCCTCCCCGGCCTCCCCGAAAGGCACTCGGAGCCTTCCCCTCCGCCCCGAAAGGCACTCGTAGGCGACCCGGCCGCCACCAAAGGCACTCGGAGCCTGCACGACCGCCTCCAAAGACACTCGGAGCCTGCCCGACCACCCCAAAAGGCTCTCGGAGCTAACTCGGCCGCCCCGAAAGGCAGTCGGAGCCAGCCCAGCAGCCCCGAAATGCACTTTAAGGGGGAACGGCCGCCCACAAAGGCACTCGGAGCCTCCCCAGCCGCCCCGAAAGGCAGTCGGAGCCTCCCCGGCTGCCCCGAAAGGCACTCGGAGCCTGCCCGGCCGCCCCGAAAGGCACTCGGAGCCTCCCCGGCCGCCCCAAAAGGCACTCGGAGCCTCCCCGACCAACCCGAAAGGCACTCGGAACCTCCCCGGCCGCCCCGAAAGGCACTCGGAGCCGGCCCGGCCGCCCCGAAAGGCACTCGGAGGCATCACGGCCGTCCCGAAAGGTACTCGGAGCCTCCACGGCTGCCCACAAAGGCACTCAGAGCCTGCCCGGCCTCCCCGAAAGGCACTCGGAGGCGGCCCGGCCTCACTGAAAGGCACTCGGAGCCTCCCCGGCCGCCTCGAAAGGCGCTCGGAGCCTCCCAGGCCACCCCCGAAAGGCACTCGGAGCCTCCCCGGCCGCCCCGAAAGGCACTCGGAGGCGGCACGGCCTCCCCGAAAGGCACTCGGAGGCGGCCCGGTCTCCCCGAAAGGCACTCGGAGCCTCCACGGCCGCCCCGAAAGGCACTCGGAGGCGGCCCGGCCGCCCCGAAAGGCCCTCGGAGCCTCGCCGGACGCCCCGAAAGGCACTCGGAGCCTCCCCGGCCGCCCCGAAAGGCACTCGGAGCCTCCCCGGACGCCCCGAAAGGCACTCGGAGCCTCGCAGGCCGCTCAAAAAGGCATTCAGAGCCTCCCCGGCCGCAACGAAAGCCACTCGGAGCCTCCCCGGCTGCCCCGAAAGGCACTCGGAGCCTCCCCGGCCGTCCCGAAAGGTACTCGGAGCCTCCCCGGCCGCCCCGAAAGGCACTCGGAGGCGGCACGGCCTCCCCGAAAGGCACTCGGAGGCGGCCCGGTCTCCCCGAAAGGCACTCGGAGCCTCCCCGACCGCCCCGAAAGGCACTCGGAGGCGGCCCGGCCGCCCCGAAAGGCACTCGGAGCCTCCCTGGCCGCCCCGAAAGCCACTCGGAGCCTCCCCGGCCGCCCCGAAAGGCACTCGGAGCCTCCCCGGCCGTCCCGAAAGGTACTCGGAGCCTCCCCGGCCGCCCCGAAAGGCACTCGGAGGCGGCCCGGCCTCCCCGAAAGGCACTCGGAGGCGGCCCGGTCTCCCCGAAAGGCACTCGGAGCCTCCCCGACCGCCTCGAAAGGCACTCGGAGCCTGCACGACCGCCCCGAAAGGCACTCGGAGCCTCCCCGGCTGCCCCGAAAGGCACTCGGAGCCTTCCCCTCCGCCCCGAAAGGCACTCGGAGGCGGCCCGGCCTCCCCGAAAGGCACTCGGAGCCTCTCCGGCCGCCTCGAAAGGCACTCGGAGCCTCCCAGGCCACCCCGAAAGGCACTCGGAGCCTCCCCGGCCGCCCCGAAAGGCACTCGGAGCCTCCCCGGCCGCCCCAAAAGGTACTCGGAGCCTCCCCGGCCTCCCCGAAAGGCACTCGGAGCCTTCCCCTCCGCCCCGAAAGGCACTCGTAGGCGACCCGGCCGCCTCCAAAGGCACTCGGAGCCTGCACGACCACCCCGAAAGACACTCGGAGCCTGCCCGACCACCCCAAAAGGCTCTCGGAGCCTACTCGGCTGCCCCGAAAGGCAGTTGGAGCCACCCCAGCAGCCCCGAAATGCACTTTAAGGGGGAACGGCCGCCCCGAAAGGCACTCGGAGCCTCCCCGGCCTCCCCGAATGGCACTCGGAGCCTGCACGGCCGCCCCCAAAGGCACTCGGAGCCTCCCCGGCCGCCCCGAAAGGCACTCGGAGCCTCACCAGCCTCCCCGAAAGGCACTCAGAGCCTCCCCGGCCGCCACAAAAGGCACTCGGAGCGGGCCCGGCCACCCCGAAAGGCACTCTGAGGCGTACCGGCCTCCCCCAAAGGCAGTCGGAGCCTCCCCGGCCGCCTCGAAATGCACTTTATGGGGGAACGGCCGCACCGAAAGGCACTCGGAGCCTCCCCGGACGCCCCGAAAGGCACTCGGAGCCTCCCCGGCCGCCCCGAAAGGCACTCGGAGCCTCCCCGGACGCCCCGAAAGGCACTTGGAGCCTGCCCGGACGCCCCGAAAGGCACTCGGAGCCTTCCCGGCCGCCCCCAAAGGCACTCGGAGGCGGCCCGGCCTCCCCGAAAGGCACTCGGAGCCTCCCCGACCGCCTCGAAAGGCACTCGGAGCCTCCCAGGCCACCCTGAAAGGCACTCGGAGCTGGCTCGGCCATCCCAAAAGGCACTCGGAGCCAGCCCGGCCTCCCCGAAAGGCACTCGGAGCCTCCCCGGCTGCCCCGAAAGGCACTCGTAGGCGGCTCAGCCTCCCCGAAAGGCACTCGGAGCGTCCCCGGCCGCCCCAAAAGGCACTCGGAGCCTCCCCGGCCTCCCCGAAAGGCACTCGGAGCCTTCCCCTCCGCCCCGAAAGGCACTCGTAGGCGACCCGGCCGCCTCCAAAGGCACTCGGAGCCTGCACGACCACCCCGAAAGACACTCGGAGCCTGCCCGACCACCCCAAAAGGCTCTCGGAGCCTCCCAGGACACCCCGAAAGGCACTCGGAGCCTCCCCGGCCGCCCCAAAAGGCACTCGGAGCCTCCCCGGCCTCCCCGAAAGGCACTCGGAGCCTTCCCCTCCGCCCCGAAAGGCACTCATAGGCGACCCAGCCGCCTCCAAAGGCACTCGGAGCTTGCACGACCGCCCCGAAAGACACTCGGAGCCTGCCCGACCACCCCAAAAGACTCTCGGAGCCTACTCGGCCGCCCCGAAAGGCAGTCGGAGCCAGTCCAGCAGCCCCAAAATGCACTTTAAGGGGGAACAGCCGCCCACAAAGGCACTCGGAGCCTCCCCGGCCGCCCCGAAAGGCAGTCGGAGCCTCCCCGGCTGCCCACAAAGGCACTCGGAGCCTTCCCCTCCGCCCCGAAAGCCACTCGGAGCCTCCCCGGCCACCCCAAAAGGCACTCGGAGCCTCCCCGACCACCCCGAAAGGCACTCGGAACCTCCCCGGCCGTCCCGAAAGGCACTCGGAGGCGGCCCGGCCGCCCCAAAAGGCACTCGGAGCCTCCCCGGCCGCCCCGAAAGGCACTCGGAGGCATCACGGCCGTCCCGAAAGGTACTCGGAGGCTCCCCGGCTGCCCCGAAAGGCACTTGGAGGCGGCCCGGCCACCCCGAAAGGCACTCGGAGGCGGCCCGGCCTCCCCGAAAGGCACTCGGAGACTCCCCGGCCGCCCCCAAAGGCACTCGGAGCCTCCCAGGCCACCCCGAAAGGCACTCGAAGCCTCCCCGGCCGCCCCGAAAGGCACTCGGAGGCGGCCCGGCCGCCCACAAAGGCACTCGGAGCCTCCCCGGCCTCCCCGAAAGGCACTCGGAGCCTGCACGACCGCCCCGAAAGACACTCGTAGGCGACCCGGTCGCCTCCAAAGGCACTCGGAGCCTGCACGACCGCCCCGAAAGGCACTCGGAGCTGGCCCGGCTGCCCCGAAAGGCACTCGGAGCCTCCCCGGCCCCCCCGAATGGCACTCGGAGGTGGCCCGACCACCCCGAAAGGCACTCGGAGGCGGCCCGGCCGCCACGAAAGGCACTCGGAGCCTCCCCGGCCTCCCCAAATGGCACTCGGAGCCTGCACGGCCGCCCCGAAAGGCACTCGGAGCCTCCCCGGCCGCCCCGAAAGGCACTCGGAGCCTCACCAGCCTCCCCGAAAGGCACTCAGAGCCTGCCCGGCCGCCCCAAAAGGCACTCGGAGCCTTCCTGGCCGCCCCAAAAGGCACTCGGAGCCTCCCCGGCCGCCCCGAAAGGCAGTCGGAGCCAGCCCAGCAGCCCCGAAATGCACTTTATGGGGGAACGGCCTCCCCGAAAGGCACTCGGAGCCTCCACGGCCGCCCCGAAAGGCACTCGGAGGCGGCCCGGCCGCCCCGAAAGGCACTCGGAGCCTCCCCGGCCGCCCCGAAAGGCACTCGGAGCCTCCCCGGCCGTCCCGAAAGGCACTCGGAGCCTCCCCGGCCGCCCCGAAAGGCACTCGGAGGCGGCCCGGTCTCCCCGAAAGGCACTCGGAGCCTCCACGGCCGCACCAAAAGGCACTCGGAGCCTGACCGACCGCCCCGAAAGGCACTCGGAGCCTCCCTGGCTGCCTCGAAAGGCACTCGGAGCCTTCCCCTCCGCCCCGAAAGGCACTCGGAGGCGGCCCGGCCTCCCCGAAAGCCACTCGGAGCCTGCACGACCACCCCGAAAGACACTCGGAGCCTGCCCGACCACCCCAAAAGGCTCTCGGAGCCTACTCGGCTGCCCCGAAAGGCAGTTGGAGCCACCCCAGCAGCCCCGAAATGCACTTTAAGGGGGAACGGCCGCCCCGAAAGGCACTCGGAGCCTCCCCGGCCGCCCCGAAAGGCAGTCGGAGCCTCCCCGGCCGCCCCGAAAGGCACTCGGAGCCTGCCCGGCCGCCCCGAAAGCCACTCGGAGCCTCCCCGGCCACCCCAAAAGGCACTCGGAGCCTCCCCGACCACCCCGAAAGGCACTCGGAACCTCCCCGACCAACCCGAAAGGCACTCGGAGCCTCCCCGGCCGCCCCAAAAGGCATTCAGAGCCGGCCCGGCCACCCCGAAAGGCACTCGGAGGCATCACGGCCGTCCCGAAAGGTACTCGGAGCCTCCCCGGCCACCCACAAAGGCACTCGGAGCCTCCCCGGCTGCCCCAAAAGGCACTCGGAGCCTTCCCCTCCGCCCCGAAAGGCACTCGGAGGCGGCCCGGCCTCCCCCAAAGGCACTCGGAGCCAGCCCGGCCTCCCCGAAAGGCACTCGGAGCCTTCCCGGCCTCCCCGAATGGCACTCGGAGCCTGCACGGCCGCCCCCAAAGGCACTCGGAGCCTCCCCGGCCGCCCCGAAAGGCACTCGGAGCCTCACCAGCCTCCCCGAAAGGCACTCAGAGCCTCCCCGGCCGCCACAAAAGGCACTCGGAGCGGGCCCGGCCGCCCCGAAAGGCACTCTGAGGCGTACTGGCCTCCCCGAACGGCAGTCGGAGCCTCCCCGGCCGCCTCGAAATGCACTTTATGGGGGAACGGCCGCACCGAAAGGCACTCGGAGCCTCCACGGCCGCCCCGAAAGGCACTCGGAGCCTCCCCGGACGCCCCGAAAGGCACTCGGAGCCTGCCCGGACGCCCCCAAAGGCACTCGGAGCCTCCCCGGCCGTCCCGAAAGGCACTCGGAGCCTCCCCGGCCGCCCCGAAAGGCACTCGGAGGCGGCCCGGCCTCCCCGAAAGGCACTCGGAGGCGGCCCGGCCTCCCCGAAAGGCACTCGGAGCCTCCCCGGCCGCCTCGAAAGGCACTCGGAGCCTCCCAGGCCACCCCGAAAGGCACTCGGAGCCGGCTCGGCCATCCCAAAAGGCACTCGGAGCCAGCCCGGCCGCCCCGAAAGGCACTCGGAGCCTGCCCGGCTGCCCCGAAAGGCACTCGTAGGCGGCCCAGCCTCCCCGAAAGGCACTCGGAGCCTCCCCGGCCGCCCCGAAAGGCACTCGGAGCCTCCCAGGACACCCCGAAAGGCACTCGGAGCCTCCCAGGCCACCCCGAAAGGCACTCGGAGCCTTCCCCTCCGCCCCGAAAGGCACTCGGAGGCGGCCCGGCCTCCCCGAAAGGCACTCGGAGCCTCCCCGGCCTCCCCGAAAGGCACTCGGAGCCTCCCAGGACACCCCGAAAGGCACTCGGAGGAGACCCGGCCGCCCCGAAAGGCACTCGGAGCCTCCCCGGCCTCCCCAAAAGGCACTCGGAGCCTTCCCCTCCGCCCCGAAAGGCACTCATAGGCGACCCGGCCGCCTCCAAAGGCACTCGGAGCCTGCACGACCGCCCCGAAAGACACTCGGAGCCTGCCCGACCACCCCAAAAGGCTCTCGGAGCCTACTCGGCCGCCCCGAAAGGCAGTCGGAGCCAGTCCAGCAGCCCCGAAATGCACTTTAAGGGGGAACGGCCGCCCACAAAGGCACTCGGAGCCTCCCCGGCCGCCCCGAAAGGCAGTCGGAGCCTCCCCAGCCGCCTCGAAAGGCACTCGGAGCCTGCCCGGCCGCCCCGAAAGCCACTCGGAGCCTCCCCGGCCGCCCACAAAGGCACTCGGAGCCTCCCCGGCCTCCCCAAAAGGCACTCGGAGCCTCCCCGGCCGCCCCAAAAGGCACTCGGAGTCTCCCCGGCTGCCCACAAAGGCACTCGGAGCCTGCCCGACCACCCCCAAAGGCACTCAGAGCGTCGCCGGCCCCCCGAAAGGCACTCGGAGCCTCCCCAGATGCCCCGAAAGGAACTCGGAGCCTCCCCGACCGCCCCCAAGGGCACTCGGAGGCAGCCCGGCCACCCCGAAAGGCACTCGGAGCCTACTCGGCCACCCCGAAAGGCACTCGGAGCCTTCCCGGATGCCCCGAAAGGCACTCAGAGCCTCCCCGGACGCCCCGAAAGGCACTCGGAGCCTCCCCGGCTGCACCGAAAGGCACTCGGAGCCTGCCCGGACGCCCCGAAAGGCACTCCGAGCCTCCCCGGCCGCCCACAAAGGCACTCGGAGCCACCCGGGCGGCCCACAAAGGCACTCGGAGCCTCCCCGGCCACCCCGAATGGCACTCGGAGCTGGCCCGGCCGCCCCGAAAGGCACTCGGTGCCAGCTCTGCCGTCCCAAAAGCCACTCGGAACCTCCCCGACCGCCCCGAAAGGCACTCGGAGCCTCCCTGGCCGCCCCGAAAGGCACTCGGAGCCTCCCCGGCCACCCTGAAAGGCACTCGGAGCCTCCCAGGCCGCCCCGAAAGGCACTCGGAGCCTCCCCGGCCGCCCCCAAAGGCACTCGGAGCCTGCCTGGACGCCCACAAAGGCACTCGGAGCCTCCCGACCGCCCCAAAAGGCACTCGGAGCCTCCCCGGCCACCCCGAAAGGCACTCAGAGCCTGCCCGGCCGCTCCGAAAGGCACTCGGAGCCTCCCCGGCTGCCCCGAAAGGCACTGGGAGGCAGCACGGCCGCCCCGAAAGGCACTCGGAGCCTCCCCGGCCTCCCCGAAAGGCACTCGGAGCCTCCCCGGCCGCCACAAAGGCACTCGGAGCCTCCCCGGCCGCCCCGAAAGGCACTCGGAGGCGGCCCGGCCGCCCCGAAAGGCACTCGGAGCCTCCCCGGCCGCCCCGAAAGGCACTCGGAGCCTCCCCGGACGCCCCGAAAGGCAGTCGGAGCCTCCCCGGACGCCCCGAAAGGCACTCGGAGCCTCCCCGGCTGTCCCGAAAGGTACTCGGAGCCTCCCCGGCCACCCCGAAAGGCACTCGGAGGCGGCCCGGCCTCCCCGAAAGGCACTCGGAGGCGGTCCGGCCTCCCTGAAAGGCACTCGGAGCCTCCCCGGCCGCCTCGAAAGGCACTCGGAGCCTCCCAGGCCACCCCCGAAAGGCACTCGGAGCCGGCTCGGCCATCCCAAAAGGCACTCGGAGCCAGCCCGGCCTCCCCGAAAGGCACTCGGAGCCTCCACGGCTGCCCACAAAGGCACTCGGAGCCTTCCCCTCCGCCCCGAAAGGCACTCGGAGGCGGCCTGGCCTCCCCGAAAGGCACTCGGAGCCTCCCCGGCCGCCCCCAAAGGCACTCGGAGCCTCCCAGGCCACCCCGAAAGGCACTCGGAGCCTCCCCGGCTGCCCCGAAAGGCACTCGGAGGCGGCCCGGCCGCCCACAAAGGCACTCGGAGCCTCCCCGGCCTCCCCGAAAGGCACTCGGAGCCTTCCCCTCCGCCCCGAAAGGCACTCGTAGGCGACCCGGCCGCCACCAAAGGCACTCGGAGCCTGCACGACCGCCTCCAAAGACACTTGGAGCCTGCCCGACCACCCCAAAAGGCTCTCGGAGCTAACTCGGCCGCCCCGAAAGGCAGTCGGAGCCAGCCCAGCAGCCCCGAAATGCACTTTAAGGGGGAACGGCCGCCCACAAAGGCACTCGGAGCCTCCCCGGCCGCCCCGAAAGGCAGTCGGAGCCTCCCCGGCTGCCCCGAAAGGCACTCGGAGCCTGCCCGGCCGCCCCAAAAGGCACTCGGAGCCTCCCCGGCCGCCCCAAAAGGCACTCGGAGCCTCCCCGACCAACCCGAAAGGCACTCGGAACCTCCCCGGCCGCCCCGAAAGGCACTCGGAGCCGGCCCGGCCGCCCCGAAAGGCACTCGGAGGCATCACGGCCGTCCCGAAAGGTACTCGGAGCCTCCACGGCCGCCCCGAAAGGCACTCAGAGCCTGCCCGGCCTCCCCGAAAGGCACTCGGAGGCGGCCCGGCCTCACTGAAAGGCACTCGGAGCCTCCCCGGCCGCCTCGAAAGGCGCTCGGAGCCTCCCAGGCCACCCCCGAAAGGCACTCGGAGCCTCCCCGGCCGCCCCGAAAGGCACTCGGAGCCTCCCCGGCCGCCCCGAAAGGCACTCGGAGGCGGCCCGGTCTCCCCGAAAGGCACTCGGAGCCTCCACGGCCGCCCCGAAAGGCACTCAGAGGCGGCCCGGCCGCCCCGAAAGGCACTCGGAGCCTCGCCGGACGCCCCGAAAGGCACTCGGAGCCTCCCCGGCCGCCCCGAAAGGCACTCGGAGCCTCCCCGGACGCCCCGAAAGGCACTCGGAGCCTCGCAGGCCGCTCAAAAAGGCATTCGGAGCCTCTCCGGCCGCCCCGAAAGCCACTCGGAGCCTCCCCGGCCGCCCCGAAAGGCACTCGGAGCCCCCCCGGCCGTCCCGAAAGGTACTCGGAGCCTCCCCGGCCGCCCCGAAAGGCACTCGGAGGCGACCCGGCCGCCCCGAAAGGCACTCGGAGGCGGCCCGGTCTCCCCGAAAGGCACTCGGAGCCTCCCCGACCGCCCCAAAAGGCACTCGGAGGCGGCCCGGCCGCCCCGAAAGGCACTCGGAGCCTCCCCGGCCGCCCCGAAAGCCACTCGGAGCCTCCCCGGCCGCCCCGAAAGGCACTCGGAGCCTCCCCGGCCGTCCCGAAAGGTACTCGGAGCCTCCCCGGCCGCCCCGAAAGGCACTCGGAGGCGGCCCGGCCTCCCCGAAAGGCACTCGGAGGCGGCCCGGTCTCCCCGAAAGGCACTCGGAGCCTCCCCGACCGCCTCGAAAGGCACTCGGAGCCTGCACGACCGCCCCGAAAGGCACTCGGAGCCTCCCCGGCTGCCCCGAAAGGCACTCGGAGCCTTCCCCTCCGCCCCGAAAGGCACTCGGAGGCGGCCCGGCCTCCCCGAAAGGCACTCGGAGCCTCTCCGGCCGCCTCAAAAGGCACTCGGAGCCTCCCAGGCCACCCCGAAAGGCACTCGGAGCCTCGCCGGACGCCCCGAAAGGCACTCGGAGCCTCCCCGGACGCCCCGAAAGGCACTCGGAGCCTCGCAGGCCGCTCAAAAAGGCATTCGGAGCCTCTCCGGCCGCCCCGAAAGCCACTCGGAGCCTCCCCGGCCGCCCCGAAAGGCACTCGGAGCCCCCCCGGCCGTCCCGAAAGGTACTCGGAGCCTCCCCGGCCGCCCCGAAAGGCACTCGGAGGCGACCCGGCCGCCCCGAAAGGCACTCGGAGGCGGCCCGGTCTCCCCGAAAGGCACTCGGAGCCTCCCCGACCGCCCCAAAAGGCACTCGGAGGCGGCCCGGCCGCCCCGAAAGGCACTCGGAGCCTCCCCGGCCGCCCCGAAAGCCACTCGGAGCCTCCCCGGCCGCCCCGAAAGGCACTCGGAGCCTCCCCGGCCGTCCCGAAAGGTACTCGGAGCCTCCCCGGCCGCCCCGAAAGGCACTCGGAGGCGGCCCGGCCTCCCCGAAAGGCACTCGGAGGCGGCCCGGTCTCCCCGAAAGGCACTCGGAGCCTCCCCGACCGCCTCGAAAGGCACTCGGAGCCTGCACGACCGCCCCGAAAGGCACTCGGAGCCTCCCCGGCTGCCCCGAAAGGCACTCGGAGCCTTCCCCTCCGCCCCGAAAGGCACTCGGAGGCGGCCCGGCCTCCCCGAAAGGCACTCGGAGCCTCTCCGGCCGCCTCGAAAGGCACTCGGAGCCTCCCAGGCCACCCCGAAAGGCACTCGGAGCCTCCCCGGCCGCCCCAAAAGGCACTCGGAGCCTCCCCGGCCTCCCCGAAAGGCACTCGGAGCCTTCCCCTCCGCCCCGAAAGGCACTCGTAGGCGACCCGGCCGCCTCCAAAGGCACTCGGAGCCTGCACGACCACCCCGAAAGACACTCGGAGCCTGCCCGACCACCCCAAAAGGCTCTCGGAGCCTACTCGGCTGCCCCGAAAGGCAGTTGGAGCCACCCCAGCAGCCCCGAAATGCACTTTAAGGGGGAACGGCCGCCCCGAAAGGCACTCGGAGCCTCCCCGGCCGCCCCGAAAGGCAGTCGGAGCCTGCCCGGCCGCCCACAAAGGCACTCGGAGCCTCCCCGGACGCCCCGAAAGCCACTCGGAGCCTCCCCGGCCACCCCAAAAGGCACTCGGAGCCTCCCCGACCACCCCGAAAGGCACTCGGAACCTCCCCGGCCGCCCCAAAAGGCACTCGGAGCCTCCCCGGCCGCCTCGAAAGGCACTCGGAGCCTCCCAGGCCACCCCGAAAGGCACTCGGAGGCATCACGGCCGTCCCGAAAGGTACTCGGAGCCTCCCCGGCCACCCACAAAGGCACTCGGAGCCTCCCCGGCTGCCCCAAAAGGCACTCGGAGCCTTTCCCTCCGCCCCGAAAGGCACTCGGAGGCGGCCCGGCCTCCCCCAAAGGCACTCGGAGCCAGCCCAGCCTCCCCGAAAGGCACTCGGAGCCTCCCCGGCCTCCCCGAATGGCACTCGGAGCCTGCACGGCCGCCCCGAAAGGCACTCGGAGCCTCCCCGGCCGCCCCGAAAGGCACTCGGAGCCTCACCAGCCTCCCCGAAAGGCACTCAGAGCCTCCCCGGCCGCCACAAAAGGCACTCGGAGCGGGCCCGGCCGCCCCGAAAGGCACTCTGAGGCGTACCGGCCTCCCCGAAAGGCAGTCGGAGCCTCCCCGGCCGCCTCGAAATGCACTTTATGGGGGAACGGCCGCACCGAAAGGCACTCGGAGCCTCCCCGGCCACCCCAAAAGGCACTCGGAGCCTCCCCGGACGCCCCGAAAGGCAGTCGGAGCCTCCCCGGACGCCCCGAAAGGCACTCGGAGCCTCCCCGGCTGTCCCGAAAGGTACTCGGAGCCTCCCCGGCCACCCCGAAAGGCACTCGGAGGCGGCCCGGCCTCCCCGAAAGGCACTCGGAGGCGGTCCGGCCTCCCTGAAAGGCACTCGGAGCCTCCCCGGCCGCCTCGAAAGGCACTCGGAGCCTCCCAGGCCACCCCCGAAAGGCACTCGGAGCCGGCTCGGCCATCCCAAAAGGCACTCGGAGCCAGCCCGGCCTCCCCGAAAGGCACTCGGAGCCTCCCCGGCCGCCCCGAAAGGCACTCGGAGCCTCCCAGGCCACCCCGAAAGGCACTCGGAGCCTCCCCGGCTGCCCCGAAAGGCACTCGGAGGCGGCCCGGCCGCCCACAAAGGCACTCGGAGCCTCCCCGGCCTCCCCGAAAGGCACTCGGAGCCTTCCCCTCCGCCCCGAAAGGCACTCGTAGGCGACCCGGCCGCCACCAAAGGCACTCGGAGCCTGCACGACCGCCTCCAAAGACACTCGGAGCCTGCCCGACCACCCCAAAAGGCTCTCGGAGCTAACTCGGCCGCCCCGAAAGGCAGTCGGAGCCAGCCCAGCAGCCCCGAAATGCACTTTAAGGGGGAACGGCCGCCCACAAAGGCACTCGGAGCCTCCCCGGCCGCCCCGAAAGGCAGTCGGAGCCTCCCCGGCTGCCCCGAAAGGCACTCGGAGCCTGCCCGGCCGCCCCGAAAGGCACTCGGAGCCTCCCCGGCCGCCCCAAAAGGCACTCGGAGCCTCCCCGACCAACCCGAAAGGCACTCGGAACCTCCCCGGCCGCCCCGAAAGGCACTCGGAGCCGGCCCGGCCGCCCCGAAAGGCACTCGGAGGCATCACGGCCGTCCCGAAAGGTACTCGGAGCCTCCACGGCCGCCCCGAAAGGCACTCAGAGCCTGCCCGGCCTCCCCGAAAGGCACTCGGAGGCGGCCCGGCCTCACTGAAAGGCACTCGGAGCCTCCCCGGCCGCCTCGAAAGGCGCTCGGAGCCTCCCAGGCCACCCCCGAAAGGCACTCGGAGCCTCCCCGGCCGCCCCGAAAGGCACTCGGAGGCGGCACGGCCTCCCCGAAAGGCACTCGGAGGCGGCCCGGTCTCCCCGAAAGGCACTCGGAGCCTCCACGGCCGCCCCGAAAGGCACTCAGAGGCGGCCCGGCCGCCCCGAAAGGCACTCGGAGCCTCGCCGGACGCCCCGAAAGGCACTCGGAGCCTCCCCGGCCGCCCCGAAAGGCACTCGGAGCCTCCCCGGACGCCCCGAAAGGCACTCGGAGCCTCGCAGGCCGCTCAAAAAGGCATTCGGAGCCTCCCCGGCCGCCCCGAAAGCCACTCGGAGCCTCCCCGGCCGCCCCGAAAGGCACTCGGAGCCCCCCCGGCCGTCCCGAAAGGTACTCGGAGCCTCCCCGGCCGCCCCGAAAGGCACTCGGAGGCGACCCGGCCGCCCCGAAAGGCACTCGGAGGCGGCCCGGTCTCCCCGAAAGGCACTCGGAGCCTCCCCGACCGCCCCGAAAGGCACTCGGAGGCGGCCCGGCCGCCCCGAAAGGCACTCGGAGCCTCCCCGGCCGCCCCGAAAGCCACTCGGAGCCTCCCCGGCCGCCCCGAAAGGCACTCGGAGCCTCCCCGGCCGTCCCGAAAGGTACTCGGAGCCTCCCCGGCCGCCCCGAAAGGCACTCGGAGGCGGCCCGGCCTCCCCGAAAGGCACTCGGAGGCGGCCCGGTCTCCCCGAAAGGCACTCGGAGCCTCCCCGACCGCCTCGAAAGGCACTCGGAGCCTGCACGACCGCCCCGAAAGGCACTCGGAGCCTCCCCGGCTGCCCCGAAAGGCACTCGGAGCCTTCCCCTCCGCCCCGAAAGGCACTCGGAGGCGGCCCGGCCTCCCCGAAAGGCACTCGGAGCCTCTCCGGCCGCCTCGAAAGGCACTCGGAGCCTCCCAGGCCACCCCGAAAGGCACTCGGAGCCTCCCCGGCCGCCCCAAAAGGCACTCGGAGCCTCCCCGGCCTCCCCGAAAGGCACTCGGAGCCTTCCCCTCCGCCCCGAAAGGCACTCGTAGGCGACCCGGCCGCCTCCAAAGGCACTCGGAGCCTGCACGACCACCCCGAAAGACACTCGGAGCCTGCCCGACCACCCCAAAAGGCTCTCGGAGCCTACTCGGCTGCCCCGAAAGGCAGTTGGAGCCACCCCAGCAGCCCCGAAATGCACTTTAAGGGGGAACGGCCGCCCCGAAAGGCACTCGGAGCCTCCCCGGCCGCCCCGAAAGGCAGTCGGAGCCTGCCCGGCCGCCCACAAAGGCACTCGGAGCCTCCCCGGACGCCCCGAAAGCCACTCGGAGCCTCCCCGGCCACCCCAAAAGGCACTCGGAGCCTCCCCGACCACCCCGAAAGGCACTCGGAACCTCCCCGGCCGCCCCAAAAGGCACTCGGAGCCTCCCCGGCCGCCTCGAAAGGCACTCGGAGCCTCCCAGGCCACCCCGAAAGGCACTCGGAGGCATCACGGCCGTCCCGAAAGGTACTCGGAGCCTCCCCGGCCACCCACAAAGGCACTCGGAGCCTCCCCGGCTGCCCCAAAAGGCACTCGGAGCCTTTCCCTCCGCCCCGAAAGGCACTCGGAGGCGGCCCGGCCTCCCCCAAAGGCACTCGGAGCCAGCCCAGCCTCCCCGAAAGGCACTCGGAGCCTCCCCGGCCTCCCCGAATGGCACTCGGAGCCTGCACGGCCGCCCCCAAAGGCACTCGGAGCCTCCCCGGCCGCCCCGAAAGGCACTCGGAGCCTCACCAGCCTCCCCGAAAGGCACTCAGAGCCTCCCCGGCCGCCACAAAAGGCACTCGGAGCGGGCCCGGCCGCCCCGAAAGGCACTCTGAGGCGTACCGGCCTCCCCGAAAGGCAGTCGGAGCCTCCCCGGCCGCCTCGAAATGCACTTTATGGGGGAACGGCCGCACCGAAAGGCACTCGGAGCCTCCCCGGACGCCCCGAAAGGCACTCGGAGCCTCCCCGGCCGCCCCGAAAGGCACTCGGAGCCTCCCCGGACGCCCCGAAAGGCACTCGGAGCCTGCCCGGACGCCCACAAAGGCACTCGGAGCCTCCCCGGCCGCCCCGAAAGGTACTCGGAGCCTCCCCGGACACCCCGAAAGGCACTCGGAGGCGGCCCGGCCTCCCCGAAAGGCACTCGGAGCCTCCCCGACCGCCTCGAAAGGCACTCGGAGCCTCCCAGGCCACCCCGAAAGGCACTCGGAGCCGGCTCGGCCATCCCAAAAGGCACTCGGAGCCAGCCCGGCCTCCCCGAAAGGCACTCGGAGCCTCCCTGGCTGCCCCGAAAGGCACTCGTAGGCGGCTCAGCCTCCCCGAAAGGCACTCGGAGCGTCCCCGGCCGCCCCAAAAGGCACTTGGAGCCTCCCCGGCCTCCCCGAAAGGCACTCGGAGCCTTCCCCTCCGCCCCGAAAGGCACTCGTAGGCGACCCGGCCGCCTCCAAAGGCACTCGGAGCCTGCACGACCACCCCGAAAGACACTCGGAGCCTGCCCGACCACCCCAAAAGGCTCTCGGAGCCTCCCAGGACACCCCGAAAGGCACTCGGAGCCTCCCCGGCCGCCCCAAAAGGCACTCGGAGCCTCCCCGGCCTCCCCGAAAGGCACTCGGAGCCTTCCCCTCCGCCCCGAAAGGCACTCATAGGCGACCCAGCCGCCTCCAAAGGCACTCGGAGCCTGCACGACCGCCCCGAAAGACACTCGGAGCCTGCCCGACCACCCCAAAAGACTCTCGGAGCCTACTCGGCCGCCCCGAAAGGCAGTCGGAGCCAGTCCAGCAGCCCCAAAATGCACTTTAAGGGGGAACAGCCGCCCACAAAGGCACTCGGAGCCTCCCCGGCCGCCCCGAAAGGCAGTCGGAGCCTCCCCGGCTGCCCCGAAAGGCACTCGGAGCCTTCCCCTCCGCCCCGAAAGCCACTCGGAGCCTCCCCGGCCACCCCAAAAGGCACTCGGAGCCTCCCCGACCACCCCGAAAGGCACTCGGAACCTCCCCGGCCGTCCCGAAAGGCACTCGGAGGCGGCCCGGCCGCCCCAAAAGGCACTCGGAGCCTCCCCGGCCGCCCCGAAAGGCACTCGGAGGCATCACGGCCGTCCCGAAAGGTACTCGGAGGCTCCCCGGCTGCCCCGAAAGGCACTTGGAGGCGGCCCGGCCACCCCGAAAGGCACTCGGAGGCGGCCCGGCCTCCCCGAAAGGCACTCGGAGACTCCCCGGCCGCCCCCAAAGGCACTCGGAGCCTCCCAGGCCACCCCGAAAGGCACTCGAAGCCTCCCCGGCCGCCCCGAAAGGCACTCGGAGGCGGCCCGGCCGCCCACAAAGGCACTCGGAGCCTCCCCGGCCTCCCCGAAAGGCACTCGGAGCCTGCACGACCGCCCCGAAAGACACTCGTAGGCGACCCGGTCGCCTCCAAAGGCACTCGGAGCCTGCACGACCGCCCCGAAAGGCACTCGGAGCTGGCCCGGCTGCCCCGAAAGGCACTCGGAGCCTCCCCGGCCCCCCCGAATGGCACTCAGAGGTGGCCCGGCCACCCCGAAAGGCACTCGGTGCCGGCTCGCCCGTCCCAAAAGGCACTCGGAGCCTCCCCGGCCCCCCCGAATGGCACTCGGAGGTGGCCCGACCACCCCGAAAGGCACTCGGAGGCGGCCCGGCCGCCACGAAAGGCACTCGGAGCCTCCCCGGCCTCCCCAAATGGCACTCGGAGCCTGCACGGCCGCCCCGAAAGGCACTCGGAGCCTCCCCGGCCGCCCCGAAAGGCACTCGGAGCCTCACCAGCCTCCCCGAAAGGCACTCAGAGCCTCCCCGGCCGCCCCAAAAGGCACTCGGAGCCTTCCTGGCCGCCCCGAAAGGCACTCGGAGCCTCCCCGGCCGCCCCGAAAGGCAGTCGGAGCCAGCCCAGCAGCCCCGAAATGCACTTTATGGGGGAACGGCCTCCCCGAAAGGCACTCGGAGCCTCCACGGCCGCCCCGAAAGGCACTCGGAGGCGGCCCGGCCGCCCCGAAAGGCACTCGGAGCCTCCCCGGCCGCCCCGAAAGGCACTCGGAGCCTCCCCGGCCGTCCCGAAAGGCACTCGGAGCCTCCCCGGCCGCCCCGAAAGGCACTCGGAGGCGGCCCGGTCTCCCCGAAAGGCACTCGGAGCCTCCACGGCCGCCTCGAAAGGCACTCGGAGCCTGACCGACCGCCCCGAAAGGCACTCGGAGCCTCCCCGGCTGCCTCGAAAGGCACTCGGAGCCTTCCCCTCCGCCCCGAAAGGCACTCGGAGGCGGCCCGGCCTCCCCGAAAGCCACTCGGAGCCTGCACGACCACCCCGAAAGACACTCGGAGCCTGCCCGACCACCCCAAAAGGCTCTCGGAGCCTACTCGGCTGCCCCGAAAGGCAGTTGGAGCCACCCCAGCAGCCCCGAAATGCACTTTAAGGGGGAACGGCCGCCCCGAAAGGCAGTCGGAGCCTCCCCGGCTGCACCGAAAGGCACTCGGAGCCTGCCCGGCCGCCCCGAAAGGCACTCGGAGCCTCCCCGGCCGCCCCGAAAGGCACTCGGAGCCTGCCCGGCCGCCCCGAAAGCCACTCGGAGCCTCCCCGGCCACCCCAAAAGGCACTCGGAGCCTCCCCGACCACCCCGAAAGGCACTCGGAACCTCCCCGGCCGCCCCGAAAGGCACTCGGAGCCTCCCCGGCCGCCCCAAAAGGCACTCAGAGCCGGCCCGGCCACCCCGAAAGGCACTCGGAGGCATCACGGCCGTCCCGAAAGGTACTCGGAGCCTCCCCGGCCACCCACAAAGGCACTCGGAGCCTCCCCGGCTGCCCCAAAAGGCACTCGGAGCCTTCCCCTCCGCCCCGAAAGGCACTCGGAGGCGGCCCGGCCTCCCCGAAAGGCACTCGGAGCCTCCCCGGCCTCCCCGAAAGGCACTCGGAGCCTCCCCGGCCTCCCCGAATGGCACTCGGAGCCTCCCCGGCCGCCACAAAAGGCACTCGGAGCGGGCCCGGCTGCCCCGAAAGGCACTCTGAGGCGTACCGGCCTCCCCGAAAGGCAGTCGGAGCCTCCCCGGCCGCCTCGAAATGCACTTTATGGGGGAACGGCCGCACCGAAAGGCACTCGGAGCCTCCACGGCCGCCCCGAAAGGCACTCGGAGCCTCCCCGGACGCCCCGAAAGGCACTCGGAGCCTGCCCGGACGCCCCCAAAGGCACTCGGAGCCTCCCCGGCCGTCCCGAAAGGTACTCGGAGCCTCCCCGGCCGCCCCGAAAGGCACTCGGAGGCGGCCCGGCCTCCCCGAAAGGCACTCGGAGGCGGCCCGGCCTCCCCGAAAGGCACTCGGAGCCTCCCCGGCCGCCTCGAAAGGCACTCGGAGCCTCCCAGGCCACCCCGAAAGGCACTCGGAGCCGGCTCGGCCATCCCAAAAGGCACTCGGAGCCAGCCCGGCCTCCCCGAAAGGCACTCGGAGCCTCCCCGGCTGCCCCGAAAGGCACTCGTAGGCGGCCCAGCCTCCCCGAAAGGCACTCGGAGCCTCCCCGGCCGCCCCGAAAGGCACTCGGAGCCTCCCAGGACACCCCGAAAGGCACTCGGAGCCTCCCCGGCCTCCCCGAAAGGCACTCGGAGCCTTCCCCTCCGCCCCGAAAGGCACTCGGAGGCGGCCCGGCCTCCCCGAAAGGCACTCGGAGCCTCCCCGGCCTCCCCGAAAGGCACTCGGAGCCTCCCAGGACACCCCGAAAGGCACTCGGAGGAGACCCGGCCGCCCCGAAAGGCACTCGGAGCCTCCCCGGCCTCCCCAAAAGGCACTCGGAGCCTCCCCGGCCTCCCCGAAAGGCACTCGGAGCCTTCCCCTCCGCCCCGAAAGGCACTCATAGGCGACCCGGCCGCCTCCAAAGGCACTCGGAGCCTGCACGACCGCCCCGAAAGACACTCGGAGCCTGCCCGACCACCCCAAAAGGCTCTCGGAGCCTACTCGGCCGCCCCGAAAGGCAGTCGGAGCCAGTCCAGCAGCCCCGAAATGCACTTTAAGGGGGAACGGCCGCCCACAAAGGCACTCGGAGCCTCCCCGGCCGCCCCGAAAGGCAGTCGGAGCCTCCCCGGCCGCCTCGAAAGGCACTCGGAGCCTGCCCGGCCGCCCCGAAAGCCACTCGGAGCCTCCCCGGCCGCCCACAAAGGCACTCGGAGCCTCCCCGGCCGCCCCAAAAGGCACTCGGAGCCTCCCCGGCCGCCCCAAAAGGCACTCGGAGTCTCCCCGGCTGCCCACAAAGGCACTCGGAGCCTGCCCGGCCACCCCCAAAGGCACTCAGAGCGTCGCCGGCCCCCCGAAAGGCACTCGGAGCCTCCCCAGATGCCCCGAAAGGCACTCGGAGCCTCCCCGGCCGCCCCCAAGGGCACTCGGAGGCAGCCCGGCCACCCCGAAAGGCACTCGGAGCCTACTCGGCCACCCCGAAAGGCACTCGGAGCCTTCCCGGATGCCCCGAAAGGCACTCAGAGCCTCCCCGGACGCCCCGAAAGGCACTCGGAGCCTCCCCGGCTGCACCGAAAGGCACTCGGAGCCTGCCCGGACGCTCCGAAAGGCACTCCGAGCCTCCCCGGCCGCCCACAAAGGCACTCGGAGCCACCCGGGCGGCCCACAAAGGCACTCGGAGCCTCCCCGGCCACCCCGAATGGCACTCGGAGCTGGCCCGGCCGCCCCGAAAGGCACTCGGTGCCAGCTCTGCCGTCCCAAAAGCCACTCGGAACCTCCCCGACCGCCCCGAAAGGCACTCGGAGCCTCCCTGGCCGCCCCGAAAGGCACTCGGAGCCTCCCCGGCCACCCTGAAAGGCACTCGGAGCCTCCCAGGCCGCCCCGAAAGGCACTCGGAGCCTCCCCGGCCGCCCCCAAAGGCACTCGGAGCCTGCCTGGACGCCCACAAAGGCACTCGGAGCCTCCCGACCGCCCCAAAAGGCACTCGGAGCCTCCCCGGCCACCCCGAAAGGCACTCAGAGCCTGCCCGGCCGCTCCGAAAGGCACTCGGAGCCTCCCCGGCTGCCCCGAAAGGCACTGGGAGGCAGCACGGCCGCCCCGAAAGGCACTCGGAGCCTCCCCGGCCTCCCCGAAAGGCACTCGGAGCCTCCCCGGCCGCCCCGAAAGGCACTCGGAGCCTCCCCGGCCGCCCCGAAAGGCACTCGGAGGCGGCCCGGCCGCCCCGAAAGGCACTCGGAGCCTCCCCGGCCGCCCCGAAAGGCACTCGGAGCCTCCCCGGACGCCCCGAAAGGCAGTCGGAGCCTCCCCGGACGCCCCGAAAGGCACTCGGAGCCTCCCCGGCTGTCCCGAAAGGTACTCGGAGCCTCCCCGGCCACCCCGAAAGGCACTCGGAGGCGGCCCGGCCTCCCCGAAAGGCACTCGGAGGCGGTCCGGCCTCCCTGAAAGGCACTCGGAGCCTCCCCGGCCGCCTCGAAAGGCACTCGGAGCCTCCCAGGCCACCCCCGAAAGGCACTCGGAGCCGGCTCGGCCATCCCAAAAGGCACTCGGAGCCAGCCCGGCCTCCCCGAAAGGCACTCGGAGCCTCCACGGCTGCCCACAAAGGCACTCGGAGCCTTCCCCTCCGCCCCGAAAGGCACTCGGAGGCGGCCTGGCCTCCCCGAAAGGCACTCGGAGCCTCCCCGGCCGCCCCCAAAGGCACTCGGAGCCTCCCAGGCCACCCCGAAAGGCACTCGGAGCCTTCCCCTCCGCCCCGAAAGGCACTCGTAGGCGACCCGGCCGCCACCAAAGGCACTCGGAGCCTGCACGACCGCCTCCAAAGACACTCGGAGCCTGCCCGACCACCCCAAAAGGCTCTCGGAGCTAACTCGGCCGCCCCGAAAGGCAGTCGGAGCCAGCCCAGCAGCCCCGAAATGCACTTTAAGGGGGAACGGCCGCCCACAAAGGCACTCGGAGCCTCCCCGGCCGCCCCAAAAGGCAGTCGGAGCCTCCCCGGCTGCCCCGAAAGGCACTCGGAGCCTGCCCGGCCGCCCCGAAAGGTACTCGGAGCCTCCACGGCCGCCCCGAAAGGCACTCAGAGCCTGCCCGGCCTCCCCGAAAGGCACTCGGAGGCGGCCCGGCCTCACTGAAAGGCACTCGGAGCCTCCCCGGCCGCCTCGAAAGGCGCTCGGAGCCTCCCAGGCCACCCCCGAAAGGCACTCGGAGCCTCCCCGGCCGCCCCGAAAGGCACTCGGAGGCGGCACGGCCTCCCCGAAAGGCACTCGGAGGCGGCCCGGCCTCCCCGAAAGGCACTCGGAGCCTCCACGGCCGCCCCGAAAGGCACTCGGAGGCGGCCCGGCCGCCCCGAAAGGCACTCGGAGCCTCGCCGGCCGCCCCGAAAGGCACTCGGAGCCTCCCCGGCCGCCCCGAAAGGCACTCGGAGCCTCCCCGGACGCCCCGAAAGGCACTCGGAGCCTCGCAGGCCGCTCAAAAAGGCATTCGGAGCCTCCCCGGCCGCCCCAAAAGCCACTCGGAGCCTCCCCGGCCGCCCCGAAAGGCACTCGGAGCCCCCCCGGCCACCCCGAAAGGTACTCGGAGCCTCCCCGGCTGCCCCGAAAGGCACTCGGAGGCGACCCGGCCGCCCCGAAAGGCACTCGGAGGCGGCCCGGTCTCCCCGAAAGGCACTCGGAGCCTCCCCGACCGCCCCGAAAGGCACTCGGAGGCGGCCCGGCCGCCCCGAAAGGCACTCGGAGCCTCCCCGGCCGCCCCGAAAGCCACTCGGAGCCTCCCCGGCCGCCCCGAAAGGCACTCGGAGCCTCCCCGGCCGTCCCGAAAGGTACTCGGAGCCTCCCCGGCCGCCCCGAAAGGCACTCGGAGGCGGCCCGGCCTCCCCGAAAGGTACTCGGAGGCGGCCCGGTCTCCCCGAAAGGCACTCGGAGCCTCCCCGACCGCCTCGAAAGGCACTCGGAGCCTGCACGACCGCCCCGAAAGGCACTCGGAGCCTCCCCGGCTGCCCCGAAAGCCACTCGGAGCCTTCCCCTCCGCCCCGAAAGGCACTCAGAGGCGGCCCGGCCTCCCCGAAAGGCACTCGGAGCCTCTCCGGCCTCCCCGAAAGGCACTCGGAGCCTCCCAGGCCACCCCGAAAGGCACTCGGAGCCTCCCCGGCCGCCCCGAAAGGCACTCGGAGCCTCCCCGGCCGCCCCAAAAGGCACTCGGAGCCTCCCCGGCCTCCCCGAAAGGCACTCGGAGCCTTCCCCTCCGCCCCGAAAGGCACTCGTAGGCGACCCGGCCGCCTCCAAAGGCACTCGGAGCCTGCACGACCACCCCGAAAGACACTCGGAGCCTGCCCGACCACCCCAAAAGGCTCTCGGAGCCTACTCGGCTGCCCCGAAAGGCAGTTGGAGCCACCCCAGCAGCCCCGAAATGCACTTTAAGGGGGAACGGCCGCCCCGAAAGGCACTCGGAGCCTCCCCGGCCGCCCCGAAAGGCAGTCGGAGCCTGCCCGGCCGCCCACAAAGGCACTCGGAGCCTCCCCGGACGCCCCGAAAGCCACTCGGAGCCTCCCCGGCCACCCCAAAAGGCACTCGGAGCCTCCCCGACCACCCCGAAAGGCACTCGGAACCTCCCCGGCCGCCCCAAAAGGCACTCGGAGCCTCCCCGGCCGCCTCGAAAGGCACTCGGAGCCTCCCAGGCCACCCCGAAAGGCACTCGGAGGCATCACGGCCGTCCCGAAAGGTACTCGGAGCCTCCCCGGCCACCCACAAAGGCACTCGGAGCCTCCCCGGCTGCCCCAAAAGGCACTCGGAGCCTTTCCCTCCGCCCCGAAAGGCACTCGGAGGCGGCCCGGCCTCCCCCAAAGGCACTCGGAGCCAGCCCAGCCTCCCCGAAAGGCACTCGGAGCCTCCCCGGCCTCCCCGAATGGCACTCGGAGCCTGCACGGCCGCCCCCAAAGGCACTCGGAGCCTCCCCGGCCGCCCCGAAAGGCACTCGGAGCCTCACCAGCCTCCCCGAAAGGCACTCAGAGCCTCCCCGGCCGCCACAAAAGGCACTCGGAGCGGGCCCGGCCGCCCCGAAAGGCACTCTGAGGCGTACCGGCCTCCCCGAAAGGCAGTCGGAGCCTCCCCGGCCGCCTCGAAATGCACTTTATGGGGGAACGGCCGCACCGAAAGGCACTCGGAGCCTCCCCGGATGCCCCGAAAGGCACTCGGAGCCTCCCCGGCCGCCCCGAAAGGCACTCGGAGCCTCCACGGACGCCCCGAAAGGCACTCGGAGCCTGCCCGGACGCCCCGAAAGGCACTCGGAGCCTCCCCGGCCGCCCCGAAAGGTACTCGGAGCCTCCCCGGCCGCCCCGAAAGGCACTCGGAGGCGGCCCGGCCTCCCCGAAAGGCACTCGGAGCCTCCCCGACCGCCTCGAAAGGCACTCGGAGCCTCCCAGGCCACCCCGAAAGGCACTCGGAGCTGGCTCGGCCATCCCAAAAGGCACTCGGAGCCAGCCCGGCCTCCCCGAAAGGCACTCGGAGCCTCCCCGGCTGCCCCGAAAGGCACTCGTAGGCGGCTCAGCCTCCCCGAAAGGCACTCGGAGCGTCCCCGGCCGCCCCAAAAGGCACTCGGAGCCTCCCCGGCCTCCCCGAAAGGCACTCGGAGCCTTCCCCTCCGCCCCGAAAGGCACTCATAGGCGACCCGGCCGCCTCCAAAGGCACTCGGAGCCTGCACGACCACCCCGAAAGACACTCGGAGCCTGCCCGACCACCCCAAAAGGCTCTCGGAGCCTCCCAGGACACCCCGAAAGGCACTCGGAGCCTCCCCGGCCGCCCCAAAAGGCACTCGGAGCCTCCCCGGCCTCCCCGAAAGGCACTCGGAGCCTTCCCCTCCGCCCCGAAAGGCACTCATAGGCGACCCAGCCGCCTCCAAAGGCACTCGGAGCCTGCACGACCGCCCCGAAAGACACTCGGAGCCTGCCCGACCACCCCAAAAGACTCTCGGAGCCTACTCGGCCGCCCCGAAAGGCAGTCGGAGCCAGTCCAGCAGCCCCAAAATGCACTTTAAGGGGGAACAGCCGCCCACAAAGGCACTCGGAGCCTCCCCGGCCGCCCCGAAAGGCAGTCGGAGCCTCCCCGGCTGCCCACAAAGGCACTCGGAGCCTTCCCCTCCGCCCCGAAAGCCACTCGGAGCCTCCCCGGCCACCCCAAAAGGCACTCGGAGCCTCCCCGACCACCCCGAAAGGCACTCGGAACCTCCCCGGCCGCCCCGAAAGGCACTCGGAGGCGGCCCGGTCTCCCCAAAAGGCACTCGGAGCCTCCCCGGCCGCCCCGAAAGGCACTCGGAGGCATCACGGCCGTCCCGAAAGGTACTCGGAGGCTCCCCGGCTGCCCCGAAAGGCACTTGGAGGCGGCCCGGCCTCCCCGAAAGGCACTCGGAGGCGGCCCGGCCTCCCCGAAAGGCACTCGGAGACTCCCCGGCCGCCCCGAAAGGCACTCGGAGCCTCCCAGGCCACCCCGAAAGGCACTCGAAGCCTCCCCGGCCGCCCCGAAAGGCACTCGGAGGCGGCCCGGCCGCCCACAAAGGCACTCGGAGCCTCCCCGGCCTCCCCGAAAGGCACTCGGAGCCTGCACGACTGCCCCGAAAGACACTCGTAGGCGACCCGGTCACCTCCAAAGGCACTCGGAGCCTGCACGACCGCCCCGAAAGGCACTCGGAGCTGGCCCGGCTGCCCCGAAAGGCACTCGGAGCCTCCCCGGCCCCCCCGAATGGCACTCGGAGGTGGCCCGGCCACCCCGAAAGGCACTCGGTGCCGGCTCGCCCGTCCCAAAAGGCACTCGGAGCCTCCCCGGCCCCCCCGAATGGCACTCGGAGGTGGCCCGACCACCCTGAAAGGCACTCGGAGGCGGCCCGGCCGCCACGAAAGGCACTCGGAGCCTCCCCGGCCTCCCCAAATGGCACTCGGAGCCTGCACGGCCGCCCCGAAAGGCACTCGGAGCCTCCCCGGCCGCCCCGAAAGGCACTCGGAGCCTCACCAGCCTCCCCGAAAGGCACTCAGAGCCTCCCCGGCCGCCCCAAAAGGCACTCGGAGCCTTCCTGGCCGCCCCAAAAGGCAATCGGAGCCTCCCCGGCCGCCCCGAAAGGCAGTCGGAGCCAGCCCAGCAGCCCCGAAATGCACTTTATGGGGGAACGGCCTCCCCGAAAGGCACTCGGAGCCTCCACGGCCGCCCCGAAAGGCACTCGGAGGCGGCCCGGCCGCCCCGAAAGGCACTCGGAGCCTCCCCGGCCGCCCCGAAAGGCACTCGGAGCCTCCCCGGCCGCCCCGAAAGGCACTCGGAGCCTCCCCGGCCGTCCCGAAAGGCACTCGGAGCCTCCCCGGCCGCCCCGAAAGGCACTCGGAGGCGGCCCGGTCTTCCCGAAAGGCACTCGGAGCCTCCACGTCCGCCTCGAAAGGCACTCAGAGCCTGACCGACCGCCCCGAAAGGCACTCGGAGCCTCCCCGGCTGCCTCGAAAGGCACTCGGAGCCTTCCCCTCCGCCCCGAAAGGCACTCGGAGGCGGCCCGGCCTCCCCGAAAGCCACTCGGAGCCTGCACGACCACCCCGAAAGACACTCGGAGCCTGCCCGACCACCCCAAAAGGCTCTCGGAGCCTACTCGGCTGCCCCGAAAGGCAGTTGGAGCCACCCCAGCAGCCCCGAAATGCACTTTAAGGGGGAACGGCCGCCCCGAAAGGCACTCGGAGCCTCCCCGGCCGCCCCGAAAGGCAGTCGGAGCCTCCCCGGCCGCCCCGAAAGGCACTCGGAGCCTCCCCGGCCGCCCCGAAAGGCACTCGGAGCCTGCCCGGCCGCCCCGAAAGCCACTCGGAGCCTCCCCGGCAACCCCAAAAGGCACTCGGAGCCTCCCCGACCACCCCGAAAGGCACTCGGAACCTCCCCGGCCGCCCCAAAAGGCACTCGGAGCCTCCCCGGCCGCCCCAAAAGGCACTCAGAGCCGGCCCGGCCACCCCGAAAGGCACTCGGAGGCATCACGGCCGTCCCGAAAGGTACTCGGAGCCTCCCCGGCCACCCACAAAGGCACTCGGAGCCTCCCCGGCTGCCCCAAAAGGCACTCGGAGCCTTCCCCTCCGCCCCGAAAGGCACTCGGAGGCGGCCCGGCCTCCCCGAAAGGCACTCGGAGCCAGCCCGGCCTCCCCGAAAGGCACTCGGAGCCTCCCCGGCCTCCCCGAAAGGCACTCGGAGCCTCCCCGGCCGCCACAAAAGGCACTCGGAGCGGGCCCGGCCGCCCCGAAAGGCACTCTGAGGCGTACCGGCCTCCCCGAAAGGCAGTCGGAGCCTCCCCGGCCGCCTCGAAATGCACTTTATGGGGGAACGGCCGCACCGAAAGGCACTCGGAGCCTCCACGGCCGCCCCGAAAGGCACTCGGAGCCTCCCCGGACGCCCCGAAAGGCACTCGGAGCCTGCCCGGACGCCCCGAAAGGCACTCGGAGCCTCCCCGGCCGTCCCGAAAGGTACTCGGAGCCTCCCCGGCCGCCCCGAAAGGCACTCGGAGGTGGCCCGGCCTCCCCGAAAGGCACTCGGAGGCGGCCCGGCCTCCCCGAAAGGCACTCGGAGCCTCCCCGGCCGCCTCGAAAGGCACTCGGAGCCTCCCAGGCCACCCCGAAAGGCACTCGGAGCCGGCTCGGCCATCCCAAAAGGCACTCGGAGCCAGCCCGGCCTCCCCGAAAGGCACTCGGAGCCTCCCCGGCTGCCCCGAAAGGCACTCGTAGGCGGCCCAGCCTCCCCGAAAGGCACTCGGAGCCTCCCCGGCCGCCCCGAAAGGCACTCGGAGCCTCCCAGGACACCCCGAAAGGCACTCAGAGCCTCCCCGGCCTCCCCGAAAGGCACTCGGAGCCTTCCCCTCCGCCCCGAAAGGCACTCGGAGGCGGCCCGGCCTCCCCGAAAGGCACTCGGAGCCTCCCCGGCCTCCCCGAAAGGCACTCGGAGCCTCCCAGGACACCCCGAAAGGCACTCGGAGGAGACCCGGCCGCCCCGAAAGGCACTCGGAGCCTCCCCGGCCTCCCCAAAAGGCACTCGGAGCCTCCCCGGCCTCCCCGAAAGGCACTCGGAGCCTTCCCCTCCGCCCCGAAAGGCACTCATAGGCGACCCGGCCGCCTCCAAAGGCACTCGGAGCCTGCACGACCGCCCCGAAAGACACTCGGAGCCTGCCCGACCACCCCAAAAGGCTCTCGGAGCCTACTCGGCCGCCCCGAAAGGCAGTCGGAGCCAGTCCAGCAGCCCCGAAATGCACTTTAAGGGGGAACGGCCGCCCACAAAGGCACTCGGAGCCTCCCCGGCCGCCCCGAAAGGCAGTCGGAGCCTCCCCGGCCGCCTCGAAAGGCACTCGGAGCCTGCCCGGCCGCCCCGAAAGCCACTCGGAGCCTCCCCGGCCGCCCACAAAGGCACTCGGAGCCTCCCCGGCCTCCCCGAAAGGCACTCGGAGCCTTCCCCTCCGCCCCGAAAGGCACTCGTAGGCGACCCGGTCGCCTCCAAAGGCACTCGGAGCCTGCACGACCGCCCCGAAAGGCACTCGGAGCTGGCCAGGCTGCCCCGAAAGGCACTCGGAGCCTCCCCGGCCGCCCCGAAAGGCACTAGGATGCGGCCCGCTCCCCCCGAAAGCACTCGGAGCCTCCCCCGACACCCCGAAAGGCACTCGGAGCCTGCCCGGCCACCCCGAAAGGCACTCGGAGCCTGCCGAGCCACCCCAAAAGGCACTCGGAGCCTCCCCGGCCTCCCCGAAAGGCACTCGGAGGCAGCCCGGCCGACACGAAAGGCAGTCGGAGCCTCCCCGGACGCCCCAAAAGGCACTCGGAGAGGGGCCGGCAACCCCCAAAGGCACTCAAAGCGTCCACGGCCCCCCGAAAGGCACTCGGAGCCTCCCAGGCCGCCCCCAAGGGCACTCGGAACCTCCCCGGCCACCCCAAAAGGCACTCGGAGCCTCCCCAGCCTCCCCGAAAGGCACTCAGAGCCTCCCCGGATGCCCTGATAGGCACTCGGAACCTCCCAGGCCGCCACGAAAGGCACTCGGAGCCTCCCCAGTCGCACCGAAAGGCACTCGGAGCCTGCCCGGACGCCCACAAAGGCACTCGGAGGCGGCTCGGCCACCCACAAAGGCACTTGGAGCCTCCCCGGACGCCCCGAAAGGCACTCGGAGCCCCCCCGGCCTCCCCGAAAGGCACTCGGAGCCTCCCCAGCCGCCCCAAAAGGCACTCGGAGCCTCGCAGGCCGCTCAAAAAGGCATTCGGAGCCTCCACGGTCGTCCTGAAAGGCACTCGGAGGCGGCCCGGCCACCCTGAAAGGTACTCGGAGCCTGCCCGGACGCCCCAAAAGGCACTCGGAGCCTCCCCGGCCGCACCAAAAGGCACTCTGTGGCGGCCCGGCCTCCCGGAAAGGCACTGGGACGGGCCCAGCTGCCTCGAAAGGCACTCGGAGGCAGTCCGGCCACCCACAAAGGCACTCGGAGCCTCCCCGCCGCCCACAAAGGCACTCGGAGCCTCCCCGGCCGCCCACAAAGGCACTCGGAGGCAACCTGACCGCCCACAAAGGCACTCGGAGCCTCCCCGGCCTCCCCGAAAGGCACTCGGAGGTGGCCCGGTTGCACCAAAAGGCACTTTGAGCCGGCCCGGTCGCCCCGAAAGGCACTCGGAGGCGGACCAGCCACCCCGAAAGGCACTCGGAGGCGGCCCGGCCACCCCGAAATGCACTCGGAGCCTCACTGGCCGCCCCGAAAGGCACTCAGAGCCTCCCCGGCCACCCACAAAGGCACTCGGAGCCTTGGCCTGCCCCCCCGAAAGGTACTTGAAGCCGGCCCGGCCACCCGGAAAGCCACTCGGAGGCGGCCCCAGCTGCCCCGAAAGGCACTCGGAGGCGGCCCGGCCTCCCCGAAAGGCACTCGGAGCCTCCCCGGCTGCCCCGAAAGGCACTCGGAGCCTGCCCGGCTGCCCCGAAAGGCACTCGGAGCCTCCCCGACCTTCCACAAATGCACTCGGAGCCTCCCCGGCCGCCCCGAAAGGCACTCGGAGCCTTCCCAGCCTCCTAGAAAGGCACTCGGAACATCATCGGATGCCCCGAAAGGCACTCGGAGCCTCCACGGCCGCCCCGAAAGGCACTCGGAGCCTCCCCGGCCGCCCCGAAAGGCACTCGGAGCCTCCCCGGCCGCCCCGAAAGGCACTCGGAACCTGCCCGACCTCCCACAAAGGCACTCGGAGCCTCCCCGGCCGCCCCGAAAGGCACTCAGACGCGGCCCGGCCACCCCGAAAGGCACTCGGAGCCTGCCCGGCCGCCCCAAAAGGCACTCGGAGCCTGCCCGGCCGCCTCGAAAGGCACTCGGAGACTCCCCGGCCGCCCCAAAAGGCACTCGGAGCCTCCCCGGCCGCCCCAAAAGGCACTCGGAGTCTCCCCGGCTGCCCACAAAGGCACTCGGAGCCTGCCCGGCCACCCCCAAAGGCACTCAGAGCGTCGCCGGCTCCCCGAAAGGCACTCGGAGCCTCCCCAGATGCCCCGAAAGGCACTCGGAGCCTCCCCGGCCGCCCCCAAGGGCACTCGGAGGCAGCCCGGCCACCCCGAAAGGCACTCGGAGCCTACTCGGCCACCCCGAAAGGCACTCGGAGCCTTCCCGGATGCCCCGAAAGGCACTCAGAGCCTCCCCGGACGCCCCGAAAGGCACTCGGAGCCTCCCCGGCTGCACCGAAAGGCACTCGGAGCCTGCCCGGACGCCCCGAAAGGCACTCCGAGCCTCCCCGGCCGCCCACAAAGGCACTCGGAGCCACCCGGGCGGCCCACAAAGGCACTCGGAGCCTCCCCGGCCACCCCGAATGGCACTCGGAGCTGGCCCGGCCGCCCCGAAAGGCACTCGGTGCCAGCTCTGCCGTCCCAAAAGCCACTCGGAACCTCCCCGACCGCCCCGAAAGGCACTCGGAGCCTCCCTGGCCGCCCCGAAAGGCACTCGGAGCCTCCCCGGCCACCCTGAAAGGCACTCGGAGCCTCCCAGGCCGCCCCGAAAGGCACTCGGAGCCTCCCCGGCCGCCCCCAAAGGCACTCGGAGCCTGCCTGGACGCCCACAAAGGCACTCGGAGCCTCCCGACCGCCCCGAAAGGCACTCGGAGCCTCCCCGGCCACCCCCAAAGGCACTCAGAGCCTGCCCGGCCGCTCCGAAAGGCACTCGGAGCCTCCCCGGCTGCCCCGAAAGGCACTGGGAGGCAGCACGGCCGCCCCGAAAGGCACTCGGAGCCTCCCCGGCCTCCCCGAAAGGCACTCGGAGCCTCCCCGGCCGCCCACAAAGGCACTCGGAGCCTCCCCGGACACCCCAAAAGGCACTCGGAGGTGGTCCGGCCGCCCCAAAAGGCACTCGGAGCCTCCCCGGCCACCCTGAAAGGCACTCGAAGCCTCCCCGACCACCCCGAAAGGCACTCGGAGGCGGACAGGCCTCCCCGAAAGATACTCGGAGGCGGCCTGGCCTCCCCGAAAGGCACTCGGAGCCTTCCCGGCCACCCCGAAAGGCACTCGGAGGAGACCCGGCCGCCCCGAAAGGCACTCGGAGCCTGCACAACCGCCCCGAAAGACACTCGGAGCCTGCCCGACCACCCCAAAAGGCTCTCGGAGCCTACTCGGCCGCCCCGAAAGGCACTCGGAGGAGACCCGGCCGTCTCCAAAGGCACTCGGAGCCTGCACGACCGCGCCGAAAGGCACTCGGAGCCTGCCCGACCACCCCAAAAGGCTCTCGGAGCCTACTCGGCCGCCCCGAAAGGCACTCGGAGCGGCCCGGCCGCCACGAAAGGGACTCGGAGGCGGCCCGGCCACCCACAAAGGCACTCGGAGCCTCCCCGGCCTCCTCGAAAGGCGCTCGGAGCCTCCCCGGCCACCCCGAAAGGCACTCGGAGCCTGCCCGGCCTCCCCGAAAGGCACTCGGAGCCTCCCCGGCCGCCCCGAAAGGCACTCGGAGACTGCACTGCCGCCCTGAAAGGGACTCGGAGGCGGACCGGCCACCCCGAAAGGCACTCGGAGCCTCCCCGGCCGCCCCGAAAGGCACTCGGAGGCGGCCCGGCCGCCCCGAAAGGCACTCGGAGCCTCCCCGGCCGCCCCGAAAGGCACTCGGAGCCTCCCCGGACGCCCCGAAAGGCAGTCGGAGCCTCCCCGGACGCCCCGAAAGGCACTCGGAGCCGGCTCGGCCATCCCAAAAGGCACTCGGAGCCAGCCCGGCCTCCCCGAAAGGCACTCGGAGCCTCCACGGCTGCCCCGAAAGGCACTCGGAGCCTTCCCCTCCGCCCCGAAAGGCACTCGGAGGCGGCCCCGCCTCCCCGAAAGGCACTCGGAGCCTCCCAGGCCGCCTCGAAAGGCACTCGGAGCCTCCCAGGCCACCCCGAAAGGCACTCGGAGCCTCCCCGGCCGCCCCGAAAGGCACTCGGAGGCGGCCCGGCCGCCCACAAAGGCACTCGGAGCCTCCCCGGCCTCCCCGAAAGGCACTCGGAGCCTTCCCCTCCGCCCCGAAAGGCACTCGTAGGCGACCCGGCCGCCTCCAAAGGCACTCGGAGCCTGCACGACCGCCCCGAAAGACACTCGGAGCCTGCCCGACCACCCCAAAAGGCTCTCGGAGCTTACTCGGCCGCCCCGAAAGGCAGTCGGAGCCAGCCCAGCAGCCCCGAAATGCACTTTAAGGGGGAACGGCCGCCCACAAAGGCACTCGGAGCCTCCCCGGCCGCCCCGAAAGGCAGTCGGAGCCTCCCCGGCCCCCCCGAATGGCACTCGGAGCCTCCCCGGCCGCCTCGAAAGGCACTCGGAGCCTCACCAGCCTCCCCGAAAGGCACTCAGAGCCTCCCCGGCCGCCACAAAAGGCACTCGGAGCGGGCCCGGCCGCCCCGAAAGGCACTCGGAGGCGTACCGGCCTCCCCGAAAGGCAGTCGGAGCCTCCCCGGCCGCCTCGAAATGCACTTTATGGGGGAACGGCCGCACCGAAAGGCACTCGGAGCCTCCCCGGCCACCCCAAAAGGCACTCGGAGCCTCCCCGGACGCCCCGAAAGGCACTCGGAGCCTGCCCGGACGCCCCGAAAGGCACTCGGAGCCTCCCCGGCCGTCCCGAAAGGTACTCGGAGCCTCCCCGGCCGCCCCGAAAGGCACTCGGAGGCGGCCCGGCCTCCCCGAAAGGCACTCGGAGGCGGCCCGGCCTCCCCGAAAGGCACTCGGAGCCTCCCCGGCCGCCTCGAAAGGCACTCGGAGCCTCCCAGGCCACCCCGAAAGGCACTCGGAGCCGGCTCGGCCATCCCAAAAGGCACTCGGAGCCAGCCCGGCCTCCCCGAAAGGCACTCGGAGCCTCCCCGGCTGCCCCGAAAGGCACTCGGAGGCGGCCCAGCCTCCCCAAAAGGCACTCGGAGCCTCCCCGGCCGCCCCGAAAGGCACTCGGAGCCTCCCAGGACACCCCGAAAGGCACTCGGAGCCTCCCCGGCCTCCCCGAAAGGCACTCGGAGCCTTCCCCTCCGCCCCGAAAGGCACTCGGAGGCGGCCCGGCCTCCCCGAAAGGCACTCGGAGCCTCCCCGGCCTCCCCGAAAGGCACTCGGAGCCTCCCAGGACACCCCGAAAGGCACTCGGAGGAGACCCGGCCGCCCCGAAAGGCACTCGGAGCCTCCCCGGCCTCCCCAAAAGGCACTCGGAGCCTCCCCGGCCTCCCCGAAAGGCACTCGGAGCCTTCCCCTCCGCCCCGAAAGGCACTCATAGGCGACCCGGCCGCCTCCAAAGGCACTCGGAGCCTGCACGACCGCCCCGAAAGACACTCGGAGCCTGCCCGACCACCCCAAAAGGCTCTCGGAGCCTACTCGGCCGCCCCGAAAGGCAGTCGGAGCCAGTCCAGCAGCCCCGAAATGCACTTTAAGGGGGAACGGCCGCCCCGAAAGGCACTCGGAGCCTCCCCGGCCGCCCCGAAAGGCAGTCGGAGCCTCCCCGGCCGCCTCGAAAGGCACTCGGAGCCTGCCCGGCCGCCCCGAAAGCCACTCGGAGCCTCCCCGGCCGCCCACAAAGGCACTCGGAGCCTCCCCGGCCTCCCCGAAAGGCACTCGGAGCCTTCCCCTCCGCCCCGAAAGGCACTCGTAGGCGACCCGGTCGCCTCCAAAGGCACTCGGAGCCTGCACGACCGCCCCGAAAGGCACTCGGAGCTGGCCAGGCTGCCCCGAAAGGCACTCGGAGCCTCCCCGGCCGCCCCGAAAGGCACTAGGATGCGGCCCGCTCCCCCCGAAAGGCACTCGGAGCCTCCCCCGACACCCCGAAAGGCACTCGGAGCCTGCCCAGCCACCCCGAAAGGCACTCGGAGCCTGCCGAGCCACCCCGAAAGGCACTCGGAGCCTCCCCGGCCTCCCCGAAAGGCACTCGGAGGCAGCCCGGCTGACACGAAAGGCACTCGGAGCCTCCCCAGACGCCCCAAAAGGCACTCGGAGAGGGGCCGGCAACCCCCAAAGGCACTCAGAGCGTCCACGGCCCCCCGAAAGGCACTCGGAGCCTCCCAGGCCGCCCCCAAGGGCACTCGGAACCTCCCCGGCCACCCCAAAAGGCACTCGGAGCCTCCCCAGCCTCCCCGAAAGGCACTCAGAGCCTCCCCGGATGCCCTGATAGGCACTCGGAACCTCCCAGGCCGCCACGAAAGGCACTCGGAGCCTCCCCAGTCGCACCGAAAGGCACTCGGAGCCTGCCCGGACGCCCACAAAGGCACTCGGAGGCGGCTCGGCCACCCACAAAGGCACTTGGAGCCTCCCCGGCCTCCCCGAAAGGCACTCGGAGCCCCCCCGGCCTCCCCGAAAGGCACTCGGAGCCTCCCCAGCCGCCCCAAAAGGCACTCGGAGCCTCGCAGGCTGCTCAAAAAGGTATTCGGAGCCTCCACGGTCGCCCTGAAAGGCACTCGGAGGCGGCCCGGCCACCCTGAAAGGTACTCGGAGCCTGCCCGGACGCCCCAAAAGGCACTCGGAGCCTCCCCGGCCGCACCAAAAGGCACTCTGTGGCGGCCCGGCCTCCCGGAAAGGCACTGGGACGGGCCCAGCTGCCTCGAAAGGCACTCGGAGGCAGTCCGGCCACCCACAAAGGCACTCGGAGCCTCCCCGCCGCCCACAAAGGCACTCGGAGCCTCCCCGGCCGCCCACAAAGGCACTCGGAGGCAACCTGACCGCCCACAAAGGCACTCGGAGCCTCCCCGGCCTCCCCGAAAGGCACTCGGAGGTGGCCCGGTTGCACCAAAAGGCACTTTGAGCCGGCCCGGTCGCCCCGAAAGGCACTCGGAGGCGGACCAGCCACCCCGAAAGGCACTCGGAGGCGGCCCGGCCACCCCGAAATGCACTCGGAGCCTCACTGGCCGCCCCGAAAGGCACTCAGAGCCTCCCCGGCCACCCACAAAGGCACTCGGAGCCTTGGCCTGCCCCCCCGAAAGGTACTTGAAGCCGGCCCGGCCACCCGGAAAGCCACTCGGAGGCGGCCCCAGCTGCCCCGAAAGGCACTCGGAGGCGGCCCGGCCTCCCACAAAGGCACTCGGAGCCTCCCCGGCTGCCCCGAAAGGCACTCGGAGCCTGCCCGGCTGCCCCGAAAGGCACTCGGAGCCTCCCCGACCTTCCACAAATGCACTCGGAGCCTCCCCGGCCGCCCCGAAAGGCACTCGGAGCCTTCCCAGCCTCCTAGAAAGGCACTCGGAACATCATCGGATGCCCCGAAAGGCACTCGGAGCCTCCACGGCCGCCCCGAAAGGCACTCGGAGCCTCCCCGGCCGCCCCGAAAGGCACTCGGAGCCTCCCCGGCCGCCCCGAAAGGCACTCGGAACCTGCCCGACCTCCCACAAAGGCACTCGGAGCCTCCCCGGCCGCCCCGAAAGGCACTCAGACGCGGCCCGGCCACCCCGAAAGGCACTCGGAGCCTGCCCGGCCGCCCCAAAAGGCACTCGGAGCCTCCCCGGCCGCCCCAAAAGGCACTCGGAGTCTCCCCGGCTGCCCACAAAGGCACTCGGAGCCTGCCCGGCCACCCCCAAAGGCACTCAGAGCGTCGCCGGCCCCCCGAAAGGCACTCGGAGCCTCCCCAGATGCCCCGAAAGGCACTCGGAGCCTCCCCGGCCGCCCCCAAGGGCACTCGGAGGCAGCCCGGCCACCCCGAAAGGCACTCGGAGCCTACTCGGCCACCCCGAAAGGCACTCGGAGCCTTCCCGGATGCCCCGAAAGGCACTCAGAGCCTCCCCGGACGCCCCGAAAGGCACTCGGAGCCTCCCCGGCTGCACCGAAAGGCACTCGGAGCCTGCCCGGACGCCCCGAAAGGCACTCCGAGCCTCCCCGGCCGCCCACAAAGGCACTCGGAGCCACCCGGGCGGCCCACAAAGGCACTCGGAGCCTCCCCGGCCACCCCGAATGGCACTCGGAGCTGGCCCGGCCGCCCCGAAAGGCACTCGGTGCCAGCTCTGCCGTCCCAAAAGCCACTCGGAACCTCCCCGACCGCCCCGAAAGGCACTCGGAGCCTCCCTGGCCGCCCCGAAAGGCACTCGGAGCCTCCCCGGCCACCCTGAAAGGCACTCGGAGCCTCCCAGGCCGCCCCGAAAGGCACTCGGAGCCTCCCCGGCCGCCCCCAAAGGCACTCGGAGCCTGCCTGGACGCCCACAAAGGCACTCGGAGCCTCCCGACCGCCCCAAAAGGCACTCGGAGCCTCCCCGGCCACCCCGAAAGGCACTCAGAGCCTGCCCGGCCGCTCCGAAAGGCACTCGGAGCCTCCCCGGCTGCCCCGAAAGGCACTGGGAGGCAGCACGGCCGCCCCGAAAGGCACTCGGAGCCTCCCCGGCCTCCCCGAAAGGCACTCGGAGCCTCCCCGGCCGCCCACAAAGGCACTCGGAGCCTCCCCGGCCGCCCCGAAAGGCACTCGGAGGCGGCCCGGCCGCCCCGAAAGGCACTCGGAGCCTCCCCGGCCGCCCCGAAAGGCACTCGGAGCCTCCCCGGACGCCCCGAAAGGCAGTCGGAGCCTCCCCGGACGCCCCGAAAGGCACTCGGAGCCTCCCCGGCCGTCCCGAAAGGTACTCGGAGCCTCCCCGGCCACCCCGAAAGGCACTCGGAGGCGGCCCGGCCTCCCCGAAAGGCACTCGGAGGCGGTCCGGCCTCCCTGAAAGGCACTCGGAGCCTCCCCGGCCGCCTCGAAAGGCACTCGGAGCCTCCCAGGCCACCCCCGAAAGGCACTCGGAGCCGGCTCGGCCATCCCAAAAGGCACTCGGAGCCAGCCCGGCCTCCCCGAAAGGCACTCGGAGCCTCCACGGCTGCCCACAAAGGCACTCGGAGCCTTCCCCTCCGCCCCGAAAGGCACTCGGAGGCGGCCTGGCCTCCCCGAAAGGCACTCGGAGCCTCCCCGGCCGCCCCGAAAGGCACTCGGAGCCTCCCAGGCCACCCCGAAAGGCACTCGGAGCCTCCCCGGCTGCCCCGAAAGGCACTCGGAGGCGGCCCGGCCGCCCACAAAGGCACTCGGAGCCTCCCCGGCTGCCCCGAAAGGCACTCGGAGGCGGCCCGGCCGCCCACAAAGGCACTCGGAGCCTCCCCGGCCTCCCCGAAAGGCACTCGGAGCCTTCCCCTCCGCCCCGAAAGGCACTCGGAGGCGGCCCGGCCTCCCCGAAAGGCACTCGGAGCCTCCCAGGCCGCCTCGAAAGGCACTCGGAGCCTCCCAGGCCACCCCGAAAGGCACTCGGAGCCTCCCCGGCCGCCCCGAAAGGCACTCGGAGGCGGCCCGGCCGCCCACAAAGGCACTCGGAGCCTCCCCGGCCTCCCCGAAAGGCACTCGGAGCCTTCCCCTCCGCCCCGAAAGGCACTCGTAGGCGACCCGGCCGCCTCCAAAGGCACTCGGAGCCTGCACGACCGCCCCGAAAGACACTCGGAGCCTGCCCGACCACCCCAAAAGGCTCTCGGAGCTTACTCGGCCGCCCCGAAAGGCAGTCGGAGCCAGCCCAGCAGCCCCGAAATGCACTTTAAGGGGGAACGGCCGCCCACAAAGGCACTCGGAGCCTCCCCGGCCGCCCCGAAAGGCAGTCGGAGCCTCCCCGGCCCCCCCGAATGGCACTCGGAGCCTCCCCGGCCGCCTCGAAAGGCACTCGGAGCCTCACCAGCCTCCCCGAAAGGCACTCAGAGCCTCCCCGGCCGCCACAAAAGGCACTCGGAGCGGGCCCGGCCGCCCCGAAAGGCACTCGGAGGCGTACCGGCCTCCCCGAAAGGCAGTCGGAGCCTCCCCGGCCGCCTCGAAATGCACTTTATGGGGGAACGGCCGCACCGAAAGGCACTCGGAGCCTCCCTGGCCACCCCAAAAGGCACTCGGAGCCTCCCCGGACGCCCCGAAAGGCACTCGGAGCCTGCCCGGACGCCCCAAAAGGCACTCGGAGCCTCCCCGGCCGTCCCGAAAGGTACTCGGAGCCTCCCCGGCCGCCCCGAAAGGCACTCGGAGGCGGCCCGGCCTCCCCGAAAGGCACTCGGAGGCGGCCCGGCCTCCCCGAAAGGCACTCGGAGCCTCCCCGGCCGCCTCGAAAGGCACTCGGAGCCTCCCAGGCCACCCCGAAAGGCACTCGGAGCCGGCTCGGCCATCCCAATAGGCACTCGGAGCCAGCCCGGCCTCCCCGAAAGGCACTCGGAGCCTCCCCGGCTGCCCCCAAAGGCACTCGGAGGCGGCCCAGCCTCCCCGAAAGGCACTCGGAGCCTCCCCGGCCGCCCCGAAAGGCACTCGGAGCCTCCCAGGACACCCCGAAAGGCACTCGGAGCCTCCCCGGCCTCCCCGAAAGGCACTCGGAGCCTTCCCCTCCGCCCCGAAAGGCACTCGGAGGCGGCCCGGCCTCCCCGAAAGGCACTCGGAGCCTCCCCGTCCTCCCCGAAAGGCACTCGGAGCCTCCCAGGACACCCCGAAAGGCACTCGGAGGAGACCCGGCCGCCCCGAAAGGCACTCGGAGCCTCCCCGGCCTCCCCAAAAGGCACTCGGAGCCTCCCCGGCCTCCCCGAAAGGCACTCGGAGCCTCCCCGGCCACCCCGAAAGGCACTCATAGGCGACCCGGCCGCCTCCAAAGGCACTCGGAGCCTGCACGACCGCCCCGAAAGACACTCGGAGCCTGCCCGACCACCCCAAAAGGCTCTCGGAGCCTACTCGGCCGCCCCGAAAGGCAGTCGGAGCCAGTCCAGCAGCCCCGAAATGCACTTTAAGGGGGAACGGCCGCCCCGAAAGGCACTCGGAGCCTCCCCGGCCGCCCCGAAAGGCAGTCGGAGCCTCCCCGGCCGCCTCGAAAGGCACTCGGAGCCTGCCCGGCCGCCCCGAAAGCCACTCGGAGCCTCCCCGGCCGCCCACAAAGGCACTCGGAGCCTCCCCGGCCTCCCCGAAAGGCACTCGGAGCCTTCCCCTCCGCCCCGAAAGGCACTCGTAGGCGACCCGGTCGCCTCCAAAGGCACTCGGAGCCTGCACGACCGCCCCGAAAGGCACTCGGAGCTGGCCAGGCTGCCCCGAAAGGCACTCGGAGCCTCCCCGGCCGCCCCGAAAGGCACTAGGATGCGGCCCGCTCCCCCCGAAAGGCACTCGGAGCCTCCCCCGACACCCCGAAAGGCACTCGGAGCCTGCCCAGCCACCCCGAAAGGCACTCGGAGCCTGCCGAGCCACCCCGAAAGGCACTCGGAGCCTCCCCGGCCTCCCCGAAAGGCACTCGGAGGCAGCCCGGCTGACACGAAAGGCACTCGGAGCCTCCCCAGACGCCCCAAAAGGCACTCGGAGAGGGGCCGGCAACCCCCAAAGGCACTCAGAGCGTCCACGGCCCCCCGAAAGGCACTCGGAGCCTCCCAGGCCGCCCCCAAGGGCACTCGGAACCTCCCCGGCCACCCCAAAAGGCACTCGGAGCCTCCCCAGCCTCCCCGAAAGGCACTCAGAGCCTCCCCGGATGCCCTGATAGGCACTCGGAACCTCCCAGGCCGCCACGAAAGGCACTCGGAGCCTCCCCAGTCGCACCGAAAGGCACTCGGAGCCTGCCCGGACGCCCACAAAGGCACTCGGAGGCGGCTCGGCCACCCACAAAGGCACTTGGAGCCTCCCCGGCCTCCCCGAAAGGCACTCGGAGCCCCCCCGGCCTCCCCGAAAGGCACTCGGAGCCTCCCCAGCCGCCCCAAAAGGCACTCGGAGCCTCGCAGGCCGCTCAAAAAGGCATTCGGAGCCTCCACGGTCGCCCTGAAAGGCACTCGGAGGCGGCCCGGCCACCCTGAAAGGTACTCGGAGCCTGCCCGGACGCCCCAAAAGGCACTCGGAGCCTCCCCGGCCGCACCAAAAGGCACTCTGTGGCGGCCCGGCCTCCCGGAAAGGCACTGGGACGGGCCCAGCTGCCTCGAAAGGCACTCGGAGGCAGTCCGGCCACCCACAAAGGCACTCGGAGCCTCCCCGCCGCCCACAAAGGCACTCGGAGCCTCCCCGGCCGCCCACAAAGGCACTCGGAGGCAACCTGACCGCCCACAAAGGCACTCGGAGCCTCCCCGGCCTCCCCGAAAGGCACTCGGAGGTGGCCCGGTTGCACCAAAAGGCACTTTGAGCCGGCCCGGTCGCCCCGAAAGGCACTCGGAGGCGGACCAGCCACCCCGAAAGGCACTCGGAGGCGGCCCGGCCACCCCGAAATGCACTCGGAGCCTCACTGGCCGCCCCGAAAGGCACTCAGAGCCTCCCCGGCCACCCACAAAGGCACTCGGAGCCTTGGCCTGCCCCCCCGAAAGGTACTTGAAGCCGGCCCGGCCACCCGGAAAGCCACTCGGAGGCGGCCCCAGCCGCCCCGAAAGGCACTCGGAGGCGGCCCGGCCTCCCCGAAAGGCACTCGGAGCCTCCCCGGCTGCCCCGAAAGGCACTCGGAGCCTGCCCGGCTGCCCCGAAAGGCACTCGGAGCCTCCCCGACCTTCCACAAATGCACTCGGAGCCTCCCCGGCCGCCCCGAAAGGCACTCGGAGCCTTCCCAGCCTCCTAGAAAGGCACTCGGAACATCATCGGATGCCCCGAAAGGCACTCGGAGCCTCCACGGCCGCCCCGAAAGGCACTCGGAGCCTCCCCGGCCGCCCCGAAAGGCACTCGGAGCCTCGCCGGCCGCCCCGAAAGGCACTCGGAGCCTCCCCGGCCGCCCCGAAAGGCACTCGGAACCTGCCCGACCTCCCACAAAGGCACTCGGAGCCTCCCCGGCCGCCCCGAAAGGCACTCAGACGCGGCCCGGCCACCCCGAAAGGCACTCGGAGCCTGCCCGGCCGCCCCAAAAGGCACTCGGAGCCTGCCCGGCCGCCTCGATAGGCACTCGGAGACTCCCCGGCCTCCCCGAAAGGCACTCGGAGGTGGCCCGGTTGCACCAAAAGGCACTTTGAGCCGGCCCGGTCGCCCCGAAAGGCACTCGGAGGCGGACCAGCCACCCCGAAAGGCACTCGGAGGCGGCCCGGCCACCCCGAAATGCACTCGGAGCCTCACTGGCCGCCCCGAAAGGCACTCGGAGCCTCCCCGGCCACCCACAAAGGCACTCGGAGCCTTGGCCTGCCCCCCCGAAAGGTACTTGAAGCCGGCCCGGCCACCCGGAAAGCCACTCGGAGGCGGCCCCAGCCGCCCCGAAAGGCACTCGGAGGCGGCCCGGCCTCCCCGAAAGGCACTCGGAGCCTCCCCGGCTGCCCCGAAAGGCACTCGGAGCCTCCCCGACCTTCCACAAATGCACTCGGAGCCTCCCCGGCCGCCCCGAAAGGCACTCGGAGCCTTCCCAGCCTCCTAGAAAGGCACTCGGAACATCATCGGATGCCCCGAAAGGCACTCGGAGCCTCCACGGCCGCCCCGAAAGGCACTCGGAGCCTCGCCGGCCGCCCCGAAAGGCACTCGGAGCCTCCCCGGCCGCCCCGAAAGGCACTCGGAACCTGCCCGACCTCCCACAAAGGCACTCGGAGCCTCCCCGGCCGCCCCGAAAGGCACTCAGACGCGGCCCGGCCACCCCGAAAGGCACTCGGAGCCTGCCCGGCCGCCCCAAAAGGCACTCGGAGCCTGCCCGGCCGCCTCGAAAGGCACTCGGAGCCTCGCAGGCCGCCCCAAAAGGCACTCGGAGCCACCCCGGCCGCCCCAAAAGGCACTCGGAGTCTCCCCGGCTGCCCACAAAGGCACTCGGAGCCTGCCCGGCCACCCCCAAAGGCACTCAGAGCGTCGCCGGCCCCCCGAAAGGCACTCGGAGCCTCCCCAGATGCCCCGAAAGGCACTCGGAGCCTCCCCGGCCGCCCCCAAGGGCACTCGGAGGCAGCCCGGCCACCCCGAAAGGCACTCGGAGCCTACTCGGCCACCCCGAAAGGCACTCGGAGCCTTCCCGGATGCCCCGAAAGGCACTCAGAGCCTCCCCGGACGCCCCGAAAGGCACTCGGAGCCTCCCCGGCTGCACCGAAAGGCACTCGGAGCCTGCCCGGACGCCCCGAAAGGCACTCCGAGCCTCCCTGGCCGCCCACAAAGGCACTCGGAGCCTCCCCGGCCACCCCGAATGGCACTCGGAGCTGGCCCGGCCGCCCCGAAAGGCACTCGGTGCCAGCTCTGCCGTCCCAAAAGCCACTCGGAACCTCCCCGACCGCCCCGAAAGGCACTCGGAGCCTCCCTGGCCGCCCCGAAAGGCACTCGGAGCCTCCCCGGCCACCCTGAAAGGCACTCGGAGCCTCCCAGGCCGCCCCGAAAGGCACTCGGAGCCTCCCCGGCCGCCCCCAAAGGCACTCGGAGCCTGCCTGGACGCCCACAAAGGCACTCGGAGCCTCCCGACCGCCCCAAAAGGCACTCGGAGCCTCCCCGGCCACCCCGAAAGGCACTCAGAGCCTGCCCGGCCGCTCCGAAAGGCACTCGGAGCCTCCCCGGCTGCCCCGAAAGGCACTGGGAGGCAGCACGGCCGCCCCGAAAGGCACTCGGAGCCTCCCCGGCCTCCCCGAAAGGCACTCGGAGCCTCCCCGGCCGCCCACAAAGGCACTCGGAGCCTCCCCGGCCGCCCCGAAAGGCACTCGGAGGCGGCCCGGCCGCCCCGAAAGGCACTCGGAGCCTCCCCGGCCGCCCCGAAAGGCACTCGGAGCCTCCCCGGACGCCCCGAAAGGCACTCGGAGCCTCCCCGGACGCCCCGAAAGGCACTCGGAGCCTCCCCGGCCGTCCCGAAAGGTACTCGGAGCCTCCCCGGCCACCCCGAAAGGCACTCGGAGGCGGTCCGGCCTCCCTGAAAGGCACTCGGAGCCTCCCCGGCCGTCCCGAAAGGTACTCGGAGCCTCCCCGGCCACCCCGAAAGGCACTCGGAGGCGGTCCGGCCTCCCTGAAAGGCACTCGGAGCCTCCCCGGCCGCCTCGAAAGGCACTCGGAGCCTCCCAGGCCACCCCCGAAAGGCACTCGGAGCCGGCTCGGCCATCCCAAAAGGCACTCGGAGCCAGCCCGGCCTCCCCGAAAGGCACTCGGAGCCTCCACGGCTGCCCACAAAGGCACTCGGAGCCTTCCCCTCCGCCCCGAAAGGCACTCGGAGGCGGCCTGGCCTCCCCGAAAGGCACTCGGAGCCTCCCCGGCCGCCCCGAAAGGCACTCGGAGCCTCCCCGGCCGCCCCGAAAGGCACTCGGAGCCTCCCCGGCTGCCCCGAAAGGCACTCGGAGGCGGCCCGGCCGCCCACAAAGGCACTCGGAGCCTCCCCGGCCTCCCCGAAAGGCACTCGGAGCCTTCCCCTCCGCCCCGAAAGGCACTCGTAGGCGACCCGGCCGCCACCAAAGGCACTCGGAGCCTGCACGACCGCCTCCAAAGACACTCGGAGCCTGCCCGACCACCCCAAAAGGCTCTCGGAGCTAACTCGGCCGCCCCGAAAGGCAGTCGGAGCCAGCCCAGCAGCCCCGAAATGCACTTTAAGGGGGAACGGCCGCCCACAAAGGCACTCGGAGCCTCCCCGGCCGCCCCAAAAGGCAGTCGGAGCCTCCCCGGCTGCCCCGAAAGGCACTCGGAGCCTGCCCGGCCGCCCCGAAAGGCACTCGGAGCCTCCCCGGCCGCCCCAAAAGGCACTCGGAGCCTCCCCGACCAACCCGAAAGGCACTCGGAACCTCCCCGGCCGCCCCGAAAGGCACTCGGAGCCGGCCCGGCCGCCCCGAAAGGCACTCGGAGGCATCACGGCCGTCCCGAAAGGTACTCGGAGCCTCCACGGCCGCCCCGAAAGGCACTCAGAGCCTGCCCGGCCGCCCCGAAAGGCACTCGGAGGCGGCCCGGCCTCACTGAAAGGCACTCGGAGCCTCCCCGGCCGCCTCGAAAGGCGCTCGGAGCCTCCCAGGCCACCCCCGAAAGGCACTCGGAACCTGCCCGACCTCCCACAAAGGCACTCGGAGCCTCCCCGGCCGCCCCGAAAGGCACTCAGACGCGGCCCGGCCACCCCGAAAGGCACTCGGAGCCTGCCCGGCCGCCCCAAAAGGCACTCGGAGCCTGCCCGGCCGCCTCGAAAGGCACTCGGAGACTCCCCGGCCGCCCCAAAAGGCACTCGGAGCCTCCCCGGCCGCCCCAAAAGGCACTCGGAGTCTCCCCGGCTGCCCACAAAGGCACTCGGAGCTTGCCCGGCCACCCCCAAAGGCACTCAGAGCGTCGCCGGCCCCCCGAAAGGCACTCGGAGCCTCCCCAGATGCCCCGAAAGGCACTCGGAGCCTCCCCGGCCGCCCCCAAGGGCACTCGGAGGCAGCCCGGCCACCCCGAAAGGCACTCGGAGCCTACTCGGCCACCCCGAAAGGCACTCGGAGCCTTCCCGGATGCCCCGAAAGGCACTCAGAGCCTCCCCGGACGCCCCGAAAGGCACTCGGAGCCTCCCCGGCTGCACCGAAAGGCACTCGGAGCCTGCCCGGACGCCCCGAAAGGCACTCCGAGCCTCCCCGGCCGCCCACAAAGGCACTCGGAGCCACCCGGGCGGCCCACAAAGGCACTCGGAGCCTCCCCGGCCACCCCGAATGGCACTCGGAGCTGGCCCGGCCGCCCCGAAAGGCACTCGGTGCCAGCTCTGCCGTCCCAAAAGCCACTCGGAACCTCCCCGACCGCCCCGAAAGGCACTCGGAGCCTCCCCGGCCGCCCCGAAAGGCACTCGGAGCCTCCCCGGCTGCCCCGAAAGGCACTCGGAGGCGGCCCGGCCGCCCACAAAGGCACTCGGAGCCTCCCCGGCCTCCCCGAAAGGCACTCGGAGCCTTCCCCTCCGCCCCGAAAGGCACTCGTAGGCGACCCGGCCGCCACCAAAGGCACTCGGAGCCTGCACGACCGCCTCCAAAGACACTCGGAGCCTGCCCGACCACCCCAAAAGGCTCTCGGAGCTAACTCGGCCGCCCCGAAAGGCAGTCGGAGCCAGCCCAGCAGCCCCGAAATGCACTTTAAGGGGGAACGGCCGCCCACAAAGGCACTCGGAGCCTCCCCGGCCGCCCCGAAAGGCAGTCGGAGCCTCCCCGGCTGCACCGAAAGGCACTCGGAGCCTGCCCGGCCGCCCCGAAAGGCACTCGGAGCCTCCCCGGCCGCCCCAAAAGGCACTCGGAGCCTCCCCGACCAACCCGAAAGGCACTCGGAACCTCCCCGGCCGCCCCGAAAGGCACTCGGAGCCGGCCCGGCCGCCCCGAAAGGCACTCGGAGGCATCACGGCCGTCCCGAAAGGTACTCGGAGCCTCCACGGCCGCCCCGAAAGGCACTCAGAGCCTGCCCGGCCGCCCCGAAAGGCACTCGGAGGCGGCCCGGCCTCACTGAAAGGCACTCGGAGCCTCCCCGGCCGCCTCGAAAGGCGCTCGGAGCCTCCCAGGCCACCCCCGAAAGGCACTCGGAACCTGCCCGACCTCCCACAAAGGCACTCGGAGCCTCCCCGGCCGCCCCGAAAGGCACTCAGACGCGGCCCGGCCACCCCGAAAGGCACTCGGAGCCTGCCCGGCCGCCCCAAAAGGCACTCGGAGCCTGCCCGGCCGCCTCGAAAGGCACTCGGAGACTCCCCGGCCGCCCCGAAAGGCACTCGGAGCCTCCCCGGCCGCCCCAAAAGGCACTCGGAGTCTCCCCGGCTGCCCACAAAGGCACTCGGAGCTTGCCCGGCCACCCCCAAAGGCACTCAGAGCGTCGCCGGCCCCCCGAAAGGCACTCGGAGCCTCCCCAGATGCCCCGAAAGGCACTCGGAGCCTCCCCGGCCGCCCCCAAGGGCACTCGGAGGCAGCCCGGCCACCCCGAAAGGCACTCGGAGCCTACTCGGCCACCCCGAAAGGCACTCAGAGCCTCCCCGGACGCCCCGAAAGGCACTCGGAGCCTCCCCGGCTGCACCGAAAGGCACTCGGAGCCTCCCCGGCCGCCCACAAAGGCACTCGGAGCCACCCGGGCGGCCCACAAAGGCACTCGGAGCCTCCCCGGCCACCCCGAATGGCACTCGGAGCTGGCCCGGCCGCCCCGAAAGGCACTCGGTGCCAGCTCTGCCGTCCCAAAAGCCACTCGGAACCTCCCCGACCGCCCCGAAAGGCACTCGGAGCCTCCCTGGCCGCCCCGAAAGGCACTCGGAGCCTCCCCGGCCACCCTGAAAGGCACTCGGAGCCTCCCAGGCCGCCCCGAAAGGCACTCGGAGCCTCCCCGGCCGCCCCCAAAGGCACTCGGAGCCTGCCTGGACGCCCACAAAGGCACTCGGAGCCTCCCGACCGCCCCAAAAGGCACTCGGAGCCTCCCCGGCCACCCCGAAAGGCACTCAGAGCCTCCCCGGCCACCCACAAAGGCACTCGGAGCCTCCCCGGCTGCCCACAAAGGCACTGGGAGGCAGCACGGCCGCCCCGAAAGGCACTCGGAGCCTCCCCGGCCTCCCCGAAAGGCACTCGGAGCCTCCCCGGCCGCCCACAAAGGCACTCGGAGCCTGCCCGGCCGCCCCGAAAGGCACTCGGAGGCGGCCCGGCCGCCCCGAAAGGCACTCGGAGCCTCCCCGGCCGCCCCGAAAGGCACTCGGAGCCTCCCCGGATGCCCCGAAAGGCAGTCGGAGCCTCCCCGGACGCCCCGAAAGGCACTCGGAGCCTCCCCGGCCGTCCCGAAAGGCACTCAGAGCCTCCCCGGCCACCCACAAAGGCACTCGGAGCCTTGGCCTGCCCCCCCGAAAGGTACTTGAAGCCGGCCCGGCCACCCGGAAAGCCACTCGGAGGCGGCCCCAGCCGCCCCGAAAGGCACTCGGAGGCGGCCCGGCCTCCCCGAAAGGCACTCGGAGCCTCCCCGGCTGCCCCGAAAGGCACTCGGAGCCTGCCCGGCTGCCCCGAAAGGCACTCGGAGCCTCCCCGACCTTCCACAAATGCACTCGGAGCCTCCCCGGCCGCCCCGAAAGGCACTCGGAGCCTTCCCAGCCTCCTAGAAAGGCACTCGGAACATCATCGGATGCCCCGAAAGGCACTCGGAGCCTCCACGGCCGCCCCGAAAGGCACTCGGAGCCTCGCCGGCCGCCCCGAAAGGCACTCGGAGCCTCCCCGGCCGCCCCGAAAGGCACTCGGAACCTGCCCGACCTCCCACAAAGGCACTCGGAGCCTCCCCGGCCGCCCCGAAAGGCACTCAGACGCGGCCCGGCCACCCCGAAAGGCACTCGGAGCCTGCCCGGCCGCCCCAAAAGGCACTCGGAGCCTGCCCGGCCGCCTCGAAAGGCACTCGGAGACTCCCCGGCCTCCCCGAAAGGCACTCGGAGGTGGCCCGGTTGCACCAAAAGGCACTTTGAGCCGGCCCGGTCGCCCCGAAAGGCACTCGGAGGCGGACCAGCCACCCCGAAAGGCACTCGGAGGCGGCCCGGCCACCCCGAAATGCACTCGGAGCCTCACTGGCCGCCCCGAAAGGCACTCAGAGCCTCCCCGGCCACCCACAAAGGCACTCGGAGCCTTGGCCTGCCCCCCCGAAAGGTACTTGAAGCCAGCCCGGCCACCCGGAAAGCCACTCGGAGGCGGCCCCAGCCGCCCCGAAAGGCACTCGGAGGCGGCCCGGCCTCCCCGAAAGGCACTCGGAGCCTCCCCGGCTGCCCCGAAAGGCACTCGGAGCCTGCCCGGCTGCCCCGAAAGGCACTCGGAGCCTCCCCGACCTTCCACAAATGCACTCGGAGCCTCCCCGGCCGCCCCGAAAGGCACTCGGAGCCTTCCCAGCCTCCTAGAAAGGCACTCGGAACATCATCGGATGCCCCGAAAGGCACTCGGAGCCTCCACGGCCGCCCCGAAAGGCACTCGGAGCCTCCCCGGCTGCCCCGAAAGGCACTCGGAGCCTCCCCGGCCGCCCCGAAAGGCACTCGGAACCTGCCCGACCTCCCACAAAGGCACTCGGAGCCTCCCCGGCCGCCCCGAAAGGCACTCAGACGCGGCCTGGCCACCCCGAAAGGCACTCGGAGCCTGCCCGGCCGCCCCAAAAGGCACTCGGAGCCTGCCCGGCCGCCTCGAAAGGCACTCGGAGACTCCCCGGCCGCCCCAAAAGGCACTCGGAGCCTCCCCGGCCGCCCCAAAAGGCACTCGGAGTCTCCCCGGCTGCCCACAAAGGCACTCGGAGCCTGCCCGGCCACCCCCAAAGGCACTCAGAGCGTCGCCGGCCCCCCGAAAGGCACTCGGAGCCTCCCCAGATGCCCCGAAAGGCACTCGGAGCCTCCCCGGCCGCCCCCAAGGGCACTCGGAGGCAGCCCGGCCACCCCGAAAGGCACTTGGAGCCTACTCGGCCACCCCGAAAGGCACTCGGAGCCTTCCCGGATGCCCCGAAAGGCACTCAGAGCCTCCCCGGAAGCCCCGAAAGGCACTCGGAGCCTCCCCGGCTGCACCGAAAGGCACTCGGAGCCTGCCCGGACGCCCCGAAAGGCACTCCGAGCCTCCCCGGCCGCCCACAAAGGCACTCGGAGCCACCCGGGCGGCCCACAAAGGCACTCGGAGCCTCCCCGGCCACCCCGAATGGCACTCGGAGCTGGCCCGGCCGCCCCGAAAGGCACTCGGTGCCAGCTCTGCCGTCCCAAAAGCCACTCGGAACCTCCCCGACCGCCCCGAAAGGCACTCGGAGCCTCCCTGGCCGCCCCGAAAGGCACTCGGAGCCTCCCCGGCCACCCTGAAAGGCACTCGGAGCCTCCCAGGCCGCCCCGAAAGGCACTCGGAGCCTCCCCGGCCGCCCCCAAAGGCACTCGGAGCCTGCCTGGACGCCCACAAAGGCACTCGGAGCCTCCCGACCGCCCCAAAAGGCACTCGGAGCCTCCCCGGCCACCCCGAAAGGCACTCAGAGCCTGCCCGGCCGCTCCGAAAGGCACTCGGAGCCTCCCCGGCTGCCCCGAAAGGCACTGGGAGGCAGCACGGCCGCCCCGAAAGGCACTCGGAGCCTCCCCGGCCGCCCCGAAAGGCACTCGGAGCCTCCCCGGCCGCCCACAAAGGCACTCGGAGCCTCCCCGGCCGCCCCGAAAGGCACTCGGAGGCGGCCCGGCCGCCCCGAAAGGCACTCGGAGCCTCCCCGGACGCCCCAAAAGGCACTCGGAGCCTCCCCGGACGCCCCGAAAGGCAGTCGGAGCCTCCCCGGACGCCCCGAAAGGCACTCGGAGCCTCCCCGGCCGTCCCGAAAGGTACTCGGAGCCTCCCCGGCCACCCCGAAAGGCACTCGGAGGCGGCCCGGCCTCCCCGAAAGGCACTCGGAGGCGGTCCGGCCTCCCTGAAAGGCACTCGGAGCCTCCCCGGCCGCCTCGAAAGGCACTCGGAGCCTCCCAGGCCACCCCCGAAAGGCACTCGGAGCCGGCTCGGCCATCCCAAAAGGCACTCGGAGCCAGCCCGGCCTCCCCGAAAGGCACTCGGAGCCTCCACGGCTGCCCACAAAGGCACTCGGAGCCTTCCCCTCCGCCCCGAAAGGCACTCGGAGGCGGCCTGGCCTCCCCGAAAGGCACTCGGAGCCTCCCCGGCCGCCCCGAAAGGCACTCGGAGCCTCCCAGGCCACCCCGAAAGGCACTCGGAGCCTCCCCGGCTGCCCCGAAAGGCACTCGGAGGCGGCCCGGCCGCCCCGAAAGGCACTCGGAGCCTCCCCGGCCTCCCCGAAAGGCACTCGGAGCCTTCCCCTCCGCCCCGAAAGGCACTCGTAGGCGACCCGGCCGCCACCAAAGGCACTCGGAGCCTGCACGACCGCCTCCAAAGACACTCGGAGCCTGCCCGACCACCCCAAAAGGCTCTCGGAGCTAACTCGGCCGCCCCGAAAGGCAGTCGGAGCCAGCCCAGCAGCCCCGAAATGCACTTTAAGGGGGAACGGCCGCCCACAAAGGCACTCGGAGCCTCCCCGGCCGCCCCGAAAGGCAGTCGGAGCCTCCCCGGCTGCCCCGAAAGGCACTTGGAGCCTGCCCGGCCGCCCCGAAAGGCACTCGGAGCCTCCCCGGCCGCCCCAAAAGGCACTCGGAGCCTCCCCGACCAACCCGAAAGGCACTCGGAACCTCCCCGGCCGCCCCGAAAGGCACTCGGAGCCGGCCCGGCCGCCCCGAAAGGCACTCGGAGGCATCACGGCCGTCCCGAAAGGTACTCGGAGCCTCCACGGCCGCCCCGAAAGGCACTCAGAGCCTGCCCGGCCGCCCCGAAAGGCACTCGGAGGCGGCCCGGCCTCACTGAAAGGCACTCGGAGCCTCCCCGGCCGCCTCGAAAGGCGCTCGGAGCCTCCCAGGCCACCCCCGAAAGGCACTCGGAACCTGCCCGACCTCCCACAAAGGCACTCGGAGCCTCCCCGGCCGCCCCGAAAGGCACTCAGACGCGGCCCGGCCACCCCGAAAGGCACTCGGAGCCTGCCCGGCCGCCCCAAAAGGCACTCGGAGCCTGCCCGGCCGCCTCGAAAGGCACTCGGAGACTCCCCGGCCGCCCCAAAAGGCACTCGGAGCCTCCCCGGCCGCCCCAAAAGGCACTCGGAGTCTCCCCGGCTGCCCACAAAGGCACTCGGAGCCTGCCCGGCCACCCCCAAAGGCACTCAGAGCGTCGCCGGCCCCCCGAAAGGCACTCGGAGCCTCCCCAGATGCCCCGAAAGGCACTCGGAGCCTCCCCGGCCGCCCCCAAGGGCACTCGGAGGCAGCCCGGCCACCCCGAAAGGCACTCCGAGCCTACTCGGCCACCCCGAAAGGCACTCGGAGCCTTCCCGGATGCCCCGAAAGGCACTCAGAGCCTCCCCGGAAGCCCCGAAAGGCACTCGGAGCCTCCCCGGCTGCACCGAAAGGCACTCGGAGCCTGCCCGGACGCCCCGAAAGGCACTCCGAGCCTCCCCGGCCGCCCACAAAGGCACTCGGAGCCACCCGGGCGGCCCACAAAGGCACTCGGAGCCTCCCCGGCCACCCCGAATGGCACTCGGAGCTGGCCCGGCCGCCCCGAAAGGCACTCGGTGCCAGCTCTGCCGTCCCAAAAGCCACTCGGAACCTCCCCGACCGCCCCGAAAGGCACTCGGAGCCTCCCTGGCCGCCCCGAAAGGCACTCGGAGCCTCCCCGGCCACCCTGAAAGGCACTCGGAGCCTCCCAGGCCGCCCCGAAAGGCACTCGGAGCCTCCCCGGCCGCCCCCAAAGGCACTCGGAGCCTGCCTGGACGCCCACAAAGGCACTCGGAGCCTCCCGACCGCCCCAAAAGGCACTCGGAGCCTCCCCGGCCACCCCGAAAGGCACTCAGAGCCTGCCCGGCCGCTCCGAAAGGCACTCGGAGCCTCCCCGGCTGCCCCGAAAGGCACTGGGAGGCAGCACGGCCGCCCCGAAAGGCACTCGGAGCCTCCCCGGCCTCCCCGAAAGGCACTCGGAGCCTCCCCGGCCGCCCACAAAGGCACTCGGAGCCTCCCCGGCCGCCCCGAAAGGCACTCGGAGGCGGCCCGGCCGCCCCGAAAGGCACTCGGAGCCTCCCCGGCCGCCCCGAAAGGCACTCGGAGCCTCCCCGGACGCCCCGAAAGGCAGTCGGAGCCTCCCCGGACGCCCCGAAAGGCACTCGGAGCCTCCCCGGCCGTCCCGAAAGGCACTCAGAGCCTCCCCGGCCACCCACAAAGGCACTCGGAGCCTTGGCCTGCCCCCCCGAAATGTACTTGAGGCCGGCCCGGCCACCCGGAAAGCCACTCGGAGGCGGCCCCAGCCGCCCCGAAAGGCACTCGGAGGCGGCCCGGCCTCCCCGAAAGGCACTCGGAGCCTCCCCGGCTGCCCCGAAAGGCACTCGGAGCCTGCCCGGCTGCCCTGAAAGGCACTCGGAGCCTCCCCGACCTTCCACAAATGCACTCGGAGCCTCCCCGGCCGCCCCGAAAGGCACTCGGAGCCTTCCCAGCCTCCTAGAAAGGCACTCGGAACATCATCGGATGCCCCGAAAGGCACTCGGAGCCTCCACGGCCGCCCCGAAAGGCACTCGGAGCCTCCCCGGCCGCCCCGAAAGGCACTCGGAGCCTCCCCGGCCGCCCCGAAAGGCACTCGGAACCTGCCCGACCTCCCACAAAGGCACTCGGAGCCTCCCCGGCCGCCCCGAAAGGCACTCAGACGCGGCCCGGCCACCCCGAAAGGCACTCGGAGCCTGCCCGGCCGCCCCAAAAGGCACTCGGAGCCTGCCCGGCCGCCTCGAAAGGCACTCGGAGACTCCCCGGCCGCCCCAAAAGGCACTCGGAGCCTCCCCGGCCGCCCCAAAAGGCACTCGGAGTCTCCCCGGCTGCCCACAAAGGCACTGGGAGCCTGCCCGGCCACCCCCAAAGGCACTCAGAGCGTCGCCGGCCCCCCGAAAGGCACTCGGAGCCTCCCCAGATGCCCCGAAAGGCACTCGGAGCCTCCCCGGCCACCCCCAAGGGCACTCGGAGGCAGCCCGGCCACCCCGAAAGGCACTCGGAGCCTACTCGGCCACCCCGAAAGGCACTCGGAGCCTTCCCGGATGCCCCGAATGGCACTCAGAGCCTCCCCGGACGCCCCGAAAGGCACTCGGAGCCTCCCCGGCTGCACCGAAAGGCACTCGGAGCCTGCCCGGACGCCCCGAAAGGCACTCCGAGCCTCCCCGGCCGCCCACAAAGGCACTCGGAGCCACCCGGGCGGCCCACAAAGGCACTCGGAGCCTCCCCGGCCACCCCGAATGGCACTCGGAGCTGGCCCGGCCGCCCCGAAAGGCACTCGGTGCCAGCTCTGCCGTCCCAAAAGCCACTCGGAACCTCCCCGACCGCCCCGAAAGGCACTCGGAGCCTCCCTGGCCGCCCCGAAAGGCACTCGGAGCCTCCCCGGCCACCCTGAAAGGCACTCGGAGCCTCCCAGGCTGCCCCGAAAGGCACTCGGAGCCTCCCCGGCCGCCCCCAAAGGCACTCGGAGCCTGCCTGGACGCCCACAAAGGCACTCGGAGCCTCCCGACCGCCCCAAAAGGCACTCGGAGCCTCCCCGGCCACCCCGAAAGGCACTCAGAGCCTGCCCGGCCGCTCCGAAAGGCACTCGGAGCCTCCCCGGCTGCCCCGAAAGGCACTGGGAGGCAGCACGGCCGCCCCGAAAGGCACTCGGAGCCTCCCCGGCCTCCCCGAAAGGCACTCGGAGCCTCCCCGGCCGCCCACAAAGGCACTCGGAGCCTCCCCGGCCGCCCCGAAAGGCACTCGGAGGCGGCCCGGCCGCCCCGAAAGGCACTCGGAGCCTCCCCGGACGCCCCGAAAGGCACTCGGAGCCTCCCCGGACGCCCCGAAAGGCAGTCGGAGCCTCCCCGGACGCCCCGAAAGGCACTCGGAGCCTCCCCGGCCGTCCCGAAAGGTACTCGGAGCCTCCCCGGCCACCCCGAAAGGCACTCGGAGGCGGCCCGGCCTCCCCGAAAGGCACTCGGAGGCGGTCCGGCCTCCCTGAAAGGCACTCGGAGCCTCCCCGGCCGCCTCGAAAGGCACTCGGAGCCTCCCAGGCCACCCCCGAAAGGCACTCGGAGCCGGCTCGGCCATCCCAAAAGGCACTCGGAGCCAGCCCGGCCTCCCCGAAAGGCACTCGGAGCCTCCACGGCTGCCCACAAAGGCACTCGGAGCCTTCCCCTCCGCCCCGAAAGGCACTCGGAGGCGGCCTGGCCTCCCCGAAAGGCACTCGGAGCCTCCCCGGCCGCCCCGAAAGGCACTCGGAGCCTCCCAGGCCACCCCGAAAGGCACTCGGAGCCTCCCCGGCTGCCCCGAAAGGCACTCGGAGGCGGCCCGGCCGCCCACAAAGGCACTCGGAGCCTCCCCGGCCTCCCCGAAAGGCACTCGGAGCCTTCCCCTCCGCCCCGAAAGGCACTCGTAGGCGACCCGGCCGCCACCAAAGGCACTCGGAGCCTGCACGACCGCCTCCAAAGACACTCGGAGCCTGCCCGACCACCCCAAAAGGCTCTCGGAGCTAACTCGGCCGCCCCGAAAGGCAGTCGGAGCCAGCCCAGCAGCCCCGAAATGCACTTTAAGGGGGAACGGCCGCCCACAAAGGCACTCGGAGCCTCCCCGGCCGCCCCGAAAGGCAGTCGGAGCCTCCCCGGCTGCCCCGAAAGGCACTTGGAGCCTGCCCGGCCGCCCCGAAAGGCACTCGGAGCCTCCCCGGCCGCCCCAAAAGGCACTCGGAGCCTCCCCGACCAACCCGAAAGGCACTCGGAACCTCCCCGGCCGCCCCGAAAGGCACTCGGAGCCGGCCCGGCCGCCCCGAAAGGCACTCGGAGGCATCACGGCCGTCCCGAAAGGTACTCGGAGCCTCCACGGCCGCCCCGAAAGGCACTCAGAGCCTGCCCGGCCTCCCCGAAAGGCACTCGGAGGCGGCCCGGCCTCACTGAAAGGCACTCGGAGCCTCCCCGGCCGCCTCGAAAGGCGCTCGGAGCCTCCCAGGCCACCCCCGAAAGGCACTCGGAACCTGCCCGACCTCCCACAAAGGCACTCGGAGCCTCCCCGGCCGCCCACAAAGGCACTCAGACGCGGCCCGGCCACCCCGAAAGGCACTCGGAGCCTGCCCGGCCGCCCCAAAAGGCACTCGGAGCCTGCCCGGCCGCCTCGAAAGGCACTCGGAGACTCCCCGGCCGCCCCAAAAGGCACTCGGAGCCTCCCCGGCCGCCCCAAAAGGCACTCGGAGTCTCCCCGGCTGCCCACAAAGGCACTCGGAGCCTGCCCGGCCACCCCCAAAGGCACTCAGAGCGTCGCCGGCCCCCCGAAAGGCACTCGGAGCCTCCCCAGATGCCCCGAAAGGCACTCGGAGCCTCCCCGGCCGCCCCCAAGGGCACTCGGAGGCAGCCCGGCCACCCCGAAAGGCACTCGGAGCCTACTCGGCCACCCCGAAAGGCACTCGGAGCCTTCCCGGATGCCCCGAAAGGCACTCAGAGCCTCCCCGGACGCCCCGAAAGGCACTCGGAGCCTCCCCGGCTGCACCGAAAGGCACTCGGAGCCTGCCCGGACGCCCCGAAAGGCACTCCGAGCCTCCCCGGCCGCCCACAAAGGCACTCGGAGCCACCCGGGCGGCCCACAAAGGCACTCGGAGCCTCCCCGGCCACCCCGAATGGCACTCGGAGCTGGCCCGGCCGCCCCGAAAGGCACTCGGTGCCAGCTCTGCCGTCCCAAAAGCCACTCGGAACCTCCCCGACCGCCCCGAAAGCCACTCGGAGCCTCCCTGGCCGCCCCGAAAGGCACTCGGAGCCTCCCCGGCCACCCTGAAAGGCACTCGGAGCCTCCCAGGCCGCCCCGAAAGGCACTCGGAGCCTCCCCGGCCGCCCCCAAAGGCACTCGGAGCCTGCCTGGACGCCCACAAAGGCACTCGGAGCCTCCCGACCGCCCCAAAAGGCACTCGGAGCCTCCCCGGCCACCCCGAAAGGCACTCAGAGCCTGCCCGGCCGCTCCGAAAGGCACTCGGAGCCTCCCCGGCTGCCCCGAAAGGCACTGGGAGGCAGCACGGCCGCCCCGAAAGGCACTCGGAGCCTCCCCGGCCTCCCCGAAAGGCACTCGGAGCCTCCCCGGCCGCCCACAAAGGCACTCGGAGCCTCCCCGGCCGCCCCGAAAGGCACTCGGAGGCGGCCCGGCCGCCCCGAAAGGCACTCGGAGCCTCCCCGGCCACCCTGAAAGGCACTCGAAGCCTCCCCGACCACCCCGAAAGGCACTCGGAGGCGGACAGGCCTCCCCGAAAGATACTCAGAGGCGGCCCGGCCGCGCCGAAAGGCACTCGGAGCCTCCCCGGCCTCCCCAAATGGCACTCGGAGCCTGCACGGCCGCCCCGAAAGGCACTCGGAGCCTCCCCGGCCGCCCCGAAAGGCACTCGGAGCCTCACCAGCCTCCCCGAAAGGCACTCAGAGCCTCCCCGGCCGCCCCAAAAGGCACTCGGAGCGGGCCCGGCCGCCCCGAAAGGCACTCGGAGCCTCCCCGGCCGCCCCGAAAGGCAGTCGGAGCCTCCCCGGCTGCCCCGAAAGGCACTTTATGGGGGAACGGCCTCCCCGAAAGGCACTCGGAGGCAACCTGACCGCCCACAAAGGCACTCGGAGCCTCCCCGGCCTCCCCGAAAGGCACTCGGAGGTGGCCCGGTTGCACCAAAAGGCACTTTGAGCCGGCCCGGTCGCCCTGAAAGGCACTCGGAGGCGGACCAGCCACCCCGAAAGGCACTCGGAGGCGGCCCGGCCACCCCGAAATGCACTCGGAGCCTCACTGGCCGCCCCGAAAGGCACTCAGAGCCTCCCCGGCCACCCACAAAGGCACTCGGAGCCTTGGCCTGCCCCCCCGAAAGGTACTTGAAGCCGGCCCGGCCACCCGGAAAGCCACTCGGAGGCGGCCCCAGCCGCCCCGAAAGGCACTCGGAGGCGGCCCGGCCTCCCCGAAAGGCACTCGGAGCCTCCCCGGCTGCCCCGAAAGGCACTCGGAGCCTGCCCGGCTGCCCCGAAAGGCACTCGGAGCCTCCCCGACCTTCCACAAATGCACTCGGAGCCTCCCCGGCCGCCCCGAAAGGCACTCGGAGCCTTCCCAGCCTCCTAGAAAGGCACTCGGAACATCATCGGATGCCCCGAAAGGCACTCGGAGCCTCCCCGGCCGCCCCGAAAGGCACTCGGAGCCTCCCTGGCCGCCCCGAAAGGCACTCGGAGCCTCGCAGGCCGCCCCGAAAGGCACTCGGAGCCTCCCCGGACGCCCCGAAAGGCACTCGGAGCCTCCCCGGCCGTCCCGAAAGGTACTCGGAGCCTCCCCGGCCACCCCGAAAGGCACTCGGAGGCGGCCCGGCCTCCCCGAAAGGCACTCGGAGGCGGTCCGGCCTCCCTGAAAGGCACTCGGAGCCTCCCCGGCCGCCTCGAAAGGCACTCGGAGCCTCCCAGGCCACCCCCGAAAGGCACTCGGAGCCGGCTCGGCCATCCCAAAAGGCACTCGGAGCCAGCCCGGCCTCCCCGAAAGGCACTCGGAGCCTCCCCGGCCGCCCCGAAAGGCACTCGGAGCCTCCCAGGCCACCCCGAAAGGCACTCGGAGCCTCCCCGGCTGCCCCGAAAGGCACTCGGAGGCGGCCCGGCCGCCCACAAAGGCACTCGGAGCCTCCCCGGCCTCCCCGAAAGGCACTCGGAGCCTTCCCCTCCGCCCCGAAAGGCACTCGTAGGCGACCCGGCCGCCACCAAAGGCACTCGGAGCCTGCACGACCGCCTCCAAAGGCACTCGGAGCCTCCCCGACCAACCCGAAAGGCACTCGGAACCTCCCCGGCCGCCCCGAAAGGCACTCGGAGCCGGCCCGGCCGCCCCGAAAGGCACTCGGAGGCATCACGGCCGTCCCGAAAGGTACTCGGAGCCTCCACGGCCGCCCCGAAAGGCACTCAGAGCCTGCCCGGCCGCCCCGAAAGGCACTCGGAGGCGGCCCGGCCTCACTGAAAGGCACTCGGAGCCTCCCCGGCCGCCTCGAAAGGCGCTCGGAGCCTCCCAGGCCACCCCCGAAAGGCACTCGGAGCCTCCCCGGCCGCCCCGAAAGGCACTCGGAGGCGGCCCGGCCTCCCCGAAAGGCACTCGGAGGCGGACCAGCTGCGCTGAAAGGCTCTCAGAGGCGGCCCGGCCGCGCCGAAAGGCACTCGGAGCCTCCCCGGCCTCCCCAAATGGCACTCGGAGCCTGCACGGCCGCCCCGAAAGGCACTCGGAGCCTCCCCGGCCGCCCCAAAAGGCACTCGGAGCCTCACCAGCCTCCCCGAAAGGCACTCAGAGCCTCCCCGGCCGCCCCAAAAGGCACTCGGAGCGGGCCCGGCCGCCCCGAAAGGCACTCGGAGCCTCCCCGGCCGCCCCGAAAGGCAGTCGGAGCCTCCCCGGCTGCCCCGAAAGGCACTTTATGGGGGAACGGCCTCCCTGAAAGGCACTCGGAGGCAACCTGACCGCCCACAAAGGCACTCGGAGCCTCCCCGGCCTCCCCGAAAGGCACTCGGAGGTGGCCCGGTTGCACCAAAAGGCACTTTGAGCCGGCCCGGTCGCCCCGAAAGGCACTCGGAGGCGGACCAGCCACCCCGAAAGGCACTCGGAGGCGGCCCGGCCACCCCGAAATGCACTCGGAGCCTCACTGGCCGCCCCGAAAGGCACTCAGAGCCTCCCCGGCCACCCACAAAGGCACTCGGAGCCTTGGCCTGCCCCCCCGAAAGGTACTTGAAGCCGGCCCGGCCACCCGGAAAGCCACTCGGAGGCGGCCCCAGCCGCCCCGAAAGGCACTCGGAGGCGGCCCGGCTTCCCCGAAAGGCACTCGGAGCCTCCCCGGCTGCCCCGAAAGGCACTCGGAGCCTGCCCGGCTGCCCCGAAAGGCACTCGGAGCCTCCCCGACCTTCCACAAATGCACTCGGAGCCTCCCCGGCCGCCCCGAAAGGCACTCGGAGCCTTCCCAGCCTCCTAGAAAGGCACTCGGAACATCATCGGATGCCCCGAAAGGCACTCGGAGCCTCCCCGGCCGCCCCGAAAGGCACTCGGAGCCTCCACGGCCGCCCCGAAAGGCACTCGGAGCCTCGCCGGCCGCCCCGAAAGGCACTCGGAGCCTCCCCGGCCGCCCCAAAAGGCACTCGGAACCTGCCCGACCTCCCACAAAGGCACTCGGAGCCTCCCCGGCCACCCACAAAGGCACTCAGACGCGGCCCGGCCACCCCGAAAGGCACTCGGAGCCTGCCCGGCCGCCCCAAAAGGCACTCGGAGCCTGTCCGGCCGCCTCGAAAGGCACTCGGAGACTCCCCGGCCTCCCCGAAAGGCACTCGGAGGTGGCCCGGTTGCACCAAAAGGCACTTTGAGCCGGCCCGGTCGCCCCGAAAGGCACTCGGAGGCGGACCAGCCACCCCGAAAGGCACTCGGAGGCGGCCCGGCCACCCCGAAATGCACTCGGAGCCTCACTGGCCGCCCCGAAAGGCACTCAGAGCCTCCCCGGCCACCCACAAAGGCACTCGGAGCCTTGGCCTGCCCCCCCGAAAGGTACTTGAAGCCGGCCCGGCCACCCGGAAAGCCACTCGGAGGCGGCCCCAGCCGCCCCGAAAGGCACTCGGAGGCGGCCCGGCCTCCCCGAAAGGCACTCGGAGCCTCCCCGGCTGCCCCGAAAGGCACTCGGAGCCTGCCCGGCTGCCCCGAAAGGCACTCGGAGCCTCCCCGACCTTCCACAAATGCACTCGGAGCCTCCCCGGCCGCCCCGAAAGGCACTCGGAGCCTTCCCAGCCTCCTAGAAAGGCACTCGGAACATCATCGGATGCCCCGAAAGGCACTCGGAGCCTCCCCGGCCGCCCCGAAAGGCACTCGGAGCCTCCCCGGCCGCCCCGAAAGGCACTCGGAACCTGCCCGACCTCCCACAAAGGCACTCGGAGCCTCCCCGGCCGCCCCGAAAGGCACTCAGACGCGGCCCGGCCACCCCGAAAGGCACTCGGAGCCTCCCCGGCCGCCCCAAAAGGCACTCGGAGCCTGCCCGGCCGCCTCGAAAGGCACTCGGAGACTCCCCGGCCGCCCCAAAAGGCACTCGGAGCCTCCCCGGCCGCCCCAAAAGGCACTCGGAGTCTCCCCGGCTGCCCACAAAGGCACTCGGAGCCTGCCCGGCCACCCCCAAAGGCACTCAGAGCGTCGCCGGCCCCCCGAAAGGCACTCGGAGCCTCCCCGGCCGCCCCCAAGGGCACTCGGAGGCAGCCCGGCCACCCCGAAAGGCACTCGGAGCCTACTCGGCCACCCCGAAAGGCACTCGGAGCCTTCCCGGATGCCCCGAAAGGCACTCAGAGCCTCCCCGGACGCCCCGAAAGGCACTCGGAGCCTCCCCGGCTGCACCGAAAGGCACTCGGAGCCTGCCCGGACGCCCCGAAAGGCACTCCGAGCCTCCCCGGCCGCCCACAAAGGCACTCGGAGCCACCCGGGCGGCCCACAAAGGCACTCGGAGCCTCCCCGGCCACCCCGAATGGCACTCGGAGCTGGCCCGGCCGCCCCGAAAGGCACTCGGTGCCAGCTCTGCCGTCCCAAAAGCCACTCGGAACCTCCCCGACCGCCCCGAAAGGCACTCGGAGCCTCCCTGGCCGCCCCGAAAGGCACTCGGAGCCTCCCCGGCCACCCTGAAAGGCACTCGGAGCCTCACCGGCCGCCCCGAAAGGCACTCGGAGCCTCCCCGGCCGCCCCCAAAGGCACTCGGAGCCTGCCTGGACGCCCACAAAGGCACTCGGAGCCTCCCGACCGCCCCAAAAGGCACTCGGAGCCTCCCCGGCCACCCCGAAAGGCACTCAGAGCCTGCCCGGCCGCTCCGAAAGGCACTCGGAGCCTCCCCGGCTGCCCCGAAAGGCACTGGGAGGCAGCACGGCCGCCCCGAAAGGCACTCGGAGCCTCCCCGGCCTCCCCGAAAGGCACTCGGAGCCTCCCCGGCCGCCCACAAAGGCACTCGGAGCCTCCCCGGCCGCCCCGAAAGGCACTCGGAGGCGGCCCGGCCGCCCCGAAAGGCACTCGGAGCCTCCCCGGCCGCCCCGAAAGGCACTCGGAGCCTCCCCGGACGCCCCGAAAGGCAGTCGGAGCCTCCCCGGACGCCCCGAAAGGCACTCGGAGCCTCCCCGGCCGTCCCGAAAGGTACTCGGAGCCTCCCCGGCCACCCCGAAAGGCACTCGGAGGCGGCCCGGCCTCCCCGAAAGGCACTCGGAGGCGGTCCGGCCTCCCTGAAAGGCACTCGGAGCCTCCCCGGCCGCCTCGAAAGGCACTCGGAGCCTCCCAGGCCACCCCCGAAAGGCACTCGGAGCCGGCTCGGCCATCCCAAAAGGCACTCGGAGCCAGCCCGGCCTCCCCGAAAGGCACTCGGAGCCTCCACGGCTGCCCACAAAGGCACTCGGAGCCTTCCCCTCCGCCCCGAAAGGCACTCGGAGGCGGCCTGGCCTCCCCGAAAGGCACTCGGAGCCTCCCCGGCCGCCCCGAAAGGCACTCGGAGCCTCCCAGGCCACCCCGAAAGGCACTCGGAGCCTCCCCGGCTGCCCCGAAAGGCACTCGGAGGCGGCCCGGCCGCCCACAAAGGCACTCGGAGCCTCCCCGGCCTCCCCGAAAGGCACTCGGAGCCTTCCCCTCCGCCCCGAAAGGCACTCGTAGGCGACCCGGCCGCCACCAAAGGCACTCGGAGCCTGCACGACCGCCTCCAAAGACACTCGGAGCCTGCCCGACCACCCCAAAAGGCTCTCGGAGCTAACTCGGCCGCCCCGAAAGGCAGTCGGAGCCAGCCCAGCAGCCCCGAAATGCACTTTAAGGGGGAACGGCCGCCCACAAAGGCACTCGGAGCCTCCCCGGCCGCCCCGAAAGGCAGTCGGAGCCTCCCCGGCTGCCCCGAAAGGCACTCGGAGCCTGCCCGGCCGCCCCGAAAGGCACTCGGAGCCTCCCCGGCCGCCCCAAAAGGCACTCGGAGCCTCCCCGACCAACCCGAAAGGCACTCGGAACCTCCCCGGCCGCCCCGAAAGGCACTCGGAGCCGGCCCGGCCGCCCCGAAAGGCACTCGGAGGCATCACGGCCGTCCCGAAAGGTACTCGGAGCCTCCACGGCCGCCCCGAAAGGCACTCAGAGCCTGCCCGGCCTCCCCGAAAGGCACTCGGAGGCGGCCCGGCCTCACTGAAAGGCACTCGGAGCCTCCCCGGCCGCCTTGAAAGGCGCTCGGAGCCTCCCAGGCCACCCCCGAAAGGCACTCGGAACCTGCCCGACCTCCCACAAAGGCACTCGGAGCCTCCCCGGCCGCCCCGAAAGGCACTCAGACGCAGCCCGGCCACCCCGAAAGGCACTCGGAGCCTGCCCGGCCGCCCCAAAAGGCACTCGGAGCCTGCCCGGCCGCCTCGAAAGGCACTCGGAGACTCCCCGGCCGCCCCAAAAGGCACTCGGAGCCTCCCCGGCCGCCCCAAAAGGCACTCGGAGTCTCCCCGGCTGCCCACAAAGGCACTCGGAGCCTGCCCGGCCACCCCCAAAGGCACTCAGAGCGTCGCCGGCCCCCCGAAAGGCACTCGGAGCCTCCCCAGATGCCCCGAAAGGCACTCGGAGCCTCCCCGGCCGCCCCCAAGGGCACTCGGAGGCAGCCCGGCCACCCCGAAAGGCACTCGGAGCCTACTCGGCCACCCCGAAAGGCACTCGGAGCCTTCCCGGATGCCCCGAAAGGCACTCAGAGCCTCCCCGGACGCCCCGAAAGGCACTCGGAGCCTCCCCGGCTGCACCGAAAGGCACTCGGAGCCTGCCCGGACGCCCCGAAAGGCACTCCGAGCCTCCCCGGCCGCCCACAAAGGCACTCGGAGCCACCCGGGCGGCCCACAAAGGCACTCGGAGCCTCCCCGGCCACCCCGAATGGCACTCGGAGCTGGCCCGGCCGCCCCGAAAGGCACTCGGTGCCAGCTCTGCCGTCCCAAAAGCCACTCGGAACCTCCCCGACCGCCCCGAAAGCCACTCGGAGCCTCCCTGGCCGCCCCGAAAGGCACTCGGAGCCTCCCCGGCCACCCTGAAAGGCACTCGGAGCCTCCCAGGCCGCCCCGAAAGGCACTCGGAGCCTCCCCGGCCGCCCCCAAAGGCACTCGGAGCCTGCCTGGACGCCCACAAAGGCACTCGGAGCCTCCCGACCGCCCCAAAAGGCACTCGGAGCCTCCCCGGCCACCCCGAAAGGCACTCAGAGCCTGCCCGGCCGCTCCGAAAGGCACTCGGAGCCTCCCCGGCTGCCCCGAAAGGCACTGGGAGGCAGCACGGCCGCCCCGAAAGGCACTCGGAGCCTCCCCGGCCTCCCCGAAAGGCACTCGGAGCCTCCCCGGCCGCCCACAAAGGCACTCGGAGCCTCCCCGGCCGCCCCGAAAGGCACTCGGAGGCGGCCCGGCCGCCCCGAAAGGCACTCGGAGCCTCCCCGGCCACCCTGAAAGGCACTCGAAGCCTCCCCGACCACCCCGAAAGGCACTCGGAGGCGGACAGGCCTCCCCGAAAGATACTCAGAGGCGGCCCGGCCGCGCCGAAAGGCACTCGGAGCCTCCCCGGCCTCCCCAAATGGCACTCGGAGCCTGCACGGCCGCCCCGAAAGGCACTCGGAGCCTCCCCGGCCGCCCCGAAAGGCACTCGGAGCCTCACCAGCCTCCCCGAAAGGCACTCAGAGCCTCCCCGGCCGCCCCAAAAGGCACTCGGAGCGGGCCCGGCCGCCCCGAAAGGCACTCGGAGCCTCCCCGGCCGCCCCGAAAGGCAGTCGGAGCCTCCCCGGCTGCCCCGAAAGGCACTTTATGGGGGAACGGCCTCCCCGAAAGGCACTCGGAGGCAACCTGACCGCCCACAAAGGCACTCGGAGCCTCCCCGGCCTCCCCGAAAGGCACTCGGAGGTGGCCCGGTTGCACCAAAAGGCACTTTGAGCCGGCCCGGTCGCCCCGAAAGGCACTCGGAGGCGGACCAGCCACCCCGAAAGGCACTCGGAGGCGGCCCGGCCACCCCGAAATGCACTCGGAGCCTCACTGGCCGCCCCGAAAGGCACTCAGAGCCTCCCCGGCCACCCACAAAGGCACTCGGAGCCTTGGCCTGCCCCCCCGAAAGGTACTTGAAGCCGGCCCGGCCACCCGGAAAGCCACTCGGAGGCGGCCCCAGCCGCCCCGAAAGGCACTCGGAGGCGGCCCGGCCTCCCCGAAAGGCACTCGGAGCCTCCCCGGCTGCCCCGAAAGGCACTCGGAGCCTGCCCGGCTGCCCCGAAAGGCACTCGGAGCCTCCCCGACCTTCCACAAATGCACTCGGAGCCTCCCCGGCCGCCCCGAAAGGCACTCGGAGCCTTCCCAGCCTCCTAGAAAGGCACTCGGAACATCATCGGATGCCCCGAAAGGCACTCGGAGCCTCCCCGGCCGCCCCGAAAGGCACTCGGAGCCTCCCCGGCCGCCCCGAAAGGCACTCGGAGCCTCGCAGGCCGCCCCGAAAGGCACTCGGAGCCTCCCCGGACGCCCCGAAAGGCACTCGGAGCCTCCCCGGCCGTCCCGAAAGGTACTCGGAGCCTCCCCGGCCGCCCCGAAAGGCACTCGGAGGCGGCCCGGCCTCCCCGAAAGGCACTCGGAGGCGGTCCGGCCTCCCTGAAAGGCACTCGGAGCCTCCCCGGCCGCCTCGAAAGGCACTCGGAGCCTCCCAGGCCACCCCCGAAAGGCACTCGGAGCCGGCTCGGCCATCCCAAAAGGCACTCGGAGCCAGCCCGGCCTCCCCGAAAGGCACTCGGAGCCTCCCCGGCCGCCCCGAAAGGCACTCGGAGCCTCCCAGGCCACCCCGAAAGGCACTCGGAGCCTCCCCGGCTGCCCCGAAAGGCACTCGGAGGCGGCCCGGCCGCCCACAAAGGCACTCGGAGCCTCCCCGGCCTCCCCGAAAGGCACTCGGAGCCTTCCCCTCCGCCCCGAAAGGCACTCGTAGGCGACCCGGCCGCCACCAAAGGCACTCGGAGCCTGCACGACCGCCTCCAAAGGCACTCGGAGCCTCCCCGACCAACCCGAAAGGCACTCGGAACCTCCCCGGCCGCCCCGAAAGGCACTCGGAGCCGGCCCGGCCGCCCCGAAAGGCACTCGGAGGCATCACGGCCGTCCCGAAAGGTACTCGGAGCCTCCACGGCCGCCCCGAAAGGCACTCAGAGCCTGCCCGGCCGCCCCGAAAGGCACTCGGAGGCGGCCCGGCCTCACTGAAAGGCACTCGGAGCCTCCCCGGCCGCCTCGAAAGGCGCTCGGAGCCTCCCAGGCCACCCCCGAAAGGCACTCGGAGCCTCCCCGGCCGCCCCGAAAGGCACTCGGAGGCGGCCCGGCCTCCCCGAAAGGCACTCGGAGGCGGACCAGCCGCGCTGAAAGGCTCTCAGAGGCGGCCCGGCCGCGCCGAAAGGCACTCGGAGCCTCCCCGGCCTCCCCAAATGGCACTCGGAGCCTGCACGGCCGCCCCGAAAGGCACTCGGAGCCTCCCCGGCCGCCCCAAAAGGCACTCGGAGCCTCACCAGCCTCCCCGAAAGGCACTCAGAGCCTCCCCGGCCGCCCCAAAAGGCACTCGGAGCGGGCCCGGCCGCCCCGAAAGGCACTCGGAGCCTCCCCGGCCGCCCCGAAAGGCAGTCGGAGCCTCCCCGGCTGCCCCGAAAGGCACTTTATGGGGGAACGGCCTCCCTGAAAGGCACTCGGAGGCAACCTGACCGCCCACAAAGGCACTCGGAGCCTCCCCGGCCTCCCCGAAAGGCACTCGGAGGTGGCCCGGTTGCACCAAAAGGCACTTTGAGCCGGCCCGGTCGCCCCGAAAGGCACTCGGAGGCGGACCAGCCACCCCGAAAGGCACTCGGAGGCGGCCCGGCCACCCCGAAATGCACTCGGAGCCTCACTGGCCGCCCCGAAAGGCACTCAGAGCCTCCCCGGCCACCCACAAAGGCACTCGGAGCCTTGGCCTGCCCCCCCGAAAGGTACTTGAAGCCGGCCCGGCCACCCGGAAAGCCACTCGGAGGCGGCCCCAGCCGCCCCGAAAGGCACTCGGAGGCGGCCCGGCTTCCCCGAAAGGCACTCGGAGCCTCCCCGGCTGCCCCGAAAGGCACTCGGAGCCTGCCCGGCTGCCCCGAAAGGCACTCGGAGCCTCCCCGACCTTCCACAAATGCACTCGGAGCCTCCCCGGCCGCCCCGAAAGGCACTCGGAGCCTTCCCAGCCTCCTAGAAAGGCACTCGGAACATCATCGGATGCCCCGAAAGGCACTCGGAGCCTCCCCGGCCGCCCCGAAAGGCACTCGGAGCCTCCACGGCCGCCCCGAAAGGCACTCGGAGCCTCGCCGGCCGCCCCGAAAGGCACTCGGAGCCTCCCCGGCCGCCCCGAAAGGCACTCGGAACCTGCCCGACCTCCCACAAAGGCACTCGGAGCCTCCCCGGCCACCCACAAAGGCACTCAGACGCGGCCCGGCCACCCCGAAAGGCACTCGGAGCCTGCCCGGCCCCCCCAAAAGGCACTCGGAGCCTGTCCGGCCGCCTCGAAAGGCACTCGGAGACTCCCCGGCCTCCCCGAAAGGCACTCGGAGGTGGCCCGGTTGCACCAAAAGGCACTTTGAGCCGGCCCGGTCGCCCCGAAAGGCACTCGGAGGCGGACCAGCCACCCCGAAAGGCACTCGGAGGCGGCCCGGCCACCCCGAAATGCACTCGGAGCCTCACTGGCCGCCCCGAAAGGCACTCAGAGCCTCCCCGGCCACCCACAAAGGCACTCGGAGCCTTGGCCTGCCCCCCCGAAAGGTACTTGAAGCCGGCCCGGCCACCCGGAAAGCCACTCGGAGGCGGCCCCAGCCGCCCCGAAAGGCACTCGGAGGCGGCCCGGCCTCCCCGAAAGGCACTCGGAGCCTCCCCGGCTGCCCCGAAAGGCACTCGGAGCCTGCCCGGCTGCCCCGAAAGGCACTCGGAGCCTCCCCGACCTTCCACAAATGCACTCGGAGCCTCCCCGGCCGCCCCGAAAGGCACTCGGAGCCTTCCCAGCCTCCTAGAAAGGCACTCGGAACATCATCGGATGCCCCGAAAGGCACTCGGAGCCTCCACGGCCGCCCCGAAAGGCACTCGGAGCCTCCCCGGCCGCCCCGAAAGGCACTCGGAGCCTGCCCGGCTGCCCCGAAAGGCACTCGGAACCTGCCCGACCTCCCACAAAGGCACTCGGAGCCTCCCCGGCCGCCCCGAAAGGCACTCAGACGCGGCCCGGCCACCCCGAAAGGCACTCGGAGCCTGCCCGGCCGCCCCAAAAGGCACTCGGAGCCTGCCCGGCCGCCTCGAAAGGCACTCGGAGACTCCCCGGCCGCCCCAAAAGGCACTCGGAGCCTCCCCGGCCGCCCCAAAAGGCACTCGGAGTCTCCCCGGCTGCCCACAAAGGCACTCGGAGCCTGCCCGGCCACCCCCAAAGGCACTCAGAGCGTCGCCGGCCCCCCGAAAGGCACTCGGAGCCTCCACGGCCGCCCCGAAAGGCACTCGGAGCCTCCCCGGCCGCCCCCAAGGGCACTCGGAGGCAGCCCGGCCACCCCGAAAGGCACTCGGAGCCTACTCGGCCACCCCGAAAGGCACTCGGAGCCTTCCCGGATGCCCCGAAAGGCACTCAGAGCCTCCCCGGACGCCCCGAAAGGCACTCGGAGCCTCCCCGGCTGCACCGAAAGGCACTCGGAGCCTGCCCGGACGCCCCGAAAGGCACTCCGAGCCTCCCCGGCCGCCCACAAAGGCACTCGGAGCCACCCGGGCGGCCCACAAAGGCACTCGGAGCCTCCCCGGCCACCCCGAATGGCACTCGGAGCTGGCCCGGCCGCCCCGAAAGGCACTCGGTGCCAGCTCTGCCGTCCCAAAAGCCACTCGGAACCTCCCCGACCGCCCCGAAAGGCACTCGGAGCCTCCCTGGCCGCCCCGAAAGGCACTCGGAGCCTCCCCGGCCACCCCGAAAGGCACTCGGAGGCGGCCCGGCCTCCCCGAAAGGCACTCGGAGGCGGTCCGGCCTCCCTGAAAGGCACTCGGAGCCTCCCCGGCCGCCTCGAAAGGCACTCGGAGCCTCCCAGGCCACCCCCGAAAGGCACTCGGAGCCGGCTCGGCCATCCCAAAAGGCACTCGGAGCCAGCCCGGCCTCCCCGAAAGGCACTCGGAGCCTCCACGGCTGCCCACAAAGGCACTCGGAGCCTTCCCCTCCGCCCCGAAAGGCACTCGGAGGCGGCCTGGCCTCCCCGAAAGGCACTCGGAGCCTCCCCGGCCGCCCCCAAAGGCACTCGGAGCCTCCCAGGCCACCCCGAAAGGCACTCGGAGCCTCCCCGGCTGCCCCGAAAGGCACTCGGAGGCGGCCCGGCCGCCCACAAAGGCACTCGGAGCCTCCCCGGCCTCCCCGAAAGGCACTCGGAGCCTTCCCCTCCGCCCCGAAAGGCACTCGTAGGCGACCCGGCCGCCACCAAAGGCACTCGGAGCCTGCACGACCGCCTCCAAAGACACTCGGAGCCTGCCCGACCACCCCAAAAGGCTCTCGGAGCTAACTCGGCCGCCCCGAAAGGCAGTCGGAGCCAGCCCAGCAGCCCCGAAATGCACTTTAAGGGGGAACGGCCGCCCACAAAGGCACTCGGAGCCTCCCCGGCCGCCCCGAAAGGCAGTCGGAGCCTCCCCGGCTGCCCCGAAAGGCACTCGGAGCCTGCCCGGCCGCCCCGAAAGGCACTCGGAGCCTCCCCGGCCGCCCCAAAAGGCACTCGGAGCCTCCCCGACCAACCCGAAAGGCACTCGGAACCTCCCCGGCCGCCCCGAAAGGCACTCGGAGCCGGCCCGGCCGCCCCGAAAGGCACTCGGAGGCATCACGGCCGTCCCGAAAGGTACTCGGAGCCTCCACGGCCGCCCCGAAAGGCACTCAGAGCCTGCCCGGCCTCCCCGAAAGGCACTCGGAGGCGGCCCGGCCTCACTGAAAGGCACTCGGAGCCTCCCCGGCCGCCTCGAAAGGCGCTCGGAGCCTCCCAGGCCACCCCCGAAACGCACTCGGAGCCTCCCCGGCCGCCCCGAAAGGCACTCGGAGCCTGCCCGACCACCCCGAAAGGCACTCGGAGGCATCACGGCCGTCCCGAAAGGTACTCGGAGCCTCCCCGGCCACCCACAAAGGCACTCGGAGCCTCCCCGGCTGCCCCAAAAGGCACTCGGAGCCTTTCCCTCCGCCCCGAAAGGCACTCGGAGGCGGCCCGGCCTCCCCCAAAGGCACTCGGAGCCAGCCCAGCCTCCCCGAAAGGCACTCGGAGCCTCCCCGGCCTCCCCGAATGGCACTCGGAGCCTGCACGGCCGCCCCCAAAGGCACTCGGAGCCTCCCCGGCCGCCCCGAAAGGCACTCGGAGCCTCACCAGCCTCCCCGAAAGGCACTCAGAGCCTCCCCGGCCGCCACAAAAGGCACTCGGAGCGGGCCCGGCCGCCCCGAAAGGCACTCTGAGGCGTACCGGCCTCCCCGAAAGGCAGTCGGAGCCTCCCCGGCCGCCTCGAAATGCACTTTATGGGGGAACGGCCGCACCGAAAGGCACTCGGAGCCTCCACGGCCGCCCCGAAAGGCACTCGGAGCCTCCCCGGCCGCCCCGAAAGGCACTCGGAGCCTCCCCGGACGCCCCGAAAGGCACTCGGAGCCTGCCCGGACGCCCCGAAAGGCACTCGGAGCCTCCCCGGCCGTCCCGAAAGGTACTCGGAGCCTCCCCGGCCGCCCCGAAAGGCACTCGGAGGCGGCCCGGCCTCCCCGAAAGGCACTCGGAGCCTCCCCGACCGCCTCGAAAGGCACTCGGAGCCTCCCAGGCCACCCCGAAAGGCACTCGGAGCTGGCTCGGCCATCCCAAAAGGCACTCGGAGCCAGCCCGGCCTCCCCGAAAGGCACTCGGAGCCTCCCCGGCTGCCCCGAAAGGCACTCGTAGGCGGCTCAGCCTCCCCGAAAGGCACTCGGAGCCTCCCCGGCCGCCCCGAAAGGCACTCGGAGCCTCCCAGGACACCCCGAAAGGCACTCGGAGCCTCCCCGGCCTCCCCGAAAGGCACTCGGAGCCTTCCCCTCCGCCCCGAAAGGCACTCGGAGGCGGCCCGGCCTCCCCGAAAGGCACTCGGAGCCTCCCAGGACACCCCGAAAGGCACTCGGAGCCTCCCCGGCTGCCCCGAAAGGCACTCGGAGCCTCCCCGGCCTCCCCAAAAGGCACTCGGAGCCTCCCCGGCCTCCCCGAAAGGCACTCGGAGCCTTCCCCTCCGCCCCGAAAGGCACTCATAGGCGACCCAGCCGCCTCCAAAGGCACTCGGAGCCTGCACGACCGCCCCGAAAGACACTCGGAGCCTGCCCGACCACCCCAAAAGACTCTCGGAGCCTACTCGGCCGCCCCGAAAGGCAGTCGGAGCCAGTCCAGCAGCCCCAAAATGCACTTTAAGGGGGAACAGCCGCCCACAAAGGCACTCGGAGCCTCCCCGGATGCCCCGAAAGGCACTCAGAGCCTGGCCAGCCACCCCGAAAGGCACTCGGAGCCTGCCGAGCCACCCCGAAAGGCACTCGGAGCCTCCCCGGACGCCCCGAAAGCCACTCGGAGGCAGCCCGGCCGACACGAAAGGCACTCGGAGCCTCCCCGGACGCCCCAAAATGCACTCGGAGAGGGGCCGGCAACCCCCAAAGGCACTCAGAGCGTCCACGGCCCCCCGAAAGGCACTCGGAGCCTCCCAGGCCGCCCCCAAGGGCACTCGGAACCTCCCCGGCCACCCCAAAAGGCACTCGGAGCCTCCCCAGCCTCCCCGAAAGGCACTCAGAGCCTCCCCGGATGCCCTGATAGGCACTCGGAACCTCCCAGGCCGCCACGAAAGGCACTCGGAGCCTCCCCAGTCGCACCGAAAGGCACTCGGAGCCTGCCCGGACGCCCACAAAGGCACTTGGAGGCGGCTCGGCCACCCACAAAGGCACTTGGAGCCTCCCCGGCCTCCCCGAAAGGCACTCGGAGCCCCCCCGGCCTCCCCGAAAGGCACTCGGAGCCTCCCCAGCCGCCCCAAAAGGCACTCGGAGCCTCGCAGGCCGCTCAAAAAGGCATTCGGAGCCTCCACGGTCGCCCTGAAAGGCACTCGGAGGCGGCCCGGCCACCCTGAAAGGTACTCGGAGCCTGCCCGGACGCCCCAAAAGGCACTCGGAGCCTCCCCGGCCGCACCAAAAGGCACTCTGTGGCGGCCCGGCCTCCCGGAAAGGCACTGGGACGGGCCCAGCTGCCTCGAAAGGCACTCGGAGGCAGTCCGGCCACCCACAAAGGCACTCGGAGCCTCCCCGCCGCCCACAAAGGCACTCGGAGCCTCCCCGGCCGCCCACAAAGGCACTCGGAGGCAACCTGACCGCCCACAAAGGCACTCGGAGCCTCCCCGGCCTCCCCGAAAGGCACTCGGAGGTGGCCCGGTTGCACCAAAAGGCACTTTGAGCCGGCCCGGTCGCCCCGAAAGGCACTCGGAGGCGGACCAGCCACCCCGAAAGGCACTCGGAGGCGGCCCGGCCACCCCGAAATGCACTCGGAGCCTCACTGGCCGCCCCGAAAGGCACTCAGAGCCTCCCCGGCCACCCACAAAGGCACTCGGAGCCTTGGCCTGCCCCCCCGAAAGGTACTTGAAGCCGGCCCGGCCACCCGGAAAGCCACTCGGAGGCGGCCCCAGCCGCCCCGAAAGGCACTCGGAGGCGGCCCGGCCTCCCCGAAAGGCACTCGGAGCCTCCCCGGCTGCCCCGAAAGGCACTCGGAGCCTGCCCGGCTGCCCCGAAAGGCACTCGGAGCCTCCCCGACCTTCCACAAATGCACTCGGAGCCTCCCCGGCCGCCCCGAAAGGCACTCGGAGCCTCCCCGACCTTCCACAAATGCACTCGGAGCCTCCCCGGCCGCCCCGAAAGGCACTCGGAGCCTTCCCAGCCTCCTAGAAAGGCACTCGGAACATCATCGGATGCCCCGAAAGGCACTCGGAGCCTCCACGGCCGCCCCGAAAGGCACTCGGAGCTTCCCCGGCCGCCCCGAAAGGCACTCGGAGCCTCGCCGGCCGCCCCGAAAGGCACTCGGAGCCTCCCCGGCCGCCCCGAAAGGCACTCGGAACCTGCCCGACCTCCCACAAAGGCACTCGGAGCCTCCCCGGCCGCCCCGAAAGGCACTCAGACGCGGCCCGGCCACCCCGAAAGGCACTCGGAGCCTGCCCGGCCGCCCCAAAAGGCACTCGGAGCCTGTCCGGCCGCCTCGAAAGGCACTCGGAGACTCCCCGGCCGCCCCGAAAGGCACTCGGAGGTGGCCCGGTTGCACCAAAAGGCACTTTGAGCCGGCCCGGTCGCCCCGAAAGGCACTCGGAGGCGGACCAGCCACCCCGAAAGGCACTCGGAGGCGGCCCGGCCACCCCGAAATGCACTCGGAGCCTCACTGGCCGCCCCGAAAGGCACTCAGAGCCTCCCCGGCCACCCACAAAGGCACTCGGAGCCTTGGCCTGCCCCCCCGAAAGGTACTTGAAGCCAGCCCGGCCACCCGGAAAGCCACTCGGAGGCGGCCCCAGCCGCCCCGAAAGGCACTCGGAGGCGGCCCGGCCTCCCCGAAAGGCACTCGGAGCCTCCCCGGCTGCCCCGAAAGGCACTCGGAGCCTGCCCGGCTGCCCCGAAAGGCACTCGGAGCCTCCCCGACCTTCCACAAATGCACTCGGAGCCTCCCCGGCCGCCCCGAAAGGCACTCGGAGCCTTCCCAGCCTCCTAGAAAGGCACTCGGAACATCATCGGATGCCCCGAAAGGCACTCGGAGCCTCCACGGCCGCCCCGAAAGGCACTCGGAGCCTCCCCGGCCGCCCCGAAAGGCACTCGGAGCCTCCCCGGCCGCCCCGAAAGGCACTCGGAACCTGCCCGACCTCCCACAAAGGCACTCGGAGCCTCCCCGGCCGCCCCGAAAGGCACTCAGACGCGGCCCGGCCACCCCGAAAGGCACTCGGAGCCTGCCCGGCCGCCCCAAAAGGCACTCGGAGCCTGCCCGGCCGCCTCGAAAGGCACTCGGAGGCGGCCCGGCCTCCCCGAAAGGCACTCGGAGCCTCCCCGGCTGCCCCGAAAGGCACTCGGAGCCTGCCCGGCTGCCCCGAAAGGCACTCGGAGCCTCCCCGACCTTCCACAAATGCACTCGGAGCCTCCCTGGCCGCCCCGAAAGGCACTCGGAGCCTTCCCAGCCTCCTAGAAAGGCACTCGGAACATCATCGGATGCCCCGAAAGGCACTCGGAGCCTCCACGGCCGCCCCGAAAGGCACTCGGAGCCTCCCCGGCCGCCCCGAAAGGCACTCGGAGCCTCCCCGGCCGCCCCGAAAGGCACTCGGAACCTGCCCGACCTCCCACAAAGGCACTCGGAGCCTCCCCGGCCGCCCCGAAAGGCACTCAGACGCGGCCCGGCCACCCCGAAAGGCACTCGGAGCCTGCCCGGCCGCCCCAAAAGGCACTCGGAGCCTGCCCGGCCGCCTCGAAAGGCACTCGGAGACTCCCCGGCCGCCCCAAAAGGCACTCGGAGCCTCCCCGGCCGCCCCAAAAGGCACTCGGAGTCTCCCCGGCTGCCCACAAAGGCACTCGGAGCCTGCCCGGCCACCCCCAAAGGCACTCAGAGCGTCGCCGGCCCCCCGAAAGGCACTCGGAGCCTCCCCAGATGCCCCGAAAGGCACTCGGAGCCTCCCCGGCCGCCCCCAAGGGCACTCGGAGGCAGCCCGGCCACCCCGAAAGGCACTCGGAGCCTACTCGGCCACCCCGAAAGGCACTCGGAGCCTTCCCGGATGCCCCGAAAGGCACTCAGAGCCTCCCCGGACGCCCCGAAAGGCACTCGGAGCCTCCCCGGCTGCACCGAAAGGCACTCGGAGCCTGCCCGGACGCCCCGAAAGGCACTCCGAGCCTCCCCGGCCGCCCACAAAGGCACTCGGAGCCACCCGGGCGGCCCACAAAGGCACTCGGAGCCTCCCCGGCCACCCCGAATGGCACTCGGAGCTGGCCCGGCCGCCCCGAAAGGCACTCGGTGCCAGCTCTGCCGTCCCAAAAGCCACTCGGAACCTCCCCGACCGCCCCGAAAGGCACTCGGAGCCTCCCCGGCCGCCCCGAAAGGCACTCGGAGCCTCCCCGGCCACCCTGAAAGGCACTCGGAGCCTCCCAGGCCGCCCCGAAAGGCACTCGGAGCCTCCCCGGCCGCCCCCAAAGGCACTCGGAGCCTGCCTGGACGCCCACAAAGGCACTCGGAGCCTCCCGACCGCCCCAAAAGGCACTCGGAGCCTCCCCGGCCGCCCCCAAAGGCACTCAGAGCCTGCCCGGCCGCTCCGAAAGGCACTCGGAGCCTCCCCGGCTGCCCCGAAAGGCACTGGGAGGCAGCACGGCCGCCCCGAAAGGCACTCGGAGCCTCCCCGGCCTCCCCGAAAGGCACTCGGAGCCTCCCCGGCCGCCCACAAAGGCACTCGGAGCCTCCCCGGACACCCCAAAAGGCACTCGGAGGTGGTCCGGCCGCCCCGAAAGGCACTCGGAGCCTCCCCGGCCACCCTGAAAGGCACTCGAAGCCTCCCCGACCACCCCGAAAGGCACTCGGAGGCGGACAGGCGTCCCCGAAAGATACTCGGAGGCGGCCTGGCCTCCCCGAAAGGCACTCGGAGCCTTCCCGGCCACCCCGAAAGGCACTCGGAGGAGACCCGGTCGCCCCGAAAGGCACTCGGAGCCTGCACAACCGCCCCGAAAGACACTCGGAGCCTGCCCGACCACCCCAAAAGGCTCTCGGAGCCTACTCGGCCGCCACAAAAGGCACTCGGAGGAGACCCGGCCGTCTCCAAAGGCACTCGGAGCCTGCACGACCGCCCCGAAAGACACTCGGAGCCTGCCCGACCACCCCAAAAGGCTCTCGGAGCCTACTCGGCCGCCCCGAAAGGCACTCGGAGCGGCCCGGCCGCCACGAAAGGGACTCGGAGGCGGCCCGGCCACCCACAAAGGCACTCGGAGCCTCCCCGGCCTCCCCGAAAGGCGCTCGGAGCCTCCCCGGCCACCCCGAAAGGCACTCGGAGCCTGCCCGGCCTCCCCGAAAGGCACTCGGAGCCTCCCCGGCCGCCCCGAAAGGCACTCGGAGACTGCACTGCCGCCCTGAAAGGGACTCGGAGGCGGACCGGCCACCCCGAAAGGCACTCGGAGGCGGCCCGGCCTCCCCGAAAGGCACTCGGAGGCGGACCAGCCGCGCTGAAAGGCTCTCAGAGGCGGCCCGGCCGCCCCGAAAGGCACTCGGAGCCTCCCTGGCCTCCCCGAATGGCACTCGGAGCCTCCCCGGCCTCCCCGAAAGGCACTCGGAGGCGGTCCGGCATCCCTGAAAGGCACTCGGAGCCTCCCCGGCCCTCCCGAAAGGCATTCGGAGCCTCCCAGGCCACCCCGAAAGGCACTCGGAGCCGGCTCGGCCATCCCAAAAGGCACTCGGAGCCAGCCCGGCCTCCCCGAAAGGCACTCGGAGCCTCCACGGCTGCCCCGAAAGGCACTCGGAGCCTTCCCCTCCGCCCCGAAAGGCACTCGGAGGCGGCCCGGCCTCCCCGAAAGGCACTCGGAGCCTCCCAGGCCGCCTCGAAAGGCACTCGGAGCCTCCCAGGCCACCCCGAAAGGCACTCGGAGCCTCCCCGGCCGCCCCGAAAGGCACTCGGAGGCGGCCCGGCCGCCCACAAAGGCACTCGGAGCCTCCCCGGCCTCCCCGAAAGGCACTCAGAGCCTTCCCCTCCGCCCCGAAAGGCACTCGTAGGCGACCTGGCCGCCTCCAAAGGCACTCGGAGCCTGCACGACCGCCCCGAAAGACACTCGGAGCCTGCCCGACCACCCCAAAAGGCTCTCGGAGCTTACTCGGCCGCCCCGAAAGGCAGTCGGAGCCAGCCCAGCAGCCCCGAAATGCACTTTAAGCGGGAACGGCCGCCCACAAAAGCACTCGGAGCCTCCCCGGCCGCCCCGAAAGGCAGTCGGAGCCTCCCCGGCCCCCCAGAATGGCACTCGGAGCCTCCCCGGCCGCCCCGAAAGGCACTCGGAGCCTCACCAGCCTCCCCGAAAGGCACTCAGAGCCTCCCCGGCCGCCCCAAAAGGCACTCGGAGCCCGCCCGGCCGCCCCGAAAGGCACTCGGAGACAGCCCAGCAGCCCCGAAATGCACTTTATGAGGGAACGGCCGCACCGAAAGGCACTCGGAGCCTTCCCGGATGCCCCGAAAGGCACTCAGAGCCTCGCCGGACGCCCCGAAAGGCACTCGGAGCCTCCCCGGCTGCACCGAAAGGCACTCGGAGCCTCCCCGGACGCCCACAAAGGCACTCGGAGCCTCCCCGGCCGCCCCGAAAGGCACTCGGAGGCGGCCCCAGCCGCCCCGAAAGGCACTCGGAGGCGGCCCGGTCTCCCCGAAAGGCACTCGGAGCCTCCCCGACCGCCCCAAAAGGCACTCGGAGCCTGCACGACCGCCCCGAAAGGCACTCGGAGCCTCCCCGGCTGCCCCGAAAGGCACTCGGAGCCTTCCCCTCCGCCCCGAAAGGCACTCGGAGGCGGCCCGGCCTCCCCGAAAGGCACTCGGAGCCTCCCAGGCCGCCTCGAAAGGCACTCGGAGCCTCCCAGGCCACCCCGAAAGGCACTCGGAGCCTCCCCGGCCGCCCCGAAAGGCACTCGGAGCCTCCCCGGCCGCCCCAAAAGGCACTCGGAGCCTCCCCGGCCTCCCCGAAAGGCACTCGGAGCCTTCCCCTCCGCCCCGAAAGGCACTCGTAGGCGACCCGGCCGCCTCCAAAGGCACTCGGAGCCTGCACGACCACCCCGAAAGACACTCGGAGCCTGCCCGACCACCCCAAAAGGCTCTCGGAGCCTACTCGGCTGCCCCGAAAGGCAGTTGGAGCCACCCCAGCAGCCCCGAAATGCACTTTAAGGGGGAACGGCCGCCCCGAAAGGCACTCGGAGCCTCCCCGGCCGCCCCGAAAGGCAGTCGGAGCCTGCCCGGCCGCCCACAAAGGCACTCGGAGCCTCCCCGGACGCCCCGAAAGCCACTCGGAGCCTCCCCGGCCACCCCAAAAGGCACTCGGAGCCTCCCCGACCACCCCGAAAGGCACTCGGAACCTCCCCGGCCGCCCCAAAAGGCACTCGGAGCCTCCCCGGCCGCCTCGAAAGGCACTCGGAGCCTCCCAGGCCACCCCGAAAGGCACTCGGAGGCATCACGGCCGTCCCGAAAGGTACTCGGAGCCTCCCCGGCCACCCACAAAGGCACTCGGAGCCTCCCCGGCTGCCCCAAAAGGCACTCGGAGCCTTCCCCTCCGCCCCGAAAGGCACTCGGAGGCGGCCCGGCCACCCCGAAAGGCACTCGGAGCCAGCCCGGCCTCCCCGAAAGGCACTCGGAGCCTCCCCGGCCTCCCCGAATGGCACTCGGAGCCTGCACGGCCTCCCCCAAAGGCACTCGGAGCCTCCCCGGCCGCCCCGAAAGGCACTCGGAGCCTCACCAGCCTCCCCGAAAGGCACTCAGAGCCTCCCCGGCCGCCCCGAAAGGCACTCGGAGCGGGCCCGGCCGCCCCGAAAGGCACTCTGAGGCGTACAGGCCTCCCCGAAAGGCAGTCGGAGCCTCCCCGGACGCCTCGAAATGCACTTTATGGGGGAACGGCCGCACCGAAAGGCACTCGGAGCCTCCCCGGCCACCCCAAAAGGCACTCGGAGCCTCCCCGGCCGCCCCGAAAGGCACTCGGAGCCTCCCCGGACGCCCCGAAAGGCACTCGGAGCCTGCCCGGACGCCCCCAAAGGCACTCGGAGCCTCCCCGGCCGTCCCGAAAGGTACTCGGAGCCTCCCTGGCCGCCCACAAAGGCACTCGGAGGCGGCCCGGCCGCCCCGAAAGGCACTCGGAGGCGGCCCGGCCTCCCCGAAAGGCACTCGGAGCCACCCCGACCGCCTCGAAAGGCACTCGGAGCCTCCCAGGCCACCCCGAAAGGCACTCGGAGCCGGCTCGGCCATCCCAAAAGGCACTCGGAGCCAGCCCGGCCTCCCCGAAAGGCACTCGGAGCCTCCCCGGCTGCCCCGAAAGGCACTCGTAGGCGGCCCAGCCTCCCCGAAAGGCACTCGGAGCCTCCCCGGCCGCCCCGAAAGGCACTCGGAGCCTCCCAGGCCACCCCGAAAGGCACTCGGAGCCTCCCCGGCCTCCCCGAAAGGCACTCGGAGCCTTCCCCTCCGCCCCGAAAGGCACTCGGAGGCGGCCCGGCCTCCCCGAAAGGCACTCGGAGCCTCCCAGGACACCCCGAAAGGCACTCGGAGCCTCCCAGGACACCCCGAAAGGCACTCGGAGCCTCCCCGGCCGCCCCAAAAGGCACTCGGAGCCTCCCCGGCCTCCCCGAAAGGCACTCGGAGCCTTCCCCTCCGCCCCGAAAGGCACTCATAGGCGACCCGGCCGCCTCCAAAGGCACTCGGAGCCTGCACGACCGCCCCGAAAGACACTCGGAGCCTGCCCGACCACCCCAAAAGGCACTCGGAGCCTACTCGGACGCCCCGAAAGGCAGTCGGAGCCAGTCCAGCAGCCCCGAAATGCACTTTAAGGGGGAACGGCCGCCCACAAAGGCACTCGGAGCCTCCCCGGCCGCCCCGAAAGGCAGTCGGAGCCTCCCCGGCTGCCCCGAAAGGCACTCAGAGCCTGCCCGGCCGCCCCGAAAGCCACTCGGAGCCTCCCCGGCCACCCCGAAAGGCGCTCGGAGCCTCCCCGGCCGCCTCGAAAGGCACTCGGAGCCTCCCAGGCCACCCCGAAAGGCACTCGGAGCCTCCCCGGCCGCCCCGAAAGGCACTCGGAGGCGGCCCGGCCGCCCACAAAGGCACTCGGAGCCTTCCCCTCCGCCCCGAAAGGCATTCGGAGCCTTCCCCTCCGCCCCGAAAGGCACTCGGAGGCGGCCCGGCCTCCCCGAAAGGCGCTCGGAGCCTCCCCGGCCGCCCACAAAGGCACTCGGAGCCTCCCAGGCCACCCCGAAAGGCACTCGGAGCCTCCCCGGCCGCCCCGAAAGGCACTCGGAGGCGGCCCGGCCGCCCACAAAGGCACTCGGAGCCTCCCCGGCCTCCCCGAAAGGCACTCGGAGCCTGCACGACCGCCCCGAAAGACACTCGTAGGCGACCCGGTCGCCTCCAAAGGCACTCGGAGCCTGCACGACCGCCCCGAAAGGCACTCGGAGCTGGCCCGGCTGCCCCGAAAGGCACTCGGAGCCTCCCCGGCCCCCCCGAATGGCACTCGGAGGTGGCCCGGCCACCCCGAAAGGCACTCGGTGCCGGCCCGCTCCCCCCAAAAGGCACTCGGAGCCTCCCCGGCCCCCCCGAATGGCACTCGGAGGTGGCCCGACCACCCCGAAAGGCACTCGGAACCTCCCCGGCCGCCCCGAAAGGCACTCGGAGGCGGCCCGGCCGCCCCAAAAGGCACTCGGAGCCTCCCCGGCCGCCCCGAAAGGCACTCGGAGGCATCACGGCCGTCCCGAAAGGTACTCGGAGCCTCCCCGGCTGCCCCGAAAGGCACTTGGAGGCGGCCCGGCCTCCCCGAAAGGCACTCGGAGGCGGCCCGGCCTCCCCGAAAGGCACTCGGAGCCTCCCCGGCCGCCTCGAAAGGCACTCGGAGCCTCCCAGGCCACCCCGAAAGGCACTCGGAGCCTCCCCGGCCGCCCCGAAAGGCACTCGGAGGCGGCCCGGCCGCCCCGAATGGCACTCGGAGCCTCCCAGGCCACCCCGAAAGGCACTCGGAGCCTCCCCGGCCGCCCCGAAAGGCACTCGGAGGCGGCCCGGCCGCCACGAAAGGCACTCGGAGCCTCCCCGGCCTCCCCAAATGGCACTCGGAGCCTGCACGGCCACCCCGAAAGGCACTCGGAGCCTCCCCGGCCGCCCCGAAAGGCACTCGGAGCCTCACCAGCCTCCCCGAAAGGCACTCAGAGCCTCCCCGGCCGCCCCAAAAGGCACTCGGAGCCTTCCTGGCCGCCCCAAAAGGCACTCGGAGCCTCCCCGGCCGCCCCGAAAGGCAGTCGGAGCCAGCCCAGCAGCCCCGAAATGCACTTTATGGGGGAACGGCCTCCCCGAAAGGCACTCGGAGCCTCCCCGGCCGCCCCGAAAGGCACTCGGAGGTGGCCCGGCCGCCCCGAAAGGCACTCGGAGCCTCCCCGGCCGCCCCGAAAGGCACTCGGAGCCTCCCCGGCCGCCCCGAAAGGCACTCGGAGCCTCCCCGGCCGTCCCGAAAGGTACTCGGAGCCTCCCCGGCCGCCCCGAAAGGCACTCGGAGGCGGCCCGGCCTCCCCGAAAGGCACTCGGAACCTCCCCGGCCACCCTGAGAGGCACTCGGAGCCTCCCCGGCCACCCCAAAAGGCACTCGGAGCCTCCCCGGCCGCCCCGAAAGGCACTCGGAGGCGGCCCAGCCACCCCGAAAGGCACTCGGAGCCTCCCCGGACGCCCCGAAAGGCACTCAGAGCCTTCTGGCCTCCCCGAAAGGCACTCAGAGCCGGCCCGGCCTCCCGGAAAGGCACTCGGAGCCTCCCCGGCTGCCATTCAGAGGGACCTGGACAGGCTGGAGAGGTGGGCGGAGAGGAACCTCCTGAAGTTCAACAAAGGCAAGTGCAAGGTCCTGCACCTAGGCAGGAATAATCCCATGCACCAGGACAGGCTGGGGGTTGACCTGTTGGAAAGTGGCTCTGCCGAGAAGGACCTGGGAGTGCTGGTGGACAACAAGTTAAACATGAGGCAGCAGTGTGCCCTTGTGGCCAAGAAGGCCCATGGTATGCTGGGGTGCATTAGGCAGAGTGTTGCCAGCAGGTGGAGGGAGGTGATCCTGCCCCTCTCCTCAGCCCTGGGGAGGCCTCACCTGGAGTACTGTGTCCAGTTCTGGGCTCCCCAGTACAAGAGAGACATGGCACTCCTGGAGAGAGTCCAGCGGAGGGCTACCAAGAGGATTAGAGGGCTGGAGCACCTCTCCTAGGAAGAAAGACTGCAAGAGCTGGGCCTGTTCAGCCTGGGGAAGAGAAGATTGAGAGGGGATCTCATCAACGTGTACAAGTATCTGAAGGGGGAGTGTCAAGAGGATGAGGCCAGCCTCTTCTCCGTGGTGCCCAGCGACAGGACAAGAGGCAATGGGCACAAACTGAACCACAGGCAGCTCCATCTGAACCTGAGGAAAAACTTCTTCCCTGTGAGAGTGACAGAGCATTGGAACAGGTTGCCCAGAGAGGTAGTGGAGTCTCCTTCGCTGGAGATATTCAAAAGCCGTCTGGATGTGATCCTGGGCAATATGCTCTAGGTGACCCTGCTTGAGCAGGGAGGTTGGACGAGATGATCTCCAGAGGTCCCTTCCAACCTAAACCATTCTGTGATTCTGTGATTCTGTAAAACGCTGTGCATCAGGGCAGGCTGAGAGCTGACCGTCAGAGGAGTGACCCTGAGGAGAAGGGCCTGGACATGACAAGGGATGCCATAGGAGCCAGCAGTGCATGCTTGCACTAATGAGGCCAGCTGCATATGGGGCTGCTTCAGGAAGACCATGGCCACCCAGGCAAGGGCAGTCCCCATCCCCCTTGACTCAGCGCTGGTGTGGCCACATCTGGAAGAGTGTGTCCCCGTGTGGGCTGCCCAGTGCTGGAGGAATGGGGAGGACCTGGAGAAGGTCCAGGGGAGGTCTCCCAAGATGGGGGTAGGGTCCTGAAGCACAAAGCCTGTATGGAGGGGCTGAGGGATGTGGCCTTCTTTAGCCTGGTGAAGGGGAGGCTAAGGGCATTCCAGTAGGAGCCTGTGAGTGCTTGAAGGGTGGTTTCAGAGGTGATGGAGAGTTTCTTGGTAATAGGAAATAGCAAGAGAAGGAGAAAGAGACAAAACAATTATGAGATACATTATGAGAAGTTCAGGCTGAACTTTTGGAAACTGGGATGTCACTTGTGCTGTGGTTCAACAGGACACCCAGAGGGAGTTGGTGGGGAGCCCCTGGCTTTGTGTCTGGATGAAAAGCAAGAGAGGGCAGAGAGCCATCAGTAAAGGTGGTCAGATGGCTGGGGGAGAGCAAAGTGGGGAAGCAGGCTGGGTGTCTACAGGCTGCAGGGACACAGACACAGGAGGGGGACAGCACAGGGCAGCCTGGGGTGGAGACGACTGAGGGCACTGCCAAGGCTGAAAGCCTCCGACAGGGCGGAGGTCTTTGTGCTCTTGGCTTTCTCTGGTGTCTGCCACTGAGGCCAAGGAGACACTGTGTTTCTGACGGCCCCAGGTCCTCATTACGTCCCCACCCTCAGAGAGCCCAGGAGGTGCTGTCTCATCCTGCACGAAGTCTTGCACACCCCCACCCTCTCCCTGCCCCCACAAAGAGCCCTGAGCCAAGTCGGAGCGAAAGCACCACCCTGTGCAGGGGCTGGGTGTCAGTGCTGGCCCATGCTGTCTGATAACACACAGCAAGGTGGACTTGGTGTCACAGCCACCTGCACATTTCCTTTGCCAACCTGTAACAAGTGCCTCCAACTTTCTGCTCTCCTCAGCCCCTGGGAGGCTTTGTTGGTAATGGTCCTCAGGGGGACCCATTAACACTCCCCGAAACTTGGGATTTAATTCTGACTTTAACTTCTTCAGTGTTTTTCTCAGTTCCCTCTCAGTATCTGAGGTTCATGGGCTCAGCACCACATACACTCGAGGGGGGATTAAAAGGTCAGAAGCCCTAACAAGCCATGCCACTCCCCAGCATTTTCTTGAGGTCTCAGTTCTTGTGAGGCTAAGTGGAGAGCTCTCAGGAGGGCACTTACAAGAGGAAGATTTCAATGAGCGACCAAAAAAAAATCGGATGCTGGCTTTCACAGTTTTCTTCTTTTTTCAGCCCCGAGAATCCCTGTTATCCACATTGCTGGATTCCTATTGATTCAGAGGGTCTCCTAATGAAACCTGGATGTGTAGGAAAGGCAGGATTTCTGGTACGGGACATGTGTGGACAACCCTCCTCCTCCCCTCCCCAGCCCGGCCAGTTCTCCCATCAGCCCCTGGGGACCTACTTCGCTCTTGTTGACATCGAACCCTTTTCCACTCGCCTCTGTAGCTGAGTGTTATAGCTCCTGTGCCCCAAGTCCCACCTGCTTCCCTTAGAGAAGTGGATGTTATCGCTAGGCCACTCTTCTTCATTTTTGAAGGGTCCTGGAGAACAGGAGAGGTGCCTGACGAATGGAAGAAAGCCCATGTCACTCCAGTCTTCAAAAAGGGTAAGAAGGAGGAGCCAGGAATCTACAGGCCTGTCAGCCTCCCCTCCATCCCTGGAAAGGTGATCCTGGAGGTCCTCACTAAGCATGTGGAGGACAAGAAGGTGATCAGGAGGAGTCAGCATGGATTCACCAAAGGGAAATCATGCTTGACCAAGCCTTCCAGGACAGTGAGGTGGATGGAGAACTGGCTGGATGGCCGAGCTCAGAGGGTTGTGGTCAGTGGCACAGTCTAGCTGGAGGCCTGTGGCTAGTGGTGTCCCCCAGGGCTCAGTCCTGGGTCCAGTCTTGTTCAATGTATTCCTCAATGACCTGGAGGAAGGGACAGAGTGCACCCTCAGCAAGTTTGCTGATGATACTAAACTGGGGGGAGAGGCTAACACACCAGAAGACTGTGCTGCCATTCAGAGGGACCTGGACAGGCTGGAGAGGTGGGCGGAGAGGAACCTCCTGAAGTTCAACAAAGGCAAGTGCAAGGTCCTGCACCTAGGCAGGAATAATCCCATGCACCAGGACAGGCTGGGGGTTGACCTGTTGGAAAGTGGCTCTGCCGAGAAGGACCTGGGAGTGCTGGTGGACAACAAGTTAAACATGAGGCAGCAGTGTGCCCTTGTGGCCAAGAAGGCCCATGGTATGCTGGGGTGCATTAGGCAGAGTGTTGCCAGCAGGTGGAGGGAGGTGATCCTGCCCCTCTCCTCAGCCCTGGGGAGGCCTCACCTGGAGTACTGTGTCCAGTTCTGGGCTCCCCAGTACAAGAGAGACATGGCACTCCTGGAGAGAGTCCAGCGGAGGGCTACCAAGAGGATTAGAGGGCTGGAGCACCTCTCCTAGGAAGAAAGACTGCAAGAGCTGGGCCTGTTCAGCCTGGGGAAGAGAAGATTGAGAGGCGATCTCATCAACGTGTACAAGTATCTGAAGGGGGAGTGTCAAGAGGATGAGGCCAGCCTCTTCTCCGTGGTGCCCAGCGACAGGACAAGAGGCAATGGGCACAAACTGAACCACAGGCAGCTCCATCTGAACCTGAGGAAAAACTTCTTCCCTGTGAGAGTGACAGAGCATTGGAACAGGTTGCCCAGAGAGGTAGTGGAGTCTCCTTCGCTGGAGATATTCAAAAGCCGTCTGGATGTGATCCTGGGCAATATGCTCTAGGTGACCCTGCTTGAGCAGGGAGGTTGGACGAGATGATCTCCAGAGGTCCCTTCCAACCTAAACCATTCTGTGATTCTGTGATTCTCAGAACCAGGACCCTCTGGGCCTCGGCCACAGAGCTGCTGCCGGCCAGTCTGTCTCCTTCGTGGGTCACTGCAAGGGGTTCTTCCCTCCTGGGGCAGGAGTGGGCATTTTTTCTCTGTTGAAAGTTCCTGAGCTCCAGGAGCTCCGCCAGCTCCCTCAGCACTCGTGGGTGCATCCCATCAGGGCCCATGGGTTTATGGATGTCCAGTTTGGACAAAAGATCTCTAACCTGATCCTCCTCAACCAAGGGAGAGTCTTCCTTTCTCCAGACTTCCTCCCTGGTCTCCAGTGTCTGGAATTCCTCAGGACTGGCCTTAGCAGGAAAGACTGAAGCAAAGAAGGCATTCAGCAACTCTGCCTTCTCTGTATCCTTCGTCACCAGGGCACCCACCCCATTCAGCAGTGGGCCCATGTTTTCCCTAGTCTTCCTTTTGTTATTGATGTATTTGAAAAACCCCTTCTTGTTGTCCTTGACGTCCCTTGCCAGATTTAATTCCAGCTGGGCCTTAGCCTTCCTTGTCGCATCCCTGCACACTCTGACAACGTCCCTGTATTCCTCCCAAGTGGCCTGTCCCCTTTTCCACATTCTGTACACTTCCTTCTTCTGCTGGAGTTTTGTCAGGAGTTCCTTGCTCATCCATGCAGGTCTCCTGCTGAATCCGCTTTGCTCGACTTCTTCCTCAGAGGGATGCACCGATCTTGAGCCTGGAGGAGGTGACGCTTGAATATTAACCAGCTTTCTTGGACCCCTCTTCCTTCTAGGGCCCTACCCCATGAGATTCCCCTAAGTAGGTCCCTCAAGAGGCCAAAGTTAGCTCTCCTCAAGTCCAGCGTTGCAATCCTACTTATTGCCCTGCTCCCTCCTCGTAGGATCCTCAACTCCACCATCTCATGGTCACTGCAGCCAAGGCTGCCCCCAACCTTCACCTCTCCAACTAGACCTTCTTTGTTCGTTAGGACAAGGTCTAGCATTGCACCTCTCCTCGTTGGCGTCTCCACCACCTGAGTCAAGAAATTATCATCAATCCTCTGCAGGAACCTCCTCGACTGTTTGTGCCTAGCTGTGCTGTCTTGCCAACAGATGTCAGGGTGGTGAAGTCTCCCATGAGAACCAGGGCCTGTGATCGTGAGGCTACTTCCAGCTGTCGGTAGAAGGCCTCATCGATGACTTCCTCCTGGTCAGGTGGCCTGTAGTAGACCCCCACAACAGTGTCACCCATGTTACCCTGCCCTTTAATCCTTACCCATAGGCTCTCAACTTGCTCTTCATCCACCCCGAGGCAGAGCTCCATACATTCTAGCTGCTCCCTCACATAAAGAGCAACTCCACCACCTCGCCTTCCTGGCCTGTCTTTCCTAAAAAGCACATAGCCATCCATGACAGCATTCCAGTCATGTGAACTATCCCACCGTGTCTCTGTAACTGCAATGAGATCATGGCCCTGCAACCGCACACAGACCTCTAACTCTTCCTGTTTATTCCCCATGCTGCGCGCATTGCTATACAGGCATTCCAGAGAGCCAGTCAAGCATGCAAGCTTCCCAGGAGAGGTGCAAGAGGATCCTCCATAGCCATGTCCCATGCTGTCTCCCCTGGCTGTATGCACCCGCTGGAGGCATCCTGACTTGAGCGGTGTTTTACTGACTCTCCTGCCACTATACCACTCCCCTTCCCCCATCTTGCCTAGTTTAAAGCCCTCCTTACCAGGCTGGCCAATCTGTTGGCAAAGACGCGCGTGCCCCGCTTGGTAAGGTGGATCCCATCGCTCCCCATCAGCTGTTGATCTTCAAACAGGGTCCCATGGTCATAGAAAACAAAGCCCTGCTGCCAACACCAGCGGCGCAGCCAGCTGTTAACTTGGAAAACTCGTCTACTCCTCCTCCCATCCTTTCCCCTCACAGGCAAGATTGAGGAGAAAACGACCTGGGCTCCCAGACACTTCACCACCATTCCCAGAGCTCTGAAGTCCCGTTTGATGGTTTCCAGTTTGCCTTTTGTGTTGTTAGTGCCCACATGGAAGAGCAGCAGAGGGTAGTAGTCTGATGCATGGACAAGCCTTGGCAGTCTTTCCATGACCTCTCTTATTCGAGCCCCTGGCAGGCAGCAAACCTCTCTGGACAAGAGGTCAGGTCGGCAGAGAGGTGCCTCTGTCCCCTGCAGCAGGCAGTCACCCACAACAATCACTCGCCGCTTCTTCCGGGGCTTCCTGCACGGCACAGGGTCTGCCAGGCCAGTTGCCTCCCTTGGAGCCATGCCCAGCTCCTCCTCAGCTTGCAGGGCGCTAAACTTGTTCTTCGAGGGTAAGTCTTGAGGAGGAGCTCTTAAGAGCCTTTCTCCTTCTACGAGAGGTCACCAGCTTCCAGCCCTCTTCAACAGTGTTATGATGCACCTTTACACACGGTGCTGAGCCCTCTGACACCTCTGCTGCAGTGGGGGCAGGGGACTCCTGGAGCTGCACAGTCTCCGAGAATAGCCTGGCAATCTCACCTTCCTGCCATGCACAGGCCGCCACAAAGAGAAGGAAGGAGCCCTCCCTTTTGGCCCTGCCATGCAGACAGCTCTCCCACAAGCACTCCCCTCCTCCTTTTCCTCTCCTTCTCCATCTTACAACTGCCCTCCTCACACTTGCCCACCAGCATTGCCATCCTCCTACAACCCCTTTTAAACCACTCAAAACAGCCACAAGGCGGCGCAGTGCCTGAAACCATGGGACCGTCACATGCTTAGGCCACACTCACAACAAGTGACTAGCTTGCTTTCCTCTCCTCCTCCAACTTATGACCGCCCTCCTCACACTTTCCCACTAGAGCAGCCACTCTCCTCCAACCCCTGCCTACCAAGAACAGACCAACAAGGGGAGCACCATTGCGCCCACCCTTTTGGCCCTGCCATCCACACGGCTCTCCCACAAGCACTCCCATCCTCCTTTCCCTACAGTCTTCCAACCTAGCACTGACCTCCTCACACTTTCCCACTAGGGCAGCCACCCTCCTCCAACACCTGCCTACCATGCACTTGCCCACACCGGGAGCACCGTTGCTTCCCCCCTTTTGGCACTGCCATGCATACGGCTCTCCAACAACCACTCCCGTCCTCCTTTCCCTACCCTCCTCCAACCTAGGACTGCCCTCCTCACACTTTCGGACTGGAGCAGCCACTCTCCTCCAACACCAGCCTGCCATGCACAGGCGCACATGGCGAGTACCATTTCCTCCACCCTTTTGGCCCTGCCATGCATATGGCTCGCCCACAAGCACTCCCGTCCTCCTTCCCCTCACCTCCTCCCACTTACCACTGCCCCTCCTCACACTCTCCCACTAGAGCAGCCACTCTCCTCCAACACCTGCCTACCACGCACAGGCCCACACCGGCAGTACCATTGCGTCTACCCTTTTGGGCTCTGCCATGCACACAGCTTGCCCACAAGCACTCCCATGCTCCTTTCCCTACCCTCATCCAGCTTACGACTGTGCTCCTCACACTTTCCCACTAGAGCAGTCACTCTCCTCCAACTCCTGCCTACCATGCACAGGCCCACACGTGGAGCACCATTGCGTCCACCCTTTTGGTCCTGCCATGCACACGGCTCTCCCAAAAGAATTCCCCTCCTCTTATCCCTGTCCTCCTCCCACTTACAACTGCTCTCCTCACACTTTCCACCTAGAACAGCCACTCTCCTCCAACACCTGCCTACCCTACACAGCCCCAGACAGCAAGCACCACTGCGTCCTCCTTTTAGGCCCTGCAATGCGTACGGCTCTCTCACAAGCACTCCCCTCCTCCTTTCCCTACCCTCCTCCCACATACCACTGCCCTCCTCACACTTTCCCACTAGAGCAGCCACTCTCCTCCAACACCTGCCTACCACGCACAGGCCCACACGGGGAGCACCACTGCGTCCACCCTTTTGGCCCTGCCATGCACACGGCTCTCCCCACAAGTCCTCCATCCTCCTTTCCCTCCCCTCCTCCAACTTACGACTGCCCTCCTCACACTTTCCCACTAGAGCAGCCACGCTCCCCCAACACCTGCCTACCAGGTATGGGACACACAAAGAGCGGCAAGGTGCCCTCCCTTTTGGCCCTGCCGTGCACACGGCCCTCTCAAAAGCACTCCCCTCCTCCTTTCCCTACCCTCCTCCAACTTACCACTGCCCTCCTCACACTTTCCCACTAGAGCAGTCACTCTCCTCCAACACCTGCCTACCACGCACAGGCCCACATGGGGACAACCATTGCGTCCACCCTTTTGGCCCTGCCATGCACACGACTCTCCCCACAAGTCCTCCGTCCTCCTTTCCCTCACCTCCTCCAAATTACCACTGCCCTCCTCACACTTGCCCACCAGCCTTGCCATCCTCCTACAACCACTTCCGCACCACTCAAAACGGCCACAAGGCACTGCAATGCCTCAACCCATGGCACTTTCAGATGCTTAGGCCACACTCAGAACAAGGGCCTAGCTCGTTTTCCTCCCCTCCTCCACCTTACGAATGCCCTCCTCACACTTTCCCACTAGAGCAGTCACTCTCCTCCAACACCTGCCTACCATGCACAGGTCCCAATGCCGAGCAGCAATACACCCACTTTTTTGGCCCTGCCATGCACACGGCTCTCCCACAAGCATTCCTTTCCTCATTCTCTTCTCCTACTCCAGCTTACGACTGCCCTCCTCATACTTGCCCATCATTGTTGCCACCCTCCTCCAACACCTTCCTCACCATTCAAAGTGGCTACAAGGCGGCACAATGCCTCAGCCCACGGCACCTTCACATTGCTAGGCCACACTCACAACAAGTGCCTAGCTCGCCTTCCTCCTCTCCTCCAACCTATGCCAGATCTCCTCACACTTGCCCACTCGAGCAGCCACTCTCCTCACACACCTGCCTGTCAAGAACAGCCACCACAACCAGCACCAATGGAACAACCTAGTTGTGCTTAGCATGCATTTCCCTGCCTCAGAAGCACTTCCCTCCTCGCCTTCCTCCCCTCCTCCCACTTACGCTGGTCCTCAGTCACAGTTTCTGCCCTGAGCAGCCACTCTCCTCCATCACCTGCGTACCAAGAACAGTCACCACAACGAGCAACAATGCACCCACCCTTTTGGCCTTAGGATGCGTACTGCTGCCCCACAAGCACTTCCCTCCTCGCCTTCCTCCTCTCCTCCAACTTACGCCAGCCCTCCTCACACTTGGCTGCTACAACCCCCACCCTCTTCCAACCACTTCCTACCATACCAAAATGGCCACAGGGAGGAGCAATGGCTCAACCCTTTGCACCTTACCATGCTTAGGGCACACGCACAGCAAGTGCCTAGCTCACCTTCCTCCACTCCTCTAACTTATGCCAGCCCTCCTCACTGTTTCTGATTAGAGTAGCCACTCTCCTAACACACCTGCCTGTCAAGAACAGCCACCACAACCAGCACCAATGGAACAACCTAGTTTCGCTTAGCATGTCTCCTGCTGCCCCACAAGCACTTCCCTCCTCGCCTTCCTCTCTTCCTCCAACTTACGGCAGCCCTCCTCACACTTGCCCACTAGAACACCCACCCTCCTCCAACCCCTTCCTACCACACAAAACGGCCACAGGGAGGCGCAGACAGTCCATAGGCTGGTGCTAGTGCACTCCAAAACACATCTCATTGCATTGCCAACACCCTGGGCTCACTCTGAGCACTGTCCAGGAGCACAGAAACATGCCAGCACTGTTGATGACTCTGATCCCTGTCCCGCTGGGTCTGCTTGCTGCCCAAAATGAGCACAACCAGCGCAGAGTCAGGAGTCCCCATGTGGAGCCACAGCCACTCGCTCTGCAGAGCAGCACTGCCCGCCCAGGGCCCTGCAGGGAGCACAGGGGAGGGTGTAGGAATGGCCAACCAAGCTAGCATGGACTCCCTGACCTGGGGAAAGGCTCTCTGGGCAGCAGGGACATCCCAGGAGCAAAGCAGGGCAGCAGTCAGAGATGGAAAAGGAGAACGAGAATCAGGTTCCTCTGAGCACCAGCTTGGGGCAGGTGCTTCTGTCCCTGGGGCAGCAGGAGCTGTGGAAGGGCTGCAGGGCCAGGGCTGTGATGCTGTGCTGGGCAGCAGGGTGGGCATGGAGGGGCTGCAGGCAGACAGGGAGGGGGATCTCCCAGACACAAGAGCAGGGGAGACAGAGAGTGACCGGCATCATCGCGGGACCTCCTCGCCTTGTCGAGGAGCTGCTGCCCTTGTCCTTGGGCCTGAGTTATGCTGTGGACCTGCCTGCGCCTGGCTCTGCACCTCTCAGGTCCTGACCTGATGCTGTCCCCGTCCTCCTGACCTGAATACCCATCTCTACCTCAGAGCTTCCCCCTCACTACAGGCGAGAAAGCCTTGGCAAGGGAAGCTGGGACTCCAACAGCACCCAAACAAGGCTGTAGCCACAAAGGGGAGCTGGGAGCCGAGGGGGTCGGCAAGGCAGGCAGGGCAGTGCCCCACCGACCGAGAGGTGCCATCCTGCAGTGCCCGCGCAAGAGGAGCAGAGCAGGTTTGCGGCCGGTAACTGGGGTCAGGCTCAGCCCAGCGATGGCCAGACAAGACTGCAGGGCTCCAACCAGCCCTGCTTTGCGTGGGAGGCAGGTTGGACTGGAGACCTGCAGAGGTCCCTTCCCTCCAAAATTCCTCTGCGGCTCCATGAATGGGAAGACCCCGGACACAGAGATGGGCTCTGCCTGTGCCACGGCCAAGCGCAGAGCCCTTGGCCAGCCCCACAATCCCTCGTCCTCCGGTGGCCAAAGTGGAGCTCAGCATCGCCTGGGGACTCTCTTCCCCATAGGCAGCAGAGGGAGGGCTTTCACCAGCCCCACGTGGCCTTTTCCTCCCCTGGCCTTTGCAGTTGCATGTGCCTGGCTCTGCCCACTTGCCTTCACCGCACTCACAGCTGCACGGGAAGCCTGTGACAGTCCCAGTGCTCCTACCCTCCAGCTGGTATCCACCCCAAGCCTGAAGCCGGGCCAGCTGCAAAGGCATCGGCTGCCCAGTGCCCTGGCCATGCAGCCGAGGGCTGGGCTCTTCACCCCAATTTCCCTGCTCTTCCCCTGCTCCCTGCATCGCTGCTGCTGTGCCCTTGTCAAAACCGCCTGCCGCCAGACTGCCCCAGGGCTGCGCTGGAGGCTTTCAGGAGCGGGCTGAGGTGGGGCTGGCACCGCCAGCGTGGGGTGGGAGAGGGCAGCTGCCCTCTGCCGCACTGGGGCTGGGGCTGGGGCTGGGGCTGGAGCTGGAGCTGGGCATAGCTTTTCCCTGGGCAGAAAGCAGCACATGGCTGCCATTCTTCCCCAGGCTTCCTGCCCCTGTGGGCCGGCATGCCCATGGGAAACGCGCTTCATCCTCTTCCTCTGCCTCCCCTCCAGGGAGGCACACCGAGATTGCTGGGGGACCAGGAGGTAGACAAGAGCTAGGTCCTCTTGCTAGCCTAATGCCAATTTCCCTGGTAGGCACTCTGTCAGCGGTGGTGGGCATCCTTCGAAGGCAGGTCGCTGACACCAAGCTGCCTGCTGATGACCTCGAGTCACAGCCTGGGTGGTCTCCATGCGAGCGTCCAAAGCCTTGCCTGAAATATCCCCCCAAGACTCCGCTCAGCTGACTTTGAGGAGAACTGGCCGCTAGCTCTGCAGAAGCCGAGCAAGCAGCACCAACTGGAAGAAGTGAAAGAACAAGTTTGGCAAGTAATCCCGCTGTTAGGGAGCGGCTGCTAGAGGCCTGGGACTTCCCTGCAAATGGACAGTGTCGTGTGAAAAACATTGGTGGTGTCAGCTGGCTATTGGTGCTGTGGGCTTGCATTCAGAGGGAAAGAGGCACAGAAAAGCCTTTCTCTAGTCAGAACGCTTTCTAAGGCATTTGAGATTGCTCCATAAACAACTCCTGGAAGATGAGGTGTGAGGCTGCAGCACCTTCACAAACGTTGTTGCTCTGGTGTGGATCAGGCATGGGCTGCAAGTCTGTGCTGGAGCGGGCTGTGAAATCAGGACTTGGGAAACAACACCACATGACCTTCTTGGCAGGCGGCAGATTTGAGAGCTGACTTCGAATATCTCAAAAGCCATGCAACACAACTGCAGTCCTTCCCAGACCTTCAGGAAAGCCTCTGGGGAAGTCTCCTGACAACATAGCCTTTGCTAATGTTGTGGCTCTACATAGAGCTCCGGCGAGGAAGGAGCAGGGCCAAAAGCAGAATCGCAGCCCTGGCCTTCAGGAGAGCAGACTTGGGCCGGTGCTGGCACCTGCTTGGGAGACTGCCATGGGGCACGGCCCTGGAGGGAAGAGGGGTCCAAGAGAGCTGGCTCATATTCAGGCATCCTCTCCTCCAAGTTCCATAATGGCCCAGCCCAAAAGCAGGCCATCAAGCAAAGGAGGCCGGCAGCAGGAACAAGGAGCTCCTGGCAAACCTCAAGCACAAACAGGAAGTCTACCAGAGCTGAAAGCAGGGACAGGGGACCTCGGGGGAGAACGACCAGACACCTGCCCTTCAGAGGGCACATCCTGGCATTTGGGCCCTTAAGGCTTTCTTCAGAAGCACTGGGTTTTAATGTTGCACACATCAGAGCTTCCCCACTTGGGGCAACTACGGTGGCTCTTTGCGTGCCAGCCATGCGGCCCGTTAGCTAAATCCAGTAGGGAGCTAGCAAGGAGGAGTGGGGCACACACAAGGAGGTGTGATGGACTACCGCCTTCCCTAAAGCCTTGAAGCAGGGAAAGAGCAGGAAACTGGTGCAACCTTGTTGCCTATTGCACTTCCTTTAGGACTCAGAGAAGCCTTGGTGGCCCAGGCCAGGGCCCTGCGGGGAGAAGGCAGCAGCCTGACCTGGTAAGGCCAGCAAGCCAGCCTAATGCACACAGCTGACCAGCAAGTATTCCCCGAGAAGGACCCCGAAGGGCTGCTTCACACCTCTTTCCATGGCCCTGCACCGGCCTTTCCAGCTCCTCATCAGCCCTCATCCCTAAGCCCCCAAATTAGCAGTCAGAGCGCCAGCACGGCTAGGGAGGGAGGCTTTGCCTTTGAGCCCTTCCCTGCCGAAGAGGCCCAGCCTGTGCGATGGGCAACCGCTGGCAGCCCCAGGCCTCCCCAAGTGCTTCAGGCATGGCTGGGGCAACTGCTGAGAGGTCCCGGGCTGACAGGAGGAGCTGGTGCTGGTGCAGCTGCAGCTCCTTCCTCTGCAGCAACCTCAGGAGCTCCCGCAGCCTCGTGCCCCGACGCAGGAGCTGCCCATCGACCCAAACTAGAGCTTTGGCAGTGTTTGCTAATGCAGGCTTTCTGGCTCGCAGCCGTGATTCGTGCAGTGGCTGGAAAGCACCCAGAGGCACCTGGAGGGCCCTGGGGCACTGGGGAAGGGAGATGGAGGGGTCCTGAGGGAAGCGGAGGGCAAACCAGTGGGGCCCCGGGCCACCCAGAGGGGACGCGCCCTGCCCCTCCCCAGGGCAGTGGGGCAGTGATGCCGCCCTTTGTGACCTCCCTTTGTGACACCCCACAGTGCTGCGGCCTCACTCCCGCAGTGTCCGGGAGGACAGAGACGGGAAAGGGCAGGAGCGTGCTGGGCTGGCCGAGGAGCCCCCTGAGCGCTGCCACGTCTTTCCCTGCGCCTCCCCCGGGCAGCCCCGTGGTGCCGAGGCGTTTGCCCGAGGCCGTCGAGGAGAGCTGGGGCCAGCCCGCGCTGCGGGCACCCCTGGCCCTCTCTCACGCCTCTCCTCGGCTCTGCAGCATGGCGGAGCATCGATCCCCCAGCCACAACCCCATCCCCTGGGCGGAGGAGGATGCTGCCTTCAGGGCGCTCATTGCGGCCTGGGAGCAGGCGGGAGCCACCAGCAACCTCCTCCTGCGCCTCGATGACACCGACCCCGGCAAGCCCATGCTGGTGCTTGAGGAGGACGGGCGCCCCAGCACTCCCTTCCTGGCCTGGGAGGACCAGGGCGGCGCCTTCAGCGAGAGCAGCTCCCAGGCCGAGACTCAAGAGCTGGGCGTGCCGCAGACCTTCCGGCCAGGTGAGGCAGCGGCACCGCGGGGCTGGCACCTCCGCTGCCCCCCTGCCAGGGGGCGGTTGGCTGCGGCGGGGCATCCGTGCCCCGGGCTGGGGCTCGCTGCGCCCGCGCGAGCAGGCCTGGCGCCGAAGAGAGGGCACCGCTCGCTCCTCGGCCTCCTGCCAGCGCCCACTGCTCTCCCCGCTCCCTTCCTCCCGCAGACTCCGATTCTTCTGCCTGTTTCCTGGAGCTGGAGGGAGAGGAGCAGGAAGCTCTGGAGTATCTCCAGGCCTTTCCCACGGGCCCCGAACAGGTGACGAGGCCCCTTGTCCGCCCGGCGCTGCCTGCAGCTCCCAGCCGGCTGCCTCCGTGCTCGCTGCCTGCTCCCAGGCTCAGGGAGGGCTCTGGGCTGGGCTCAGCTGCTGCTCGGGGCCTCCTGCGCTGCTGCTGCTTCCCCCTGGGCGCCAGGGGGCAGCCGGCGGGGCCTCTGCCCTCTCACCTGCCCTCTTGGTCTCTCTTGTCCCCGGCGGTCAGGACGAGGCACAGAAGCTGAGGTTTCTGGCCTCCATCCACACCCTCTGCCAAGCCAAGGCAATGGGCAGGTACCTGGCTGGGTTCTGCGAGCTGGCGGAGAAGATGGAGGTGAGGCAGCAGCCGGAGGGGCTGTGGGAGGGGGCAGAGCCACCCGGGCGAGCCCAGCACTCGGGCACCCGGACGCGGGGAAGGGTGGGCAGGCCCCCGCCAGCACAGCCCTCCTCGCTGGGGGGCTGCCGGGCCTGGGCGCTGCTTGCGGGGTGGGGGCGCCTGCCGGGTGCTGCCCACCGCTGGCGGGGGGCTGGCAACTGCCGTGCCCCACGCCGCCTCTGCTCCCCAGCTGCTGCTGCAACAAGAGCCCCCCGACCGCCTGGACTCCAGGGTGCGGCAGGAAGCCCTGCTGGCCGTTGCCGCCATCAGGTACCTGCCCCGGGGGGGCAGGCGGGAGAGCAGAGGGGTGTCCGCGGGCTTCTCCCCTGAAGGCAGAGGCAGGAGATGGAGCGGCCGTCGTGCCCCACCTGCCAGCGCTGTCCTTGGCCCCTGGGTCTGCGTCGTGGGAGAGGCAGGAGGGGCCTCCCCGTGGGGCTTCCCCACCTCTGATGGCTGCCACCCCAGGCACTGCCACCCCCCGGGGCTGCCTCCACCTTCCTGGGGCGTCGGGGCACCGCTCCCTGCCCCAGCGCCCCACAGGCACCTCTCTCTCCTTTCAGCAAAGAGGTGCCCTTCCTGAAGGACACCCAGGACAGCAGGCTGCTCCGCACTTGCATCACCAGCATCTTCTCTCTTCCTGCCCAAGAGCAGATGCCCAGCCCGGATGCTTCACTCTACCCTCCGGTAGGTGCCGGCCTCGGGCAGCAGGAGTTTGAGCCAGCCTCCTGGCCACGTTAGGGGTGCCCACCCTCTGCCCCCTTGCAGGCCCTGGACGCTCTGGATGAGCTGCTGAAGGTGCTGGTGTTCGAGTCGCAGGCCTCCGGTCTCCAGCAGCTGCAGAACATCTTGGAGGTCTGCTGTTTGCAAAGAGCGTGTGTGGAGGTGGGGAGGTGGTGGTGGTGGCAGGGCTTGGTCCTCACCCCAAAGGGAAGGGGCCCTCTCGAGTTGAGGGGCCACCCCTGCCTGAGACCAGGTGCAGAGAGCATGCTGTGGGGAGGGCCCAGCTCTCCGTGGGGAGCCAGGGAGGGGCCCCACCATGCTCTTGGCTGAGCCGGGTGTCTCTCCTGGTGGCAGTCAGAGCCCTTTCCCCCGCCAGCATACCAGCACGGCCCTGCCCCTCTGCCCCTCAGCCCCTCTGCCCCTCGCCCCAAAAAGCCATCCCTTGCACCAAAGCGGGGCAAGGAGTTGGGCACAAGCAGGGGACGCAGGGCCACATCTGGAGGAGCGCACGGAAGGCAGCAGAGGCAGAAACCCTGCCGGGTGCTTAGCGGAGCTGTTGCTCCTGGAGTGGCCGTCAGGACCCAGCGCCGACCAGCGGCTTTGGTCTCCTCAGGTGCTGCTGCCCTTGACAGCGTCCCAGAGGGTGGCTGAGCGCCAGAGGGCCGTGGGGAGGATTGTGCGGCTGAGTCAGCTCCTGGGCAGCTCTTCTCTGCTGGAGGTAAGTGGGTGGCTGCAGGCCGTGGGCAACTCTCCTCTCAGGCAGGAGGAGAGGGCACGTGGCTTGATGTGCTCTTGCAGACAAGGCGGCCAGCGGGAGCAGTGGGCAACAGAACTGGCAGAGGGCAGGGGCGGGCAGGCTAGGACACACGGCTCCGCACCCCATTGCTCACTGTTGGGAGCAGGGCTGGGCAGATGCCTCCAGGGCTTTGGCTCGTGTGGCCCTTGGCCTGGGCCCGCTCTTGCGTGGCGCCCAGGGCTTTGGTCCCAGCTGCCGCAGCTTAGCCTTGCTCCCGGTCCTTCCTGCCTCCCCCCAGGACTCGCCCAGCTGTGGAGGAAGCAGTGCCGGCCCTTTCCTCTTCCAAAAGACACCTTTGGACTTCCTGGGACAGCTGATGGGCCACCTCATGCTGTGCTGCGCCGAGAAGGACCAGGAGATCAGCCATGGGGCAGCAGAGGCTCTCCACCATTTCTACAGGGTCATTCTGCTGCGCGAGAGTAAGAGAAGCTGGGCTGGGCTGGCCCTCTCGGCAAGCCACACAGCTCTGCTGAATGCCTTCAGTCCGCCATCTCCAACTCGCCATCGTTCCTCCTGACTGCTCGGGGTTTCTCCTCCTGCACAGGTAGAAAGATGGCAGAGGAGGATCTGACGCCTCCAGACATGAAGTGGCAGAGGGAAGGCCCAAACGCCTTCTGGCCCAGCAACGCCACTGCCGAGAGCACGGTGAGAAGCTCCTCCCTCGCTGCCCTTCTTGGCCACAGGGCTGGCAGCACGCCTGCAGGAACAAACGCATCCCTCATCAGTGGGGGGCAGCCGGCACGGCAGCCTCCCAGGCCTCGGGCGGAGGCATGTCCCGCTCTCCCTGAGCCTGGCGGAGCCAAAGGCTTTGTCCCAGGGCCAGAGCAGCAGCTCCAGCTGTCCTGGCCACCCGCCAGCTCTGCGGCCCCGGAGGGCCAGCCCACCGTGACCCTGACCCCAGCCATCCACCTGCACCCCGGCAGCTCCACTGCCCACTGCCCACTGCCCACTGCCCTCAGCCCATCCCAGCACAGCCCCTGCGCCCGGCTTGCCCGGGGGCACTGTGCCAGCCCTGCTCCAACTCTCTCTCCACTCCTGGAGCCACTCTCTCTGCTCCTCGGGGTGCACGCACGGTGCCACCCTGTGTCTTTCCCTCCACAGATATTTGGGAGCTTTCTCTTCCCCTCCGAGAGGACCCACTTCCTCCTGACCACCATCAAGGGCCTGACAGAACCAAGGGTCTCCCATACCGAGGTGGTTGCCCGCATGATGGAGGCGGTCCTGAGAGACCCCGACTCGGAGCTGGACAGGGTAAGCAGCTTGTAGCCGCACTGCCCTGGGCTTGCACCCTCGGGGCTCTGAGCCCCCTGAGCGGAGGCCAGGGCTCTCAGGCACCCGGCAGCCTTTGAGGCCAGCAAAGAGCGACGGGAAGGAAGCAGTTCTCAGTGGCCCCTGAGGCAACTGCTACGCTCCTGTGGCGGTCCCACTCTTACCCGTGTTGTCCCCTCCAGGTGCCGGAGGTGGTGAGCAGCATCTATGAGAACCTCATGGGCATCAGGGAGGCGTCGCTCCAGGCCATCTTGAACAACGCCCTGCTCCAGATGGCCCGCTTGGAGCCTGATCAGGTGGTTGAGAGCCTGCTGAACACCTCCCTGCTGTGTGACAGGTACGGGGTCTGCCAGCCTTGAGGACAGCTCCGGGGCTATCGCAGGCCAAGGAGCTGTGGCCAAGGCAGCCCCCCCGACAGCACGCTCTGCGTCTGCAGCGTCGCCGGGGCCATGTGGAGGACGCTGGTCTCCGAGCACTCCCCTGCAGAGGAGGTGCTGAAGGAGCTGCTCTCTTGGCTCTGGGACCAGCCACTGCTCAGGCGGGACAGCAACATGCCAAAGGACAGCTACATCCTTCCGCTGACTGTGAGTGTCCAGCACAGGCCTCACTCAGTCCTGCCCATGGGGCCCAGCCTGGGGCCAGGAGCCCAGGACCACCTGCGGGGTCCACGAGGCCTGCCAGGGGGACCTGCCCTGTGGCTCAAGAAGACTCGTTTGCCACCGTTGCAAACAGGAGCCTTGGCTTGCCTTGGCTTAGGTGATCTCTTTCCAGCCAGACCCATCTCTGGTGTTTTTGGCAGGCAATCAGGGCCCTCAACGAGATCCTCCTGCTGCCCGCCAGCAAAGAGCCAGTGCAGCTCATTTTCCCCCAGCTCTACCTAGCAGTGCTCTTCCAGACCTTCTTCAGCCTGGAGTACACCCTGCAGGACCTCCAAGACTACAGCCAGATGTGTGGCCAGGAGAACAAGTGTCCTCCAGGCAGCCCCGTCAGGTGCTCCGTCCCTCTTCCCCAGTCTCTCCCATGCGCGCAGAGCCCGGGCTTGGCCTCCGTGTGCGACCCGCCTTTGCTCTACACACAGGAGCGCGGTGCAGGCCATGAAAGCTCTGCTCTGCCATGCTGACTATGCCCATCTGGCTGACTCCATCGAGAGGCAGGGTGGCTGGGACATGCTTATGAGCAAGGAGACCTACCACACAGGAGTCACGTTGCTGACTAGGTGAGAGCCTTCTTCATCCTCGTCTGCCCCAGCATTTCTGCCCTGGAGACAGAGTGCCCGAAGGCCACAGCTTTGGTGTAGGAAGGGCGCTTTTCCGCTCTCTCACCAAAATAAGCCTGAGTGGGTGAGACGCCAGGTTTCTCCTCACAAGGTGTGGTGGCGAAAGGCCACCGCCGCTCCTTGAGCCAGCGCCACCGGCTGCTGGGGCTGAGTACACCCACGACCTTGCCCTGCAGGACCTGGCCTGCAGGATGATGGCTCGGGGTGGCGGCGCACACCCAAAGAGGTTTGCCTGCCCAGCTCCGTGCCCACAGTGCCTTCTCCCCTCCCCGACCAGGGAGCTGTGGATGAACGCGGCCGATGAGTGCGCCTGGATGTTTGACCACGTGGTCAGGGTACTCAGCTGCGGAGACAAACACCGTGAGATCGCCGCCATGGCTGTCTTCATTGAGGTGGGCCTGGTGGCGAGCGGTGCCTCTGGGCAGTGCCTGCAAACACTGGGCTCTCTGGCACGTGGGCAGAGGGGCGGGTGGCTGGTCGGTGGAGCTGGGCTCCTCTCCTGCAGCAGCTGCACTCCCCTCAGTCACCCCAGCCTGGCCTCCTTCCCGCCAAGAGGCCATTTCTGCCGGGCTGATGCTCACAACCACTCGCAGCTCATGCACCCTTGGTGCCAGCTCTCTACCTTCCAGCGCTTCACAAAGGCCCAAGACAGACAGGCTGCAGATGGTTCAGAGGACGCGGGGAGTCCTGCTGCCTCTGCCGGTCGCTCACTCTGCAGCCGGCTGTCTTTCAGCTGCTGAACTGCACCGACTTTGAGCAGGAGATTGATGAGGATGTGCTGGGCTTCCTGCAATTGCATCTGCAGAACCAGAGCTTGGCCATGCGCGACATGGCCATCACAGGCCTCGTCACGCTGTCTGAGAGACGCCACACAGTGAGCAGGGGGCAGCCGGGCAAAGTCAGGCCAGTGGCCTGGGGCTGGAGGTGGCGGGTAAGGCAGCGGAGGGAAAGGCAGCGGAGGAATCGAGAGCTCGGGAAGCTGCTGCCAGCTCCCCCACCGTCCTGTCGCTGCTACAGCCAGAGCGTTTGTGCCAATGCAGTCACTCCTTGCTTCACCCAAAGGGCCTTCTCTGTTTCATGTAGGCAAGAAGTCTGCAAGGCCTGCTGCCCGCACTCCTGGAGCACCTGCCGGGTGCTGACAGCACCTTCCGCGCCAAGGCCCTCACCATCCTCAGCCACGTGCTCCATCTCCTGGACAGCAAGAAGGCCAACCCCATCGCCCTGCAGCTTGCTGAGGAGCTCCGGCCACTCTTTGATGACGTAAGGCTGGTGGGAAAGGCGGGGGCTCTGCTGCCGTGGCTGTGGGGCAGAGGTGCATGGCCCAGGCAGGGGGTTCACACCAGGGCAGCGCATTTTGGGGACCGTCAGCAGGTGGGATGTGCCCAGGAGCTGCTGCCGACGGCCGGCCCCCATCTCCTCCTTGGCACATCTACCCAGGGAGCTCCTCTGCGAGTCAGCCAGGAGGTGACTGGTGGGAGTGTGGCCAGGGCCAGAGCAGCCCTTCCAGGCACAGACACCTCCACGGCTTGGCTCTCCCTGGCTGCCACGTGTTAGAGAAAGCCACTGTGTTGCGCGTCTTGGGGCTGGGGCCATTCTGTGCTGGTGGCAGATCTGGCCCACAGCTCCTCCGTGCAGAGGCTGCGTCAGCAGCAGTCATCTCCACAGCAGCCCCACTGACCCCCTTGCTCACCACAGCCTTGCAGCAGCCCTTGCTGAGGTCCTCCCATCTTCCTTCCCTCCAGGAGTCTACCCGTGTGCGAGAGCTCTCCATCCAGCTCTTTGGGCACGTGCTGGCAACTGTGGTGGGCCCCCAGAAACGGCAGATCCGGAAGCACGTGCACAGCAGCCTGCTCCCACTGCTTCTCCACACGCACGAGGCGATCTCAAGCGTGGCGCAGGTGTGTGGCCACAGTGGTTGCTCGTGTGGGGCCAGGAGTGCTTTTCCTGTTGGCCTGGTTTGCCCAGCAAGGCCCCAGCACTAGCGTCCCTCGGGGCTTCCCAGCTGTCCTTGCAGGCATCCTGGGCCAGGCTCTTGGCGAGCTCTCTTCTGCTGCCCCGAGATGGTGGTTGCCCCCATCTCTGCCCAGGGCATCAAAGCCCAACTCGCTCCCCACATGCAGCTTCCCATCACAGCCTGGGAAAGGCTCTGAGCCTTGCCCAGGTGCGGGGCATGCAGGATCTCCTGCCTGCGCTGCAGTGGCATCTCCCACTCTCTGCTGCTCTGCAGGCCGCTCGGGAAGCTCTCCTCGCTGCTGCTAAGCTCCTGAAGTGGAAGCAGCTCAGGCACCTGCTCGAGACAGCTCAGACGTGGCAGATTGGCGAGTGCCTGGTAAGGACAGCCCCAAGCCCCCAAGGTCTGGCCCGCAGAAGGCCTGCCCCCTTGTCCACACCCACACCCATTGCTGCGGGCTCTGGAGCTGCACATGCGCTCCCCTTCCTCCAGCACCCTGCCCCGGTGGGCTCTTCTCCAGGGCCCTGTCCCCACACTGCCCCCAGCATGCGGAAAGAGCCCTTGGCCCAGCCGGGCCTGGTGAGCACTAGGGCACCTCAGCCGGCCTGGGGAGCGCTCTGCCCTCTGCTTCCTCCAGACCTCGGTGCCATACGGCTCCTGACTGGGAGCCATGAACGTCCTGGCATGGGAAGGGAGGGGAGGCGGCCCTGGCAGGAGGGCCTGGCCTGGCTGCATGGGGAAGGTCTGCCCCAAGCCCTCGCCCTCGCCCTCTGCCCAGCTGGAGAGGAACAGGAGCAGAGCGGAGGAGTACCTGCGGCAGAGCCTGCCCTACTTGGAGAGCCCACAGGAGGCCTTGCGGGAGGCGGCCGTCAGGTTCCTCGGTGAGTCCCAGCCCCTGTGGGGCCCCTCTCTGTCCCAGGGCAGCTTGGCCCCAGTCCCGGCTGCTGCGCTGGCAGCAAGAACCTGCCCTGGGGCTGCCGGAGCCCTGCCTGCCTCAGGCAGGGCCTGCGTGCCCAGGGGCTGCGTGCTGACAGCGGGCTTTGCCATGGGCTGTGTACACCTAGGGCTCGTCGGACGGCACATGAGCGACCCGAGCGAGGAGAAGCTGCAGGACATCTGCCAGGGTGAGTGGGGGCAGCGTGGTGCTAGCTGCGGCACGGAGGAGGGCAGAGCCTGGGGAGCGAGCACTGATCCCCTGCTGGGCACCGGGAGGGGGCGAGTATTGCCGGGGCGCTTGGGGCATTTCTCAACTGCATCTTTCGCCAGCTGATCTCTTAGGCCTCCCTGCTGCCTGCGGGCGATGGGAAGGGCTGGTTGGGCTTGGCCCTGCCCGGAGGCCATGCCTGGGGTCTCCGCACACCCGGGGCTTTCATCTCTTCTCTCTTCCTTTGTATTGCAGCCCTTCAAAGCATGCCGAGTGACACCAGCCTCAGCATCCAGTCTCTGGCAAGCCAGACCATCCTGCTCCTGAGAGCTCCAGCGGAAAAGGCACCATCAGGGTTCACCCTTGGAGCACTGTGCTACCGGCTCCGGAGAGCGTGGAGAAGGTGGCGCCCTGCTCCGTGAGACAGCTCTCTTTGAGCAGAGCCAGAGCAGCAGTTCCCCTCCCAGGCTGCTCAGCCCATGGCGACCCCAGAGAGTGCTGCAGAGCCTGCGTCATGCCCAGCAGCTCCCCCTGCGTGAGCGAGCGAGTGTGCGGCAGGTCGTCATTGCCCCTCTGCTGCAGGCACTGCCTCCTGACATGTGCCGAATAAAGGGCTTGTGTGAATTCTCCTTAGTCTGGTTGAGCCTGACGGAGCCACAGCAGCATAAACGCGGTGTCCTCCCTTGCTGCGACAGCTTTTGCCTTTCGCTTAGACTCCAGAGTTGGAGCAGGCCTTCAGCTCTTCTACTTCCCTGACCGAGGACAAAGTGGTTGCCCTCCTCAGCTCTGGCAGCAGGAAGAATGCTGATTTTGGGGACGCGCCCTCTGGGCTTGGGGTGCAGCTTCCAGCTCCTGGCCCTGGTTGCCCTCCTCCCAACGTGCGCTTGCCTCTGCCTCAGGCCAGCAAGGAACTGCCGCGCGAACATGCAGCTTTCATGGCGCTGCTCCTGGCCCAAGGAACTCTTCTCCATCCTCTCCTGGCAAAGCTGAGAAGCTGCGTCCATCTTGTGCTGGGGAGCATGAGGCTTTGCTTGCAGTCACTCCCTCAGCCCTGCCCAGAGAGGGCTGCTTGCTTGAAGAACACAACCATGAAGTCACCTGGAAATGCTGCCGAGCCTGGAGCCCTCCTGTAGGCAGCAGAGACTCACATCAGACCCTCTGCCAAGGAAAGGGGACTGGGAGGGACCCTGGGGGCAGGACTGGAGGCAGGACACTCTGAAGGCCCCTCGTTCCTGCTCCTCAGGGCAGGGGGCAATTGGCCTGGCCAATTCGGCAGCAGCTACAGCCAAGGGAGCAGCACAGCACTCAGCGCGTAGCTTTTTAGGCGGCCAGATGCCAGCTCACTGCCACCTGCCAAGCGCAAAGGTCCCATTCAACAGCGAAGGACTTGCTTGAACCCTGAACTCAAGCCAGACTCACCCATCCCTGCCGCACCAGCTGGGGACCCATCAGCTCTCCATACCCTCCCGGTGTGTGCTCGGAGCACGCCTACAGAGGGTGGGACCAGAGACGAGAGACGGGCGCCCACCCTGGCAGGGGAGAGCCCTGCTCCTGCTCCCTCCCTTGTGCCGCTTGCCGCTTCACGTCCCTTTTCCGCAGAAATGTTTCACAACTGCAGCCGGCTACGTACAACAACAGAGGCACCTCAAAGACAGGTTGTCCTTACAGCCAGGCAAAACTGGGCAACTGTTCGGGGAATCGCACAGGTGACTGCTCTGGCAGACAGCTGAAGGGGTTTGAAGGAGAGGACACTGGCTGGGAGGACGCGGAGGCTCTGGCTCTGCCCTCCCTCTGGTGCTGGGCCAACCGCAGGTCCTCTGCTCGCCTTTCCAGGGCGCTGTCGCAAAGATGGAGGCAAGCGAGCCCTATCCGCCGCGCCAAAACCCACTGGAGAAACCCAGCGGGCGTATTTCTTCTTCCCTTCCTGAGGCAACTCTTGGCCAGAGCCAGCTGGAGGGTCTCCGGGTCGTGCTTCCCCGGGCCTCCGACTGCCCGATTGCTGCTCGAGAAGCAGACCCAGCGAAACCCGCTCCCGGTTGTGCCCCCGCTGGGAGCTGGGCGGTTCCCTTGGCCGGGTCTCGGGCAGGTGCCAGGTCACCAGGTCCAACACGCAACAGCAGGGAACGGATCAGGAGAGACACGCCAGAAAAGACGCTAGTGCCATCAGCTCTTCTTCTGGCTGGGGAAGAAGGGCAGGACATGTTGCAGGGTCACAGAAACCGGGCGCTGCAAAAGAGCAGCCTCAGAGGTGCCTGGTGGCGTTAACGTGAGCAGCGTGCGCCATCGTTCCGCTCCAGAGTGACCGCGACCTCTGGAAACGTTGGGGGCTTTTTCAGCAGTGGCGGCGCAGAGGAGGCAGCAGAGGCTGCCGGGCGCAGGGGGCGGCCATGGACCCGGCGGCCCCCAGCCCCATGACGGCCGGGGCAGCGGGGCCGGGGGCCGCGGAGGGCCTGGCTCCCCACCTCTCCCAGCCCCACACGCTGCCCCCCCACACCTGCCCCCCTCACCCCCCCACCTCAGGGCCGGGATCCCTCCCCCAGGGTTGCTGCAGCCCCACCCGGCGTTGCCTGGCAACGGCACCAGCTGCAGGTCACGTGGCCTCCTCCTGCCCCCCCCCGCCCCCGGTGCTGCCTAGCAACAGTGGCCCTTGGGCCCCCAGGGCTGCCCTGGCCTCTGCTGGGCCTCCCCTCCCGCCCTCCCTGAGCTGCTGCCTCCCTCCTCCTGCCTTCCCTTTCCATCCTTCCTTCCCTCCCCTTCTTTCTTCCTTCCCCCTCCTTCCTTCCCTCTGCCTCTCCTTCCTTCCCTCCCCCTTCTGCCTTCCCTCCCGCCTTCCTTCCCTCCCGCCTTCCTTCCCTTTCCGTCCTTCCTTCCCTCCCCTTCTTTCCTTCCTTCCCCCTCCTCCCTTCCCTCCCTCCTTCCTTCCCTCTCTCCTTTTCTCTCTCTCTCTTCCCTCCCTCCCTCTCCCCCTCCTTCTCTCCCTCCTTCCCTCCTTCCTTCCCTCTCAGCTGCAGAGGGGCTGCTGGGAGCCCTGTGCCTGCTGCTCTCCACCCTGCTCCTCCCACCACGGTGCCCCTTGGCCTCCCTGGAGCCACCACACAGCACAGCCCTGTCTCGCTGGGGGCTGCGGACATTTGTCACATTCCAGCAGTCTCGTGGCTCCTGTCTGCGTCCCACCCCTGCTCTGCCTCCGCCCTGCTGCCCGGCATGCGGCCCCATGGCACCGTTGTGCAGGCACCGCACAGCATAGGCTGCCTTCAGGAGTGAGGAGACGTCCCCCCAGCATGGCCCCCCAACAGCCCTCGGTGCCGTGGCCTCCACGGCCCTCCTGCTTTGCAACCTCCCCCCCATCCCCAGCCCCTGCCCAGCCCACCTTGAGGAAAGCAAACAGCCATGCTCCAGGGTCTGCTGGGGTCTGGGTCTGGAGAGAGGCCAGGCAGGACTGGCCATCCCACCATACAGGGGCTGAGCCCAGCAGGGAGATGGAGCTGGTCACATGCAAAGGTCACTCCTCACCACGACTGTGGGGAAAGGCAGTGCTGAAAGGGGTCTGTGAGGAGTTTCCTGGGGCAGTTTCTCCTCTCTGTTCACACAACAACAAATTGGGCTGGATCTTTGCACTGAGGGACCCTGCTTGAGAGTCTCCATGGGCATGAGGATGGTCTACAGGCCCAGTAGACGCTCCCAGGACCTCCTCTGCATACTCCCTGCTAGCCCTGTAGAGGACCCAGCAGGGGGCTCATTCTCCTAGGGCTCACAGCTGGATGCCCAGTCCTCCAGCTGGGTGCAGAGCCCTGTCTGGAGGTGACTTTTGGGGTAAAGGCTAGCACGCGGCCTGGGGGAGATTGTCTCAAGACTGTGTGCTGGAGATAGGGCCTGAGGGACAGCAGCAAACTGATCTGGCTGCTGGGTCCTGCTTCCTTCAAGACAAGTGCTGGCACAGGGTCCCAGCCTTCCTTTTGGTGCCACCTGTCAGAAGTGATGATGACACTATGACCAGGGAAGGTGGGGAGAGTTATTCCTTCTTCAGCCACTTCCCAGGCCATACGGGAAGCCAGAACACCAAGGACTTCTGGCTCTGCAACGTGAACACACTTTAGTGTAGCCACAGTGTGACCATTGTCTTGGATAAAATGTCAGCATTTTTCTCTCCAAGACCATTTCAAGCCCAGCTCCACTTCCTTCTGATGTCTCCTCATCCCTCCTCTGACCTCAATAACTGTTCCTGCACCCCTTCCCCTGCTCTCCCGCAGGGTCTCGAGCTGGCAGTGCTGCTCTGGAGAGCGAGCAGACGGTGGGGCCACAGGGCCACGGGGGTGACTCTGCACTGGCCATGCTGGTGCAGGTGGGAAGCAGACCCAACCGAATGGGGATCCATGGCCTCTAATCCCTCCAGAGATCCAACACATGGTATTTCATTAACGATGACATGAATCACTCTCCCGTGCCCCGTGCCCCGTGCCCCGTGCCCCGTGCCAGCTGGGTCCCCACTGCCTCTCCTGGGACTGCAGAGTCCTCCTGTGCCTGTGGATACCTGTGTTTCGTGCTTTCCCTTTAAGGGACTCCACCTTGGGGGACTTCTCATTTTGTGAGGCTCCTCTCGCTGCCCACCCCAGGCACACGCTGTCCCAGGAGAGCCCCTGTGCTCTCCTGGCACCTCCAGCTTCCCCTCCAGAAGGAGGGACATCTGACACTGTGCCTGAACATGTGCGACAGCCCCGGCTATGTACAACAGTGACAATCCCTCATCTCCCCTGTCACTGGACACTGAGGGGGGACTCCTCAATCCTAAATGCCTTGGTGTCTAAGAGATCATAACAGGATGATGAGCTTTTTGTTCCTGACCCCATGGACAAGGCTGCCCAGCAGGCCCTTGTGGGCTGCTCTCCTTGGGCCTATATTTGACACCAGCTCTGGAAGAAGCACCCAGCCTTCAGACATGGCACTGGCTAGAACTGCCTTTATTACCAAGATACTGTGAGGGAGCCAGCTCTGACCTGGCGTTAGACAGTTTTGCGTGGCCACCAGGTGAGACATGGCATTAAAACCGGGGTGAACTGCAAGCATTTATGTAGCAAAATGATAACAAATAAATTTCATCATCATCATCATAACAGTAACAATAGTAATAATAAAAATAAAATAAAAAAACAAAACTGAGTCCTGGTTTGGGACAGTTTGGGATTCAGTTGTTGAGAGCAAAGGCAATTTTAGCACTGCTGAAAAATGCCCATGCAATCACTTTCCTCAGGGCATCTCGGAGCTCCTTGTTCCTCAGGCTGTAGATGAGGGGGTTCAGTGCTGGATGCACCACTGCGTACAAAACAGCCAGCACCAGATCCAGGGATGGGGAGGAGAGGGAGGAGGGCTTCAGGTAGGCAAATATTGCACTGCTGATAAACAAGGAGTCCACGGCCAGGTGAGGGAGGCACATGGAGAAGGCTTTGTGCCGGCCCTGCTCGGAGGGGATCCTCAGCACAACTGTGAAGATCTGTACGTAGGACAGCACAATGGACATGAAACATGCAAAAAATAAACCAACACTAACCACAACAACCCCAACTTCCCGGAGGCAGGATTGTGAGCAGGAGAGCTTGAGGATCTGGGGGATCTCACAGAAGAACTGCCCCACAGCATTGCTTTGGCAGAGAGGTATGGAAAATGTGTTGGCAGTGTGCAGGAGAGCATTGAGAAAGCCGCTGCCCCAGGCAGCTGCTGCCATTTGGACACAAGCTCTGCTGCCACCCAGGAGGGTCCCGTAGTGCAGGGGTCTGCAGATGGCAACGTAGCGGTCATAGGCCATGACAGTGAGAAGAGAAATCTCTCCTCCAAACAAGAAGGAAACCAGGAAGACCTGGGCAGCGCATCCCGAGTAGGAGATGGTCGTGGTGTCCATGAGGGAATTGGCCATGGATGTGGGGACAGTGGTGGAGATGGAGGCCAGGTTGAGGAGGGAGAGATTAAAGAGGAAGAAGTCCATGGGGGTGTGGAGGCGGTGGTGGCAGGCTATGGCGGTGATGATGAGGCCGTTGGCCAGGAGGGCAGCCAGGTAGATGCCCAGGAAGAGCAAGAAGTGCAAGAGCTGCAGCTGCCGGGTTTCTGCGAATGCCAGGAGGAATTCAGTGACGGAGCTGCTGTTGGACATGTTGCTCCCTCCAGGCATGTGGGACTGTCCAAAGAAGAAAAGACATGGAGAAGTTAGGAGATGCTTTTCAAGAAACCCTGAAATGTTCCAGTTCTCATCCAACCCCCCGTACTGCCTCTCTCTTCACGGAGAGCATGTGTGTGCAGCTGCCTTGCTTGAGCTCCCCTGTGCACTGGCGGAGTGTGCTGTGAGGAGCAGAGGCCTCTGCCCATGGGCTCCAGGGCAGTCTGTCCATCCTGCTGTAGGGCAGTGGGGACATGGGAGTGGGGGTGACTAGCTCTGACAGTCACAAGGTCTGTCAGGTGAAAGCCACTGGGCAGGTGGAAGGAATATTTCAGCATCTTCACCACCTGTTCTGAAGAATGAGGGTTGAGGAACAGAGCTTTAGGGATTTCTTCCTAATGTTTATTTTCTGTGAGATGCCCCTGTGCCCCCTGGGCAGTCTTCCTCAAAAGGCAGAAAGTCTCAGCGTTTCTGCTGTGACTCCTGAGAAAGACCAATTCCCTGTCCCCGGGTGCAGAGGGAGGACAGCTTGTCTGTCTATTAGTCTTGTTCTCAGCTGTCCTGTGTTTGCAGCTCTTTGAGCTGCAGGATGGTCACTCTCATCTGTTGCCCAAAAAAGAATCTAGCCCCTGCTGAGAGCAGACGAGCCCAGGTCCCAAGTGTGGGTCTCCAACCTTCTCTCCCTTCCTCAGGGCACCAGAGCGACGTCTCCACACTCCCCTTTCTAGCCAAGCACACACACGGCTCTTTTCAGCTGCCCACATACAGCTTCCCAACACCATCTCCATACGCCCAGCATCTCTGAAGATTCTTCACAGCTCCCTCACACATCACAGAGATGGTGGTATGAGGCAGCGGTGCCCTTCTGGAGGGCAGCCCCAAGCCTGCCAGGACACCACAGGGAAATGGTCCAAGGACTGTTAGGACTGCAGATGGGCTCTCCTTACAGGACAGTCAGCTCCACTCCCCTCCCCACCCACTGCATTTCCTGGACCTGCACGGGTCAGAAGGGGGCTGCAGACACCTCACTCCCAAGCAGAGACCTCTGTGGCACAACTCGCAGGGCAGGGGTCTGAGCTGCAGCTGAAAACCCACCAACCCCAGGGAACCCGAGAGAAGAACAAGGGCAGCACGGAGAGGAGGGGAAACAAGGAGCAACACTACACTCCTGCTGCCACGGGAGGCAAGGAGAGAGGGACAGATGGGCAGTCGGGAAAGCCTTCACCTTCCCCAGCTGGGTGGTGACATTGCAGGGCAGTCACTCAGCCCCTTTGTCGGGCAGCACAAAACGGGGCCCGTGGCAGGAGAGATGCCCCTCTCCTCTGCTGCAGGTCTGGCTGCAGAGCGGGTGGCTCATGCCCTGGACTCCACGGCTGTGAGGGCAGAGGCTCTGCTGGGTGGGAGAGAAGACATGCGGGGCTGGCTCAGAGAAAGCTGTCTGCCTTGCAGGGACTGATCAACACTTGCCCAAACCCATCCTCCTGTGATGTTTCTGTTAGCAGTTCTCTCTCATTCCCAGCCCGTCTCTGCTGCCTGGCGCTCTCTCTGCTGGGAGCTCTTGCTCTCTCCCAATGTCTTTTCCCTGCTGGTTTTCACAGACCCCATCCCACCCTCTGCACACTCAGTTCTGCCCTACAGAAACCTGCCAGGACAGGGCACTGGGCAGGGGTATCTCTGTGCTCACAGGTCCCAAGGAGCAGGTCAGAAAAACCCTTATGAAGCAATAAAGGTGCTGCTGGGGCTGCCTGCAGGCTGAGGTGGGGTTGAAGGGGTTTGCTGAAGTTTCTCACAGACCTAGCGATCTCCAAGAGTGAAGGTTTGGGAATCCAAGTTACCCTGCAGTTACCCTGCAGCCAGAGACTTAGCATGCAAAGGGCTGTGCAGATTTCCCCCGCAAGGGGGGAAATCTCCTCGCTCCTCCCACTCCACACTGCCTCTCACTTCTCTCCCTCTCGCCTCATCTCCTGTCAGCAGCAGCAGCAGGCAGTGCCCGGAGCCCCGCTGCTCTTGGCAGAGGAGCTGCTGCTGCCCAGAGCTGTCTCTCGGCCATGCTGCCTGGTTGCCAGCAGCTCCCTCGGTCCCCGGAGCCTGGCCCCGCTCAGGAGCAGAGGTCCAGCTTAAGGCATGAATTGCTCTGTCGCTTGTGCACCCTCTTCCTGGGAAATGTTCACTGCAGTCTACTGAAATCCTATCACCTATGGTCCCTTTCTGAACACTGAAGTTTGTAAACACTGATTCCTGCATTGCATTTTGTCTCATCAGAGGGTGGTTATTTGCAAGAGGTGGACCTGTCCCACTCTGGAAGACCTGATTCCCATCTCTTAAATAGGCAGAACACCTAGTCAAGGACAAGGAGGGAGGTCATTTTCGCATGGTTCAGGTATTGATTCCGATGAGTCAATCTGGGCATCGCATGACGGTTTTAGAAATCCCTGGGATGGGGTTGGATTCAGCTCTCTCCCATGAACTCCAGAAACACACAGGAGGTGGGATTCCCCTTGCCCAAGCTGAAGTGTGCACAACATGGCTGCCTGCAGGTAAGCCCCTTGTCTACGCTGCCATTGTAACCACTAGAGATGGAGGGTGGGAGTCAGTTGCTCACACACAAACACCTGGTGACATTTGAAGAGACAGAGGTGGTGCAAGGCATGTGCCAGTGTCTGCTGGCTCTGATGGAGCAACTATGAGACCTACATCCTTCTAGAACCCCAGGTGGGGGCCAGCTGAGGAATTTCCCAGGCCATATGAAAGGACACTAGATGCCTACTACGACTAGAGCTCCACTCATTCTTAAGCTGAGACACAAGCAGATCCCTACACTGCAAACAGCTGATGTAGTGCAGTGCAGGTGCTTGATTTAATGACAAAAGTAGGCCTGCAGTCCAGGTCAGGTTCCTGGGGCAACCCAGACAGCCATATGTCTCCTGCAGAAGCAGCATGGGACCTATAGGAAAGCCATGTCCTTTTGGAGGGGTTGCTGGGCAAGTGCCTCAGCGCACCTCAGCTTTCCTACCTGGACAGCACCCACAAAGCACAACAAAGCTCCATACTGACAGTCTGTAAAATTGGCAGGCATCTCTGGACCCTGGCTTGGCTAAACAGGGAGCTCAGGCCTGAGCTCCAGGGCCACAAGGCAACACAAGGATAGGGGAAGAAAGGAGAGGCTGCAAAGGAGGAATTTGGAAATACTGTCCAGTGAAGAAGGGATGGTGTTAGGGAAGCCCAAGCTGCCCTAGCATCGACCCCTGCAGGGGATGTCACGAGCCTGAAGGAGAGCTGCTGCTGCTTCAGTAACAGTGAAAGAGTAAAGAAGGAAAATGTGGGCTCACTGCTGCATGGGGCAGGGAATCTAGGAACAGCAGATGGAGATAGGTGTGAGGAACTGAACGTCGTCTTGGCTTCAGTCTTCACCAGCAGAGTCTCCTGGGCTGTTGTGCGTAGTAGAGTCAGGACTCCAGGCGAGAATACCAACCCACAGTGCCCGAGGGCTGAGTGCAGGAAAAAGGATTATGTTGTGCCTATCTTCAAAAGAGGCCACAAGGACAAGCCGGGGAGCTGCAGGCCGTTCAGCCTCACTTGAGTGAGGAGTGTGTCCTGGAGCTATCCATCTTGGATCACATTTCTGGGTACACGAAGGTGCCTGGAAATAGTCAGCACGGATTTACTGGACATAAATAATTCCAGACCAACGTGATTGCCTTCTGTGATAAAAGACCTGTACTTGTGGGAGAAGAAAGAGTAGGAGATGTCATTCACCATGATTTTAGCCAGACTTCTGGCACTGTCTCCCCCAACATTCTTGTATCCAAGGGAGGCCTTACAGCAGGCTGGCTAGACATTCAGATGGGTGAAAAACCAAGTGGTTGGATGATGGAGCTCAGAGGGTTTTTGTGAGTGGGTCAGGCTTTACCTGGAAGCCAGTGACAAGTGGAGGGTGCAGGGGTCTACACTGCAACCCAACCTGTCTGACAGGCTCATCAGTGGCCTGGAGGACACACCTCTTATCCCAGTTGCAGATGACAGCTAATGGGGCAGAACAGTCATGTGCCTGAGGGCTGCCTTTCAGAGGGAGCTTGGCAGGTGGGAAGAATGGGCTGTCAGGAACTCTGTGAAATGCAACAAGGACAAATGCCCTATCTTCACCTGCGATAGACCAACATCCTGCAGTGACACAGGCTGGGGAGTTCTGGCTGGGCAGCAGCTCTGCAGAAAAGGACGTGGCGGTCTTTGTGGGCAGCGAGCTTGATGTGAGGCAAGAGTGTTCCCTGGCAGCAACGGAGGCCACAGCATTGTGGGCTGCATGAACAGGAGCACAGCCAGGAGAAAGACAGAAGTGATGATGCCCCTCTACTCAGCACTTATCCGAACCCACCTAGATACATCATCCATCCAGGCCCCCCTGGAGAAGAACGCTGTTGATGACATGGAGTGAGTTCAGTGTCAGAACCTCAAGGTGTTTGGGGGCTGGAGCACTTGCCCTGGGAGGAGAGGCTGAGAGTTCAGGCCTTGTTCAGCCTGGAGAAGGGAAGACTTTTGGAGGAAGCTCATCACAGCTTCCCAACTCAAGCTTCCCACCAGTAAAGAACCAGGGCTCTTTACAGAGATTCCTGGCAGGACAATGAGAGGCAACAGTACGAAGCTGACACAAGTGCAGCTAAAATTGGATTTAAGGGAGAAAAATCAATCTTGGGCCTGGAAGGTTTTCAGGTCAAGGTTTAATTATGAGGGACTGCTTGTCCAGAACAGGCCCTCTTCACAGTCTACAACACCTGCACATTACAACACGATGCCCAATGAGTGTGACACATGCAGAGAGACGTGGCACGGGGGTGATTGCACTGGCTGAGGGTGCTGGAGTTGTTGAGCCTGGAGAAGAGGAGGCTTTGGGCAGACCTAAGAACAGCCTGCCCATACCCACCAGGAGGTCGTCAAGAAGATGGAGGCAGGCCCTTCATTGTTGTACACGACAGGAGGAGGAGGCCCAATGGGCATTAGCTGAAACAAGAGGTTCAGGCTGGGGATAAGCAAAAATGTTTTACCCCTGCAGACAGTGGAACACTGGGGCAGGTTGCCCAGAGAGGTTGTGCCATCTCCATCCTCAGAGGTTTTCAAGTCCTAAATGAATGAAGCCCTGAGCAACCTGGTAGGATCTGATAGTTGACCCTGCTGTGGGAAGGAGATTGGGCTAAAGACCTCCAGAGGCCCCTTCCACCATGAATCCTTTTGCATTTTCTTCCACCCTGTGTCTTCTCATGTTGACCACAGGGAGAAAACTGCAGCTTCCCTGTGACCATGGCAGTGTGTCAGACAGAAGTAGGAGCAGATCAACTGCATGTTTCTTGTCCTGCTCTGGTTAGTGTCATTCAGATTCAGGAGTGCTTTGCAGGTACCCGCAGTGAGCACTGATTTTTTTTTTCTTTTCCTTCACCTTTTATTGCATTATGCCCTCTTTTCCACCTGACAAGGTGTTCTCTTTTACCATCCTGATGCCCGCCCATGCAGTCAGCACACACCTATTTCCTAATCTCCACTGGCCCTGCTTATACTTCCTTTGTACATTCATTGGGCCTCTCTGAGATGGTGTCCGTGGTGATTTCTACCTTTGTCAGCAGCTCCGTTAAACTAGCACCTCCTTTTATTATCCACAGTGTCCCGCAATGCCTCATGCTGTTATCCTGTCAGAGGCACAGCAAGACAGGACGAGCCATCTGTACACGCACATTAAGAGCTGACACAAAGGAGCCTGAGTCCAGAGCGGCCTTGAGAAACTTGGGGTTTTGTCCAACATAAACCTCATGAAGTTGTGCAAGGAAACGCGGCTAGTCCTGCATGGGGGAGGAAATGTTGACCTGTTGGAAAGTGGCTCTGCCGAGAAGGACCTGGGAGTGCTGGTGGACAACAAGTTAAACATGAGGCAGCAGTGTGCCCTTGTGGCCAAGAAGGCCCATGGTATGCTGGGGTGCATTAGGCAGAGTGTTGCCAGCAGGTGGAGGGAGGTGATCCTGCCCCTCTCCTCAGCCCTGGGGAGGCCTCACCTGGAGTACTGTGTCCAGTTCTGGGCTCCCCAGTACAAGAGAGACATGGCACTCCTGGAGAGAGTCCAGCGGAGGGCTACCAAGAGGATTAGAGGGCTGGAGCACCTCTCCTAGGAAGAAAGACTGCAAGAGCTGGGCCTGTTCAGCCTGGGGAAGAGAAGATTGAGAGGTGATCTCATCAACGTGTACAAGTATCTGAAGGGGGAGTGTCAAGAGGATGAGGCCAGCCTCTTCTCCGTGGTGCCCAGCGACAGGACAAGAGGCAATGGGCACAAACTGAACCACAGGCAGCTCCATCTGAACCTGAGGAAAAACTTCTTCCCTGTGAGAGTGACAGAGCATTGGAACAGGTTGCCCAGAGAGGTAGTGGAGTCTCCTTCGCTGGAGATATTCAAAAGCCGTCTGGATGTGATCCTGGGCAATATGCTCTAGGTGACCCTGCTTGAGCAGGGAGGTTGGACGAGATGATCTCCAGAGGTCCCTTCCAACCTAAACGATTCTGTGATTCTGTGATTCTGTAAAACGCTGTGCATCAGGGCAGGCTGAGAGCTGACCGTCAGAGGAGTGACCCTGAGGAGAAGGGCCTGGACATGACAAGGGATGCCATAGGAGCCAGCAGTGCATGCTTGCACTAATGAGGCCAGCTGCATATGGGGCTGCTTCAGGAAGACCATGGCCACCCAGGCAAGGGCAGTCCCCATCCCCCTTGACTCAGCGCTGGTGTGGCCACATCTGGAAGAGTGTGTCCCCGTGTGGGCTGCCCAGTGCTGGAGGAATGGGGAGGACCTGGAGAAGGTCCAGGGGAGGTCTCCCAAGATGGGGGTAGGGTCCTGAAGCACAAAGCCTGTATGGAGGGGCTGAGGGATGTGGCCTTCTTTAGCCTGGTGAAGGGGAGGCTAAGGGCATTCCAGTAGGAGCCTGGGAGTGCTTGAAGGGTGGTTTCAGAGGTGATGGAGAGTTTCTTGGTAATAGGAAATAGCAAGAGAAGGAGAAAGAGACAAAACAATTATGAGATACATTATGAGAAGTTCAGGCTGAACTTTTGGAAACTGGGATGTCACTTGTGCTGTGGTTCAACAGGACACCCAGAGGGAGTTGGTGGGGAGCCCCTGGCTTTGTGTCTGGATGAAAAGCAAGAGAGGGCAGAGAGCCATCAGTAAAGGTGGTCAGATGGCTGGGGGAGAGCAAAGTGGGGAAGCAGGCTGGGTGTCTACAGGCTGCAGGGACACAGACACAGGAGGGGGACAGCACAGGGCAGCCTGGGGTGGAGACGACTGAGGGCACTGCCAAGGCTGAAAGCCTCCGACAGGACGGAGGTCTTTGTGCTCTTGGCTTTCTCTGGTGTCTGCCACTGAGGCCAAGGAGACACTGTGTTTCTGACGGCCCCAGGTCCTCATTACGTCCCCACCCTCAGAGAGCCCAGGAGGTGCTGTCTCATCCTGCACGAAGTCTTGCACACCCCCACCCTCTCCCTGCCCCCACAAAGAGCCCTGAGCCAAGTCGGAGCGAAAGCACCACCCTGTGCAGGGGCTGGGTGTCAGTGCTGGCCCATGCTGTCTGATAACACACAGCAAGGTGGACTTGGTGTCACAGCCACCTGCACATTTCCTTTGCCAACCTGTAACAAGTGCCTCCAACTTTCTGCTCTCCTCAGCCCCTGGGAGGCTTTGTTGGTAATGGTCCTCAGGGGGACCCATTAACACTCCCCGAAACTTGGGATTTAATTCTGACTTTAACTTCTTCAGTGTTTTTCTCAGTTCCCTCTCAGTATCTGAGGTTCATGGGCTCAGCACCACATACACTCGAGGGGGGATTAAAAGGTCAGAAGCCCTAACAAGCCATGCCACTCCCCAGCATTTTCTTGAGGTCTCAGTTCTTGTGAGGCTAAGTGGAGAGCTCTCAGGAGGGCACTTACAAGAGGAAGATTTCAATGAGCGACCAAAAAAAAATCGGATGCTGGCTTTCACAGTTTTCTTCTTTTTTCAGCCCCGAGAATCCCTGTTATCCACATTGCTGGATTCCTATTGATTCAGAGGGTCTCCTAATGAAACCTGGATGTGTAGGAAAGGCAGGATTTCTGGTACGGGACATGTGTGGACAACCCTCCTCCTCCCCTCCCCAGCCCGGCCAGTTCTCCCATCAGCCCCTGGGGACCTACTTCGCTCTTGTTGACATCGAACCCTTTTCCACTCGCCTCTGTAGCTGAGTGTTATAGCTCCTGTGCCCCAAGTCCCACCTGCTTCCCTTAGAGAAGTGGATGTTATCGCTAGGCCACTCTTCTTCATTTTTGAAGGGTCCTGGAGAACAGGAGAGGTGCCTGACGAATGGAAGAAAGCCCATGTCACTCCAGTCTTCAAAAAGGGTAAGAAGGAGGAGCCAGGAATCTACAGGCCTGTCAGCCTCCCCTCCATCCCTGGAAAGGTGATCCTGGAGGTCCTCACTAAGCATGTGGAGGACAAGAAGGTGATCAGGAGGAGTCAGCATGGATTCACCAAAGGGAAATCATGCTTGACCAAGCCTTCCAGGACAATGAGGTGGATGGAGAACTGGCTGGATGGCCGAGCTCAGAGGGTTGTGGTCAGTGGCACAGTCTAGCTGGAGGCCTGTGGCTAGTGGTGTCCCCCAGGGCTCAGTCCTGGGTCCAGTCTTGTTCAATGTATTCCTCAATGACCTGGAGGAAGGGACAGAGTGCACCCTCAGCAAGTTTGCTGATGATACTAAACTGGGGGGAGAGGCTAACACACCAGAAGACTGTGCTGCCATTCAGAGGGACCTGGACAGGCTGGAGAGGTGGGCGGAGAGGAACCTCCTGAAGTTCAACAAAGGCAAGTGCAAGGTCCTGCACCTAGGCAGGAATAATCCCATGCACCAGGACAGGCTGGGGGTTGACCTGCTGCAAAGTGGCTCTGCCGAGAAGGACCTGGGAGTGCTGGTGGACAACAAGTTAAACATGAGGCAGCAGTGTGCCCTTGTGGCCAAGAAGGCCCATGGTATGCTGGGGTGCATTAGGCAGAGTGTTGCCAGCAGGTGGAGGGAGGTGATCCTGCCCCTCTCCTCAGCCCTGGGGAGGCCTCACCTGGAGTACTGTGTCCAGTTCTGGGCTCCCCAGTACAAGAGAGACATGGCACTCCTGGAGAGAGTCCAGCGGAGGGCTACCAAGAGGATTAGAGGGCTGGAGCACCTCTCCTAGGAAGAAAGACTGCAAGAGCTGGGCCTGTTCAGCCTGGGGAAGAGAAGATTGAGAGGCGATCTCATCAACGTGTACAAGTATCTGAAGGGGGAGTGTCAAGAGGATGAGGCCAGCCTCTTCTCCGTGGTGCCCAGCGACAGGACAAGAGGCAATGGGCACAAACTGAACCACAGGCAGCTCCATCTGAACCTGAGGAAAAACTTCTTCCCTGTGAGAGTGACAGAGCATTGGAACAGGTTGCCCAGAGAGGTAGTGGAGTCTCCTTCGCTGGAGATATTCAAAAGCCGTCTGGATGTGATCCTGGGCAATATGCTCTAGGTGACCCTGCTTGAGCAGGGAGGTTGGACGAGATGATCTCCAGAGGTCCCTTCCAACCTAAACGATTCTGTGATTCTGTGATTCTGTAAAACGCTGTGCATCAGGGCAGGCTGAGAGCTGACCGTCAGAGGAGTGACCCTGAGGAGAAGGGCCTGGACATGACAAGGGATGCCATAGGAGCCAGCAGTGCATGCTTGCACTAATGAGGCCAGCTGCATATGGGGCTGCTTCAGGAAGACCATGGCCACCCAGGCAAGGGCAGTCCCCATCCCCCTTGACTCAGCGCTGGTGTGGCCACATCTGGAAGAGTGTGTCCCCGTGTGGGCTGCCCAGTGCTGGAGGAATGGGGAGGACCTGGAGAAGGTCCAGGGGAGGTCTCCCAAGATGGGGGTAGGGTCCTGAAGCACAAAGCCTGTATGGAGGGGCTGAGGGATGTGGCCTTCTTTAGCCTGGTGAAGGGGAGGCTAAGGGCATTCCAGTAGGAGCCTGGGAGTGCTTGAAGGGTGGTTTCAGAGGTGATGGAGAGTTTCTTGGTAATAGGAAATAGCAAGAGAAGGAGAAAGAGACAAAACAATTATGAGATACATTATGAGAAGTTCAGGCTGAACTTTTGGAAACTGGGATGTCACTTGTGCTGTGGTTCAACAGGACACCCAGAGGGAGTTGGTGGGGAGCCCCTGGCTTTGTGTCTGGATGAAAAGCAAGAGAGGGCAGAGAGCCATCAGTAAAGGTGGTCAGATGGCTGGGGGAGAGCAAAGTGGGGAAGCAGGCTGGGTGTCTACAGGCTGCAGGGACACAGACACAGGAGGGGGACAGCACAGGGCAGCCTGGGGTGGAGACGACTGAGGGCACTGCCAAGGCTGAAAGCCTCCGACAGGACGGAGGTCTTTGTGCTCTTGGCTTTCTCTGGTGTCTGCCACTGAGGCCAAGGAGACACTGTGTTTCTGACGGCCCCAGGTCCTCATTACGTCCCCACCCTCAGAGAGCCCAGGAGGTGCTGTCTCATCCTGCACGAAGTCTTGCACACCCCCACCCTCTCCCTGCCCCCACAAAGAGCCCTGAGCCAAGTCGGAGCGAAAGCACCACCCTGTGCAGGGGCTGGGTGTCAGTGCTGGCCCATGCTGTCTGATAACACACAGCAAGGTGGACTTGGTGTCACAGCCACCTGCACATTTCCTTTGCCAACCTGTAACAAGTGCCTCCAACTTTCTGCTCTCCTCAGCCCCTGGGAGGCTTTGTTGGTAATGGTCCTCAGGGGGACCCATTAACACTCCCCGAAACTTGGGATTTAATTCTGACTTTAACTTCTTCAGTGTTTTTCTCAGTTCCCTCTCAGTATCTGAGGTTCATGGGCTCAGCACCACATACACTCGAGGGGGGATTAAAAGGTCAGAAGCCCTAACAAGCCATGCCACTCCCCAGCATTTTCTTGAGGTCTCAGTTCTTGTGAGGCTAAGTGGAGAGCTCTCAGGAGGGCACTTACAAGAGGAAGATTTCAATGAGCGACCAAAAAAAAATCGGATGCTGGCTTTCACAGTTTTCTTCTTTTTTCAGCCCCGAGAATCCCTGTTATCCACATTGCTGGATTCCTATTGATTCAGAGGGTCTCCTAATGAAACCTGGATGTGTAGGAAAGGCAGGATTTCTGGTACGGGACATGTGTGGACAACCCTCCTCCTCCCCTCCCCAGCCCGGCCAGTTCTCCCATCAGCCCCTGGGGACCTACTTCGCTCTTGTTGACATCGAACCCTTTTCCACTCGCCTCTGTAGCTGAGTGTTATAGCTCCTGTGCCCCAAGTCCCACCTGCTTCCCTTAGAGAAGTGGATGTTATCGCTAGGCCACTCTTCTTCATTTTTGAAGGGTCCTGGAGAACAGGAGAGGTGCCTGACGAATGGAAGAAAGCCCATGTCACTCCAGTCTTCAAAAAGGGTAAGAAGGAGGAGCCAGGAATCTACAGGCCTGTCAGCCTCCCCTCCATCCCTGGAAAGGTGATCCTGGAGGTCCTCACTAAGCATGTGGAGGACAAGAAGGTGATCAGGAGGAGTCAGCATGGATTCACCAAAGGGAAATCATGCTTGACCAAGCCTTCCAGGACAGTGAGGTGGATGGAGAACTGGCTGGATGGCCGAGCTCAGAGGGTTGTGGTCAGTGGCACAGTCTAGCTGGAGGCCTGTGGCTAGTGGTGTCCCCCAGGGCTCAGTCCTGGGTCCAGTCTTGTTCAATGTATTCCTCAATGACCTGGAGGAAGGGACAGAGTGCACCCTCAGCAAGTTTGCTGATGATACTAAACTGGGGGGAGAGGCTAACACACCAGAAGGCTGTGCTGCCATTCAGAGGGACCTGGACAGGCTGGAGAGGTGGGCGGAGAGGAACCTCCTGAAGTTCAACAAAGGCAAGTGCAAGGTCCTGCACCTAGGCAGGAATAATCCCATGCACCAGGACAGGCTGGGGGTTGACCTGCTGCAAAGTGGCTCTGCAGAGAAGGACCTGGGAGTGCTGGTGGACAACAAGTTAAACATGAGGCAGCAGTGTGCCCTTGTGGCCAAGAAGGCCCATGGTATGCTGGGGTGCATTAGGCAGAGTGTTGCCAGCAGGTGGAGGGAGGTGATCCTGCCCCTCTCCTCAGCCCTGGGGAGGCCTCACCTGGAGTACTGTGTCCAGTTCTGGGCTCCCCAGTACAAGAGAGACATGGCACTCCTGGAGAGAGTCCAGCGGAGGGCTACCAAGAGGATTAGAGGGCTGGAGCACCTCTCCTAGGAAGAAAGACTGCAAGAGCTGGGCCTGTTCAGCCTGGGGAAGAGAAGCTTGAGAGGCGATCTCATCAACGTGTACAAGCATCTGAAGGGGGAGTGTCAAGAGGATGAGGCCAGCCTCTTCTCCGTGGTGCCCAGCGACAGGACAAGAGGCAATGGGCACAAACTGAACCACAGGCAGCTCCATCTGAACCTGAGGAAAAACTTCTTCCCTGTGAGAGTGACAGAGCATTGGAACAGGTTGCCCAGAGAGGTAGTGGAGTCTCCTTCGCTGGAGATATTCAAAAGCCGTCTGGATGTGATCCTGGGCAATATGCTCTAGGTGACCCTGCTTGAGCAGGGAGGTTGGACGAGATGATCTCCAGAGGTCCCGTCCAACCTAAACGATTCTGTGATTCTGTGATTCTGTAAAACGCTGTGCATCAGGGCAGGCTGAGAGCTGACCGTCAGAGGAGTGACCCTGAGGAGAAGGGCCTGGACATGACAAGGGATGCCATAGGAGCCAGCAGTGCATGCTTGCACTAATGAGGCCAGCTGCATATGGGGCTGCTTCAGGAAGACCATGGCCACCCAGGCAAGGGCAGTCCCCATCCCCCTTGACTCAGCGCTGGTGTGGCCACATCTGGAAGAGTGTGTCCCCGTGTGGGCTGCCCAGTGCTGGAGGAATGGGGAGGACCTGGAGAAGGTCCAGGGGAGGTCTCCCAAGATGGGGGTAGGGTCCTGAAGCACAAAGCCTGTATGGAGGGGCTGAGGGATGTGGCCTTCTTTAGCCTGGTGAAGGGGAGGCTAAGGGCATTCCAGTAGGAGCCTGTGAGTGCTTGAAGGGTGGTTTCAGAGGTGATGGAGAGTTTCTTGGTAATAGGAAATAGCAAGAGAAGGAGAAAGAGACAAAACAATTATGAGATACATTATGAGAAGTTCAGGCTGAACTTTTGGAAACTGGGATGTCACTTGTGCTGTGGTTCAACAGGACACCCAGAGGGAGTTGGTGGGGAGCCCCTGGCTTTGTGTCTGGATGAAAAGCAAGAGAGGGCAGAGAGCCATCAGTAAAGGTGGTCAGATGGCTGGGGGAGAGCAAAGTGGGGAAGCAGGCTGGGTGTCTACAGGCTGCAGGGACACAGACACAGGAGGGGGACAGCACAGGGCAGCCTGGGGTGGAGACGACTGAGGGCACTGCCAAGGCTGAAAGCCTCCGACAGGACGGAGGTCTTTGTGCTCTTGGCTTTCTCTGGTGTCTGCCACTGAGGCCAAGGAGACACTGTGTTTCTGACGGCCCCAGGTCCTCATTACGTCCCCACCCTCAGAGAGCCCAGGAGGTGCTGTCTCATCCTGCACGAAGTCTTGCACACCCCCACCCTCTCCCTGCCCCCACAAAGAGCCCTGAGCCAAGTCGGAGCGAAAGCACCACCCTGTGCAGGGGCTGGGTGTCAGTGCTGGCCCATGCTGTCTGATAACACACAGCAAGGTGGACTTGGTGTCACAGCCACCTGCACATTTCCTTTGCCAACCTGTAACAAGTGCCTCCAACTTTCTGCTCTCCTCAGCCCCTGGGAGGCTTTGTTGGTAATGGTCCTCAGGGGGACCCATTAACACTCCCCGAAACTTGGGATTTAATTCTGACTTTAACTTCTTCAGTGTTTTTCTCAGTTCCCTCTCAGTATCTGAGGTTCATGGGCTCAGCACCACATACACTCGAGGGGGGATTAAAAGGTCAGAAGCCCTAACAAGCCATGCCACTCCCCAGCATTTTCTTGAGGTCTCAGTTCTTGTGAGGCTAAGTGGAGAGCTCTCAGGAGGGCACTTACAAGAGGAAGATTTCAATGAGCGACCAAAAAAAAATCGGATGCTGGCTTTCACAGTTTTCTTCTTTTTTCAGCCCCGAGAATCCCTGTTATCCACATTGCTGGATTCCTATTGATTCAGAGGGTCTCCTAATGAAACCTGGATGTGTAGGAAAGGCAGGATTTCTGGTACGGGACATGTGTGGACAACCCTCCTCCTCCCCTCCCCAGCCCGGCCAGTTCTCCCATCAGCCCCTGGGGACCTACTTCGCTCTTGTTGACATCGAACCCTTTTCCACTCGCCTCTGTAGCTGAGTGTTATAGCTCCTGTGCCCCAAGTCCCACCTGCTTCCCTTAGAGAAGTGGATGTTATCGCTAGGCCACTCTTCTTCATTTTTGAAGGGTCCTGGAGAACAGGAGAGGTGCCTGACGAATGGAAGAAAGCCCATGTCACTCCAGTCTTCAAAAAGGGTAAGAAGGAGGAGCCAGGAATCTACAGGCCTGTCAGCCTCCCCTCCATCCCTGGAAAGGTGATCCTGGAGGTCCTCACTAAGCATGTGGAGGACAAGAAGGTGATCAGGAGGAGTCAGCATGGATTCACCAAAGGGAAATCATGCTTGACCAAGCCTTCCAGGACAGTGAGGTGGATGGAGAACTGGCTGGATGGCCGAGCTCAGAGGGTTGTGGTCAGTGGCACAGTCTAGCTGGAGGCCTGTGGCTAGTGGTGTCCCCCAGGGCTCAGTCCTGGGTCCAGTCTTGTTCAATGTATTCCTCAATGACCTGGAGGAAGGGACAGAGTGCACCCTCAGCAAGTTTGCTGATGATACTAAACTGGGGGGAGAGGCTAACACACCAGAAGACTGTGCTGCCATTCAGAGGGACCTGGACAGGCTGGAGAGGTGGGCGGAGAGGAACCTCCTGAAGTTCAACAAAGGCAAGTGCAAGGTCCTGCACCTAGGCAGGAATAATCCCATGCACCAGGACAGGCTGGGGGTTGACCTGCTGCAAAGTGGCTCTGCCGAGAAGGACCTGGGAGTGCTGGTGGACAACAAGTTAAACATGAGGCAGCAGTGTGCCCTTGTGGCCAAGAAGGCCCATGGTATGCTGGGGTGCATTAGGCAGAGTGTTGCCAGCAGGTGGAGGGAGGTGATCCTGCCCCTCTCCTCAGCCCTGGGGAGGCCTCACCTGGAGTACTGTGTCCAGTTCTGGGCTCCCCAGTACAAGAGAGACATGGCACTCCTGGAGAGAGTCCAGCGGAGGGCTACCAAGAGGATTAGAGGGCTGGAGCACCTCTCCTAGGAAGAAAGACTGCAAGAGCTGGGCCTGTTCAGCCTGGGGAAGAGAAGATTGAGAGGCGATCTCATCAACGTGTACAAGTATCTGAAGGGGGAGTGTCAAGAGGATGAGGCCAGCCTCTTCTCCGTGGTGCCCAGCGACAGGACAAGAGGCAATGGGCACAAACTGAACCACAGGCAGCTCCATCTGAACCTGAGGAAAAACTTCTTCCCTGTGAGAGTGACAGAGCATTGGAACAGGTTGCCCAGAGAGGTAGTGGAGTCTCCTTCGCTGGAGATATTCAAAAGCCGTCTGGATGTGATCCTGGGCAATATGCTCTAGGTGACCCTGCTTGAGCAGGGAGGTTGGACGAGATGATCTCCAGAGGTCCCTTCCAACCTAAACCATTCTGTGATTCTGTGATTCTGTAAAACGCTGTGCATCAGGGCAGGCTGAGAGCTGACCGTCAGAGGAGTGACCCTGAGGAGAAGGGCCTGGACATGACAAGGGATGCCATAGGAGCCAGCAGTGCATGCTTGCACTAATGAGGCCAGCTGCATATGGGGCTGCTTCAGGAAGACCATGGCCACCCAGGCAAGGGCAGTCCCCATCCCCCTTGACTCAGCGCTGGTGTGGCCACATCTGGAAGAGTGTGTCCCCGTGTGGGCTGCCCAGTGCTGGAGGAATGGGGAGGACCTGGAGAAGGTCCAGGGGAGGTCTCCCAAGATGGGGGTAGGGTCCTGAAGCACAAAGCCTGTATGGAGGGGCTGAGGGATGTGGCCTTCTTTAGCCTGGTGAAGGGGAGGCTAAGGGCATTCCAGTAGGAGCCTGTGAGTGCTTGAAGGGTGGTTTCAGAGGTGATGGAGAGTTTCTTGGTAATAGGAAATAGCAAGAGAAGGAGAAAGAGACAAAACAATTATGAGATACATTATGAGAAGTTCAGGCTGAACTTTTGGAAACTGGGATGTCACTTGTGCTGTGGTTCAACAGGACACCCAGAGGGAGTTGGTGGGGAGCCCCTGGCTTTGTGTCTGGATGAAAAGCAAGAGAGGGCAGAGAGCCATCAGTAAAGGTGGTCAGATGGCTGGGGGAGAGCAAAGTGGGGAAGCAGGCTGGGTGTCTACAGGCTGCAGGGACACAGACACAGGAGGGGGACAGCACAGGGCAGCCTGGGGTGGAGACGACTGAGGGCACTGCCAAGGCTGAAAGCCTCCGACAGGACGGAGGTCTTTGTGCTCTTGGCTTTCTCTGGTGTCTGCCACTGAGGCCAAGGAGACACTGTGTTTCTGACGGCCCCAGGTCCTCATTACGTCCCCACCCTCAGAGAGCCCAGGAGGTGCTGTCTCATCCTGCACGAAGTCTTGCACACCCCCACCCTCTCCCTGCCCCCACAAAGAGCCCTGAGCCAAGTCGGAGCGAAAGCACCACCCTGTGCAGGGGCTGGGTGTCAGTGCTGGCCCATGCTGTCTGATAACACACAGCAAGGTGGACTTGGTGTCACAGCCACCTGCACATTTCCTTTGCCAACCTGTAACAAGTGCCTCCAACTTTCTGCTCTCCTCAGCCCCTGGGAGGCTTTGTTGGTAATGGTCCTCAGGGGGACCCATTAACACTCCCCGAAACTTGGGATTTAATTCTGACTTTAACTTCTTCAGTGTTTTTCTCAGTTCCCTCTCAGTATCTGAGGTTCATGGGCTCAGCACCACATACACTCGAGGGGGGATTAAAAGGTCAGAAGCCCTAACAAGCCATGCCACTCCCCAGCATTTTCTTGAGGTCTCAGTTCTTGTGAGGCTAAGTGGAGAGCTCTCAGGAGGGCACTTACAAGAGGAAGATTTCAATGAGCGACCAAAAAAAAATCGGATGCTGGCTTTCACAGTTTTCTTCTTTTTTCAGCCCCGAGAATCCCTGTTATCCACATTGCTGGATTCCTATTGATTCAGAGGGTCTCCTAATGAAACCTGGATGTGTAGGAAAGGCAGGATTTCTGGTACGGGACATGTGTGGACAACCCTCCTCCTCCCCTCCCCAGCCCGGCCAGTTCTCCCATCAGCCCCTGGGGACCTACTTCGCTCTTGTTGACATCGAACCCTTTTCCACTCGCCTCTGTAGCTGAGTGTTATAGCTCCTGTGCCCCAAGTCCCACCTGCTTCCCTTAGAGAAGTGGATGTTATCGCTAGGCCACTCTTCTTCATTTTTGAAGGGTCCTGGAGAACAGGAGAGGTGCCTGACGAATGGAAGAAAGCCCATGTCACTCCAGTCTTCAAAAAGGGTAAGAAGGAGGAGCCAGGAATCTACAGGCCTGTCAGCCTCCCCTCCATCCCTGGAAAGGTGATCCTGGAGGTCCTCACTAAGCATGTGGAGGACAAGAAGGTGATCAGGAGGAGTCAGCATGGATTCACCAAAGGGAAATCATGCTTGACCAAGCCTTCCAGGACAGTGAGGTGGATGGAGAACTGGCTGGATGGCCGAGCTCAGAGGGTTGTGGTCAGTGGCACAGTCTAGCTGGAGGCCTGTGGCTAGTGGTGTCCCCCAGGGCTCAGTCCTGGGTCCAGTCTTGTTCAATGTATTCCTCAATGACCTGGAGGAAGGGACAGAGTGCACCCTCAGCAAGTTTGCTGATGATACTAAACTGGGGGGAGAGGCTAACACACCAGAAGACTGTGCTGCCATTCAGAGGGACCTGGACAGGCTGGAGAGGTGGGCGGAGAGGAACCTCCTGAAGTTCAACAAAGGCAAGTGCAAGGTCCTGCACCTAGGCAGGAATAATCCCATGCACCAGGACAGGCTGGGGGTTGACCTGCTGCAAAGTGGCTCTGCCGAGAAGGACCTGGGAGTGCTGGTGGACAACAAGTTAAACATGAGGCAGCAGTGTGCCCTTGTGGCCAAGAAGGCCCATGGTATGCTGGGGTGCATTAGGCAGAGTGTTGCCAGCAGGTGGAGGGAGGTGATCCTGCCCCTCTCCTCAGCCCTGGGGAGGCCTCACCTGGAGTACTGTGTCCAGTTCTGGGCTCCCCAGTACAAGAGAGACATGGCACTCCTGGAGAGAGTCCAGCGGAGGGCTACCAAGAGGATTAGAGGGCTGGAGCACCTCTCCTAGGAAGAAAGACTGCAAGAGCTGGGCCTGTTCAGCCTGGGGAAGAGAAGATTGAGAGGCGATCTCATCAACGTGTACAAGTATCTGAAGGGGGAGTGTCAAGAGGATGAGGCCAGCCTCTTCTCCGTGGTGCCCAGCGACAGGACAAGAGGCAATGGGCACAAACTGAACCACAGGCAGCTCCATCTGAACCTGAGGAAAAACTTCTTCCCTGTGAGAGTGACAGAGCATTGGAACAGGTTGCCCAGAGAGGTAGTGGAGTCTCCTTCGCTGGAGATATTCAAAAGCCGTCTGGATGTGATCCTGGGCAATATGCTCTAGGTGACCCTGCTTGAGCAGGGAGGTTGGACGAGATGATCTCCAGAGGTCCCGTCCAACCTAAACGATTCTGTGATTCTGTGATTCTGTAAAACGCTGTGCATCAGGGCAGGCTGAGAGCTGACCGTCAGAGGAGTGACCCTGAGGAGAAGGGCCTGGACATGACAAGGGATGCCATAGGAGCCAGCAGTGCATGCTTGCACTAATGAGGCCAGCTGCATATGGGGCTGCTTCAGGAAGACCATGGCCACCCAGGCAAGGGCAGTCCCCATCCCCCTTGACTCAGCGCTGGTGTGGCCACATCTGGAAGAGTGTGTCCCCGTGTGGGCTGCCCAGTGCTGGAGGAATGGGGAGGACCTGGAGAAGGTCCAGGGGAGGTCTCCCAAGATGGGGGTAGGGTCCTGAAGCACAAAGCCTGTATGGAGGGGCTGAGGGATGTGGCCTTCTTTAGCCTGGTGAAGGGGAGGCTAAGGGCATTCCAGTAGGAGCCTGTGAGTGCTTGAAGGGTGGTTTCAGAGGTGATGGAGAGTTTCTTGGTAATAGGAAATAGCAAGAGAAGGAGAAAGAGACAAAACAATTATGAGATACATTATGAGAAGTTCAGGCTGAACTTTTGGAAACTGGGATGTCACTTGTGCTGTGGTTCAACAGGACACCCAGAGGGAGTTGGTGGGGAGCCCCTGGCTTTGTGTCTGGATGAAAAGCAAGAGAGGGCAGAGAGCCATCAGTAAAGGTGGTCAGATGGCTGGGGGAGAGCAAAGTGGGGAAGCAGGCTGGGTGTCTACAGGCTGCAGGGACACAGACACAGGAGGGGGACAGCACAGGGCAGCCTGGGGTGGAGACGACTGAGGGCACTGCCAAGGCTGAAAGCCTCCGACAGGACGGAGGTCTTTGTGCTCTTGGCTTTCTCTGGTGTCTGCCACTGAGGCCAAGGAGACACTGTGTTTCTGACGGCCCCAGGTCCTCATTACGTCCCCACCCTCAGAGAGCCCAGGAGGTGCTGTCTCATCCTGCACGAAGTCTTGCACACCCCCACCCTCTCCCTGCCCCCACAAAGAGCCCTGAGCCAAGTCGGAGCGAAAGCACCACCCTGTGCAGGGGCTGGGTGTCAGTGCTGGCCCATGCTGTCTGATAACACACAGCAAGGTGGACTTGGTGTCACAGCCACCTGCACATTTCCTTTGCCAACCTGTAACAAGTGCCTCCAACTTTCTGCTCTCCTCAGCCCCTGGGAGGCTTTGTTGGTAATGGTCCTCAGGGGGACCCATTAACACTCCCCGAAACTTGGGATTTAATTCTGACTTTAACTTCTTCAGTGTTTTTCTCAGTTCCCTCTCAGTATCTGAGGTTCATGGGCTCAGCACCACATACACTCGAGGGGGGATTAAAAGGTCAGAAGCCCTAACAAGCCATGCCACTCCCCAGCATTTTCTTGAGGTCTCAGTTCTTGTGAGGCTAAGTGGAGAGCTCTCAGGAGGGCACTTACAAGAGGAAGATTTCAATGAGCGACCAAAAAAAAATCGGATGCTGGCTTTCACAGTTTTCTTCTTTTTTCAGCCCCGAGAATCCCTGTTATCCACATTGCTGGATTCCTATTGATTCAGAGGGTCTCCTAATGAAACCTGGATGTGTAGGAAAGGCAGGATTTCTGGTACGGGACATGTGTGGACAACCCTCCTCCTCCCCTCCCCAGCCCGGCCAGTTCTCCCATCAGCCCCTGGGGACCTACTTCGCTCTTGTTAACATCGAACCCTTTTCCACTCGCCTCTGTAGCTGAGTGTTATAGCTCCTGTGCCCCAAGTCCCACCTGCTTCCCTTAGAGAAGTGGATGTTATCGCTAGGCCACTCTTCTTCATTTTTGAAGGGTCCTGGAGAACAGGAGAGGTGCCTGACGAATGGAAGAAAGCCCATGTCACTCCAGTCTTCAAAAAGGGTAAGAAGGAGGAGCCAGGAATCTACAGGCCTGTCAGCCTCCCCTCCATCCCTGGAAAGGTGATCCTGGAGGTCCTCACTAAGCATGTGGAGGACAAGAAGGTGATCAGGAGGAGTCAGCATGGATTCACCAAAGGGAAATCATGCTTGACCAAGCCTTCCAGGACAGTGAGGTGGATGGAGAACTGGCTGGATGGCCGAGCTCAGAGGGTTGTGGTCAGTGGCACAGTCTAGCTGGAGGCCTGTGGCTAGTGGTGTCCCCCAGGGCTCAGTCCTGGGTCCAGTCTTGTTCAATGTATTCCTCAATGACCTGGAGGAAGGGACAGAGTGCACCCTCAGCAAGTTTGCTGATGATACTAAACTGGGGGGAGAGGCTAACACACCAGAAGACTGTGCTGCCATTCAGAGGGACCTGGACAGGCTGCAGAGGTGGGCGGAGAGGAACCTCCTGAAGTTCAACAAAGGCAAGTGCAAGGTCCTGCACCTAGGCAGGAATAATCCCATGCACCAGGACAGGCTGGGGGTTGACCTGCTGCAAAGTGGCTCTGCAGAGAAGGACCTGGGAGTGCTGGTGGACAACAAGTTAAACATGAGGCAGCAGTGTGCCCTTGTGGCCAAGAAGGCCCATGGTATGCTGGGGTGCATTAGGCAGAGTGTTGCCAGCAGGTGGAGGGAGGTGATCCTGCCCCTCTCCTCAGCCCTGGGGAGGCCTCACCTGGAGTACTGTGTCCACTTCTGGGCTCCCCAGTACAAGAGAGACATGGCACTCCTGGAGAGAGTCCAGCGGAGGGCTACCAAGAGGATTAGAGGGCTGGAGCACCTCTCCTAGGAAGAAAGACTGCAAGAGCTGGGCCTGTTCAGCCTGGGGAAGAGAAGCTTGAGAGGCGATCTCATCAACGTGTACAAGCATCTGAAGGGGGAGTGTCAAGAGGATGAGGCCAGCCTCTTCTCCGTGGTGCCCAGCGACAGGACAAGAGGCAATGGGCACAAACTGAACCACAGGCAGCTCCATCTGAACCTGAGGAAAAACTTCTTCCCTGTGAGAGTGACAGAGCATTGGAACAGGTTGCCCAGAGAGGTAGTGGAGTCTCCTTCGCTGGAGATATTCAAAAGCCGTCTGGATGTGATCCTGGGCAATATGCTCTAGGTGACCCTGCTTGAGCAGGGAGGTTGGACGAGATGATCTCCAGAGGTCCCGTCCAACCTAAACGATTCTGTGATTCTGTGATTCTGTAAAACGCTGTGCATCAGGGCAGGCTGAGAGCTGACCGTCAGAGGAGTGACCCTGAGGAGAAGGGCCTGGACATGACAAGGGATGCCATAGGAGCCAGCAGTGCATGCTTGCACTAATGAGGCCAGCTGCATATGGGGCTGCTTCAGGAAGACCATGGCCACCCAGGCAAGGGCAGTCCCCATCCCCCTTGACTCAGCACTGGTGTGGCCACATCTGGAAGAGTGTGTCCCCGTGTGGGCTGCCCAGTGCTGGAGGAATGGGGAGGACCTGGAGAAGGTCCAGGGGAGGTCTCCCAAGATGGGGGTAGGGTCCTGAAGCACAAAGCCTGTATGGAGGGGCTGAGGGATGTGGCCTTCTTTAGCCTGGTGAAGGGGAGGCTAAGGGCATTCCAGTAGGAGCCTGGGAGTGCTTGAAGGGTGGTTTCAGAGGTGATGGAGAGTTTCTTGGTAATAGGAAATAGCAAGAGAAGGAGAAAGAGACAAAACAATTATGAGATACATTATGAGAAGTTCAGGCTGAACTTTTGGAAACTGGGATGTCACTTGTGCTGTGGTTCAACAGGACACCCAGAGGGAGTTGGTGGGGAGCCCCTGGCTTTGTGTCTGGATGAAAAGCAAGAGAGGGCAGAGAGCCATCAGTAAAGGTGGTCAGATGGCTGGGGGAGAGCAAAGTGGGGAAGCAGGCTGGGTGTCTACAGGCTGCAGGGACACAGACACAGGAGGGGGACAGCACAGGGCAGCCTGGGGTGGAGACGACTGAGGGCACTGCCAAGGCTGAAAGCCTCCGACAGGACGGAGGTCTTTGTGCTCTTGGCTTTCTCTGGTGTCTGCCACTGAGGCCAAGGAGACACTGTGTTTCTGACGGCCCCAGGTCCTCATTACGTCCCCACCCTCAGAGAGCCCAGGAGGTGCTGTCTCATCCTGCACGAAGTCTTGCACACCCCCACCCTCTCCCTGCCCCCACAAAGAGCCCTGAGCCAAGTCGGAGCGAAAGCACCACCCTGTGCAGGGGCTGGGTGTCAGTGCTGGCCCATGCTGTCTGATAACACACAGCAAGGTGGACTTGGTGTCACAGCCACCTGCACATTTCCTTTGCCAACCTGTAACAAGTGCCTCCAACTTTCTGCTCTCCTCAGCCCCTGGGAGGCTTTGTTGGTAATGGTCCTCAGGGGGACCCATTAACACTCCCCGAAACTTGGGATTTAATTCTGACTTTAACTTCTTCAGTGTTTTTCTCAGTTCCCTCTCAGTATCTGAGGTTCATGGGCTCAGCACCACATACACTCGAGGGGGGATTAAAAGGTCAGAAGCCCTAACAAGCCATGCCACTCCCCAGCATTTTCTTGAGGTCTCAGTTCTTGTGAGGCTAAGTGGAGAGCTCTCAGGAGGGCACTTACAAGAGGAAGATTTCAATGAGCGACCAAAAAAAAATCGGATGCTGGCTTTCACAGTTTTCTTCTTTTTTCAGCCCCGAGAATCCCTGTTATCCACATTGCTGGATTCCTATTGATTCAGAGGGTCTCCTAATGAAACCTGGATGTGTAGGAAAGGCAGGATTTCTGGTACGGGACATGTGTGGACAACCCTCCTCCTCCCCTCCCCAGCCCGGCCGGTTCTCCCATCAGCCCCTGGGGACCTACTTCGCTCTTGTTGACATCGAACCCTTTTCCACTCGCCTCTGTAGCTGAGTGTTATAGCTCCTGTGCCCCAAGTCCCACCTGCTTCCCTTAGAGAAGTGGATGTTATCGCTAGGCCACTCTTCTTCATTTTTGAAGGGTCCTGGAGAACAGGAGAGGTGCCTGACGAATGGAAGAAAGCCCATGTCACTCCAGTCTTCAAAAAGGGTAAGAAGGAGGAGCCAGGAATCTACAGGCCTGTCAGCCTCCCCTCCATCCCTGGAAAGGTGATCCTGGAGGTCCTCACTAAGCATGTGGAGGACAAGAAGGTGATCAGGAGGAGTCAGCATGGATTCACCAAAGGGAAATCATGCTTGACCAAGCCTTCCAGGACAGTGAGGTGGATGGAGAACTGGCTGGATGGCCGAGCTCAGAGGGTTGTGGTCAGTGGCACAGTCTAGCTGGAGGCCTGTGGCTAGTGGTGTCCCCCAGGGCTCAGTCCTGGGTCCAGTCTTGTTCAATGTATTCCTCAATGACCTGGAGGAAGGGACAGAGTGCACCCTCAGCAAGTTTGCTGATGATACTAAACTGGGGGGAGAGGCTAACACACCAGAAGACTGTGCTGCCATTCAGAGGGACCTGGACAGGCTGGAGAGGTGGGCGGAGAGGAACCTCCTGAAGTTCAACAAAGGCAAGTGCAAGGTCCTGCACCTAGGCAGGAATAATCCCATGCACCAGGACAGGCTGGGGGTTGACCTGCTGCAAAGTGGCTCTGCCGAGAAGGACCTGGGAGTGCTGGTGGACAACAAGTTAAACATGAGGCAGCAGTGTGCCCTTGTGGCCAAGAAGGCCCATGGTATGCTGGGGTGCATTAGGCAGAGTGTTGCCAGCAGGTGGAGGGAGGTGATCCTGCCCCTCTCCTCAGCCCTGGGGAGGCCTCACCTGGAGTACTGTGTCCAGTTCTGGGCTCCCCAGTACAAGAGAGACATGGCACTCCTGGAGAGAGTCCAGCGGAGGGCTACCAAGAGGATTAGAGGGCTGGAGCACCTCTCCTAGGAAGAAAGACTGCAAGAGCTGGGCCTGTTCAGCCTGGGGAAGAGAAGATTGAGAGGCGATCTCATCAACGTGTACAAGTATCTGAAGGGGGAGTGTCAAGAGGATGAGGCCAGCCTCTTCTCCGTGGTGCCCAGCGACAGGACAAGAGGCAATGGGCACAAACTGAACCACAGGCAGCTCCATCTGAACCTGAGGAAAAACTTCTTCCCTGTGAGAGTGACAGAGCATTGGAACAGGTTGCCCAGAGAGGTAGTGGAGTCTCCTTCGCTGGAGATATTCAAAAGCCGTCTGGATGTGATCCTGGGCAATATGCTCTAGGTGACCCTGCTTGAGCAGGGAGGTTGGACGAGATGATCTCCAGAGGTCCCTTCCAACCTAAACGATTCTGTGATTCTGTGATTCTGTAAAACGCTGTGCATCAGGGCAGGCTGAGAGCTGACCGTCAGAGGAGTGACCCTGAGGAGAAGGGCCTGGACATGACAAGGGATGCCATAGGAGCCAGCAGTGCATGCTTGCACTAATGAGGCCAGCTGCATATGGGGCTGCTTCAGGAAGACCATGGCCACCCAGGCAAGGGCAGTCCCCATCCCCCTTGACTCAGCGCTGGTGTGGCCACATCTGGAAGAGTGTGTCCCCGTGTGGGCTGCCCAGTGCTGGAGGAATGGGGAGGACCTGGAGAAGGTCCAGGGGAGGTCTCCCAAGATGGGGGTAGGGTCCTGAAGCACAAAGCCTGTATGGAGGGGCTGAGGGATGTGGCCTTCTTTAGCCTGGTGAAGGGGAGGCTAAGGGCATTCCAGTAGGAGCCTGGGAGTGCTTGAAGGGTGGTTTCAGAGGTGATGGAGAGTTTCTTGGTAATAGGAAATAGCAAGAGAAGGAGAAAGAGACAAAACAATTATGAGATACATTATGAGAAGTTCAGGCTGAACTTTTGGAAACTGGGATGTCACTTGTGCTGTGGTTCAACAGGACACCCAGAGGGAGTTGGTGGGGAGCCCCTGGCTTTGTGTCTGGATGAAAAGCAAGAGAGGGCAGAGAGCCATCAGTAAAGGTGGTCAGATGGCTGGGGGAGAGCAAAGTGGGGAAGCAGGCTGGGTGTCTACAGGCTGCAGGGACACAGACACAGGAGGGGGACAGCACAGGGCAGCCTGGGGTGGAGACGACTGAGGGCACTGCCAAGGCTGAAAGCCTCCGACAGGACGGAGGTCTTTGTGCTCTTGGCTTTCTCTGGTGTCTGCCACTGAGGCCAAGGAGACACTGTGTTTCTGACGGCCCCAGGTCCTCATTACGTCCCCACCCTCAGAGAGCCCAGGAGGTGCTGTCTCATCCTGCACGAAGTCTTGCACACCCCCACCCTCTCCCTGCCCCCACAAAGAGCCCTGAGCCAAGTCGGAGCGAAAGCACCACCCTGTGCAGGGGCTGGGTGTCAGTGCTGGCCCATGCTGTCTGATAACACACAGCAAGGTGGACTTGGTGTCACAGCCACCTGCACATTTCCTTTGCCAACCTGTAACAAGTGCCTCCAACTTTCTGCTCTCCTCAGCCCCTGGGAGGCTTTGTTGGTAATGGTCCTCAGGGGGACCCATTAACACTCCCCGAAACTTGGGATTTAATTCTGACTTTAACTTCTTCAGTGTTTTTCTCAGTTCCCTCTCAGTATCTGAGGTTCATGGGCTCAGCACCACATACACTCGAGGGGGGATTAAAAGGTCAGAAGCCCTAACAAGCCATGCCACTCCCCAGCATTTTCTTGAGGTCTCAGTTCTTGTGAGGCTAAGTGGAGAGCTCTCAGGAGGGCACTTACAAGAGGAAGATTTCAATGAGCGACCAAAAAAAAATCGGATGCTGGCTTTCACAGTTTTCTTCTTTTTTCAGCCCCGAGAATCCCTGTTATCCACATTGCTGGATTCCTATTGATTCAGAGGGTCTCCTAATGAAACCTGGATGTGTAGGAAAGGCAGGATTTCTGGTACGGGACATGTGTGGACAACCCTCCTCCTCCCCTCCCCAGCCCGGCCAGTTCTCCCATCAGCCCCTGGGGACCTACTTCGCTCTTGTTGACATCGAACCCTTTTCCACTCGCCTCTGTAGCTGAGTGTTATAGCTCCTGTGCCCCAAGTCCCACCTGCTTCCCTTAGAGAAGTGGATGTTATCGCTAGGCCACTCTTCTTCATTTTTGAAGGGTCCTGGAGAACAGGAGAGGTGCCTGACGAATGGAAGAAAGCCCATGTCACTCCAGTCTTCAAAAAGGGTAAGAAGGAGGAGCCAGGAATCTACAGGCCTGTCAGCCTCCCCTCCATCCCTGGAAAGGTGATCCTGGAGGTCCTCACTAAGCATGTGGAGGACAAGAAGGTGATCAGGAGGAGTCAGCATGGATTCACCAAAGGGAAATCATGCTTGACCAAGCCTTCCAGGACAGTGAGGTGGATGGAGAACTGGCTGGATGGCCGAGCTCAGAGGGTTGTGGTCAGTGGCACAGTCTAGCTGGAGGCCTGTGGCTAGTGGTGTCCCCCAGGGCTCAGTCCTGGGTCCAGTCTTGTTCAATGTATTCCTCAATGACCTGGAGGAAGGGACAGAGTGCACCCTCAGCAAGTTTGCTGATGATACTAAACTGGGGGGAGAGGCTAACACACCAGAAGACTGTGCTGCCATTCAGAGGGACCTGGACAGGCTGGAGAGGTGGGCGGAGAGGAACCTCCTGAAGTTCAACAAAGGCAAGTGCAAGGTCCTGCACCTAGGCAGGAATAATCCCATGCACCAGGACAGGCTGAGGGTTGACCTGCTGCAAAGTGGCTCTGCCGAGAAGGACCTGGGAGTGCTGGTGGACAACAAGTTAAACATGAGGCAGCAGTGTGCCCTTGTGGCCAAGAAGGCCCATGGTATGCTGGGGTGCATTAGGCAGAGTGTTGCCAGCAGGTGGAGGGAGGTGATCCTGCCCCTCTCCTCAGCCCTGGGGAGGCCTCACCTGGAGTACTGTGTCCAGTTCTGGGCTCCCCAGTACAAGAGAGACATGGCACTCCTGGAGAGAGTCCAGCGGAGGGCTACCAAGAGGATTAGAGGGCTGGAGCACCTCTCCTAGGAAGAAAGACTGCAAGAGCTGGGCCTGTTCAGCCTGGGGAAGAGAAGATTGAGAGGCGATCTCATCAACGTGTACAAGTATCTGAAGGGGGAGTGTCAAGAGGATGAGGCCAGCCTCTTCTCCGTGGTGCCCAGCGACAGGACAAGAGGCAATGGGCACAAACTGAACCACAGGCAGCTCCATCTGAACCTGAGGAAAAACTTCTTCCCTGTGAGAGTGACAGAGCATTGGAACAGGTTGCCCAGAGAGGTAGTGGAGTCTCCTTCGCTGGAGATATTCAAAAGCCGTCTGGATGTGATCCTGGGCAATATGCTCTAGGTGACCCTGCTTGAGCAGGGAGGTTGGACGAGATGATCTCCAGAGGTCCCTTCCAACCTAAACGATTCTGTGATTCTGTGATTCTGTAAAACGCTGTGCATCAGGGCAGGCTGAGAGCTGACCGTCAGAGGAGTGACCCTGAGGAGAAGGGCCTGGACATGACAAGGGATGCCATAGGAGCCAGCAGTGCATGCTTGCACTAATGAGGCCAGCTGCATATGGGGCTGCTTCAGGAAGACCATGGCCACCCAGGCAAGGGCAGTCCCCATCCCCCTTGACTCAGCGCTGGTGTGGCCACATCTGGAAGAGTGTGTCCCCGTGTGGGCTGCCCAGTGCTGGAGGAATGGGGAGGACCTGGAGAAGGTCCAGGGGAGGTCTCCCAAGATGGGGGTAGGGTCCTGAAGCACAAAGCCTGTATGGAGGGGCTGAGGGATGTGGCCTTCTTTAGCCTGGTGAAGGGGAGGCTAAGGGCATTCCAGTAGGAGCCTGGGAGTGCTTGAAGGGTGGTTTCAGAGGTGATGGAGAGTTTCTTGGTAATAGGAAATAGCAAGAGAAGGAGAAAGAGACAAAACAATTATGAGATACATTATGAGAAGTTCAGGCTGAACTTTTGGAAACTGGGATGTCACTTGTGCTGTGGTTCAACAGGACACCCAGAGGGAGTTGGTGGGGAGCCCCTGGCTTTGTGTCTGGATGAAAAGCAAGAGAGGGCAGAGAGCCATCAGTAAAGGTGGTCAGATGGCTGGGGGAGAGCAAAGTGGGGAAGCAGGCTGGGTGTCTACAGGCTGCAGGGACACAGACACAGGAGGGGGACAGCACAGGGCAGCCTGGGGTGGAGACGACTGAGGGCACTGCCAAGGCTGAAAGCCTCCGACAGGACGGAGGTCTTTGTGCTCTTGGCTTTCTCTGGTGTCTGCCACTGAGGCCAAGGAGACACTGTGTTTCTGACGGCCCCAGGTCCTCATTACGTCCCCACCCTCAGAGAGCCCAGGAGGTGCTGTCTCATCCTGCACGAAGTCTTGCACACCCCCACCCTCTCCCTGCCCCCACAAAGAGCCCTGAGCCAAGTCGGAGCGAAAGCACCACCCTGTGCAGGGGCTGGGTGTCAGTGCTGGCCCATGCTGTCTGATAACACACAGCAAGGTGGACTTGGTGTCACAGCCACCTGCACATTTCCTTTGCCAACCTGTAACAAGTGCCTCCAACTTTCTGCTCTCCTCAGCCCCTGGGAGGCTTTGTTGGTAATGGTCCTCAGGGGGACCCATTAACACTCCCCGAAACTTGGGATTTAATTCTGACTTTAACTTCTTCAGTGTTTTTCTCAGTTCCCTCTCAGTATCTGAGGTTCATGGGCTCAGCACCACATACACTCGAGGGGGGATTAAAAGGTCAGAAGCCCTAACAAGCCATGCCACTCCCCAGCATTTTCTTGAGGTCTCAGTTCTTGTGAGGCTAAGTGGAGAGCTCTCAGGAGGGCACTTACAAGAGGAAGATTTCAATGAGCGACCAAAAAAAAATCGGATGCTGGCTTTCACAGTTTTCTTCTTTTTTCAGCCCCGAGAATCCCTGTTATCCACATTGCTGGATTCCTATTGATTCAGAGGGTCTCCTAATGAAACCTGGATGTGTAGGAAAGGCAGGATTTCTGGTACGGGACATGTGTGGACAACCCTCCTCCTCCCCTCCCCAGCCCGGCCAGTTCTCCCATCAGCCCCTGGGGACCTACTTCGCTCTTGTTGACATCGAACCCTTTTCCACTCGCCTCTGTAGCTGAGTGTTATAGCTCCTGTGCCCCAAGTCCCACCTGCTTCCCTTAGAGAAGTGGATGTTATCGCTAGGCCACTCTTCTTCATTTTTGAAGGGTCCTGGAGAACAGGAGAGGTGCCTGACGAATGGAAGAAAGCCCATGTCACTCCAGTCTTCAAAAAGGGTAAGAAGGAGGAGCCAGGAATCTACAGGCCTGTCAGCCTCCCCTCCATCCCTGGAAAGGTGATCCTGGAGGTCCTCACTAAGCATGTGGAGGACAAGAAGGTGATCAGGAGGAGTCAGCATGGATTCACCAAAGGGAAATCATGCTTGACCAAGCCTTCCAGGACAGTGAGGTGGATGGAGAACTGGCTGGATGGCCGAGCTCAGAGGGTTGTGGTCAGTGGCACAGTCTAGCTGGAGGCCTGTGGCTAGTGGTGTCCCCCAGGGCTCAGTCCTGGGTCCAGTCTTGTTCAATGTATTCCTCAATGACCTGGAGGAAGGGACAGAGTGCACCCTCAGCAAGTTTGCTGATGATACTAAACTGGGGGGAGAGGCTAACACACCAGAAGACTGTGCTGCCATTCAGAGGGACCTGGACAGGCTGGAGAGGTGGGCGGAGAGGAACCTCCTGAAGTTCAACAAAGGCAAGTGCAAGGTCCTGCACCTAGGCAGGAATAATCCCATGCACCAGGACAGGCTGGGGGTTGACCTGCTGCAAAGTGGCTCTGCCGAGAAGGACCTGGGAGTGCTGGTGGACAACAAGTTAAACATGAGGCAGCAGTGTGCCCTTGTGGCCAAGAAGGCCCATGGTATGCTGGGGTGCATTAGGCAGAGTGTTGCCAGCAGGTGGAGGGAGGTGATCCTGCCCCTCTCCTCAGCCCTGGGGAGGCCTCACCTGGAGTACTGTGTCCAGTTCTGGGCTCCCCAGTACAAGAGAGACATGGCACTCCTGGAGAGAGTCCAGCGGAGGGCTACCAAGAGGATTAGAGGGCTGGAGCACCTCTCCTAGGAAGAAAGACTGCAAGAGCTGGGCCTGTTCAGCCTGGGGAAGAGAAGATTGAGAGGCGATCTCATCAACGTGTACAAGTATCTGAAGGGGGAGTGTCAAGAGGATGAGGCCAGCCTCTTCTCCGTGGTGCCCAGCGACAGGACAAGAGGCAATGGGCACAAACTGAACCACAGGCAGCTCCATCTGAACCTGAGGAAAAACTTCTTCCCTGTGAGAGTGACAGAGCATTGGAACAGGTTGCCCAGAGAGGTAGTGGAGTCTCCTTCGCTGGAGATATTCAAAAGCCGTCTGGATGTGATCCTGGGCAATATGCTCTAGGTGACCCTGCTTGAGCAGGGAGGTTGGACGAGATGATCTCCAGAGGTCCCTTCCAACCTAAACCATTCTGTGATTCTGTGATTCTGTAAAACGCTGTGCATCAGGGCAGGCTGAGAGCTGACCGTCAGAGGAGTGACCCTGAGGAGAAGGGCCTGGACATGACAAGGGATGCCATAGGAGCCAGCAGTGCATGCTTGCACTAATGAGGCCAGCTGCATATGGGGCTGCTTCAGGAAGACCATGGCCACCCAGGCAAGGGCAGTCCCCATCCCCCTTGACTCAGCGCTGGTGTGGCCACATCTGGAAGAGTGTGTCCCCGTGTGGGCTGCCCAGTGCTGGAGGAATGGGGAGGACCTGGAGAAGGTCCAGGGGAGGTCTCCCAAGATGGGGGTAGGGTCCTGAAGCACAAAGCCTGTATGGAGGGGCTGAGGGATGTGGCCTTCTTTAGCCTGGTGAAGGGGAGGCTAAGGGCATTCCAGTAGGAGCCTGTGAGTGCTTGAAGGGTGGTTTCAGAGGTGATGGAGAGTTTCTTGGTAATAGGAAATAGCAAGAGAAGGAGAAAGAGACAAAACAATTATGAGATACATTATGAGAAGTTCAGGCTGAACTTTTGGAAACTGGGATGTCACTTGTGCTGTGGTTCAACAGGACACCCAGAGGGAGTTGGTGGGGAGCCCCTGGCTTTGTGTCTGGATGAAAAGCAAGAGAGGGCAGAGAGCCATCAGTAAAGGTGGTCAGATGGCTGGGGGAGAGCAAAGTGGGGAAGCAGGCTGGGTGTCTACAGGCTGCAGGGACACAGACACAGGAGGGGGACAGCACAGGGCAGCCTGGGGTGGAGACGACTGAGGGCACTGCCAAGGCTGAAAGCCTCCGACAGGACGGAGGTCTTTGTGCTCTTGGCTTTCTCTGGTGTCTGCCACTGAGGCCAAGGAGACACTGTGTTTCTGACGGCCCCAGGTCCTCATTACGTCCCCACCCTCAGAGAGCCCAGGAGGTGCTGTCTCATCCTGCACGAAGTCTTGCACACCCCCACCCTCTCCCTGCCCCCACAAAGAGCCCTGAGCCAAGTCGGAGCGAAAGCACCACCCTGTGCAGGGGCTGGGTGTCAGTGCTGGCCCATGCTGTCTGATAACACACAGCAAGGTGGACTTGGTGTCACAGCCACCTGCACATTTCCTTTGCCAACCTGTAACAAGTGCCTCCAACTTTCTGCTCTCCTCAGCCCCTGGGAGGCTTTGTTGGTAATGGTCCTCAGGGGGACCCATTAACACTCCCCGAAACTTGGGATTTAATTCTGACTTTAACTTCTTCAGTGTTTTTCTCAGTTCCCTCTCAGTATCTGAGGTTCATGGGCTCAGCACCACATACACTCGAGGGGGGATTAAAAGGTCAGAAGCCCTAACAAGCCATGCCACTCCCCAGCATTTTCTTGAGGTCTCAGTTCTTGTGAGGCTAAGTGGAGAGCTCTCAGGAGGGCACTTACAAGAGGAAGATTTCAATGAGCGACCAAAAAAAAATCGGATGCTGGCTTTCACAGTTTTCTTCTTTTTTCAGCCCCGAGAATCCCTGTTATCCACATTGCTGGATTCCTATTGATTCAGAGGGTCTCCTAATGAAACCTGGATGTGTAGGAAAGGCAGGATTTCTGGTACGGGACATGTGTGGACAACCCTCCTCCTCCCCTCCCCAGCCCGGCCAGTTCTCCCATCAGCCCCTGGGGACCTACTTCGCTCTTGTTGACATCGAACCCTTTTCCACTCGCCTCTGTAGCTGAGTGTTATAGCTCCTGTGCCCCAAGTCCCACCTGCTTCCCTTAGAGAAGTGGATGTTATCGCTAGGCCACTCTTCTTCATTTTTGAAGGGTCCTGGAGAACAGGAGAGGTGCCTGACGAATGGAAGAAAGCCCATGTCACTCCAGTCTTCAAAAAGGGTAAGAAGGAGGAGCCAGGAATCTACAGGCCTGTCAGCCTCCCCTCCATCCCTGGAAAGGTGATCCTGGAGGTCCTCACTAAGCATGTGGAGGACAAGAAGGTGATCAGGAGGAGTCAGCATGGATTCACCAAAGGGAAATCATGCTTGACCAAGCCTTCCAGGACAGTGAGGTGGATGGAGAACTGGCTGGATGGCCGAGCTCAGAGGGTTGTGGTCAGTGGCACAGTCTAGCTGGAGGCCTGTGGCTAGTGGTGTCCCCCAGGGCTCAGTCCTGGGTCCAGTCTTGTTCAATGTATTCCTCAATGACCTGGAGGAAGGGACAGAGTGCACCCTCAGCAAGTTTGCTGATGATACTAAACTGGGGGGAGAGGCTAACACACCAGAAGACTGTGCTGCCATTCAGAGGGACCTGGACAGGCTGGAGAGGTGGGCGGAGAGGAACCTCCTGAAGTTCAACAAAGGCAAGTGCAAGGTCCTGCACCTAGGCAGGAATAATCCCATGCACCAGGACAGGCTGGGGGTTGACCTGCTGCAAAGTGGCTCTGCCGAGAAGGACCTGGGAGTGCTGGTGGACAACAAGTTAAACATGAGGCAGCAGTGTGCCCTTGTGGCCAAGAAGGCCCATGGTATGCTGGGGTGCATTAGGCAGAGTGTTGCCAGCAGGTGGAGGGAGGTGATCCTGCCCCTCTCCTCAGCCCTGGGGAGGCCTCACCTGGAGTACTGTGTCCAGTTCTGGGCTCCCCAGTACAAGAGAGACATGGCACTCCTGGAGAGAGTCCAGCGGAGGGCTACCAAGAGGATTAGAGGGCTGGAGCACCTCTCCTAGGAAGAAAGACTGCAAGAGCTGGGCCTGTTCAGCCTGGGGAAGAGAAGATTGAGAGGCGATCTCATCAACGTGTACAAGTATCTGAAGGGGGAGTGTCAAGAGGATGAGGCCAGCCTCTTCTCCGTGGTGCCCAGCGACAGGACAAGAGGCAATGGGCACAAACTGAACCACAGGCAGCTCCATCTGAACCTGAGGAAAAACTTCTTCCCTGTGAGAGTGACAGAGCATTGGAACAGGTTGCCCAGAGAGGTAGTGGAGTCTCCTTCGCTGGAGATATTCAAAAGCCGTCTGGATGTGATCCTGGGCAATATGCTCTAGGTGACCCTGCTTGAGCAGGGAGGTTGGACGAGATGATCTCCAGAGGTCCCTTCCAACCTAAACCATTCTGTGATTCTGTGATTCTGTAAAACGCTGTGCATCAGGGCAGGCTGAGAGCTGACCGTCAGAGGAGTGACCCTGAGGAGAAGGGCCTGGACATGACAAGGGATGCCATAGGAGCCAGCAGTGCATGCTTGCACTAATGAGGCCAGCTGCATATGGGGCTGCTTCAGGAAGACCATGGCCACCCAGGCAAGGGCAGTCCCCATCCCCCTTGACTCAGCGCTGGTGTGGCCACATCTGGAAGAGTGTGTCCCCGTGTGGGCTGCCCAGTGCTGGAGGAATGGGGAGGACCTGGAGAAGGTCCAGGGGAGGTCTCCCAAGATGGGGGTAGGGTCCTGAAGCACAAAGCCTGTATGGAGGGGCTGAGGGATGTGGCCTTCTTTAGCCTGGTGAAGGGGAGGCTAAGGGCATTCCAGTAGGAGCCTGTGAGTGCTTGAAGGGTGGTTTCAGAGGTGATGGAGAGTTTCTTGGTAATAGGAAATAGCAAGAGAAGGAGAAAGAGACAAAACAATTATGAGATACATTATGAGAAGTTCAGGCTGAACTTTTGGAAACTGGGATGTCACTTGTGCTGTGGTTCAACAGGACACCCAGAGGGAGTTGGTGGGGAGCCCCTGGCTTTGTGTCTGGATGAAAAGCAAGAGAGGGCAGAGAGCCATCAGTAAAGGTGGTCAGATGGCTGGGGGAGAGCAAAGTGGGGAAGCAGGCTGGGTGTCTACAGGCTGCAGGGACACAGACACAGGAGGGGGACAGCACAGGGCAGCCTGGGGTGGAGACGACTGAGGGCACTGCCAAGGCTGAAAGCCTCCGACAGGACGGAGGTCTTTGTGCTCTTGGCTTTCTCTGGTGTCTGCCACTGAGGCCAAGGAGACACTGTGTTTCTGACGGCCCCAGGTCCTCATTACGTCCCCACCCTCAGAGAGCCCAGGAGGTGCTGTCTCATCCTGCACGAAGTCTTGCACACCCCCACCCTCTCCCTGCCCCCACAAAGAGCCCTGAGCCAAGTCGGAGCGAAAGCACCACCCTGTGCAGGGGCTGGGTGTCAGTGCTGGCCCATGCTGTCTGATAACACACAGCAAGGTGGACTTGGTGTCACAGCCACCTGCACATTTCCTTTGCCAACCTGTAACAAGTGCCTCCAACTTTCTGCTCTCCTCAGCCCCTGGGAGGCTTTGTTGGTAATGGTCCTCAGGGGGACCCATTAACACTCCCCGAAACTTGGGATTTAATTCTGACTTTAACTTCTTCAGTGTTTTTCTCAGTTCCCTCTCAGTATCTGAGGTTCATGGGCTCAGCACCACATACACTCGAGGGGGGATTAAAAGGTCAGAAGCCCTAACAAGCCATGCCACTCCCCAGCATTTTCTTGAGGTCTCAGTTCTTGTGAGGCTAAGTGGAGAGCTCTCAGGAGGGCACTTACAAGAGGAAGATTTCAATGAGCGACCAAAAAAAAATCGGATGCTGGCTTTCACAGTTTTCTTCTTTTTTCAGCCCCGAGAATCCCTGTTATCCACATTGCTGGATTCCTATTGATTCAGAGGGTCTCCTAATGAAACCTGGATGTGTAGGAAAGGCAGGATTTCTGGTACGGGACATGTGTGGACAACCCTCCTCCTCCCCTCCCCAGCCCGGCCAGTTCTCCCATCAGCCCCTGGGGACCTACTTCGCTCTTGTTGACATCGAACCCTTTTCCACTCGCCTCTGTAGCTGAGTGTTATAGCTCCTGTGCCCCAAGTCCCACCTGCTTCCCTTAGAGAAGTGGATGTTATCGCTAGGCCACTCTTCTTCATTTTTGAAGGGTCCTGGAGAACAGGAGAGGTGCCTGACGAATGGAAGAAAGCCCATGTCACTCCAGTCTTCAAAAAGGGTAAGAAGGAGGAGCCAGGAATCTACAGGCCTGTCAGCCTCCCCTCCATCCCTGGAAAGGTGATCCTGGAGGTCCTCACTAAGCATGTGGAGGACAAGAAGGTGATCAGGAGGAGTCAGCATGGATTCACCAAAGGGAAATCATGCTTGACCAAGCCTTCCAGGACAGTGAGGTGGATGGAGAACTGGCTGGATGGCCGAGCTCAGAGGGTTGTGGTCAGTGGCACAGTCTAGCTGGAGGCCTGTGGCTAGTGGTGTCCCCCAGGGCTCAGTCCTGGGTCCAGTCTTGTTCAATGTATTCCTCAATGACCTGGAGGAAGGGACAGAGTGCACCCTCAGCAAGTTTGCTGATGATACTAAACTGGGGGGAGAGGCTAACACACCAGAAGACTGTGCTGCCATTCAGAGGGACCTGGACAGGCTGGAGAGGTGGGCGGAGAGGAACCTCCTGAAGTTCAACAAAGGCAAGTGCAAGGTCCTGCACCTAGGCAGGAATAATCCCATGCACCAGGACAGGCTGGGGGTTGACCTGCTGCAAAGTGGCTCTGCCGAGAAGGACCTGGGAGTGCTGGTGGACAACAAGTTAAACATGAGGCAGCAGTGTGCCCTTGTGGCCAAGAAGGCCCATGGTATGCTGGGGTGCATTAGGCAGAGTGTTGCCAGCAGGTGGAGGGAGGTGATCCTGCCCCTCTCCTCAGCCCTGGGGAGGCCTCACCTGGAGTACTGTGTCCAGTTCTGGGCTCCCCAGTACAAGAGAGACATGGCACTCCTGGAGAGAGTCCAGCGGAGGGCTACCAAGAGGATTAGAGGGCTGGAGCACCTCTCCTAGGAAGAAAGACTGCAAGAGCTGGGCCTGTTCAGCCTGGGGAAGAGAAGATTGAGAGGCGATCTCATCAACGTGTACAAGTATCTGAAGGGGGAGTGTCAAGAGGATGAGGCCAGCCTCTTCTCCGTGGTGCCCAGCGACAGGACAAGAGGCAATGGGCACAAACTGAACCACAGGCAGCTCCATCTGAACCTGAGGAAAAACTTCTTCCCTGTGAGAGTGACAGAGCATTGGAACAGGTTGCCCAGAGAGGTAGTGGAGTCTCCTTCGCTGGAGATATTCAAAAGCCGTCTGGATGTGATCCTGGGCAATATGCTCTAGGTGACCCTGCTTGAGCAGGGAGGTTGGACGAGATGATCTCCAGAGGTCCCTTCCAACCTAAACCATTCTGTGATTCTGTGATTCTGTAAAACGCTGTGCATCAGGGCAGGCTGAGAGCTGACCGTCAGAGGAGTGACCCTGAGGAGAAGGGCCTGGACATGACAAGGGATGCCATAGGAGCCAGCAGTGCATGCTTGCACTAATGAGGCCAGCTGCATATGGGGCTGCTTCAGGAAGACCATGGCCACCCAGGCAAGGGCAGTCCCCATCCCCCTTGACTCAGCGCTGGTGTGGCCACATCTGGAAGAGTGTGTCCCCGTGTGGGCTGCCCAGTGCTGGAGGAATGGGGAGGACCTGGAGAAGGTCCAGGGGAGGTCTCCCAAGATGGGGGTAGGGTCCTGAAGCACAAAGCCTGTATGGAGGGGCTGAGGGATGTGGCCTTCTTTAGCCTGGTGAAGGGGAGGCTAAGGGCATTCCAGTAGGAGCCTGGGAGTGCTTGAAGGGTGGTTTCAGAGGTGATGGAGAGTTTCTTGGTAATAGGAAATAGCAAGAGAAGGAGAAAGAGACAAAACAATTATGAGATACATTATGAGAAGTTCAGGCTGAACTTTTGGAAACTGGGATGTCACTTGTGCTGTGGTTCAACAGGACACCCAGAGGGAGTTGGTGGGGAGCCCCTGGCTTTGTGTCTGGATGAAAAGCAAGAGAGGGCAGAGAGCCATCAGTAAAGGTGGTCAGATGGCTGGGGGAGAGCAAAGTGGGGAAGCAGGCTGGGTGTCTACAGGCTGCAGGGACACAGACACAGGAGGGGGACAGCACAGGGCAGCCTGGGGTGGAGACGACTGAGGGCACTGCCAAGGCTGAAAGCCTCCGACAGGACGGAGGTCTTTGTGCTCTTGGCTTTCTCTGGTGTCTGCCACTGAGGCCAAGGAGACACTGTGTTTCTGACGGCCCCAGGTCCTCATTACGTCCCCACCCTCAGAGAGCCCAGGAGGTGCTGTCTCATCCTGCACGAAGTCTTGCACACCCCCACCCTCTCCCTGCCCCCACAAAGAGCCCTGAGCCAAGTCGGAGCGAAAGCACCACCCTGTGCAGGGGCTGGGTGTCAGTGCTGGCCCATGCTGTCTGATAACACACAGCAAGGTGGACTTGGTGTCACAGCCACCTGCACATTTCCTTTGCCAACCTGTAACAAGTGCCTCCAACTTTCTGCTCTCCTCAGCCCCTGGGAGGCTTTGTTGGTAATGGTCCTCAGGGGGACCCATTAACACTCCCCGAAACTTGGGATTTAATTCTGACTTTAACTTCTTCAGTGTTTTTCTCAGTTCCCTCTCAGTATCTGAGGTTCATGGGCTCAGCACCACATACACTCGAGGGGGGATTAAAAGGTCAGAAGCCCTAACAAGCCATGCCACTCCCCAGCATTTTCTTGAGGTCTCAGTTCTTGTGAGGCTAAGTGGAGAGCTCTCAGGAGGGCACTTACAAGAGGAAGATTTCAATGAGCGACCAAAAAAAAATCGGATGCTGGCTTTCACAGTTTTCTTCTTTTTTCAGCCCCGAGAATCCCTGTTATCCACATTGCTGGATTCCTATTGATTCAGAGGGTCTCCTAATGAAACCTGGATGTGTAGGAAAGGCAGGATTTCTGGTACGGGACATGTGTGGACAACCCTCCTCCTCCCCTCCCCAGCCCGGCCAGTTCTCCCATCAGCCCCTGGGGACCTACTTCGCTCTTGTTGACATCGAACCCTTTTCCACTCGCCTCTGTAGCTGAGTGTTATAGCTCCTGTGCCCCAAGTCCCACCTGCTTCCCTTAGAGAAGTGGATGTTATCGCTAGGCCACTCTTCTTCATTTTTGAAGGGTCCTGGAGAACAGGAGAGGTGCCTGACGAATGGAAGAAAGCCCATGTCACTCCAGTCTTCAAAAAGGGTAAGAAGGAGGAGCCAGGAATCTACAGGCCTGTCAGCCTCCCCTCCATCCCTGGAAAGGTGATCCTGGAGGTCCTCACTAAGCATGTGGAGGACAAGAAGGTGATCAGGAGGAGTCAGCATGGATTCACCAAAGGGAAATCATGCTTGACCAAGCCTTCCAGGACAGTGAGGTGGATGGAGAACTGGCTGGATGGCCGAGCTCAGAGGGTTGTGGTCAGTGGCACAGTCTAGCTGGAGGCCTGTGGCTAGTGGTGTCCCCCAGGGCTCAGTCCTGGGTCCAGTCTTGTTCAATGTATTCCTCAATGACCTGGAGGAAGGGACAGAGTGCACCCTCAGCAAGTTTGCTGATGATACTAAACTGGGGGGAGAGGCTAACACACCAGAAGACTGTGCTGCCATTCAGAGGGACCTGGACAGGCTGGAGAGGTGGGCGGAGAGGAACCTCCTGAAGTTCAACAAAGGCAAGTGCAAGGTCCTGCACCTAGGCAGGAATAATCCCATGCACCAGGACAGGCTGGGGGTTGACCTGCTGCAAAGTGGCTCTGCCGAGAAGGACCTGGGAGTGCTGGTGGACAACAAGTTAAACATGAGGCAGCAGTGTGCCCTTGTGGCCAAGAAGGCCCATGGTATGCTGGGGTGCATTAGGCAGAGTGTTGCCAGCAGGTGGAGGGAGGTGATCCTGCCCCTCTCCTCAGCCCTGGGGAGGCCTCACCTGGAGTACTGTGTCCAGTTCTGGGCTCCCCAGTACAAGAGAGACATGGCACTCCTGGAGAGAGTCCAGCGGAGGGCTACCAAGAGGATTAGAGGGCTGGAGCACCTCTCCTAGGAAGAAAGACTGCAAGAGCTGGGCCTGTTCAGCCTGGGGAAGAGAAGATTGAGAGGCGATCTCATCAACGTGTACAAGTATCTGAAGGGGGAGTGTCAAGAGGATGAGGCCAGCCTCTTCTCCGTGGTGCCCAGCGACAGGACAAGAGGCAATGGGCACAAACTGAACCACAGGCAGCTCCATCTGAACCTGAGGAAAAACTTCTTCCCTGTGAGAGTGACAGAGCATTGGAACAGGTTGCCCAGAGAGGTAGTGGAGTCTCCTTCGCTGGAGATATTCAAAAGCCGTCTGGATGTGATCCTGGGCAATATGCTCTAGGTGACCCTGCTTGAGCAGGGAGGTTGGACGAGATGATCTCCAGAGGTCCCTTCCAACCTAAACCATTCTGTGATTCTGTGATTCTGTAAAACGCTGTGCATCAGGGCAGGCTGAGAGCTGACCGTCAGAGGAGTGACCCTGAGGAGAAGGGCCTGGACATGACAAGGGATGCCATAGGAGCCAGCAGTGCATGCTTGCACTAATGAGGCCAGCTGCATATGGGGCTGCTTCAGGAAGACCATGGCCACCCAGGCAAGGGCAGTCCCCATCCCCCTTGACTCAGCGCTGGTGTGGCCACATCTGGAAGAGTGTGTCCCCGTGTGGGCTGCCCAGTGCTGGAGGAATGGGGAGGACCTGGAGAAGGTCCAGGGGAGGTCTCCCAAGATGGGGGTAGGGTCCTGAAGCACAAAGCCTGTATGGAGGGGCTGAGGGATGTGGCCTTCTTTAGCCTGGTGAAGGGGAGGCTAAGGGCATTCCAGTAGGAGCCTGGGAGTGCTTGAAGGGTGGTTTCAGAGGTGATGGAGAGTTTCTTGGTAATAGGAAATAGCAAGAGAAGGAGAAAGAGACAAAACAATTATGAGATACATTATGAGAAGTTCAGGCTGAACTTTTGGAAACTGGGATGTCACTTGTGCTGTGGTTCAACAGGACACCCAGAGGGAGTTGGTGGGGAGCCCCTGGCTTTGTGTCTGGATGAAAAGCAAGAGAGGGCAGAGAGCCATCAGTAAAGGTGGTCAGATGGCTGGGGGAGAGCAAAGTGGGGAAGCAGGCTGGGTGTCTACAGGCTGCAGGGACACAGACACAGGAGGGGGACAGCACAGGGCAGCCTGGGGTGGAGACGACTGAGGGCACTGCCAAGGCTGAAAGCCTCCGACAGGACGGAGGTCTTTGTGCTCTTGGCTTTCTCTGGTGTCTGCCACTGAGGCCAAGGAGACACTGTGTTTCTGACGGCCCCAGGTCCTCATTACGTCCCCACCCTCAGAGAGCCCAGGAGGTGCTGTCTCATCCTGCACGAAGTCTTGCACACCCCCACCCTCTCCCTGCCCCCACAAAGAGCCCTGAGCCAAGTCGGAGCGAAAGCACCACCCTGTGCAGGGGCTGGGTGTCAGTGCTGGCCCATGCTGTCTGATAACACACAGCAAGGTGGACTTGGTGTCACAGCCACCTGCACATTTCCTTTGCCAACCTGTAACAAGTGCCTCCAACTTTCTGCTCTCCTCAGCCCCTGGGAGGCTTTGTTGGTAATGGTCCTCAGGGGGACCCATTAACACTCCCCGAAACTTGGGATTTAATTCTGACTTTAACTTCTTCAGTGTTTTTCTCAGTTCCCTCTCAGTATCTGAGGTTCATGGGCTCAGCACCACATACACTCGAGGGGGGATTAAAAGGTCAGAAGCCCTAACAAGCCATGCCACTCCCCAGCATTTTCTTGAGGTCTCAGTTCTTGTGAGGCTAAGTGGAGAGCTCTCAGGAGGGCACTTACAAGAGGAAGATTTCAATGAGCGACCAAAAAAAAATCGGATGCTGGCTTTCACAGTTTTCTTCTTTTTTCAGCCCCGAGAATCCCTGTTATCCACATTGCTGGATTCCTATTGATTCAGAGGGTCTCCTAATGAAACCTGGATGTGTAGGAAAGGCAGGATTTCTGGTACGGGACATGTGTGGACAACCCTCCTCCTCCCCTCCCCAGCCCGGCCAGTTCTCCCATCAGCCCCTGGGGACCTACTTCGCTCTTGTTGACATCGAACCCTTTTCCACTCGCCTCTGTAGCTGAGTGTTATAGCTCCTGTGCCCCAAGTCCCACCTGCTTCCCTTAGAGAAGTGGATGTTATCGCTAGGCCACTCTTCTTCATTTTTGAAGGGTCCTGGAGAACAGGAGAGGTGCCTGACGAATGGAAGAAAGCCCATGTCACTCCAGTCTTCAAAAAGGGTAAGAAGGAGGAGCCAGGAATCTACAGGCCTGTCAGCCTCCCCTCCATCCCTGGAAAGGTGATCCTGGAGGTCCTCACTAAGCATGTGGAGGACAAGAAGGTGATCAGGAGGAGTCAGCATGGATTCACCAAAGGGAAATCATGCTTGACCAAGCCTTCCAGGACAGTGAGGTGGATGGAGAACTGGCTGGATGGCCGAGCTCAGAGGGTTGTGGTCAGTGGCACAGTCTAGCTGGAGGCCTGTGGCTAGTGGTGTCCCCCAGGGCTCAGTCCTGGGTCCAGTCTTGTTCAATGTATTCCTCAATGACCTGGAGGAAGGGACAGAGTGCACCCTCAGCAAGTTTGCTGATGATACTAAACTGGGGGGAGAGGCTAACACACCAGAAGACTGTGCTGCCATTCAGAGGGACCTGGACAGGCTGGAGAGGTGGGCGGAGAGGAACCTCCTGAAGTTCAACAAAGGCAAGTGCAAGGTCCTGCACCTAGGCAGGAATAATCCCATGCACCAGGACAGGCTGGGGGTTGACCTGCTGCAAAGTGGCTCTGCCGAGAAGGACCTGGGAGTGCTGGTGGACAACAAGTTAAACATGAGGCAGCAGTGTGCCCTTGTGGCCAAGAAGGCCCATGGTATGCTGGGGTGCATTAGGCAGAGTGTTGCCAGCAGGTGGAGGGAGGTGATCCTGCCCCTCTCCTCAGCCCTGGGGAGGCCTCACCTGGAGTACTGTGTCCAGTTCTGGGCTCCCCAGTACAAGAGAGACATGGCACTCCTGGAGAGAGTCCAGCGGAGGGCTACCAAGAGGATTAGAGGGCTGGAGCACCTCTCCTAGGAAGAAAGACTGCAAGAGCTGGGCCTGTTCAGCCTGGGGAAGAGAAGATTGAGAGGCGATCTCATCAACGTGTACAAGTATCTGAAGGGGGAGTGTCAAGAGGATGAGGCCAGCCTCTTCTCCGTGGTGCCCAGCGACAGGACAAGAGGCAATGGGCACAAACTGAACCACAGGCAGCTCCATCTGAACCTGAGGAAAAACTTCTTCCCTGTGAGAGTGACAGAGCATTGGAACAGGTTGCCCAGAGAGGTAGTGGAGTCTCCTTCGCTGGAGATATTCAAAAGCCGTCTGGATGTGATCCTGGGCAATATGCTCTAGGTGACCCTGCTTGAGCAGGGAGGTTGGACGAGATGATCTCCAGAGGTCCCTTCCAACCTAAACCATTCTGTGATTCTGTGATTCTGTAAAACGCTGTGCATCAGGGCAGGCTGAGAGCTGACCGTCAGAGGAGTGACCCTGAGGAGAAGGGCCTGGACATGACAAGGGATGCCATAGGAGCCAGCAGTGCATGCTTGCACTAATGAGGCCAGCTGCATATGGGGCTGCTTCAGGAAGACCATGGCCACCCAGGCAAGGGCAGTCCCCATCCCCCTTGACTCAGCGCTGGTGTGGCCACATCTGGAAGAGTGTGTCCCCGTGTGGGCTGCCCAGTGCTGGAGGAATGGGGAGGACCTGGAGAAGGTCCAGGGGAGGTCTCCCAAGATGGGGGTAGGGTCCTGAAGCACAAAGCCTGTATGGAGGGGCTGAGGGATGTGGCCTTCTTTAGCCTGGTGAAGGGGAGGCTAAGGGCATTCCAGTAGGAGCCTGGGAGTGCTTGAAGGGTGGTTTCAGAGGTGATGGAGAGTTTCTTGGTAATAGGAAATAGCAAGAGAAGGAGAAAGAGACAAAACAATTATGAGATACATTATGAGAAGTTCAGGCTGAACTTTTGGAAACTGGGATGTCACTTGTGCTGTGGTTCAACAGGACACCCAGAGGGAGTTGGTGGGGAGCCCCTGGCTTTGTGTCTGGATGAAAAGCAAGAGAGGGCAGAGAGCCATCAGTAAAGGTGGTCAGATGGCTGGGGGAGAGCAAAGTGGGGAAGCAGGCTGGGTGTCTACAGGCTGCAGGGACACAGACACAGGAGGGGGACAGCACAGGGCAGCCTGGGGTGGAGACGACTGAGGGCACTGCCAAGGCTGAAAGCCTCCGACAGGACGGAGGTCTTTGTGCTCTTGGCTTTCTCTGGTGTCTGCCACTGAGGCCAAGGAGACACTGTGTTTCTGACGGCCCCAGGTCCTCATTACGTCCCCACCCTCAGAGAGCCCAGGAGGTGCTGTCTCATCCTGCACGAAGTCTTGCACACCCCCACCCTCTCCCTGCCCCCACAAAGAGCCCTGAGCCAAGTCGGAGCGAAAGCACCACCCTGTGCAGGGGCTGGGTGTCAGTGCTGGCCCATGCTGTCTGATAACACACAGCAAGGTGGACTTGGTGTCACAGCCACCTGCACATTTCCTTTGCCAACCTGTAACAAGTGCCTCCAACTTTCTGCTCTCCTCAGCCCCTGGGAGGCTTTGTTGGTAATGGTCCTCAGGGGGACCCATTAACACTCCCCGAAACTTGGGATTTAATTCTGACTTTAACTTCTTCAGTGTTTTTCTCAGTTCCCTCTCAGTATCTGAGGTTCATGGGCTCAGCACCACATACACTCGAGGGGGGATTAAAAGGTCAGAAGCCCTAACAAGCCATGCCACTCCCCAGCATTTTCTTGAGGTCTCAGTTCTTGTGAGGCTAAGTGGAGAGCTCTCAGGAGGGCACTTACAAGAGGAAGATTTCAATGAGCGACCAAAAAAAAATCGGATGCTGGCTTTCACAGTTTTCTTCTTTTTTCAGCCCCGAGAATCCCTGTTATCCACATTGCTGGATTCCTATTGATTCAGAGGGTCTCCTAATGAAACCTGGATGTGTAGGAAAGGCAGGATTTCTGGTACGGGACATGTGTGGACAACCCTCCTCCTCCCCTCCCCAGCCCGGCCAGTTCTCCCATCAGCCCCTGGGGACCTACTTCGCTCTTGTTGACATCGAACCCTTTTCCACTCGCCTCTGTAGCTGAGTGTTATAGCTCCTGTGCCCCAAGTCCCACCTGCTTCCCTTAGAGAAGTGGATGTTATCGCTAGGCCACTCTTCTTCATTTTTGAAGGGTCCTGGAGAACAGGAGAGGTGCCTGACGAATGGAAGAAAGCCCATGTCACTCCAGTCTTCAAAAAGGGTAAGAAGGAGGAGCCAGGAATCTACAGGCCTGTCAGCCTCCCCTCCATCCCTGGAAAGGTGATCCTGGAGGTCCTCACTAAGCATGTGGAGGACAAGAAGGTGATCAGGAGGAGTCAGCATGGATTCACCAAAGGGAAATCATGCTTGACCAAGCCTTCCAGGACAGTGAGGTGGATGGAGAACTGGCTGGATGGCCGAGCTCAGAGGGTTGTGGTCAGTGGCACAGTCTAGCTGGAGGCCTGTGGCTAGTGGTGTCCCCCAGGGCTCAGTCCTGGGTCCAGTCTTGTTCAATGTATTCCTCAATGACCTGGAGGAAGGGACAGAGTGCACCCTCAGCAAGTTTGCTGATGATACTAAACTGGGGGGAGAGGCTAACACACCAGAAGACTGTGCTGCCATTCAGAGGGACCTGGACAGGCTGGAGAGGTGGGCGGAGAGGAACCTCCTGAAGTTCAACAAAGGCAAGTGCAAGGTCCTGCACCTAGGCAGGAATAATCCCATGCACCAGGACAGGCTGGGGGTTGACCTGCTGCAAAGTGGCTCTGCCGAGAAGGACCTGGGAGTGCTGGTGGACAACAAGTTAAACATGAGGCAGCAGTGTGCCCTTGTGGCCAAGAAGGCCCATGGTATGCTGGGGTGCATTAGGCAGAGTGTTGCCAGCAGGTGGAGGGAGGTGATCCTGCCCCTCTCCTCAGCCCTGGGGAGGCCTCACCTGGAGTACTGTGTCCAGTTCTGGGCTCCCCAGTACAAGAGAGACATGGCACTCCTGGAGAGAGTCCAGCGGAGGGCTACCAAGATGATTAGAGGGCTGGAGCACCTCTCCTAGGAAGAAAGACTGCAAGAGCTGGGCCTGTTCAGCCTGGGGAAGAGAAGATTGAGAGGGGATCTCATCAACGTGTACAAGTATCTGAAGGGGGAGTGTCAAGAGGATGAGGCCAGCCTCTTCTCCGTGGTGCCCAGCGACAGGACAAGAGGCAATGGGCACAAACTGAACCACAGGCAGCTCCATCTGAACCTGAGGAAAAACTTCTTCCCTGTGAGAGTGACAGAGCATTGGAACAGGTTGCCCAGAGAGGTAGTGGAGTCTCCTTCGCTGGAGATATTCAAAAGCCGTCTGGATGTGATCCTGGGCAATATGCTCTAGGTGACCCTGCTTGAGCAGGGAGGTTGGACGAGATGATCTCCAGAGGTCCCTTCCAACCTAAACGATTCTGTGATTCTGTGATTCTGTAAAACGCTGTGCATCAGGGCAGGCTGAGAGCTGACCGTCAGAGGAGTGACCCTGAGGAGAAGGGCCTGGACATGACAAGGGATGCCATAGGAGCCAGCAGTGCATGCTTGCACTAATGAGGCCAGCTGCATATGGGGCTGCTTCAGGAAGACCATGGCCACCCAGGCAAGGGCAGTCCCCATCCCCCTTGACTCAGCGCTGGTGTGGCCACATCTGGAAGAGTGTGTCCCCGTGTGGGCTGCCCAGTGCTGGAGGAATGGGGAGGACCTGGAGAAGGTCCAGGGGAGGTCTCCCAAGATGGGGGTAGGGTCCTGAAGCACAAAGCCTGTATGGAGGGGCTGAGGGATGTGGCCTTCTTTAGCCTGGTGAAGGGGAGGCTAAGGGCATTCCAGTAGGAGCCTGGGAGTGCTTGAAGGGTGGTTTCAGAGGTGATGGAGAGTTTCTTGGTAATAGGAAATAGCAAGAGAAGGAGAAAGAGACAAAACAATTATGAGATACATTATGAGAAGTTCAGGCTGAACTTTTGGAAACTGGGATGTCACTTGTGCTGTGGTTCAACAGGACACCCAGAGGGAGTTGGTGGGGAGCCCCTGGCTTTGTGTCTGGATGAAAAGCAAGAGAGGGCAGAGAGCCATCAGTAAAGGTGGTCAGATGGCTGGGGGAGAGCAAAGTGGGGAAGCAGGCTGGGTGTCTACAGGCTGCAGGGACACAGACACAGGAGGGGGACAGCACAGGGCAGCCTGGGGTGGAGACGACTGAGGGCACTGCCAAGGCTGAAAGCCTCCGACAGGACGGAGGTCTTTGTGCTCTTGGCTTTCTCTGGTGTCTGCCACTGAGGCCAAGGAGACACTGTGTTTCTGACGGCCCCAGGTCCTCATTACGTCCCCACCCTCAGAGAGCCCAGGAGGTGCTGTCTCATCCTGCACGAAGTCTTGCACACCCCCACCCTCTCCCTGCCCCCACAAAGAGCCCTGAGCCAAGTCGGAGCGAAAGCACCACCCTGTGCAGGGGCTGGGTGTCAGTGCTGGCCCATGCTGTCTGATAACACACAGCAAGGTGGACTTGGTGTCACAGCCACCTGCACATTTCCTTTGCCAACCTGTAACAAGTGCCTCCAACTTTCTGCTCTCCTCAGCCCCTGGGAGGCTTTGTTGGTAATGGTCCTCAGGGGGACCCATTAACACTCCCCGAAACTTGGGATTTAATTCTGACTTTAACTTCTTCAGTGTTTTTCTCAGTTCCCTCTCAGTATCTGAGGTTCATGGGCTCAGCACCACATACACTCGAGGGGGGATTAAAAGGTCAGAAGCCCTAACAAGCCATGCCACTCCCCAGCATTTTCTTGAGGTCTCAGTTCTTGTGAGGCTAAGTGGAGAGCTCTCAGGAGGGCACTTACAAGAGGAAGATTTCAATGAGCGACCAAAAAAAAATCGGATGCTGGCTTTCACAGTTTTCTTCTTTTTTCAGCCCCGAGAATCCCTGTTATCCACATTGCTGGATTCCTATTGATTCAGAGGGTCTCCTAATGAAACCTGGATGTGTAGGAAAGGCAGGATTTCTGGTACGGGACATGTGTGGACAACCCTCCTCCTCCCCTCCCCAGCCCGGCCAGTTCTCCCATCAGCCCCTGGGGACCTACTTCGCTCTTGTTGACATCGAACCCTTTTCCACTCGCCTCTGTAGCTGAGTGTTATAGCTCCTGTGCCCCAAGTCCCACCTGCTTCCCTTAGAGAAGTGGATGTTATCGCTAGGCCACTCTTCTTCATTTTTGAAGGGTCCTGGAGAACAGGAGAGGTGCCTGACGAATGGAAGAAAGCCCATGTCACTCCAGTCTTCAAAAAGGGTAAGAAGGAGGAGCCAGGAATCTACAGGCCTGTCAGCCTCCCCTCCATCCCTGGAAAGGTGATCCTGGAGGTCCTCACTAAGCATGTGGAGGACAAGAAGGTGATCAGGAGGAGTCAGCATGGATTCACCAAAGGGAAATCATGCTTGACCAAGCCTTCCAGGACAGTGAGGTGGATGGAGAACTGGCTGGATGGCCGAGCTCAGAGGGTTGTGGTCAGTGGCACAGTCTAGCTGGAGGCCTGTGGCTAGTGGTGTCCCCCAGGGCTCAGTCCTGGGTCCAGTCTTGTTCAATGTATTCCTCAATGACCTGGAGGAAGGGACAGAGTGCACCCTCAGCAAGTTTGCTGATGATACTAAACTGGGGGGAGAGGCTAACACACCAGAAGACTGTGCTGCCATTCAGAGGGACCTGGACAGGCTGGAGAGGTGGGCGGAGAGGAACCTCCTGAAGTTCAACAAAGGCAAGTGCAAGGTCCTGCACCTAGGCAGGAATAATCCCATGCACCAGGACAGGCTGGGGGTTGACCTGCTGCAAAGTGGCTCTGCCGAGAAGGACCTGGGAGTGCTGGTGGACAACAAGTTAAACATGAGGCAGCAGTGTGCCCTTGTGGCCAAGAAGGCCCATGGTATGCTGGGGTGCATTAGGCAGAGTGTTGCCAGCAGGTGGAGGGAGGTGATCCTGCCCCTCTCCTCAGCCCTGGGGAGGCCTCACCTGGAGTACTGTGTCCAGTTCTGGGCTCCCCAGTACAAGAGAGACATGGCACTCCTGGAGAGAGTCCAGCGGAGGGCTACCAAGAGGATTAGAGGGCTGGAGCACCTCTCCTAGGAAGAAAGACTGCAAGAGCTGGGCCTGTTCAGCCTGGGGAAGAGAAGATTGAGAGGCGATCTCATCAACGTGTACAAGTATCTGAAGGGGGAGTGTCAAGAGGATGAGGCCAGCCTCTTCTCCGTGGTGCCCAGCGACAGGACAAGAGGCAATGGGCACAAACTGAACCACAGGCAGCTCCATCTGAACCTGAGGAAAAACTTCTTCCCTGTGAGAGTGACAGAGCATTGGAACAGGTTGCCCAGAGAGGTAGTGGAGTCTCCTTCGCTGGAGATATTCAAAAGCCGTCTGGATGTGATCCTGGGCAATATGCTCTAGGTGACCCTGCTTGAGCAGGGAGGTTGGACGAGATGATCTCCAGAGGTCCCTTCCAACCTAAACCATTCTGTGATTCTGTGATTCTGTAAAACGCTGTGCATCAGGGCAGGCTGAGAGCTGACCGTCAGAGGAGTGACCCTGAGGAGAAGGGCCTGGACATGACAAGGGATGCCATAGGAGCCAGCAGTGCATGCTTGCACTAATGAGGCCAGCTGCATATGGGGCTGCTTCAGGAAGACCATGGCCACCCAGGCAAGGGCAGTCCCCATCCCCCTTGACTCAGCGCTGGTGTGGCCACATCTGGAAGAGTGTGTCCCCGTGTGGGCTGCCCAGTGCTGGAGGAATGGGGAGGACCTGGAGAAGGTCCAGGGGAGGTCTCCCAAGATGGGGGTAGGGTCCTGAAGCACAAAGCCTGTATGGAGGGGCTGAGGGATGTGGCCTTCTTTAGCCTGGTGAAGGGGAGGCTAAGGGCATTCCAGTAGGAGCCTGTGAGTGCTTGAAGGGTGGTTTCAGAGGTGATGGAGAGTTTCTTGGTAATAGGAAATAGCAAGAGAAGGAGAAAGAGACAAAACAATTATGAGATACATTATGAGAAGTTCAGGCTGAACTTTTGGAAACTGGGATGTCACTTGTGCTGTGGTTCAACAGGACACCCAGAGGGAGTTGGTGGGGAGCCCCTGGCTTTGTGTCTGGATGAAAAGCAAGAGAGGGCAGAGAGCCATCAGTAAAGGTGGTCAGATGGCTGGGGGAGAGCAAAGTGGGGAAGCAGGCTGGGTGTCTACAGGCTGCAGGGACACAGACACAGGAGGGGGACAGCACAGGGCAGCCTGGGGTGGAGACGACTGAGGGCACTGCCAAGGCTGAAAGCCTCCGACAGGACGGAGGTCTTTGTGCTCTTGGCTTTCTCTGGTGTCTGCCACTGAGGCCAAGGAGACACTGTGTTTCTGACGGCCCCAGGTCCTCATTACGTCCCCACCCTCAGAGAGCCCAGGAGGTGCTGTCTCATCCTGCACGAAGTCTTGCACACCCCCACCCTCTCCCTGCCCCCACAAAGAGCCCTGAGCCAAGTCGGAGCGAAAGCACCACCCTGTGCAGGGGCTGGGTGTCAGTGCTGGCCCATGCTGTCTGATAACACACAGCAAGGTGGACTTGGTGTCACAGCCACCTGCACATTTCCTTTGCCAACCTGTAACAAGTGCCTCCAACTTTCTGCTCTCCTCAGCCCCTGGGAGGCTTTGTTGGTAATGGTCCTCAGGGGGACCCATTAACACTCCCCGAAACTTGGGATTTAATTCTGACTTTAACTTCTTCAGTGTTTTTCTCAGTTCCCTCTCAGTATCTGAGGTTCATGGGCTCAGCACCACATACACTCGAGGGGGGATTAAAAGGTCAGAAGCCCTAACAAGCCATGCCACTCCCCAGCATTTTCTTGAGGTCTCAGTTCTTGTGAGGCTAAGTGGAGAGCTCTCAGGAGGGCACTTACAAGAGGAAGATTTCAATGAGCGACCAAAAAAAAATCGGATGCTGGCTTTCACAGTTTTCTTCTTTTTTCAGCCCCGAGAATCCCTGTTATCCACATTGCTGGATTCCTATTGATTCAGAGGGTCTCCTAATGAAACCTGGATGTGTAGGAAAGGCAGGATTTCTGGTACGGGACATGTGTGGACAACCCTCCTCCTCCCCTCCCCAGCCCGGCCAGTTCTCCCATCAGCCCCTGGGGACCTACTTCGCTCTTGTTGACATCGAACCCTTTTCCACTCGCCTCTGTAGCTGAGTGTTATAGCTCCTGTGCCCCAAGTCCCACCTGCTTCCCTTAGAGAAGTGGATGTTATCGCTAGGCCACTCTTCTTCATTTTTGAAGGGTCCTGGAGAACAGGAGAGGTGCCTGACGAATGGAAGAAAGCCCATGTCACTCCAGTCTTCAAAAAGGGTAAGAAGGAGGAGCCAGGAATCTACAGGCCTGTCAGCCTCCCCTCCATCCCTGGAAAGGTGATCCTGGAGGTCCTCACTAAGCATGTGGAGGACAAGAAGGTGATCAGGAGGAGTCAGCATGGATTCACCAAAGGGAAATCATGCTTGACCAAGCCTTCCAGGACAGTGAGGTGGATGGAGAACTGGCTGGATGGCCGAGCTCAGAGGGTTGTGGTCAGTGGCACAGTCTAGCTGGAGGCCTGTGGCTAGTGGTGTCCCCCAGGGCTCAGTCCTGGGTCCAGTCTTGTTCAATGTATTCCTCAATGACCTGGAGGAAGGGACAGAGTGCACCCTCAGCAAGTTTGCTGATGATACTAAACTGGGGGGAGAGGCTAACACACCAGAAGACTGTGCTGCCATTCAGAGGGACCTGGACAGGCTGGAGAGGTGGGCGGAGAGGAACCTCCTGAAGTTCAACAAAGGCAAGTGCAAGGTCCTGCACCTAGGCAGGAATAATCCCATGCACCAGGACAGGCTGGGGGTTGACCTGCTGCAAAGTGGCTCTGCCGAGAAGGACCTGGGAGTGCTGGTGGACAACAAGTTAAACATGAGGCAGCAGTGTGCCCTTGTGGCCAAGAAGGCCCATGGTATGCTGGGGTGCATTAGGCAGAGTGTTGCCAGCAGGTGGAGGGAGGTGATCCTGCCCCTCTCCTCAGCCCTGGGGAGGCCTCACCTGGAGTACTGTGTCCAGTTCTGGGCTCCCCAGTACAAGAGAGACATGGCACTCCTGGAGAGAGTCCAGCGGAGGGCTACCAAGAGGATTAGAGGGCTGGAGCACCTCTCCTAGGAAGAAAGACTGCAAGAGCTGGGCCTGTTCAGCCTGGGGAAGAGAAGATTGAGAGGGGATCTCATCAACGTGTACAAGTATCTGAAGGGGGAGTGTCAAGAGGATGAGGCCAGCCTCTTCTCCGTGGTGCCCAGCGACAGGACAAGAGGCAATGGGCACAAACTGAACCACAGGCAGCTCCATCTGAACCTGAGGAAAAACTTCTTCCCTGTGAGAGTGACAGAGCATTGGAACAGGTTGCCCAGAGAGGTAGTGGAGTCTCCTTCGCTGGAGATATTCAAAAGCCGTCTGGATGTGATCCTGGGCAATATGCTCTAGGTGACCCTGCTTGAGCAGGGAGGTTGGACGAGATGATCTCCAGAGGTCCCTTCCAACCTAAACGATTCTGTGATTCTGTGATTCTGTAAAACGCTGTGCATCAGGGCAGGCTGAGAGCTGACCGTCAGAGGAGTGACCCTGAGGAGAAGGGCCTGGACATGACAAGGGATGCCATAGGAGCCAGCAGTGCATGCTTGCACTAATGAGGCCAGCTGCATATGGGGCTGCTTCAGGAAGACCATGGCCACCCAGGCAAGGGCAGTCCCCATCCCCCTTGACTCAGCGCTGGTGTGGCCACATCTGGAAGAGTGTGTCCCCGTGTGGGCTGCCCAGTGCTGGAGGAATGGGGAGGACCTGGAGAAGGTCCAGGGGAGGTCTCCCAAGATGGGGGTAGGGTCCTGAAGCACAAAGCCTGTATGGAGGGGCTGAGGGATGTGGCCTTCTTTAGCCTGGTGAAGGGGAGGCTAAGGGCATTCCAGTAGGAGCCTGGGAGTGCTTGAAGGGTGGTTTCAGAGGTGATGGAGAGTTTCTTGGTAATAGGAAATAGCAAGAGAAGGAGAAAGAGACAAAACAATTATGAGATACATTATGAGAAGTTCAGGCTGAACTTTTGGAAACTGGGATGTCACTTGTGCTGTGGTTCAACAGGACACCCAGAGGGAGTTGGTGGGGAGCCCCTGGCTTTGTGTCTGGATGAAAAGCAAGAGAGGGCAGAGAGCCATCAGTAAAGGTGGTCAGATGGCTGGGGGAGAGCAAAGTGGGGAAGCAGGCTGGGTGTCTACAGGCTGCAGGGACACAGACACAGGAGGGGGACAGCACAGGGCAGCCTGGGGTGGAGACGACTGAGGGCACTGCCAAGGCTGAAAGCCTCCGACAGGACGGAGGTCTTTGTGCTCTTGGCTTTCTCTGGTGTCTGCCACTGAGGCCAAGGAGACACTGTGTTTCTGACGGCCCCAGGTCCTCATTACGTCCCCACCCTCAGAGAGCCCAGGAGGTGCTGTCTCATCCTGCACGAAGTCTTGCACACCCCCACCCTCTCCCTGCCCCCACAAAGAGCCCTGAGCCAAGTCGGAGCGAAAGCACCACCCTGTGCAGGGGCTGGGTGTCAGTGCTGGCCCATGCTGTCTGATAACACACAGCAAGGTGGACTTGGTGTCACAGCCACCTGCACATTTCCTTTGCCAACCTGTAACAAGTGCCTCCAACTTTCTGCTCTCCTCAGCCCCTGGGAGGCTTTGTTGGTAATGGTCCTCAGGGGGACCCATTAACACTCCCCGAAACTTGGGATTTAATTCTGACTTTAACTTCTTCAGTGTTTTTCTCAGTTCCCTCTCAGTATCTGAGGTTCATGGGCTCAGCACCACATACACTCGAGGGGGGATTAAAAGGTCAGAAGCCCTAACAAGCCATGCCACTCCCCAGCATTTTCTTGAGGTCTCAGTTCTTGTGAGGCTAAGTGGAGAGCTCTCAGGAGGGCACTTACAAGAGGAAGATTTCAATGAGCGACCAAAAAAAAATCGGATGCTGGCTTTCACAGTTTTCTTCTTTTTTCAGCCCCGAGAATCCCTGTTATCCACATTGCTGGATTCCTATTGATTCAGAGGGTCTCCTAATGAAACCTGGATGTGTAGGAAAGGCAGGATTTCTGGTACGGGACATGTGTGGACAACCCTCCTCCTCCCCTCCCCAGCCCGGCCAGTTCTCCCATCAGCCCCTGGGGACCTACTTCGCTCTTGTTAACATCGAACCCTTTTCCACTCGCCTCTGTAGCTGAGTGTTATAGCTCCTGTGCCCCAAGTCCCACCTGCTTCCCTTAGAGAAGTGGATGTTATCGCTAGGCCACTCTTCTTCATTTTTGAAGGGTCCTGGAGAACAGGAGAGGTGCCTGACGAATGGAAGAAAGCCCATGTCACTCCAGTCTTCAAAAAGGGTAAGAAGGAGGAGCCAGGAATCTACAGGCCTGTCAGCCTCCCCTCCATCCCTGGAAAGGTGATCCTGGAGGTCCTCACTAAGCATGTGGAGGACAAGAAGGTGATCAGGAGGAGTCAGCATGGATTCACCAAAGGGAAATCATGCTTGACCAAGCCTTCCAGGACAGTGAGGTGGATGGAGAACTGGCTGGATGGCCGAGCTCAGAGGGTTGTGGTCAGTGGCACAGTCTAGCTGGAGGCCTGTGGCTAGTGGTGTCCCCCAGGGCTCAGTCCTGGGTCCAGTCTTGTTCAATGTATTCCTCAATGACCTGGAGGAAGGGACAGAGTGCACCCTCAGCAAGTTTGCTGATGATACTAAACTGGGGGGAGAGGCTAACACACCAGAAGACTGTGCTGCCATTCAGAGGGACCTGGACAGGCTGGAGAGGTGGGCGGAGAGGAACCTCCTGAAGTTCAACAAAGGCAAGTGCAAGGTCCTGCACCTAGGCAGGAATAATCCCATGCACCAGGACAGGCTGGGGGTTGACCTGCTGCAAAGTGGCTCTGCCGAGAAGGACCTGGGAGTGCTGGTGGACAACAAGTTAAACATGAGGCAGCAGTGTGCCCTTGTGGCCAAGAAGGCCCATGGTATGCTGGGGTGCATTAGGCAGAGTGTTGCCAGCAGGTGGAGGGAGGTGATCCTGCCCCTCTCCTCAGCCCTGGGGAGGCCTCACCTGGAGTACTGTGTCCAGTTCTGGGCTCCCCAGTACAAGAGAGACATGGCACTCCTGGAGAGAGTCCAGCGGAGGGCTACCAAGAGGATTAGAGGGCTGGAGCACCTCTCCTAGGAAGAAAGACTGCAAGAGCTGGGCCTGTTCAGCCTGGGGAAGAGAAGATTGAGAGGCGATCTCATCAACGTGTACAAGTATCTGAAGGGGGAGTGTCAAGAGGATGAGGCCAGCCTCTTCTCCGTGGTGCCCAGCGACAGGACAAGAGGCAATGGGCACAAACTGAACCACAGGCAGCTCCATCTGAACCTGAGGAAAAACTTCTTCCCTGTGAGAGTGACAGAGCATTGGAACAGGTTGCCCAGAGAGGTAGTGGAGTCTCCTTCGCTGGAGATATTCAAAAGCCGTCTGGATGTGATCCTGGGCAATATGCTCTAGGTGACCCTGCTTGAGCAGGGAGGTTGGACGAGATGATCTCCAGAGGTCCCTTCCAACCTAAACCATTCTGTGATTCTGTGATTCTCAGAACCAGGACCCTCTGGGCCTCGGCCACAGAGCTGCTGCCGGCCAGTCTGTCTCCTTCGTGGGTCACTGCAAGGGGTTCTTCCCTCCTGGGGCAGGAGTGGGCATTTTTTCTCTGTTGAAAGTTCCTGAGCTCCAGGAGCTCCGCCAGCTCCCTCAGCACTCGTGGGTGCATCCCATCAGGGCCCATGGGTTTATGGATGTCCAGTTTGGACAAAAGATCTCTAACCTGATCCTCCTCAACCAAGGGAGAGTCTTCCTTTCTCCAGACTTCCTCCCTGGTCTCCAGTGTCTGGAATTCCTCAGGACTGGCCTTAGCAGGAAAGACTGAAGCAAAGAAGGCATTCAGCAACTCTGCCTTCTCTGTATCCTTCGTCACCAGGGCACCCACCCCATTCAGCAGTGGGCCCATGTTTTCCCTAGTCTTCCTTTTGTTATTGATGTATTTGAAAAACCCCTTCTTGTTGTCCTTGACGTCCCTTGCCAGATTTAATTCCAGCTGGGCCTTAGCCTTCCTTGTCGCATCCCTGCACACTCTGACAACGTCCCTGTATTCCTCCCAAGTGGCCTGTCCCCTTTTCCACATTCTGTACACTTCCTTCTTCTGCTGGAGTTTTGTCAGGAGTTCCTTGCTCATCCATGCAGGTCTCCTGCTGAATCCGCTTTGCTCGACTTCTTCCTCAGAGGGATGCACCGATCTTGAGCCTGGAGGAGGTGACGCTTGAATATTAACCAGCTTTCTTGGACCCCTCTTCCTTCTAGGGCCCTACCCCATGAGATTCCCCTAAGTAGGTCCCTCAAGAGGCCAAAGTTAGCTCTCCTCAAGTCCAGCGTTGCAATCCTACTTATTGCCCTGCTCCCTCCTCGTAGGATCCTCAACTCCACCATCTCATGGTCACTGCAGCCAAGGCTGCCCCCAACCTTCACCTCTCCAACTAGACCTTCTTTGTTCGTTAGGACAAGGTCTAGCATTGCACCTCTCCTCGTTGGCGTCTCCACCACCTGAGTCAAGAAATTATCATCAATCCTCTGCAGGAACCTCCTCGACTGTTTGTGCCTAGCTGTGCTGTCTTGCCAACAGATGTCAGGGTGGTGAAGTCTCCCATGAGAACCAGGGCCTGTGATCGTGAGGCTACTTCCAGCTGTCGGTAGAAGGCCTCATCGATGACTTCCTCCTGGTCAGGTGGCCTGTAGTAGACCCCCACAACAGTGTCACCCATGTTACCCTGCCCTTTAATCCTTACCCATAGGCTCTCAACTTGCTCTTCATCCACCCCGAGGCAGAGCTCCATACATTCTAGCTGCTCCCTCACATAAAGAGCAACTCCACCACCTCGCCTTCCTGGCCTGTCTTTCCTAAAAAGCACATAGCCATCCATGACAGCATTCCAGTCATGTGAACTATCCCACCGTGTCTCTGTAACTGCAATGAGATCATGGCCCTGCAACCGCACACAGACCTCTAACTCTTCCTGTTTATTCCCCATGCTGCGCGCATTGCTATACAGGCATTCCAGAGAGCCAGTCAAGCATGCAAGCTTCCCAGGAGAGGTGCAAGAGGATCCTCCATAGCCATGTCCCATGCTGTCTCCCCTGGCTGTATGCACCCGCTGGAGGCATCCTGACTTGAGCGGTGTTTTACTGACTCTCCTGCCACTATACCACTCCCCTTCCCCCATCTTGCCTAGTTTAAAGCCCTCCTTACCAGGCTGGCCAATCTGTTGGCAAAGACGCGCGTGCCCCGCTTGGTAAGGTGGATCCCATCGCTCCCCATCAGCTGTTGATCTTCAAACAGGGTCCCATGGTCATAGAAAACAAAGCCCTGCTGCCAACACCAGCGGCGCAGCCAGCTGTTAACTTGGAAAACTCGTCTACTCCTCCTCCCATCCTTTCCCCTCACAGGCAAGATTGAGGAGAAAACGACCTGGGCTCCCAGACACTTCACCACCATTCCCAGAGCTCTGAAGTCCCGTTTGATGGTTTCCAGTTTGCCTTTTGTGTTGTTAGTGCCCACATGGAAGAGCAGCAGAGGGTAGTAGTCTGATGCATGGACAAGCCTTGGCAGTCTTTCCATGACCTCTCTTATTCGAGCCCCTGGCAGGCAGCAAACCTCTCTGGACAAGAGGTCAGGTCGGCAGAGAGGTGCCTCTGTCCCCTGCAGCAGGCAGTCACCCACAACAATCACTCGCCGCTTCTTCCGGGGCTTCCTGCACGGCACAGGGTCTGCCAGGCCAGTTGCCTCCCTTGGAGCCATGCCCAGCTCCTCCTCAGCTTGCAGGGCACTAAACTTGTTCTTCGAGGGTAAGTCTTGAGGAGGAGCTCTTAAGAGCCTTTCTCCTTCTACGAGAGGTCACCAGCTTCCAGCCCTCTTCAACAGTGTTATGATGCACCTTTACACACGGTGCTGAGCCCTCTGACACCTCTGCTGCAGTGGGGGCAGGGGACTCCTGGAGCTGCACAGTCTCCGAGAATAGCCTGGCAATCTCACCTTCCTGCCATGCACAGGCCGCCACAAAGAGAAGGAAGGAGCCCTCCCTTTTGGCCCTGCCATGCAGACAGCTCTCCCACAAGCACTCCCCTCCTCCTTTTCCTCTCCTTCTCCATCTTACAACTGCCCTCCTCACACTTGCCCACCAGCATTGCCATCCTCCTACAACCCCTTTTAAACCACTCAAAACAGCCACAAGGCGGCGCAGTGCCTGAAACCATGGGACCGTCACATGCTTAGGCCACACTCACAACAAGTGACTAGCTCGCTTTCCTCTCCTCCTCCAACTTATGACCGCCCTCCTCACACTTTCCCACTAGAGCAGCCACTCTCCTCCAACCCCTGCCTACCAAGAACAGACCAACAAGGGGAGCACCATTGCGCCCACCCTTTTGGCCCTGCCATCCACACGGCTCTCCCACAAGCACTCCCATCCTCCTTTCCCTACAGTCTTCCAACCTAGCACTGACCTCCTCACACTTTCCCACTAGGGCAGCCACCCTCCTCCAACACCTGCCTACCATGCACAGGCCCACACGTGGAGCACCATTGCGTCCACCCTTTTGGCCCTGCCATCCACACGGCTCTCCCACAAGCACTCCCATCCTCCTTTCCCTACAGTCTTCCAACCTAGCACTGACCTCCTCACACTTTCCCACTAGGGCAGCCACCCTCCTCCAACACCTGCCTACCATGCACTTGCCCACACCGGGAGCACCGTTGCTTCCCCCCTTTTGGCACTGCCATGCATACGGCTCTCCAACAACCACTCCCGTCCTCCTTTCCCTACCCTCCTCCAACCTAGGACTGCCCTCCTCACACTTTCGGACTGGAGCAGCCACTCTCCTCCAACACCAGCCTGCCATGCACAGGCGCACATGGCGAGTACCATTTCCTCCACCCTTTTGGCCCTGCCATGCATATGGCTCGCCCACAAGCACTCCCGTCCTCCTTCCCCTCACCTCCTCCCACTTACCACTGCCCTCCTCACACTCTCCCACTAGAGCAGCCACTCTCCTCCAACACCTGCCTACCACGCACAGGCCCACACCGGCAGTACCATTGCGTCTACCCTTTTGGGCTCTGCCATGCACACAGCTTGCCCACAAGCACTCCCATGCTCCTTTCCCTACCCTCATCCAGCTTACGACTGTGCTCCTCACACTTTCCCACTAGAGCAGTCACTCTCCTCCAACTCCTGCCTACCATGCACAGGCCCACACGTGGAGCACCATTGCGTCCACCCTTTTGGTCCTGCCATGCACACGGCTCTCCCAAAAGAATTCCCCTCCTCTTATCCCTGTCCTCCTCCCACTTACAACTGCTCTCCTCACACTTTCCACCTAGAACAGCCACTCTCCTCCAACACCTGCCTACCCTACACAGCCCCAGACAGCAAGCACCACTGCGTCCTCCTTTTAGGCCCTGCAATGCGTACGGCTCTCTCACAAGCACTCCCCTCCTCCTTTCCCTACCCTCCTCCCACATACCACTGCCCTCCTCACACTTTCCCACTAGAGCAGCCACTCTCCTCCAACACCTGCCTACCACGCACAGGCCCACACGGGGAGCACCACTGCGTCCACCCTTTTGGCCCTGCCATGCACACGGCTCTCCCCACAAGTCCTCCATCCTCCTTTCCCTCCCCTCCTCCAACTTACGACTGCCCTCCTCACACTTTCCCACTAGAGCAGCCACGCTCCCCCAACACCTGCCTACCAGGTATGGGACACACAAAGAGCGGCAAGGTGCCCTCCCTTTTGGCCCTGCCGTGCACACGGCCCTCTCAAAAGCACTCCCCTCCTCCTTTCCCTACCCTCCTCCAACTTACCACTGCCCTCCTCACACTTTCCCACTAGAGCAGTCACTCTCCTCCAACACCTGCCTACCACGCACAGGCCCACACGGGGACAACCATTGCGTCCACCCTTTTGGCCCTGCCATGCACACGGCTCTCCCCACAAGTCCTCCGTCCTCCTTTCCCTACCCTCCTCCCACATACCACTGCCCTCCTCACACTTGCCCACCAGCCTTGCCATCCTCCTACAACCACTTCCGCACCACTCAAAACGGCCACAAGGCGCTGCAATGCCTCAACCCATGGCACTTTCAGATGCTTAGGCCACACTCAGAACAAGGGCCTAGCTCGTTTTCCTCCCCTCCTCCACCTTACGAATGCCCTCCTCACACTTTCCCACTAGAGCAGTCACTCTCCTCCAACACCTGCCTACCATGCACAGGTCCCAATGCCGAGCAGCAATACACCCACTTTTTTGGCCCTGCCATGCTCACGGCTCTCCCACAAGCATTCCTTTCCTCATTCTCTTCTCCTACTCCAGCTTACGACTGCCCTCCTCATACTTGCCCATCATTGTTGCCACCCTCCTCCAACACCTTCCTCACCATTCAAAGTGGCTACAAGGCGGCACAATGCCTCAGCCCACGGCACCTTCACATTGCTAGGCCACACTCACAACAAGTGCCTAGCTCGCCTTCCTCCTCTCCTCCAACCTATGCCAGATCTCCTCACACTTGCCCACTCGAGCAGCCACTCTCCTCACACACCTGCCTGTCAAGAACAGCCACCACAACCAGCACCAATGGAACAACCTAGTTGTGCTTAGCATGCATTTCCCTGCCTCAGAAGCACTTCCCTCCTCGCCTTCCTCCCCTCCTCCCACTTACGCTGGTCCTCAGTCACAGTTTCTGCCCTGAGCAGCCACTCTCCTCCATCACCTGCGTACCAAGAACAGTCACCACAACGAGCAACAATGCACCCACCCTTTTGGCCTTAGGATGCGTACTGCTGCCCCACAAGCACTTCCCTCCTCGCCTTCCTCCTCTCCTCCAACTTACGCCAGCCCTCCTCACACTTGGCTACTACAACCCCCACCCTCTTCCAACCACTTCCTACCATACCAAAATGGCCACAGGGAGGAGCAATGGCTCAACCCTTTGCACCTTACCATGCTTAGGGCACACGCACAGCAAGTGCCTAGCTCACCTTCCTCCACTCCTCTAACTTATGCCAGCCCTCCTCACTGTTTCTGATTAGAGTAGCCACTCTCCTAACACACCTGCCTGTCAAGAACAGCCACCACAACCAGCACCAATGGAACAACCTAGTTTCACTTAGCATGTCTCCTGCTGCCCCACAAGCACTTCCCTCCTCGCCTTCCTCTCTTCCTCCAACTTACGGCAGCCCTCCTCACACTTGCCCACTAGAACACCCACCCTCCTCCAACCCCTTCCTACCACACAAAACGGCCACAGGGAGGCGCAGACAGTCCATAGGCTGGTGCTAGTGCACTCCAAAACACATCTCATTGCACTGCCAACACCCTGGGCTCACTCTGAGCACTGTCCAGGAGCACAGAAACATGCCAGCACTGTTGATGACTCTGATCCCTGTCCCGCTGGGTCTGCTTGCTGCCCAAAATGAGCACAACCAGCGCAGAGTCAGGAGTCCCCATGTGGAGCCACAGCCACTCGCTCTGCAGAGCAGCACTGCCCGCCCAGGGCCCTGCAGGGAGCACAGGGGAGGGTGTAGGAATGGCCAACCAAGCTAGCATGGACTCCCTGACCCGGGGAAAGGCTCTCTGGGCAGCAGGGACATCCCAGGAGCAAAGCAGGGCAGCAGTCCGAGATGGAAAAGGAGAACGAGAATCAGGTTCCTCTGAGCACCAGCTTGGGGCAGGTGCTTCTGTCCCTGGGGCAGCAGGAGCTGTGGAAGGGCTGCAGGGCCAGGGCTGTGATGCTGTGCTGGGCAGCAGGGTGGGCATGGAGGGGCTGCAGGCAGACAGGGAGGGGGATCTCCCAGACACAAGAGCAGGGGAGACAGAGAGTGACCGGCATCATCGCGGGACCTCCTCGCCTTGTCGGGGAGCTGCTGCCCTTGTCCTTGGGCCTGAGTTATGCTGTGGACCTGCCTGCGCCTGGCTCTGCACCTCTCAGGTCCTGACCTGACGCTGTCCCCGTCCTCCTGACCTGAATACCCATCTCTACCTCAGAGCTTCCCCCTCACTACAGGCGAGAAAGCCTTGGCAAGGGAAGCTGGGACTCCAACAGCACCCAAACAAGGCTGTAGCCACAAAGGGGAGCTGGGAGCCGAGGGGGTCGGCAAGGCAGGCAGGGCAGTGCCCCACCGACCGAGAGGTGCCATCCTGCAGTGCCCGCGCAAGAGGAGCAGAGCAGGTTTGCGGCCGGTAACTGGGGTCAGGCTCAGCCCAGCGATGGCCAGACAAGACTGCAGGGCTCCAACCAGCCCTGCTTTGCGTGGGAGGCAGGTTGGACTGGAGACCTGCAGAGGTCCCTTCCCTCCAAAATTCCTCTGCGGCTCCGTGAATGGGAAGACCCCGGACACAGAGATGGGCTCTGCCTGTGCCACGGCCAAGCGCAGAGCCCTTGGCCAGCCCCACAATCCCTCGTCCTCCGGTGGCCAAAGTGGAGCTCAGCATCGCCTGGGGACTCTCTTCCCCATAGGCAGCAGAGGGAGGGCTTTCACCAGCCCCACGTGGCCTTTTCCTCCCCTGGCCTTTGCAGTTGCATGTGCCTGGCTCTGCCCACTTGCCTTCACCGCACTCACAGCTGCACGGGAAGCCTGTGACAGTCCCAGTGCTCCTACCCTCCAGCTGGTATCCACCCCAAGCCTGAAGCCGGGCCAGCTGCAAAGGCATCGGCTGCCCAGTGCCCTGGCCATGCAGCCGAGGGCTGGGCTCTTCACCCCAATTTCCCTGCTCTTCCCCTGCTCCCTGCATCGCTGCTGCTGTGCCCTTGTCAAAACCGCCTGCCGCCAGACTGCCCCAGGGCTGCGCTGGAGGCTTTCAGGAGCGGGCTGAGGTGGGGCTGGCACCGCCAGCGTGGGGTGGGAGAGGGCAGCTGCCCTCTGCCGCACTGGGGCTGGGGCTGGGGCTGGGGCTGGAGCTGGAGCTGGGCATAGCTTTTCCCTGGGCAGAAAGCAGCACATGGCTGCCATTCTTCCCCAGGCTTCCTGCCCCTGTGGGCCGGCCTGCCCATGGGAAACGCGCTTCATCCTCTTCCTCTGCCTCCCCTCCAGGGAGGCACACCGAGATTGCTGGGGGACCAGGAGGTAGACAAGAGCTAGGTCCTCTTGCTAGCCTAATGCCAATTTCCCTGGTAGGCACTCTGTCAGCGGTGGTGGGCATCCTTCGAAGGCAGGTCGCTGACACCAAGCTGCCTGCTGATGACCTCGAGTCACAGCCTGGGTGGTCTCCATGCGAGCGTCCAAAGCCTTGCCTGAAATATCCCCCCAAGACTCCGCTCAGCTGACTTTGAGGAGAACTGGCCGCTAGCTCTGCAGAAGCCGAGCAAGCAGCACCAACTGGAAGAAGTGAAAGAACAAGTTTGGCAAGTAATCCCGCTGTTAGGGAGCGGCTGCTAGAGGCCTGGGACTTCCCTGCAAATGGACAGTGTCGTGTGAAAAACATTGGTGGTGTCAGCTGGCTATTGGTGCTGTGGGCTTGCATTCAGAGGGAAAGAGGCACAGAAAAGCCTTTCTCTAGTCAGAACGCTTTCTAAGGCATTTGAGATTGCTCCATAAACAACTCCTGGAAGATGAGGTGTGAGGCTGCAGCACCTTCACAAACGTTGTTGCTCTGGTGTGGATCAGGCATGGGCTGCAAGTCTGTGCTGGAGCGGGCTGTGAAATCAGGACTTGGGAAACAACACCACATGACCTTCTTGGCAGGCGGCAGATTTGAGAGCTGACTTCGAATATCTCAAAAGCCATGCAACACAACTGCAGTCCTTCCCAGACCTTCAGGAAAGCCTCTGGGGAAGTCTCCTGACAACATAGCCTTTGCTAATGTTGTGGCTCTACATAGAGCTCCGGCGAGGAAGGAGCAGGGCCAAAAGCAGAATCGCAGCCCTGGCCTTCAGGAGAGCAGACTTGGGCCGGTGCTGGCACCTGCTTGGGAGACTGCCATGGGGCACGGCCCTGGAGGGAAGAGGGGTCCAAGAGAGCTGGCTCATATTCAGGCATCCTCTCCTCCAAGTTCCATAATGGCCCAGCCCAAAAGCAGGCCATCAAGCAAAGGAGGCCGGCAGCAGGAACAAGGAGCTCCTGGCAAACCTCAAGCACAAACAGGAAGTCTACCAGAGCTGAAAGCAGGGACAGGGGACCTCGGGGGAGAACGACCAGACACCTGCCCTTCAGAGGGCACATCCTGGCATTTGGGCCCTTAAGGCTTTCTTCAGAAGCACTGGGTTTTAATGTTGCACACATCAGAGCTTCCCCACTTGGGGCAACTACGGTGGCTCTTTGCGTGCCAGCCATGCGGCCCGTTAGCTAAATCCAGTAGGGAGCTAGCAAGGAGGAGTGGGGCACACACAAGGAGGTGTGATGGACTACCGCCTTCCCTAAAGCCTTGAAGCAGGGAAAGAGCAGGAAACTGGTGCAACCTTGTTGCCTATTGCACTTCCTTTAGGACTCAGAGAAGCCTTGGTGGCCCAGGCCAGGGCCCTGCGGGGAGAAGGCAGCAGCCTGACCTGGTAAGGCCAGCAAGCCAGCCTAATGCACACAGCTGACCAGCAAGTATTCCCCGAGAAGGACCCCGAAGGGCTGCTTCACACCTCTTTCCATGGCCCTGCACCGGCCTTTCCAGCTCCTCATCAGCCCTCATCCCTAAGCCCCCAAATTAGCAGTCAGAGCGCCAGCACGGCTAGGGAGGGAGGCTTTGCCTTTGAGCCCTTCCCTGCCGAAGAGGCCCAGCCTGTGCGATGGGCAACCGCTGGCAGCCCCAGGCCTCCCCAAGTGCTTCAGGCATGGCTGGGGCAACTGCTGAGAGGTCCCGGGCTGACAGGAGGAGCTGGTGCTGGTGCAGCTGCAGCTCCTTCCTCTGCAGCAACCTCAGGAGCTCCCGCAGCCTCGTGCCCCGACGCAGGAGCTGCCCATCGACCCAAACTAGAGCTTTGGCAGTGTTTGCTAATGCAGGCTTTCTGGCTCGCAGCCGTGATTCGTGCAGTGGCTGGAAAGCACCCAGAGGCACCTGGAGGGCCCTGGGGCACTGGGGAAGGGAGATGGAGGGGTCCTGAGGGAAGCGGAGGGCAAACCAGTGGGGCCCCGGGCCACCCAGAGGGGACGCGCCCTGCCCCTCCCCAGGGCAGTGGGGCAGTGATGCCGCCCTTTGTGACCTCCCTTTGTGACACCCCACAGTGCTGCGGCCTCACTCCCGCAGTGTCCGGGAGGACAGAGACGGGAAAGGGCAGGAGCGTGCTGGGCTGGCCGAGGAGCCCCCTGAGCGCTGCCACGTCTTTCCCTGCGCCTCCCCCGGGCAGCCCCGTGGTGCCGAGGCGTTTGCCCGAGGCCGTCGAGGAGAGCTGGGGCCAGCCCGCGCTGCGGGCACCCCTGGCCCTCTCTCACGCCTCTCCTCGGCTCTGCAGCATGGCGGAGCATCGATCCCCCAGCCACAACCCCATCCCCTGGGCGGAGGAGGATGCTGCCTTCAGGGCGCTCATTGCGGCCTGGGAGCAGGCGGGAGCCACCAGCAACCTCCTCCTGCGCCTCGATGACACCGACCCCGGCAAGCCCATGCTGGTGCTTGAGGAGGACGGGCGCCCCAGCACTCCCTTCCTGGCCTGGGAGGACCAGGGCGGCGCCTTCAGCGAGAGCAGCTCCCAGGCCGAGACTCAAGAGCTGGGCGTGCCGCAGACCTTCCGGCCAGGTGAGGCAGCGGCACCGCGGGGCTGGCACCTCCGCTGCCCCCCTGCCAGGGGGCGGTTGGCTGCGGCGGGGCATCCGTGCCCCGGGCTGGGGCTCGCTGCGCCTGCGCGAGCAGGCCTGGCGCCGAAGAGAGGGCACCGCTCGCTCCTCGGCCTCCTGCCAGCGCCCACTGCTCTCCCCGCTCCCTTCCTCCCGCAGACTCCGATTCTTCTGCCTGTTTCCTGGAGCTGGAGGGAGAGGAGCAGGAAGCTCTGGAGTATCTCCAGGCCTTTCCCACGGGCCCCGAACAGGTGACGAGGCCCCTTGTCCGCCCGGCGCTGCCTGCAGCTCCCAGCCGGCTGCCTCCGTGCTCGCTGCCTGCTCCCAGGCTCAGGGAGGGCTCTGGGCTGGGCTCAGCTGCTGCTCGGGGCCTCCTGCGCTGCTGCTGCTTCCCCCTGGGCGCCAGGGGGCAGCCGGCGGGGCCTCTGCCCTCTCACCTGCCCTCTTGGTCTCTCTTGTCCCCGGCGGTCAGGACGAGGCACAGAAGCTGAGGTTTCTGGCCTCCATCCACACCCTCTGCCAAGCCAAGGCAATGGGCAGGTACCTGGCTGGGTTCTGCGAGCTGGCGGAGAAGATGGAGGTGAGGCAGCAGCCGGAGGGGCTGTGGGAGGGGGCAGAGCCACCCGGGCGAGCCCAGCACTCGGGCACCCGGACGCGGGGAAGGGTGGGCAGGCCCCCGTCAGCACAGCCCTCCTCGCTGGGGGGCTGCCGGGCCTGGGCGCTGCTTGCGGGGTGGGGGCGCCTGCCGGGTGCTGCCCACCGCTGGCGGGGGGCTGGCAACTGCCGTGCCCCACGCCGCCTCTGCTCCCCAGCTGCTGCTGCAACAAGAGCCCCCCGACCGCCTGGACTCCAGGGTGCGGCAGGAAGCCCTGCTGGCCGTTGCCGCCATCAGGTACCTGCCCCGGGGGGGCAGGCGGGAGAGCAGAGGGGTGTCCGCGGGCTTCTCCCCTGAAGGCAGAGGCAGGAGATGGAGCGGCCGTCGTGCCCCACCTGCCAGCGCTGTCCTTGGCCCCTGGGTCTGCGTCGTGGGAGAGGCAGGAGGGGCCTCCCCGTGGGGCTTCCCCACCTCTGATGGCTGCCACCCCAGGCACTGCCACCCCCCGGGGCTGCCTCCACCTTCCCGGGGCGTCGGGGCACCGCTCCCTGCCCCAGCGCCCCACAGGCACCTCTCTCTCCTTTCAGCAAAGAGGTGCCCTTCCTGAAGGACACCCAGGACAGCAGGCTGCTCCGCACTTGCATCACCAGCATCTTCTCTCTTCCTGCCCAAGAGCAGATGCCCAGCCCGGATGCTTCACTCTACCCTCCGGTAGGTGCCGGCCTCGGGCAGCAGGAGTTTGAGCCAGCCTCCTGGCCACGTTAGGGGTGCCCACCCTCTGCCCCCTTGCAGGCCCTGGACGCTCTGGATGAGCTGCTGAAGGTGCTGGTGTTCGAGTCGCAGGCCTCCGGTCTCCAGCAGCTGCAGAACATCTTGGAGGTCTGCTGTTTGCAAAGAGCGTGTGTGGAGGTGGGGAGGTGGTGGTGGTGGCAGGGCTTGGTCCTCACCCCAAAGGGAAGGGGCCCTCTCGAGTCGAGGGGCCACCCCTGCCTGAGACCAGGTGCAGAGAGCATGCTGTGGGGAGGGCCCAGCTCTCCGTGGGGAGCCAGGGAGGGGCCCCACCATGCTCTTGGCTGAGCCGGGTGTCTCTCCTGGTGGCAGTCAGAGCCCTTTCCCCCGCCAGCATACCAGCACGGCCCTGCCCCTCTGCCCCTCAGCCCCTCTGCCCCTCGCCCCAAAAAGCCATCCCTTGCACCAAAGCGGGGCAAGGAGTTGGGCACAAGCAGGGGACGCAGGGCCACATCTGGAGGAGCGCACGGAAGGCAGCAGAGGCAGAAACCCTGCCGGGTGCTTAGCGGAGCTGTTGCTCCTGGAGTGGCCGTCAGGACCCAGCGCCGACCAGCGGCTTTGGTCTCCTCAGGTGCTGCTGCCCTTGACAGCGTCCCAGAGGGTGGCTGAGCGCCAGAGGGCCGTGGGGAGGATTGTGCGGCTGAGTCAGCTCCTGGGCAGCTCTTCTCTGCTGGAGGTAAGTGGGTGGCTGCAGGCCGTGGGCAACTCTCCTCTCAGGCAGGAGGAGAGGGCACGTGGCTTGATGTGCTCTTGCAGACAAGGCGGCCAGCGGGAGCAGTGGGCAACAGAACTGGCAGAGGGCAGGGGCGGGCAGGCTAGGACACACGGCTCCGCACCCCATTGCTCACTGTTGGGAGCAGGGCTGGGCAGATGCCTCCAGGGCTTTGGCTCGTGTGGCCCTTGGCCTGGGCCCGCTCTTGCGTGGCGCCCAGGGCTTTGGTCCCAGCTGCCGCAGCTTAGCCTTGCTCCCGGTCCTTCCTGCCTCCCCCCAGGACTCGCCCAGCTGTGGAGGAAGCAGTGCCGGCCCTTTCCTCTTCCAAAAGACACCTTTGGACTTCCTGGGACAGCTGATGGGCCACCTCACGCTGTGCTGCGCCGAGAAGGACCAGGAGATCAGCCATGGGGCAGCAGAGGCTCTCCACCATTTCTACAGGGTCATTCTGCTGCGCGAGAGTAAGAGAAGCTGGGCTGGGCTGGCCCTCTCGGCAAGCCACACAGCTCTGCTGAATGCCTTCAGTCCGCCATCTCCAACTCGCCATCGTTCCTCCTGACTGCTCGGGGTTTCTCCTCCTGCACAGGTAGAAAGATGGCAGAGGAGGATCTGACGCCTCCAGACATGAAGTGGCAGAGGGAAGGCCCAAACGCCTTCTGGCCCAGCAACGCCACTGCCGAGAGCACGGTGAGAAGCTCCTCCCTCGCTGCCCTTCTTGGCCACAGGGCTGGCAGCACGCCTGCAGGAACAAACGCATCCCTCATCAGTGGGGGGCAGCCGGCACGGCAGCCTCCCAGGCCTCGGGCGGAGGCATGTCCCGCTCTCCCTGAGCCTGGCGGAGCCAAAGGCTTTGTCCCAGGGGCAGAGCAGCAGCTCCAGCTGTCCTGGCCACCCGCCAGCTCTGCGGCCCCGGAGGGCCAGCCCACCGTGACCCTGACCCCAGCCATCCACCTGCACCCCGGCAGCTCCACTGCCCACTGCCCACTGCCCTCAGCCCATCCCAGCACAGCCCCTGCGCCCGGCTTGCCCGGGGGCACTGTGCCAGCCCTGCTCCAACTCTCTCTCCACTCCTGGAGCCACTCTCTCTGCTCCTCGGGGTGCACGCACGGTGCCACCCTGTGTCTTTCCCTCCACAGATATTTGGGAGCTTTCTCTTCCCCTCCGAGAGGACCCACTTCCTCCTGACCACCATCAAGGGCCTGACAGAACCAAGGGTCTCCCATACCGAGGTGGTTGCCCGCATGATGGAGGCGGTCTTGAGAGACCCCGACTCGGAGCTGGACAGGGTAAGCAGCTTGTAGCCGCACTGCCCTGGGCTTGCACCCTCGGGGCTCTGAGCCCCCTGAGCGGAGGCCAGGGCTCTCAGGCACCCGGCAGCCTTTGAGGCCAGCAAAGAGCGACGGGAAGGAAGCAGTTCTCAGTGGCCCCTGAGGCAACTGCTACGCTCCTGTGGCGGTCCCACTCTTACCCGTGTTGTCCCCTCCAGGTGCCGGAGGTGGTGAGCAGCATCTATGAGAACCTCATGGGCATCAGGGAGGCGTCGCTCCAGGCCATCTTGAACAACGCCCTGCTCCAGATGGCCCGCTTGGAGCCTGATCAGGTGGTTGAGAGCCTGCTGAACACCTCCCTGCTGTGTGACAGGTACGGGGTCTGCCAGCCTTGAGGACAGCTCCGGGGCTATCGCAGGCCAAGGAGCTGTGGCCAAGGCAGCCCCCCCGACAGCACGCTCTGCGTCTGCAGCGTCGCCGGGGCCATGTGGAGGACGCTGGTCTCCGAGCACTCCCCTGCAGAGGAGGTGCTGAAGGAGCTGCTCTCTTGGCTCTGGGACCAGCCACTGCTCAGGCGGGACAGCAACATGCCAAAGGACAGCTACATCCTTCCGCTGACTGTGAGTGTCCAGCACAGGCCTCACTCAGTCCTGCCCATGGGGCCCAGCCTGGGGCCAGGAGCCCAGGACCACCTGCGGGGTCCACGAGGCCTGCCAGGGGGACCTGCCCTGTGGCTCAAGAAGACTCGTTTGCCACCGTTGCAAACAGGAGCCTTGGCTTGCCTTGGCTTAGGTGATCTCTTTCCAGCCAGACCCATCTCTGGTGTTTTTGGCAGGCAATCAGGGCCCTCAACGAGATCCTCCTGCTGCCTGCCAGCAAAGAGCCAGTGCAGCTCATTTTCCCCCAGCTCTACCTAGCAGTGCTCTTCCAGACCTTCTTCAGCCTGGAGTACACCCTGCAGGACCTCCAAGACTACAGCCAGATGTGTGGCCAGGAGAACAAGTGTCCTCCAGGCAGCCCCGTCAGGTGCTCCGTCCCTCTTCCCCAGTCTCTCCCATGCGCGCAGAGCCCGGGCTTGGCCTCCGTGTGCGACCCGCCTTTGCTCTACACACAGGAGCGCGGTGCAGGCCGTGAAAGCTCTGCTCTGCCACGCTGACTATGCCCATCTGGCTGACTCCATCGAGAGGCAGGGTGGCTGGGACATGCTTATGAGCAAGGAGACCTACCACACAGGAGTCACGTTGCTGACTAGGTGAGAGCCTTCTTCATCCTCGTCTGCCCCAGCATTTCTGCCCTGGAGACAGAGTGCCCGAAGGCCACAGCTTTGGTGTAGGAAGGGCGCTTTTCCGCTCTCTCACCAAAATAAGCCTGAGTGGGTGAGACGCCAGGTTTCTCCTCACAAGGTGTGGTGGCGAAAGGCCACCGCCGCTCCTTGAGCCAGCGCCACCGGCTGCTGGGGCTGAGTACACCCACGACCTTGCCCTGCAGGACCTGGCCTGCAGGATGATGGCTCGGGGTGGCGGCGCACACCCAAAGAGGTTTGCCTGCCCAGCTCCGTGCCCACAGTGCCTTCTCCCCTCCCCGACCAGGGAGCTGTGGATGAACGCGGCCGATGAGTGCGCCTGGATGTTTGACCACGTGGTCAGGGTACTCAGCTGCGGAGACAAACACCGTGAGATCGCCGCCATGGCTGTCTTCATTGAGGTGGGCCTGGTGGCGAGCGGTGCCTCTGGGCAGTGCCTGCAAACACTGGGCTCTCTGGCACGTGGGCAGAGGGGCGGGTGGCTGGTCGGTGGAGCTGGGCTCCTCTCCCGCAGCAGCTGCACTCCCCTCAGTCACCCCAGCCTGGCCTCCTTCCCGCCAAGAGGCCATTTCTGCCGGGCTGATGCTCACAACCACTCGCAGCTCATGCACCCTTGGTGCCAGCTCTCTACCTTCCAGCGCTTCACAAAGGCCCAAGACAGACAGGCTGCAGATGGTTCAGAGGACGCGGGGAGTCCTGCTGCCTCTGCCGGTCGCTCACTCTGCAGCCGGCTGTCTTTCAGCTGCTGAACTGCACCGACTTTGAGCAGGAGATTGATGAGGATGTGCTGGGCTTCCTGCAATTGCATCTGCAGAACCAGAGCTTGGCCATGCGCGACATGGCCATCACAGGCCTCGTCACGCTGTCTGAGAGACGCCACACAGTGAGCAGGGGGCAGCCGGGCAAAGTCAGGCCAGTGGCCTGGGGCTGGAGGTGGCGGGTAAGGCAGCGGAGGGAAAGGCAGCGGAGGAATCGAGAGCTCGGGAAGCTGCTGCCAGCTCCCCCACCGTCCTGTCGCTGCTACAGCCAGAGCGTTTGTGCCAATGCAGTCACTCCTTGCTTCACCCAAAGGGCCTTCTCTGTTTCATGTAGGCAAGAAGTCTGCAAGGCCTGCTGCCCGCACTCCTGGAGCACCTGCCGGGTGCTGACAGCACCTTCCGTGCCAAGGCCCTCACCATCCTCAGCCACGTGCTCCATCTCCTGGACAGCAAGAAGGCCAACCCCATCGCCCTGCAGCTTGCTGAGGAGCTCCGGCCACTCTTTGATGACGTAAGGCTGGTGGGAAAGGCGGGGGCTCTGCTGCCGTGGCTGTGGGGCAGAGGTGCATGGCCCAGGCAGGGGGTTCACACCAGGGCAGCGCATTTTGGGGACCGTCAGCAGGTGGGATGTGCCCAGGAGCTGCTGCCGACGGCCGGCCCCCATCTCCTCCTTGGCACATCTACCCAGGCAGCTCCCCTGCGAGTCAGCCAGGAGGTGACTGGTGGGAGTGTGGCCAGGGCCAGAGCAGCCCTTCCAGGCACAGACACCTCCACGGCTTGGCTCTCCCTGGCTGCCACGTGTTAGAGAAAGCCACTGTGTTGCGCGTCTTGGGGCTGGGGCCATTCTGTGCTGGTGGCAGATCTGGCCCACAGCTCCTCCATGCAGAGGCTGCGTCAGCAGCAGTCATCTCCACAGCAGCCCCACTGACCCCCTTGCTCACCACAGCCTTGCAGCAGCCCTTGCTGAGGTCCTCCCATCTTCCTTCCCTCCAGGAGTCTACCCGTGTGCGAGAGCTCTCCATCCAGCTCTTTGGGCACGTGCTGGCAACTGTGGTGGGCCCCCAGAAACGGCAGATCCGGAAGCACGTGCACAGCAGCCTGCTCCCACTGCTTCTCCACACGCACGAGGAGATCTCAAGCGTGGCGCAGGTGTGTGGCCACAGTGGTTGCTCGTGTGGGGCCAGGAGTGCTTTTCCTGTTGGCCTGGTTTGCCCAGCAAGGCCCCAGCACTAGCGTCCCTCGGGGCTTCCCAGCTGTCCTTGCAGGCATCCTGGGCCAGGCTCTTGGCGAGCTCTCTTCTGCTGCCCCGAGATGGTGGTTGCCCCCATCTCTGCCCAGGGCATCAAAGCCCAACTCGCTCCCCACATGCAGCTTCCCATCACAGCCTGGGAAAGGCTCTGAGCCTTGCCCAGGTGCGGGGCATGCAGGATCTCCTGCCTGCGCTGCAGTGGCATCTCCCACTCTCTGCTGCTCTGCAGGCCGCTCGGGAAGCTCTCCTCGCTGCTGCTAAGCTCCTGAAGTGGAAGCAGCTCAGGCACCTGCTCGAGACAGCTCAGACGTGGCAGATTGGCGAGTGCCTGGTAAGGACAGCCCCAAGCCCCCAAGGTCTGGCCCGCAGAAGGCCTGCCCCCTTGTCCACACCCACACCCATTGCTGCGGGCTCTGGAGCTGCACATGCGCTCCCCTTCCTCCAGCACCCTGCCCCGGTGGGCTCTTCTCCAGGGCCCTGTCCCCACACTGCCCCCAGCATGCGGAAAGAGCCCTTGGCCCAGCCGGGCCTGGTGAGCACTAGGGCACCTCAGCCGGCCTGGGGAGCGCTCTGCCCTCTGCTTCCTCCAGACCTCGGTGCCATACGGCTCCTGACTGGGAGCCATGAACGTCCTGGCATGGGAAGGGAGGGGAGGCGGCCCTGGCAGGAGGGCCTGGCCTGGCTGCGTGGGGAAGGTCTGCCCCAAGCCCTCGCCCTCGCCCTCTGCCCAGCTGGAGAGGAACAGGAGCAGAGCGGAGGAGTACCTGCGGCAGAGCCTGCCCTACTTGGAGAGCCCACAGGAGGCCTTGCGGGAGGCGGCCGTCAGGTTCCTCGGTGAGTCCCAGCCCCTGTGGGGCCCCTCTCTGTCCCAGGGCAGCTTGGCCCCAGTCCCGGCTGCTGCGCTGGCAGCAAGAACCTGCCCTGGGGCTGCCGGAGCCCTGCCTGCCTCAGGCAGGGCCTGCGTGCCCAGGGGCTGCGTGCTGACAGCGGGCTTTGCCATGGGCTGTGTACACCTAGGGCTCGTCGGACGGCACATGAGCGACCCGAGCGAGGAGAAGCTGCAGGACATCTGCCAGGGTGAGTGGGGGCAGCGTGGTGCTAGCTGCGGCACGGAGGAGGGCAGAGCCTGGGGAGCGAGCACTGATCCCCTGCTGGGCACCGGGAGGGGGCGAGTATTGCCGGGGCGCTTGGGGCATTTCTCAACTGCATCTTTCGCCAGCTGATCTCTTAGGCCTCCCTGCTGCCTGCGGGCGATGGGAAGGGCTGGCTGGGCTTGGCCCTGTCCGGGGGCCATGCCTGGGGTCTCCGCACACCCGGGGCTTTCATCTCTTCTCTCTTCCTTTGTATTGCAGCCCTTCAAAGCATGCCGAGTGACACCAGCCTCAGCATCCAGTCTCTGGCAAGCCAGACCATCCTGCTCCTGAGAGCTCCAGCGGAAAAGGCACCATCAGGGTTCACCCTTGGAGCACTGTGCTACCGGCTCCGGAGAGCGTGGAGAAGGTGGCGCCCTGCTCCGTGAGACAGCTCTCTTTGAGCAGAGCCAGAGCAGCAGTTCCCCTCCCAGGCTGCTCAGCCCATGGCGACCCCAGAGAGTGCTGCAGAGCCTGCGTCATGCCCAGCAGCTCCCCCTGCGTGAGCGAGCGAGTGTGCGGCAGGTCGTCATTGCCCCTCTGCTGCAGGCACTGCCTCCTGACATGTGCCGAATAAAGGGCTTGTGTGAATTCTCCTTAGTCTGGTTGAGCCTGACGGAGCCACAGCAGCATAAACGCGGTGTCCTCCCTTGCTGCGACAGCTTTTGCCTTTCGCTTAGACTCCAGAGTTGGAGCAGGCCTTCAGCTCTTCTACTTCCCTGACCGAGGACAAAGTGGTTGCCCTCCTCAGCTCTGGCAGCAGGAAGAATGCTGATTTTTGGGACGCCCCCTCTGGCTTGGGGTGCAGCTTCCAGCTCCTGGCCCTGGTTGCCCTCCTCCCAACGTGCGCTTGCCTCTGCCTCAGGCCAGCAAGGAACTGCCGCGCGAACATGCAGCTTTCATGGCGCTGCTCCTGGCCCGAGGAACTCTTCTCCATCCTCTCCTGGCAAAGCTGAGAAGCTGCGTCCATCTTGTGCTGGGGAGCATGAGGCTTTGCTTGCAGTCACTCCCTCAGCCCTGCCCAGAGAGGGCTGCTTGCTTGAAGAACACAACCATGAAGTCACCTGGAAATGCTGCCGAGCCTGGAGCCCTCCTGTAGGCAGCAGAGACTCACATCAGACCCTCTGCCAAGGAAAGGGGACTGGGAGGGACCCTGGGGGCAGGACTGGAGGCAGGACACTCTGAAGGCCCCTCGTTCCTGCTCCTCAGGGCAGGGGGCAATTGGCCTGGCCAATTCGGCAGCAGCTACAGCCAAGGGAGCAGCGCAGCACTCAGCGCGTAGCTTTTTAGGCGGCCAGGTGCCAGCTCACTGCCACCTGCCAAGCGCAAAGGTCCCATTCAACAGCAAAGGACTTGCTTGAACCCTGAACTCAAGCCAGACTCACCCATCCCTGCCGCACCAGCTGGGGACCCGTCAGCTCTCCATACCCTCCCGGTGTGTGCTCGGAGCACGCCTACAGAGGGTGGGACCAGAGACGAGAGACGGGCGCCCACCCTGGCAGGGGAGAGCCCTGCTCCTGCTCCCTCCCTTGTGCCGCTTGCCGCTTCATGTCCCTTTTCCGCAGAAATGTTTCACAACTGCAGCCGGCTACGTACAACAACAGAGGCACCTCAAAGACAGGTTGTCCTTACAGCCAGGCAAAACTGGGCAACTGTTCGGGGAATCGCACAGGTGACTGCTCTGGCAGACAGCTGAAGGGGTTTGAAGGAGAGGACACTGGCTGGGAGGACGCGGAGGCTCTGGCTCTGCCCTCCCTCTGGTGCTGGGCCAACCGCAGGTCCTCTGCTCGCCTTTCCAGGGCGCTGTCGCAAAGATGGAGGCAAGCGAGCCCTATCCGCCGCGCCAAAACCCACTGGAGAAACCCAGCGGGTGTATTTCTTCTTCCCTTCCTGAGGCAACTCTTGGCCAGAGCCAGCTGGAGGGTCTCCGGGTCGTGCTTCCCCGGGCCTCCGACTGCCCGATTGCTGCTCGAGAAGCAGACCCAGCGAAACCTGCTCCCGGTTGTGCCCCCGCTGGGAGCTGGGCGGTTCCCTTGGCCGGGTCTCGGGCAGGTGCCAGGTCACCAGGTCCAACACGCAACAGCAGGGAACGGATCAGGAGAGACACGCCAGAAAAGACGCTAGTGCCATCAGCTCTTCTTCTGGCTGGGGAAGAAGGGCAGGACATGTTGCAGGGTCACAGAAACCGGGCGCTGCAAAAGAGCAGCCTCAGAGGTGCCTGGTGGCGTTAACGTGAGCAGCGTGCGCCATCGTTCCGCTCCAGAGTGACCGCGACCTCTGGAAACGTTGGGGGCTTTTTCAGCAGTGGCGGCGCAGAGGAGGCAGCAGAGGCTGCCGGGCGCAGGGGGCGGCCATGGACCCGGCGGCCCCCAGCCCCATGACGGCCGGGGCAGCGGGGCCGGGGGCCGCGGAGGGCCTGGCTCCCCACCTCTCCCAGCCCCACACGCTGCCCCCCCCCCACCTGCCCCCCTCACCCCCCCACCTCAGGGCTGGGATCCCTCCCCCAGGGTTGCTGCAGCCCCACCCGGCGTTGCCTGGCAACGGCACCAGCTGCAGGTCACGTGGCCTCCTCCTGCCCCCCGCCCCCGGTGCTGCCTAGCAACAGCGGCCCTTGGGCCCCCAGGGCTGCCCTGGCCTCTGCTGGGCCTCCCCTCCCGCCCTCCCTGAGCTGCTGCCTCCCTCCTCCTGCCTTCCCTTTCCATCCTTCCTTCCCTCCCCTTCTTTCTTCCTTCCCCCTCCTTCCTTCCCTCTGCCTCTCCTTCCTTCCCTCCCCCTTCTGCCTTCCCTCCCGCCTTCCTTCCCTCCCGCCTTCCTTCCCTTTCCGTCCTTCCTTCCCTCCCCTTCTTTCCTTCCTTCCCCCTCCTCCCTTCCCTCCCTCCTTCCTTCCCTCTCTCCTTTTCTCTCTCTCTCTTCCCTCCCTCCCTCTCCCCCTCCTTCTCTCCCTCCTTCCCTCCTTCCTTCCCTCTCAGCTGCAGAGGGGCTGCTGGGAGCCCTGTGCCTGCTGCTCTCCACCCTGCTCCTCCCACCACGGTGCCCCTTGGCCTCCCTGGAGCCACCACACAGCACAGCCCTGTCTCGCTGGGGGCTGCGGACATTTGTCACATTCCAGCAGTCTCGTGGCTCCTGTCTGCGTCCCACCCCTGCTCTGCCTCCGCCCTGCTGCCCGGCATGCGGCCCCATGGCACCGTTGTGCAGGCACCGCACAGCATAGGCTGCCTTCAGGAGTGAGGAGACGTCCCCCCAGCATGGCCCCCCAACAGCCCTCGGTGCCGTGGCCTCCACGGCCCTCCTGCTTTGCAACCTCCCCCCCATCCCCAGCCCCTGCCCAGCCCACCTTGAGGAAAGCAAACAGCCATGCTCCAGGGTCTGCTGGGGTCTGGGTCTGGAGAGAGGCCAGGCAGGACTGGCCATCCCACCATACAGGGGCTGAGCCCAGCAGGGAGATGGAGCTGGTCACATGCAAAGGTCACTCCTCACCACGACTGTGGGGAAAGGCAGTGCTGAAAGGGGTCTGTGAGGAGTTTCCTGGGGCAGTTTCTCCTCTCTGTTCACACAACAACAAATTGGGCTGGATCTTTGCACTGAGGGACCCTGCTTGAGAGTCTCCATGGGCATGAGGATGGTCTACAGGCCCAGTAGACGCTCCCAGGACCTCCTCTGCATACTCCCTGCTAGCCCTGTAGAGGACCCAGCAGGGGGCTCATTCTCCTAGGGCTCACAGCTGGATGCCCAGTCCTCCAGCTGGGTGCAGAGCCCTGTCTGGAGGTGACTTTTGGGGTAAAGGCTAGCACGCGGCCTGGGGGAGATTGTCTCAAGACTGTGTGCTGGAGATAGGGCCTGAGGGACAGCAGCAAACTGATCTGGCTGCTGGGTCCTGCTTCCTTCAAGACAAGTGCTGGCACAGGGTCCCAGCCTTCCTTTTGGTGCCACCTGTCAAAAGTGATGATGACACTATGACCAGGGAAGGTGGGGAGAGTTATTCCTTCTTCAGCCACTTCCCAGGCCATACGGGAAGCCAGAACACCAAGGACTTCTGGCTCTGCAACGTGAACACACTTTAGTGTAGCCACAGTGTGACCATTGTCTTGGATAAAATGTCAGCATTTTTCTCTCCAAGACCATTTCAAGCCCAGCTCCACTTCCTTCTGATGTCTCCTCATCCCTCCTCTGACCTCAATAACTGTTCCTGCACCCCTTCCCCTGCTCTCCCGCAGGGTCTCGAGCTGGCAGTGCTGCTCTGGAGAGCGAGCAGACGGTGGGGCCACAGGGCCACAGGGGTGACTCTGCACTGGCCATGCTGGTGCAGGTGGGAAGCAGACCCAACCGAATGGGGATCCATGGCCTCTAATCCCTCCAGAGATCCAACACATGGTATTTCATTAACGATGACATGAATCACTCTCCCGTCTCCCTTCCCCGTGCCCCGTGCCCCGTGCCCCGTGCCCCGTGCCCCGTGCCAGCTGGGTCCCCACTGCCTCTCCTGGGACTGCAGAGTCCTCCTGTGCCTGTGGATACCTGCGTTTCGTGCTTTCCCTTTAAGGGACTCCACCTTGGGGGACTTCTCATTTTGTGAGGCTCCTCTCGCTGCCCACCCCAGGCACACGCTGTCCCAGGAGAGCCCCTGTGCTCTCCTGGCACCTCCAGCTTCCCCTCCAGAAGGAGGGACATCTGACACTGTGCCTGAACATGTGCGACAGCCCCGGCTATGTACAACAGTGACAATCCCTCATCTCCCCTGTCACTGGACACTGAGGGGGGACTCCTCAATCCTAAATGCCTTGGTGTCTAAGAGATCATAACAGGATGATGAGCTTTTTGTTCCTGACCCCATGGACAAGGCTGCCCAGCAGGCCCTTGTGGGCTGCTCTCCTTGGGCCTATATTTGACACCAGCTCTGGAAGAAGCACCCAGCCTTCAGACATGGCACTGGCTAGAACTGCCTTTATTACCAAGATACTGTGAGGGAGCCAGCTCTGACCTGGCGTTAGACAGTTTTGCGTGGCCACCAGGTGAGACATGGCATTAAAACCGGGGTGAACTGCAAGCATTTATGTAGCAAAATGATAACAAATAAATTTCATCATCATCATCATAACAGTAACAATAGTAATAATAAAAATAAAATAAAAAAACAAAACTGAGTCCTGGTTTGGGACAGTTTGGGATTCAGTTGTTGAGAGCAAAGGCAATTTTAGCACTGCTGAAAAATGCCCATGCAATCACTTTCCTCAGGGCATCTCGGAGCTCCTTGTTCCTCAGGCTGTAGATGAGGGGGTTCAGTGCTGGATGCACCACTGCGTACAAAACAGCCACCACCAGATCCAGGGATGGGGAGGAGAGGGAGGAGGGCTTCAGGTAGGCAAATATTGCACTGCTGATAAACAAGGAGTCCACGGCCAGGTGAGGGAGGCACATGGAGAAGGCTTTGTGCCGGCCCTGCTCGGAGGGGATCCTCAGCACAACTGTGAAGATCTGTACGTAGGACAGCACAATGGACATGAAACATGCAAAAAATAAACCAACACTAACCACAACAACCCCAACTTCCCGGAGGCAGGATTGTGAGCAGGAGAGCTTGAGGATCTGGGGGATCTCACAGAAGAACTGCCCCACAGCATTGCTTTGGCAGAGAGGTATGGAAAATGTGTTGGCAGTGTGCAGGAGAGCATTGAGAAAGCCGCTGCCCCAGGCAGCTGCTGCCATTTGGACACAAGCTCTGCTGCCACCCAGGAGGGTCCTGTAGTGCAGGGGTCTGCAGATGGCAACGTAGCGGTCATAGGCCATGACAGTGAGAAGAGAAATCTCTCCTCCAAACAAGAAGGAAACCAGGAAGACCTGGGCAGCGCATCCCGAGTAGGAGATGGTCGTGGTGTCCGTGAGGGAATTGGCCATGGATGTGGGGACAGTGGTGGAGATGGAGGCCAGGTTGAGGAGGGAGAGATTAAAGAGGAAGAAGTCCATGGGGGTGTGGAGGCGGTGGTGGCAGGCTATGGCGGTGATGATGAGGCCGTTGGCCAGGAGGGCAGCCAGGTAGATGCCCAGGAAGAGCAAGAAGTGCAAGAGCTGCAGCTGCCGGGTTTCTGCGAATGCCAGGAGGAATTCAGTGACGGAGCTGCTGTTGGACATGTTGCTCCCTCCAGGCATGTGGGACTGTCCAAAGAAGAAAAGACATGGAGAAGTTAGGAGATGCTTTTCAAGAAACCCTGAAATGTTCCAGTTCTCATCCAACCCCCCGTACTGCCTCTCTCTTCACGGAGAGCATGTGTGTGCAGCTGCCTTGCTTGAGCTCCCCTGTGCACTGGCGGAGTGTGCTGTGAGGAGCAGAGGCCTCTGCCCATGGGCTCCAGGGCAGTCTGTCCATCCTGCTGTAGGGCAGTGGGGACATGGGAGTGGGGGTGACTAGCTCTGACAGTCACAAGGTCTGTCAGGTGAAAGCCACTGGGCAGGTGGAAGGAATATTTCAGCATCTTCACCACCTGTTCTGAAGAATGAGGGTTGAGGAACAGAGCTTTAGGGATTTCTTCCTAATGTTTATTTTCTGTGAGATGCCCCTGTGCCCCCTGGGCAGTCTTCCTCAAAAGGCAGAAAGTCTCAGCCTTTCTGCTGTGACTCCTGAGAAAGACCAATTCCCTGTCCCCGGGTGCAGAGGGAGGACAGCTTGTCTGTCTATTAGTCTTGTTCTCAGCTGTCCTGTGTTTGCAGCTCTTTGAGCTGCAGGATGGTCACTCTCATCTGTTGCCCAAAAAAGAATCTAGCCCCTGCTGAGAGCAGACGAGCCCAGGTCCCAAGTGTGGGTCTCCAACCTTCTCTCCCTTCCTCAGGGCACCAGAGCGACGTCTCCACACTCCCCTTTCTAGCCAAGCACACACACGGCTCTTTTCAGCTGCCCACATACAGCTTCCCAACACCATCTCCATACGCCCAGCATCTCTGAAGATTCTTCACAGCTCCCTCACACATCACAGAGATGGTGGTATGAGGCAGCGGTGCCCTTCTGGAGGGCAGCCCCAAGCCTGCCAGGACACCACAGGGAAATGGTCCAAGGACTGTTAGGACTGCAGATGGGCTCTCCTTACAGGACAGTCAGCTCCACTCCCCTCCCCACCCACTGCATTTCCTGGACCTGCACGGGTCAGAAGGGGGCTGCAGACACCTCACTCCCAAGCAGAGACCTCTGTGGCACAACTCGCAGGGCAGGGGTCTGAGCTGCAGCTGAAAACCCACCAACCCCAGGGAACCCGAGAGAAGAACAAGGGCAGCACGGAGAGGAGGGGAAACAAGGAGCAACACTACACTCCTGCTGCCACGGGAGGCAAGGAGAGAGGGACAGATGGGCAGTCGGGAAAGCCTTCACCTTCCCCAGCTGGGTGGTGACATTGCAGGGCAGTCACTCAGCCCCTTTGTCGGGCAGCACAAAACGGGGCCCGTGGCAGGAGAGATGCCCCTCTCCTCTGCTGCAGGTCTGGCTGCAGAGCGGGTGGCTCATGCCCTGGACTCCACGGCTGTGAGGGCAGAGGCTCTGCTGGGTGGGAGAGAAGACATGCGGGGCTGGCTCAGAGAAAGCTGTCTGCCTTGCAGGGACTGATCAACACTTGCCCAAACCCATCCTCCTGTGATGTTTCTGTTAGCAGTTCTCTCTCATTCCCAGCCCGTCTCTGCTGCCTGGCGCTCTCTCTGCTGGGAGCTCTTGCTCTCTCCCAATGTCTTTTCCCTGCTGGTTTTCACAGACCCCATCCCACCCTCTGCACACTCAGTTCTGCCCTACAGAAACCTGCCAGGACAGGGCACTGGGCAGGGGTATCTCTGTGCTCACAGGTCCCAAGGAGCAGGTCAGAAAAACCCTTATGAAGCAATAAAGGTGCTGCTGGGGCTGCCTGCAGGCTGAGGTGGGGTTGAAGGGGTTTGCTGAAGTTTCTCACAGACCTAGCGATCTCCAAGAGTGAAGGTTTGGGAATCCAAGTTACCCTGCAGTTACCCTGCAGCCAGAGACTTAGCATGCAAAGGGCTGTGCAGATTTCCCCCGCAAGGAGCTCTCCTCGCTCCTCCCACTCCACACTGCCTCTCACTTCTCTCCCTCTCGCCTCATCTCCTGTCAGCAGCAGCAGCAGGCAGTGCCCAGAGCCCCGCTGCTCTTGGCAGAGGAGCTGCTGCTGCCCAGAGCTGTCTCTCGGCCATGCTGCCTGGTTGCCAGCAGCTCCCTCGGTCCCCGGAGCCTGGCCCCGCTCAGGAGCAGAGGTCCAGCTTAAGGCATGAATTGCTCTGTCGCTTGTGCACCCTCTTCCTGGGAAATGTTCACTGCAGTCTACTGAAATCCTATCACCTATGGTCCCTTTCTGAACACTGAAGTTTGTAAACACTGATTCCTGCATTGCATTTTGTCTCATCAGAGGGTGGTTATTTGCAAGAGGTGGACCTGTCCCACTCTGGAAGACCTGATTCCCATCTCTTAAATAGGCAGAACACCTAGTCAAGGACAAGGAGGGAGGTCATTTTCGCATGGTTCAGGTATTGATTCCGATGAGTCAATCTGGGCATGGCATGACGGTTTTAGAAATCCCTGGGATGGGGTTGGATTCAGCTCTCTCCCATGAACTCCAGAAACACACAGGAGGTGGGATTCCCCTTGCCCAAGCTGAAGTGTGCACAACATGGCTGCCTGCAGGTAAGCCCCTTGTCTACGCTGCCATTGTAACCACTAGAGATGGAGGGTGGGAGTCAGTTGCTCACACACAAACACCTGGTGACATTTGAAGAGACAGAGGTGGTGCAAGGCATGTGCCAGTGTCTGCTGGCTCTGATGGAGCAACTATGAGACCTACATCCTTCTAGAACCCCAGGTGGGGGCCAGCTGAGGAATTTCCCAGGCCATATGAAGGGACACTAGATGCCTACTACGACTAGAGCTCCACTCATTCTTAAGCTGAGACACAAGCAGATCCCTACACTGCAAACAGCTGATGTAGTGCAGTGCAGGTGCTTGATTTAATGACAAAAGTAGGCCTGCAGTCCAGGTCAGGTTCCTGGGGCAACCCAGACAGCCATATGTCTCCTGCAGAAGCAGCATGGGACCTATAGGAAAGCCATGTCCTTTTGGAGGGGTTGCTGGGCAAGTGCCTCAGCGCACCTCAGCTTTCCTACCTGGACAGCACCCACAAAGCACAACAAAGCTCCATACTGACAGTCTGTAAAATTGGCAGGCATCTCTGGACCCTGGCTTGGCTAAACAGGGAGCTCAGGCCTGAGCTCCAGGGCCACAAGGCAACACAAGGATAGGGGAAGAAAGGAGAGGCTGCAAAGGAGGAATTTGGAAATACTGTCCAGTGAAGAAGGGATGGTGTTAGGGAAGCCCAAGCTGCCCTAGCATCGACCCCTGCAGGGGATGTCACGAGCCTGAAGGAGAGCTGCTGCTGCTTCAGTAACAGTGAAAGAGTAAAGAAGGAAAATGTGGGCTCACTGCTGCATGGGGCAGGGAATCTAGGAACAGCAGATGGAGATAGGTGTGAGGAACTGAACGTCGTCTTGGCTTCAGTCTTCACCAGCAGAGTCTCCTGGGCTGTTGTGCGTAGTAGAGTCAGGACTCCAGGCGAGAATACCAACCCACAGTGCCCGAGGGCTGAGTGCAGGAAAAAGGATTATGTTGTGCCTATCTTCAAAAGAGGCCACAAGGACAAGCCGGGGAGCTGCAGGCCGTTCAGCCTCACTTGAGTGAGGAGTGTGTCCTGGAGCTATCCATCTTGGATCACATTTCTGGGTACACGAAGGTGCCTGGAAATAGTCAGCACGGATTTACTGAACATAAATAGTTCCAGACCAACGTGATTGCCTTCTGTGATAAAAGACCTGTACTTGTGGGAGAAGAAAGAGTAGGAGATGTCATTCACCATGATTTTAGCCAGACTTCTGGCACTGTCTCCCCCAACATTCTTGTATCCAAGGGAGGCCTTACAGCAGGCTGGCTAGACATTCAGATGGGTGAAAAACCAAGTGGTTGGATGATGGAGCTCAGAGGGTTTTTGTGAGTGGGTCAGGCTTTACCTGGAAGCCAGTGACAAGTGGAGGGTGCAGGGGTCTACACTGCAACCCAACCTGTCTGACAGGCTCATCAGTGGCCTGGAGGACACACCTCTTATCCCAGTTGCAGATGACAGCTAATGGGGCAGAACAGTCATGTGCCTGAGGGCTGCCTTTCAGAGGGAGCTTGGCAGGTGGGAAGAATGGGCTGTCAGGAACTCTGTGAAATGCAACAAGGACAAATGCCCTATCTTCACCTGCGATAGACCAACATCCTGCAGTGACACAGGCTGGGGAGTTCTGGCTGGGCAGCAGCTCTGCAGAAAAGGACGTGGCGGTCTTTGTGGGCAGCGAGCTTGATGTGAGGCAAGAGTGTTCCCTGGCAGCAACGGAGGCCACAGCATTGTGGGCTGCATGAACAGGAGCACAGCCAGGAGAAAGACGGAAGTGATGATGCCCCTCTACTCAGCACTTATCCGAACCCACCTAGATACATCATCCATTCAGGCCCCCCTGGAGAAGAACGCTGTTGATGACATGGAGTGAGTTCAGTGTCAGAACCTCAAGGTGTTTGGGGGCTGGAGCACTTGCCCTGGGAGGAGAGGCTGAGAGTTCAGGCCTTGTTCAGCCTGGAGAAGGGAAGACTTTTGGAGGAAACTCATCACAGCTTCCCAACTCAAGCTTCCCACCAGTAAAGAACCAGGGCTCTTTACAGAGATTCCTGGCAGGACAATGAGAGGCAACAGTACGAAGCTGACACAAGTGCAGCTAAAATTGGATTTAAGGGAGAAAAATCAATCTTGGGCCTGGAAGGTTTTCAGGTCAAGGTTTAATTATGAGGGACTGCTTGTCCAGAACAGGCCCTCTTCACAGTCTACAACACCTGCACATTACAACACGATGCCCAATGAGTGTGACACATGCAGAGAGACGTGGCATGGGGGTGATTGCACTGGCTGAGGGTGCTGGAGTTGTTGAGCCTGGAGAAGAGGAGGCTTTGGGCAGACCTAAGAACAGCCTGCCCATACCCACCAGGAGGTCGTCAAGAAGATGGAGGCAGGCCCTTCATTGTTGTACACGACAGGAGGAGGAGGCCCAATGGGCATTAGCTGAAACAAGAGGTTCAGGCTGGGGATAAGCAAAAATGTTTTACCCCTGCAGACAGTGGAACACTGGGGCAGGTTGCCCAGAGAGGTTGTGCCATCTCCATCCTCAGAGGTTTTCAAGTCCTAAATGAACGAAGCCCTGAGCAACCTGGTAGGATCTGATAGTTGACCCTGCTGTGGGAAGGAGATTGGGCTAAAGACCTCCAGAGGCCCCTTCCACCATGAATCCTTTTGCATTTTCTTCCACCCTGTGTCTTCTCATGTTGACCACAGGGAGAAAACTGCAGCTTCCCTGTGACCATGGCAGTGTGTCAGACAGAAGTAGGAGCAGATCAACTGCATGTTTCTTGTCCTGCTCTGGTTAGTGTCATTCAGATTCAGGAGTGCTTTGCAGGTAGGTACCCGCAGTGAGCACTGATTTTTTTTTCCTTTTCCTTCACCTTTTATTGCATTATGCCCTCTTTTCCACCTGACAAGGTGTTCTCTTTTACCATCCTGATGCCCGCCCATGCAGTCAGCACACACCTATTTCCTAATCTCCACTGGCCCTGCTTATACTTCCTTTGTACATTCATTGGGCCTCTCTGAGATGGTGTCCGTGGTGATTTCTACCTTTGTCAGCAGCTCCGTTAAACTAGCACCTCCTTTTATTATCCACAGTGTCCCGCAATGCCTCATGCTGTTATCCTGTCAGAGGCACAGCAAGACAGGACGAGCCATCTGTACACGCACATTAAGAGCTGACACAAAGGAGCCTGAGTCCAGAGCGGCCTTGAGAAACTTGGGGTTTTGTCCAACATAAACCTCATGAAGTTGTGCAAGGAAACGCGGCTAGTCCTGCATGGGGGAGGAAATGTTGACCTGTTGGAAAGTAGCTCTGCCGAGAAGGACCTGGGAGTGCTGGTGGACAACAAGTTAAACATGAGGCAGCAGTGTGCCCTTGTGGCCAAGAAGGCCCATGGTATGCTGGGGTGCATTAGGCAGAGTGTTGCCAGCAGGTGGAGGGAGGTGATCCTGCCCCTCTCCTCAGCCCTGGGGAGGCCTCACCTGGAGTACTGTGTCCAGTTCTGGGCTCCCCAGTACAAGAGAGACATGGCACTCCTGGAGAGAGTCCAGCGGAGGGCTACCAAGATGATTAGAGGGCTGGAGCACCTCTCCTAGGAAGAAAGACTGCAAGAGCTGGGCCTGTTCAGCCTGGGGAAGAGAAGATTGAGAGGCGATCTCATCAACGTGTACAAGTATCTGAAGGGGGAGTGTCAAGAGGATGAGGCCAGCCTCTTCTCCGTGGTGCCCAGCGACAGGACAAGAGGCAATGGGCACAAACTGAACCACAGGCAGCTCCATCTGAACCTGAGGAAAAACTTCTTCCCTGTGAGAGTGACAGAGCATTGGAACAGGTTGCCCAGAGAGGTAGTGGAGTCTCCTTCGCTGGAGATATTCAAAAGCCGTCTGGATGTGATCCTGGGCAATATGCTCTAGGTGACCCTGCTTGAGCAGGGAGGTTGGACGAGATGATCTCCAGAGGTCCCTTCCAACCTAAACCATTCTTTGATTCTGTGATTCTCAGAACCAGGACCCTCTGGGCCTCGGCCACAGAGCTGCTGCCGGCCAGTCTGTCTCCTTCGTGGGTCACTGCAAGGGGTTCTTCCCTCCTGGGGCAGGAGTGGGCATTTTTTCTCTGTTGAAAGTTCCTGAGCTCCAGGAGCTCCGCCAGCTCCCTCAGCACCCGTGGGTGCATCCCATCAGGGCCCATGGATTTATGGATGTCCAGTTTGGACAAAAGATCTCTAACCTGATCCTCCTCCACCAAGGGAGAGTCTTCCTTTCTCCAGACTTCCTCCCTGGTCTCCAGTGTCTGGAATTCCTCAGGACTGGCCTTAGCAGGAAAGACTGAAGCAAAGAAGGCATTCAGCAACTCTGCCTTCTCTGTATCCTTCGTCACCAGGGCACCCACCCCATTCAGCAGTGGGCCCATGTTTTCCCTAGTCTTCCTTTTGTTATTGATGTATTTGAAAAACCCCTTCTTGTTGTCCTTGACGTCCCTTGCCAGATTTAATTCCAGCTGGGCCTTAGCCTTCCTTGTCGCATCCCTGCACACTCTGACAACGTCCCTGTATTCCTCCCAAGTGGCCTGTCCCCTTTGCCACATTCTGTACACTTCCTTCTTCTGCTGGAGTTTTGTCAGGAGTTCCTTGCTCATCCATGCAGGTCTCCTGCTGAATCCGCTTTGCTCGACTTCTTCCTCAGAGGGATGCACCGATCTTGAGCCTGGAGGAGGTGACGCTTGAATATTAACCAGCTTTCTTGGACCCCTCTTCCTTCTAGGGCCCTACCCCATGAGATTCCCCTAAGTAGGTCCCTCAAGAGGCCAAAGTTAGCTCTCCTCAAGTCCAGCGTTGCAATCCTACTTATTGCCCTGCTCCCTCCTCGTAGGATCCTCAACTCCACCATCTCATGGTCACTGCAGCCAAGGCTGCCCCCAACCTTCACCTCTCCAACTAGACCTTCTTTGTTCGTTAGGACAAGGTCTAGCATTGCACCTCTCCTCGTTGGCGTCTCCACCACCTGAGTCAAGAAATTATCATCAATCCTCTGCAGGAACCTCCTCGACTGTTTGTGCCTAGCTGTGCTGTCTTGCCAACAGATGTCAGGGTGGTGAAGTCTCCCATGAGAACCAGGGCCTGTGATCGTGAGGCTACTTCCAGCTGTCGGTAGAAGGCCTCATCGATGACTTCCTCCTGGTCAGGTGGCCTGTAGTAGACCCCCACAACAGTGTCACCCATGTTACCCTGCCCTTTAATCCTCACCCATAGGCTCTCAACTTGCTCTTCATCCACCCCGAGGCAGAGCTCCATACATTCTAGCTGCTCCCTCACATAAAGAGCAACTCCACCACCTCGCCTTCCTGGCCTGTCTTTCCTAAAAAGCACATAGCCATCCATGACAGCATTCCAGTCATGTGAACTATCCCACCGTGTCTCTGTAACTGCAATGAGATCATGGCCCTGCAACCGCACACAGACCTCTAACTCTTCCTGTTTATTCCCCATGCTGCGCGCATTGCTATACAGGCATTCCAGAGAGCCAGTCAAGCATGCAAGCTTCCCAGGAGAGGTGCAAGAGGATCCTCCATAGCCATGTCCCATGCTGTCTCCCCTGGCTGTATGCACCCGCTGGAGGCATCCTGACTTGAGCGGTGTTTTACTGACTCTCCTGCCACTATACCACTCCCCTTCCCCCATCTTGCCTAGTTTAAAGCCCTCCTTACCAGGCTGGCCAATCTGTTGGCAAAGACGCGCGTGCCCCGCTTGGTAAGGTGGATCCCATCGCTCCCCATCAGCTGTTGATCTTCAAACAGGGTCCCATGGTCATAGAAAACAAAGGCAACACCAGCGGCGCAGCCAGCTGTTAACTTGGAAAACTCGTCTACTCCTCCTCCCATCCTTTCCCCTCACAGGCAAGATTGAGGAGAAAACGACCTGGGCTCCCAGACACTTCACCACCATTCCCAGAGCTCTGAAGTCCCGTTTGATGGTTTCCAGTTTGCCTTTTGTGTTGTTAGTGCCCACATGGAAGAGCAGCAGAGGGTAGTAGTCTGATGCATGGACAAGCCTTGGCAGTCTTTCCATGACCTCTCTTATTCGAGCCCCTGGCAGGCAGCAAACCTCTCTGGACAAGAGGTCAGGTCGGCAGAGAGGTGCCTCTGTCCCCTGCAGCAGGCAGTCACCCACAACAATCACTCGCCGCTTCTTCCGGGGCTTCCTGCACGGCACAGGGTCTGCCAGGCCAGTTGCCTCCCTTGGAGCCATGCCCAGCTCCTCCTCAGCTTGCAGGGCGCTAAACTTGTTCTTCGAGGGTAAGTCTTGAGGAGGAGCAAGAGCCTTTCTCCTTCTACGAGAGGTCACCAGCTTCCAGCCCTCTTCAACAGTGTTATGATGCACCTTTACACACGGTGCTGAGCCCTCTGACACCTCTGCTGCAGTGGGGGCTGGGGACTCCTGGAGCTGCACAGTCTCCGAGAATAGCCTGGCAATCTCACCTTCCTGCCATGCACAGGCCGCCACAAAGAGAAGGAAGGAGCCCTCCCTTTTGGCCCTGCCATGCAGACAGCTCTCCCACAAGCACTCCCCTCCTCCTTTTCCTCTCCTTCTCCATCTTACAACTGCCCTCCTCACACTTGCCCACCAGCATTGCCATCCTCCTACAACCCCTTTTAAACCACTCAAAACAGCCACAAGGCGGCGCAGTGCCTGAAACCATGGGACCGTCACATGCTTAGGCCACACTCACAACAAGTGACTAGCTCGCTTTCCTCCCCTCCTCCAACTTATGACTGCCCTCCTCACACTTTCCCACTAGAGCAGCCACTCTCCTCCAACCCCTGCCTACCAAGAACAGACCAACAAGGGGAGCACCATTGCGCCCACCCTTTTGGCCCTGCCATCCACACGGCTCTCCCACAAGCACTCCCATCCTCCTTTCCCTACAGTCTTCCAACCTAGCACTGACCTCCTCACACTTTCCCACTAGGGCAGCCACCCTCCTCCAACACCTGCCTACCATGCACTTGCCCACACCGGGAGCACCGTTGCTTCCCCCCTTTTGGCACTGCCATGCATACGGCTCTCCAACAACCACTCCCGTCCTCCTTTCCCTACCCTCCTCCAACCTAGGACTGCCCTCCTCACACTTTCGGACTGGAGCAGCCACTCTCCTCCAACACCAGCCTGCCATGCACAGGCGCACATGGCGAGTACCATTTCCTCCACCCTTTTGGCCCTGCCGTGCATATGGCTCACCCACAAGCACTCCCGTCCTCCTTCCCCTCACCTCCTCCCACTTACCACTGCCCTCCTCACACTCTCCCACTAGAGCAGCCACTCTCCTCCAACACCTGCCTACCACGCACAGGCCCACACCGGCAGTACCATTGCGTCTACCCTTTTGGGCTCTGCCATGCACACAGCTTGCCCACAAGCACTCCCATGCTCCTTTCCCTACCCTCATCCAGCTTACGACTGTGCTCCTCACACTTTCCCACTAGAGCAGTCACTCTCCTCCAACTCCTGCCTACCATGCACAGGCCCACACGTGGAGCACCATTGCATCCACCCTTTTGGTCCTGCCATGCACACGGCTCTCCCAAAAGAATTCCCCTCCTCTTATCCCTGTCCTCCTCCCACTTACAACTGCTCTCCTCACACTTTCCACCTAGAACAGCCACTCTCCTCCAACCCCTGCCTACCCTACACAGCCCCAGACAGCAAGCACCACTGCGTCCTCCTTTTAGGCCCTGCAATGCGTACGGCTCTCTCACAAGCACTCCCCTCCTCCTTTCCCTACCCTCCTCCCACATACCACTGCCCTCCTCACACTTTCCCACTAGAGCAGCCACTCTCCTCCAACACCTGCCTACCACGCACAGGCCCACACGGGGAGCACCACTGCGTCCACCCTTTTGGCCCTGCCATGCACACGGCTCTCCCCACAAGTCCTCCATCCTCCTTTCCCTCCCCTCCTCCAACTTACGACTGCCCTCCTCACACTTTCCCACTAGAGCAGCCACGCTCCCCCAACACCTGCCTACCAGGTATGGGACACACAAAGAGCGGCAAGGTGCCCTCCCTTTTGGCCCTGCCGTGCACACGGCCCTCTCAAAAGCACTCCCCTCCTCCTTTCCCTACCCTCCTCCAACTTACCACTGCCCTCCTCACACTTTCCCACTAGAGCAGTCACTCTCCTCCAACACCTGCCTACCACGCACAGGCCCACACGGGGACAACCATTGCGTCCACCCTTTTGGCCCTGCCATGCACACGGCTCTCCCCACAAGTCCTCCGTCCTCCTTTCCCTCACCTCCTCCAAATTACCACTGCCCTCCTCACACTTGCCCACCAGCCTTGCCATCCTCCTACAACCACTTCCGCACCACTCAAAACGGCCACAAGGCGGTGCAATGCCTCAACCCATGGCACTTTCAGATGCTTAGGCCACACTCAGAACAAGGGCCTAGCTCGTTTTCCTCCCCTCCTCCACCTTACGAATGCCCTCCTCACACTTTCCCACTAGAGTAGTCACTCTCCTCCAACACCTGCCTACCATGCACAGGTCCCAATGCCGAGCAGCAATACACCCACTTTTTTGGCCCTGCCATGCACACGGCTCTCTCACAAGCATTCCTTTCCTCATTCTCTTCTCCTACTCCAACTTACGACTGCCCTCCTCATACTTGCCCATCATTGTTGCCACCCTCCTCCAACACCTTCCTCACCATTCAAAGTGGCTACAAGGCGGCACAATGCCTCAGCCCACGGCACCTTCACATTGCTAGGCCACACTCACAACAAGTGCCTAGCTCGCCTTCCTCCTCTCCTCCAACCTATGCCAGATCTCCTCACACTTGCCCACTCGAGCAGCCACTCTCCTCACACACCTGCCTGTCAAGAACAGCCACCACAACCAGCACCAATGGAACAACCTAGTTGTGCTTAGCATGCATTTCCCTGCCTCAGAAGCACTTCCCTCCTCGCCTTCCTCCCCTCCTCCCACTTACGCTGGTCCTCAGGCACAGTTTCTGCCCTGAGCAGCCACTCTCCTCCATCACCTGCGTACCAAGAACAGTCACCACAACGAGCAACAATGCACCCACCCTTTTGGCCTTAGGATGCGTACTGCTGCCCCACAAGCACTTCCCTCCTCGCCTTCCTCCTCTCCTCCAACTTACGCCAGCCCTCCTCACACTTGGCTACTACAACCCCCACCCTCTTCCAACCACTTCCTACCATACAAAAATGGCCACAGGGAGGAGCAATGGCTCAACCCTTTGCACCTTACCATGCTTAGGGCACACGCACAGCAAGTGCCTAGCTCACCTTCCTCCACTCCTCTAACTTATGCCAGCCCTCCTCACTGTTTCTGATTAGAGTAGCCACTCTCCTAACACACCTGCCTGTCAAGAACAGCCACCACAACCAGCACCAATGGAACAACCTAGTTTCGCTTAGCATGTCTCCTGCTGCCCCACAAGCACTTCCCTCCTCGCCTTCCTCTCTTCCTCCAACTTACGGCAGCCCTCCTCACACTTGCCCACTAGAACACCCACCCTCCTCCAACCCCTTCCTACCACACAAAACGGCCACAGGGAGGCGCAGACAGTCCATAGGCTGGTGCTAGTGCACTCCAAAACACATCTCATTGCACTGCCAACACCCTGGGCTCACTCTGAGCACTGTCCAGGAGCACAGAAACATGCCAGCACTGTTGATGACTCTGATCCCTGTCCCGCTGGGTCTGCTTGCTGCCCAAAATGAGCACAACCAGCGCAGAGTCAGGAGTCCCCATGTGGAGCCACAGCCACTCGCTCTGCAGAGCAGCACTGCCCGCCCAGGGCCCTGCAGGGAGCACAGGGGAGGGTGTAGGAACGGCCAACCAAGCTAGCATGGACTCCCTGACCTGGGGAAAGGCTCTCTGGGCAGCAGGGACATCCCAGGAGCAAAGCAGGGCAGCAGTCAGAGATGGAAAAGGAGAACGAGAATCAGGTTCCTCTGAGCACCAGCTTGGGGCAGGTGCTTCTGTCCCTGGGGCAGCAGGAGCTGTGGAAGGGCTGCAGGGCCAGGGCTGTGATGCTGTGCTGGGCAGCAGGGTGGGCATGGAGGGGCTGCAGGCAGACAGGGAGGGGGATCTCCCAGACACAAGAGCAGGGGAGACAGAGAGTGACCGGCATCATCGCGGGACCTCCTCGCCTTGTCGGGGAGCTGCTGCCCTTGTCCTTGGGCCTGAGTTATGCTGTGGACCTGCCTGCGCCTGGCTCTGCACCTCTCAGGTCCTGACCTGACGCTGTCCCCGTCCTCCTGACCTGAATACCCATCTCTACCTCAGAGCTTCCCCCTCACTACAGGCGAGAAAGCCTTGGCAAGGGAAGCTGGGACTCCAACAGCACCCAAACAAGGCTGTAGCCACAAAGGGGAGCTGGGAGCCGAGGGGGTCGGCAAGGCAGGCAGGGCAGTGCCCCACCGACCGAGAGGTGCCATCCTGCAGTGCCCGCGCAAGAGGAGCAGAGCAGGTTTGCGGCCGGTAACTGGGGTCAGGCTCAGCCCAGCGATGGCCAGACAAGACTGCAGGGCTCCAACCAGCCCTGCTTTGTGTGGGAGGCAGGTTGGACTGGAGACCTGCAGAGGTCCCTTCCCTCCAAAATTCCTCTGCGGCTCCGTGAATGGGAAGACCCCGGACACAGAGATGGGCTCTGCCTGTGCCACGGCCAAGCGCAGAGCCCTTGGCCAGCCCCACAATCCCTCGTCCTCCGGTGGCCAAAGTGGAGCTCAGCATCGCCTGGGGACTCTCTTCCCCATAGGCAGCAGAGGGAGGGCTTTCACCAGCCCCACGTGGCCTTTTCCTCCCCTGGCCTTTGCAGTTGCATGTGCCTGGCTCTGCCCACTTGCCTTCACCGCACTCACAGCTGCACGGGAAGCCTGTGACAGTCCCAGTGCTCCTACCCTCCAGCTGGTATCCACCCCAAGCCTGAAGCCGGGCCAGCTGCAAAGGCATCGGCTGCCCAGTGCCCTGGCCATGCAGCCGAGGGCTGGGCTCTTCACCCCAATTTCCCTGCTCTTCCCCTGCTCCCTGCATCGCTGCTGCTGTGCCCTTGTCAAAACCGCCTGCCGCCAGACTGCCCCAGGGCTGCGCTGGAGGCTTTCAGGAGCGGGCTGAGGTGGGGCTGGCACCGCCAGCGTGGGGTGGGAGAGGGCAGCTGCCCTCTGCCGCACTGGGGCTGGGGCTGGGGCTGGGGCTGGGGCTGGAGCTGGAGCTGGGCATAGCTTTTCCCTGGGCAGAAAGCAGCACATGGCTGCCATTCTTCCCCAGGCTTCCTGCCCCTGTGGGCCGGCATGCCCATGGGAAACGCGCTTCATCCTCTTCCTCTGCCTCCCCTCCAGGGAGGCACACCGAGATTGCTGGGGGACCAGGAGGTAGACAAGAGCTAGGTCCTCTTGCTAGCCTAATGCCAATTTCCCTGGTAGGCACTCTGTCAGCGGTGGTGGGCATCCTTCGAAGGCAGGTCGCTGACACCAAGCTGCCTGCTGATGACCTCGAGTCACAGCCTGGGTGGTCTCCATGCGAGCGTCCAAAGCCTTGCCTGAAATATCCCCCCAAGACTCCGCTCAGCTGACTTTGAGGAGAACTGGCCGCTAGCTCTGCAGAAGCCGAGCAAGCAGCACCAACTGGAAGAAGTGAAAGAACAAGTTTGGCAAGTAATCCCGCTGTTAGGGAGCGGCTGCTAGAGGCCTGGGACTTCCCTGCAAATGGACAGTGTCGTGTGAAAAACATTGGTGGTGTCAGCTGGCTATTGGTGCTGTGGGCTTGCATTCAGAGGGAAAGAGGCACAGAAAAGCCTTTCTCTAGTCAGAACGCTTTCTAAGGCATTTGAGATTGCTCCATAAACAACTCCTGGAAGATGAGGTGTGAGGCTGCAGCACCTTCACAAACGTTGTTGCTCTGGTGTGGATCAGGCATGGGCTGCAAGTCTGTGCTGGAGCGGGCTGTGAAATCAGGACTTGGGAAACAACACCACATGACCTTCTTGGCAGGCGGCAGATTTGAGAGCTGACTTCGAATATCTCAAAAGCCATGCAACACAACTGCAGTCCTTCCCAGACCTTCAGGAAAGCCTCTGGGGAAGTCTCCTGACAACATAGCCTTTGCTAATGTTGTGGCTCTACATAGAGCTCCGGCGAGGAAGGAGCAGGGCCAAAAGCAGAATCGCAGCCCTGGCCTTCAGGAGAGCAGACTTGGGCCGGTGCTGGCACCTGCTTGGGAGACTGCCATGGGGCACGGCCCTGGAGGGAAGAGGGGTCCAAGAGAGCTGGCTCATATTCAGGCATCCTCTCCTCCAAGTTCCATAATGGCCCAGCCCAAAAGCAGGCCATCAAGCAAAGGAGGCCGGCAGCAGGAACAAGGAGCTCCTGGCAAACCTCAAGCACAAACAGGAAGTCTACCAGAGCTGAAAGCAGGGACAGGGGACCTCGGGGGAGAACGACCAGACACCTGCCCTTCAGAGGGCACATCCTGGCATTTGGGCCCTTAAGGCTTTCTTCAGAAGCACTGGGTTTTAATGTTGCACACATCAGAGCTTCCCCACTTGGGGCAACTACGGTGGCTCTTTGCGTGCCAGCCATGCGGCCCGTTAGCTAAATCCAGTAGGGAGCTAGCAAGGAGGAGTGGGGCACACACAAGGAGGTGTGATGGACTACCGCTTTCCCTAAAGCCTTGAAGCAGGGAAAGAGCAGGAAACTGGTGCAACCTTGTTGCCTATTGCACTTCCTTTAGGACTCAGAGAAGCCTTGGTGGCCCAGGCCAGGGCCCTGCGGGGAGAAGGCAGCAGCCTGACCTGGTAAGGCCAGCAAGCCAGCCTAATGCACACAGCTGACCAGCAAGTATTCCCCGAGAAGGACCCCGAAGGGCTGCTTCACACCTCTTTCCATGGCCCTGCACCGGCCTTTCCAGCTCCTCATCAGCCCTCATCCCTAAGCCCCCAAATTAGCAGTCAGAGCGCCAGCACGGCTAGGGAGGGAGGCTTTGCCTTTGAGCCCTTCCCTGCCGAAGAGGCCCAGCCTGTGCGATGGGCAACCGCTGGCAGCCCCAGACCTCCCCAAGTGCTTCAGGCATGGCTGGGGCAACTGCTGAGAGATCCCGGGCTGACAGGAGGAGCTGGTGCTGGTGCAGCTGCAGCTCCTTGCTCTGCAGCAACCTCAGGAGCTCCCGCAGCCTCGTGCCCCGACGCAGGAGCTGCCCATCGACCCAAACTAGAGCTTTGGCAGTGTTTGCTAATGCAGGCTTTCTGGCTCGCAGCCGTGATTCGTGCAGTGGCTGGAAAGCACCCAGAGGCACCTGGAGGGCCCTGGGGCACTGGGGAAGGGAGATGGAGGGGTCCTGAGGGAAGCGGAGGGCAAACCAGTGGGGCCCCGGGCCACCCAGAGGGGACGCGCCCTGCCCCTCCCCAGGGCAGTGGGGCAGTGATGCCGCCCTTTGTGACCTCCCTTTGTGACACCCCACAGTGCTGCGGCCTCACTCCCGCAGTGTCCGGGAGGACAGAGACGGGAAAGGGCAGGAGCGTGCTGGGCTGGCCGAGGAGCCCCCTGAGCGCTGCCACGTCTTTCCCTGCGCCTCCCCCGGGCAGCCCCGTGGTGCCGAGGCGTTTGCCCGAGGCCGTCGAGGAGAGCTGGGGCCAGCCCGCGCTGCGGGCACCCCTGGCCCTCTCTCACGCCTCTCCTCGGCTCTGCAGCATGGCGGAGCATCGATCCCCCAGCCACAACCCCATCCCCTGGGCGGAGGAGGATGCTGCCTTCAGGGCGCTCATTGCGGCCTGGGAGCAGGCGGGAGCCACCAGCAACCTCCTCCTGCGCCTCGATGACACCGACCCCGGCAAGCCCATGCTGGTGCTTGAGGAGGACGGGCGCCCCAGCACTCCCTTCCTGGCCTGGGAGGACCAGGGCGGCGCCTTCAGCGAGAGCAGCTCCCAGGCCGAGACTCAAGAGCTGTGCGTGCCGCAGACCTTCCGGCCAGGTGAGGCAGCGGCACCGCGGGGCTGGCACCTCCGCTGCCCCCCTGCCAGGGGGCGGTTTTGCTGCGGCGGGGCATCCGTGCCCCGGGCTGGGGCTCGCTGCGCCCGCGCGAGCAGGCCTGGCGCCGAAGAGAGGGCACCGCTCGCTCCTCGGCCTCCTGCCAGCGCCCACTGCTCTCCCCGCTCCCTTCCTCCCGCAGACTCCGATTCTTCTGCCTGTTTCCTGGAGCTGGAGGGAGAGAAGCAGGAAGCTCTGGAGTATCTCCAGGCCTTTCCCACGGGCCCCGAACAGGTGACGAGGCCCCTTGTCCGCCCAGCGCTGCCTGCAGCTCCCAGCCGGCTGCCTCCGTGCTCGCTGCCTGCTCCCAGGCTCAGGGAGGGCTCTGGGCTGGGCTCAGCTGCTGCTCGGGGCCTCCTGCGCTGCTGCTGCTTCCCCCTGGGCGCCAGGGGGCAGCCGGCGGGGCCTCTGCCCTCTCACCTGCCCTCTTGGTCTCTCTTGTCCCCGGCGGTCAGGACGAGGCACAGAAGCTGAGGTTTCTGGCCTCCATCCACACCCTCTGCCAAGCCAAGGCAATGGGCAGGTACCTGGCTGGGTTCTGCGAGCTGGCGGAGAAGATGGAGGTGAGGCAGCAGCCGGAGGGGCTGTGGGAGGGGGCAGAGCCACCCGGGCGAGCCCAGCACTCGGGCACCCGGACGCGGGGAAGGGTGGGCAGGCCCCCGCCAGCACAGCCCTCCTCGCTGGGGGGCTGCCGGGCCTGGGCGCTGCTTGCGGGGTGGGGGCGCCTGCCGGGTGCTGCCCACCGCTGGCGGGGGGCTGGCAACTGCTGTGCCCCACGCCACCTCTGCTCCCCAGCTGCTGCTGCAACAAGAGCCCCCCGACCGCCTGGACTCCAGGGTGCGGCAGGAAGCCCTGCTGGCCGTTGCCGCCATCAGGTACCTGCGCCGGGGGGGCAGGCGGGAGAGCAGAGGGGTGTCCGCGGGCTTCTCCCCTGAAGGCAGAGGCAGGAGATGGAGCGGCCGTCGTGCCCCACCTGCCAGCGCTGTCCTTGGCCCCTGGGTCTGCGTCGTGGGAGAGGCAGGAGGGGCCTCCCCGTGGGGCTTTCCCACCTCTGATGGCTGCCACCCCAGGCACTGCCACCCCCCGGGGCTGCCTCCACCTTCCCGGGGCGTCGGGGCACCGCTCCCTGCCCCAGCGCCCCACAGGCACCTCTCTCTCCTTTCAGCAAAGAGGTGCCCTTCCTGAAGGACACCCAGGACAGCAGGCTGCTCCGCACTTGCATCACCAGCATCTTCTCTCTTCCTGCCCAAGAGCAGATGCCCAGCCTGGATGCTTCACTCTACCCTCCGGTAGGTGCCGGCCTCGGGCAGCAGGAGTTTGAGCCAGCCTCCTGGCCACGTTAGGGGTGCCCACCCTCTGCCCCCTTGCAGGCCCTGGACGCTCTGGATGAGCTGCTGAAGGTGCTGGTGTTCGAGTCGCAGGCCTCCGGTCTCCAGCAGCTGCAGAACATCTTGGAGGTCTGCTGTTTGCAAAGAGCGTGTGTGGAGGTGGGGAGGTGGTGGTGGTGGCAGGGCTTGGTCCTCACCCCAAAGGGAAGGGGCCCTCTCGAGTCGAGGGGCCACCCCTGCCTGAGACCAGGTGCAGAGAGCATGCTGTGGGGAGGGCCCAGCTCTCCGTGGGGAGCCAGGGAGGGGCCCCACCATGCTCTTGGCTGAGCCGGGTGTCTCTCCTGGTGGCAGTCAGAGCCCTTTCCCCCGCCAGCATACCAGCACGGCCCTGCCCCTCTGCCCCTCAGCCCCTCTGCCCCTCGCCCCAAAAAGCCATCCCTTGCACCAAAGCGGGGCAAGGAGTTGGGCACAAGCAGGGGACGCAGGGCCACATCTGGAGGAGCGCACGGAAGGCAGCAGAGGCAGAAACCCTGCCGGGTGCTTAGCGGAGCTGTTGCTCCTGGAGTGGCCGTCAGGACCCAGCGCCGACCAGCGGCTTTGGTCTCCTCAGGTGCTGCTGCCCTTGACAGCGTCCCAGAGGGTGGCTGAGCGCCAGAGGGCCGTGGGGAGGATTGTGCGGCTGAGTCAGCTCCTGGGCAGCTCTTCTCTGCTGGAGGTAAGTGGGTGGCTGCAGGCCGTGGGCAACTCTCCTCTCAGGCAGGAGGAGAGGGCACGTGGCTTGATGTGCTCTTGCAGACAAGGTGGCCAGCGGGAGCAGTGGGCAACAGAACTGGCAGAGGGCAGGGGCGGGCAGGCTAGGACACACGGCTCCGCACCCCATTGCTCACTGTTGGGAGCAGGGCTGGGCAGATGCCTCCAGGGCTTTGGCTCGTGTGGCCCTTGGCCTGGGCCCGCTCTTGCGTGGCGCCCAGGGCTTTGGTCCCAGCTGCCGCAGCTTAGCCTTGCTCCCGGTCCTTCCTGCCTCCCCCCAGGACTCGCCCAGCTGTGGAGGAAGCAGTGCCGGCCCTTTCCTCTTCCAAAAGACACCTTTGGACTTCCTGGGACAGCTGATGGGCCACCTCACGCTGTGCTGCGCTGAGAAGGACCAGGAGATCAGCCATGGGGCAGCAGAGGCTCTCCACCATTTCTACAGGGTCATTCTGCTGCGCGAGAGTAAGAGAAGCTGGGCTGGGCTGGCCCTCTCGGCAAGCCACACAGCTCTGCTGAATGCCTTCAGTCCGCCATCTCCAACTCGCCATCGTTCCTCCTGACTGCTCGGGGTTTCTCCTCCTGCACAGGTAGAAAGATGGCAGAGGAGGATCTGACGCCTCCAGACATGAAGTGGCAGAGGGAAGGCCCAAACGCCTTCTGGCCCAGCAACGCCACTGCCGAGAGCACGGTGAGAAGCTCCTCCCTCGCTGCCCTTCTTGGCCACAGGGCTGGCAGCACGCCTGCAGGAACAAACGCATCCCTCATCAGTGGGGGGCAGCCGGCACGGCAGCCTCCCAGGCCTCGGGCGGAGGCATGTCCCGCTCTCCCTGAGCCTGGCGGAGCCAAAGGCTTTGTCCCAGGGGCAGAGCAGCAGCTCCAGCTGTCCTGGCCACCCGCCAGCTCTGCGGCCCCGGAGGGCCAGCCCACCATGACCCTGACCCCAGCCATCCACCTGCACCCCGGCAGCTCCACTGCCCACTGCCCACTGCCCACTGCCCTCAGCCCATCCCAGCACAGCCCCTGCGCCCGGCTTGCCCGGGGGCACTGTGCCAGCCCTGCTCCAACTCTCTCTCCACTCCTGGAGCCACTCTCTCTGCTCCTCGGGGTGCACGCACGGTGCCACCCTGTGTCTTTCCCTCCACAGATATTTGGGAGCTTTCTCTTCCCCTCCGAGAGGACCCACTTCCTCCTGACCACCATCAAGGGCCTGACAGAACCAAGGGTCTCCCATACCGAGGTGGTTGCCCGCATGATGGAGGCGGTCTTGAGAGACCCCGACTCGGAGCTGGACAGGGTAAGCAGCTTGTAGCCGCACTGCCCTGGGCTTGCACCCTCGGGGCTCTGAGCCCCCTGAGCGGAGGCCAGGGCTCTCAGGCACCCGGCAGCCTTTGAGGCCAGCAAAGAGCAACGGGAAGGAAGCAGTTCTCAGTGGCCCCTGAGGCAACTGCTACGCTCCTGTGGCGGTCCCACTCTTACCCGTGTTGTCCCCTCCAGGTGCCGGAGGTGGTGAGCAGCATCTATGAGAACCTCATGGGCATCAGGGAGGCGTCGCTCCAGGCCATCTTGAACAACGCCCTGCTCCAGATGGCCCGCTTGGAGCCTGATCAGGTGGTTGAGAGCCTGCTGAACACCTCCCTGCTGTGTGACAGGTACGGGGTCTGCCAGCCTTGAGGACAGCTCCGGGGCTATCGCAGGCCAAGGAGCTGTGGCCAAGGCAGCCCCCCCGACAGCATGCTCTGCGTCTGCAGCGTCGCCGGGGCCATGTGGAGGACGCTGGTCTCCGAGCACTCCCCTGCAGAGGAGGTGCTGAAGGAGCTGCTCTCTTGGCTCTGGGACCAGCCACTGCTCAGGCGGGACAGCAACATGCCAAAGGACAGCTACATCCTTCCGCTGACTGTGAGTGTCCAGCACAGGCCTCACTCAGTCCTGCCCATGGGGCCCAGCCTGGGGCCAGGAGCCCAGGACCACCTGCGGGGTCCACGAGGCCTGCCAGGGGGACCTGCCCTGTGGCTCAAGAAGACTCGTTTGCCACCGTTGCAAACAGGAGCCTTGGCTTGCCTTGGCTTAGGTGATCTCTTTCCAGCCAGACCCATCTCTGGTGTTTTTGGCAGGCAATCAGGGCCCTCAACGAGATCCTCCTGCTGCCCGCCAGCAAAGAGCCAGTGCAGCTCATTTTCCCCCAGCTCTACCTAGCAGTGCTCTTCCAGACCTTCTTCAGCCTGGAGTACACCCTGCAGGACCTCCAAGACTACAGCCAGATGTGTGGCCAGGAGAACAAGTGTCCTCCAGGCAGCCCCGTCAGGTGCTCCGTCCCTCTTCCCCAGTCTCTCCCATGCGCGCAGAGCCCGGGCTTGGCCTCCGTGTGCGACCCGCCTTTGCTCTACACACAGGAGCGCGGTGCAGGCCATGAAAGCTCTGCTCTGCCATGCTGACTATGCCCATCTGGCTGACTCCATCGAGAGGCAGGGAGGCTGGGACATGCTTATGAGCAAGGAGACCTACCACACAGGAGTCACGTTGCTGACTAGGTGAGAGCCTTCTTCATCCTCGTCTGCCCCAGCATTTCTGCCCTGGAGACAGAGTGCCCGAAGGCCACAGCTTTGGTGTAGGAAGGGCGCTTTTCCGCTCTCTCACCAAAATAAGCCTGAGTGGGTGAGACGCCAGGTTTCTCCTCACAAGGTGTGGTGGCGAAAGGCCACCGCCGCTCCTTGAGCCAGCGCCACCGGCTGCTGGGGCTGAGTACACCCACGACCTTGCCCTGCAGGACCTGGCCTGCAGGATGATGGCTCGGGGTGGCGGCGCACACCCAAAGAGGTTTGCCTGCCCAGCTCCGTGCCCACAGTGCCTTCTCCCCTCCCCGACCAGGGAGCTGTGGATGAACGCGGCCGATGAGTGCGCCTGGATGTTTGACCACGTGGTCAGGGTACTCAGCTGCGGAGACAAACACCGTGAGATCGCCGCCATGGCTGTCTTCATTGAGGTGGGCCTGGTGGCGAGCGGTGCCTCTGGGCAGTGCCTGCAAACACTGGGCTCTCTGGCACGTGGGCAGAGGGGCGGGTGGCTGGTCGGTGGAGCTGGGCTCCTCTCCCGCAGCAGCTGCACTCCCCTCAGTCACCCCAGCCTGGCCTCCTTCCCGCCAAGAGGCCATTTCTGCCGGGCTGATGCTCACAACCACTCGCAGCTCATGCACCCTTGGTGCCAGCTCTCTACCTTCCAGCGCTTCACAAAGGCCCAAGACAGACAGGCTGCAGATGGTTCAGAGGACGCGGGGAGTCCTGCTGCCTCTGCCGGTCGCTCACTCTGCAGCCGGCTGTCTTTCAGCTGCTGAACTGCACCGACTTTGAGCAGGAGATTGATGAGGATGTGCTGGGCTTCCTGCAATTGCATCTGCAGAACCAGAGCTTGGCCATGCGCGACATGGCCATCACAGGCCTCGTCACGCTGTCTGAGAGACGCCACACAGTGAGCAGGGGGCAGCCGGGCAAAGTCAGGCCAGTGGCCTGGGGCTGGAGGTGGCGGGTAAGGCAGCGGAGGGAAAGGCAGCGGAGGAATCGAGAGCTCGGGAAGCTGCTGCCAGCTCCCCCACCGTCCTGTCGCTGCTACAGCCAGAGCGTTTGTGCCAATGCAGTCACTCCTTGCTTCACCCAAAGGGCCTTCTCTGTTTCATGTAGGCAAGAAGTCTGCAAGGCCTGCTGCCCGCACTCCTGGAGCACCTGCCGGGTGCTGACAGCACCTTCCGTGCCAAGGCCCTCACCATCCTCAGCCACGTGCTCCATCTCCTGGACAGCAAGAAGGCCAACCCCATCGCCCTGCAGCTTGCTGAGGAGCTCCGGCCACTCTTTGATGACGTAAGGCTGGTGGGAAAGGCGGGGGCTCTGCTGCCGTGGCTGTGGGGCAGAGGTGCATGGCCCAGGCAGGGGGTTCACACCAGGGCAGCGCATTTTGGGGACCGTCAGCAGGTGGGATGTGCCCAGGAGCTGCTGCCGACGGCCGGCCCCCATCTCCTCCTTGGCACATCTACCCAGGCAGCTCCTCTGCGAGTCAGCCAGGAGGTGACTGGTGGGAGTGTGGCCAGGGCCAGAGCAGCCCTTCCAGGCACAGACACCTCCACGGCTTGGCTCTCCCTGGCTGCCACGTGTTAGAGAAAGCCACTGTGTTGCGCGTCTTGGGGCTGGGGCCATTCTGTGCTGGTGGCAGATCTGGCCCACAGCTCCTCCGTGCAGAGGCTGCGTCAGCAGCAGTCATCTCCACAGCAGCCCCACTGACCCCCTTGCTCACCACAGCCTTGCAGCAGCCCTTGCTGAGGTCCTCCCATCTTCCTTCCCTCCAGGAGTCTACCCGTGTGCGAGAGCTCTCCATCCAGCTCTTTGGGCACGTGCTGGCAACTGTGGTGGGCCCCCAGAAACGGCAGATCCGGAAGCACGTGCACAGCAGCCTGCTCCCACTGCTTCTCCACACGCACGAGGAGATCTCAAGCGTGGCGCAGGTGTGTGGCCACAGTGGTTGCTCGTGTGGGGCCAGGAGTGCTTTTCCTGTTGGCCTGGTTTGCCCAGCAAGGCCCCAGCACTAGCGTCCCTCGGGGCTTCCCAGCTGTCCTTGCAGGCATCCTGGGCCAGGCTCTTGGCGAGCTCTCTTCTGCTGCCCCGAGATGGTGGTTGCCCCCATCTCTGCCCAGGGCATCAAAGCCCAACTCGCTCCCCACATGCAGCTTCCCATCACAGCCTGGGAAAGGCTCTGAGCCTTGCCCAGGTGCGGGGCATGCAGGATCTCCTGCCTGCGCTGCAGTGGCATCTCCCACTCTCTGCTGCTCTGCAGGCCGCTCGGGAAGCTCTCCTCGCTGCTGCTAAGCTCCTGAAGTGGAAGCAGCTCAGGCACCTGCTCGAGACAGCTCAGACGTGGCAGATTGGCGAGTGCCTGGTAAGGACAGCCCCAAGCCCCCAAGGTCTGGCCCGCAGAAGGCCTGCCCCCTTGTCCACACCCACACCCATTGCTGCGGGCTCTGGAGCTGCACATGCGCTCCCCTTCCTCCAGCACCCTGCCCCGGTGGGCTCTTCTCCAGGGCCCTGTCCCCACACTGCCCCCAGCATGCGGAAAGAGCCCTTGGCCCAGCCGGGCCTGGTGAGCACTAGGGCACCTCAGCCGGCCTGGGGAGCGCTCTGCCCTCTGCTTCCTCCAGACCTCGGTGCCGTACGGCTCCTGACTGGGAGCCATGAACGTCCTGGCATGGGAAGGGAGGGGAGGCGGCCCTGGCAGGAGGGCCTGGCCTGGCTGCGTGGGGAAGGTCTGCCCCAAGCCCTCGCCCTCGCCCTCTGCCCAGCTGGAGAGGAACAGGAGCAGAGCGGAGGAGTACCTGCGGCAGAGCCTGCCCTACTTGGAGAGCCCACAGGAGGCCTTGCGGGAGGCGGCTGTCAGGTTCCTCGGTGAGTCCCAGCCCCTGTGGGGCCCCTCTCTGTCCCAGGGCAGCTTGGCCCCAGTCCCGGCTGCTGCGCTGGCAGCAAGAACATGCCCTGGGGCTGCCGGAGCCCTGCCTGCCTCAGGCAGGGCCTGCGTGCCCAGGGGCTGCGTGCTGACAGCGGGCTTTGCCATGGGCTGTGTACACCTAGGGCTCGTCGGACGGCACATGAGCGACCCGAGCGAGGAGAAGCTGCAGGACATCTGCCAGGGTGAGTGGGGGCAGCGTGGTGCTAGCTGCGGCACGGAGGAGGGCAGAGCCTGGGGAGCGAGCACTGATCCCCTGCTGGGCACCGGGAGGGGGCGAGTATTGCCGGGGCGCTTGGGGCATTTCTCAACTGCATCTTTCGCCAGCTGATCTCTTAGGCCTCCCTGCTGCCTGCGGGCGATGGGAAGGGCTGGTTGGGCTTGGCCCTGTCCGGAGGCCATGCCTGGGGTCTCCGCACACCCGGGGCTTTCATCTCTTCTCTCTTCCTTTGTATTGCAGCCCTTCAAAGCATGCCGAGTGACACCAGCCTCAGCATCCAGTCTCTGGCAAGCCAGACCATCCTGCTCCTGAGAGCTCCAGCGGAAAAGGCACCATCAGGGTTCACCCTTGGAGCACTGTGCTACCGGCTCCGGAGAGCGTGGAGAAGGTGGCGCCCTGCTCCGTGAGACAGCTCTCTTTGAGCAGAGCCAGAGCAGCAGTTCCCCTCCCAGGCTGCTCAGCCCATGGCGACCCCAGAGAGTGCTGCAGAGCCTGCGTCATGCCCAGCAGCTCCCCCTGCGTGAGCGAGCGAGTGTGCGGCAGGTCGTCATTGCCCCTCTGCTGCAGGCACTGCCTCCTGACATGTGCTGAATAAAGGGCTTGTGTGAATTCTCCTTAGTCTGGTTGAGCCTGACGGAGCCACAGCAGCATAAACGTGGTGTCCTCCCTTGCTGCGACAGCTTTTGCCTTTCGCTTAGACTCCAGAGTTGGAGCAGGCCTTCAGCTCTTCTACTTCCCTGACCGAGGACAAAGTGGTTGCCCTCCTCAGCTCTGGCAGCAGGAAGAATGCTGATTTTTGGGACGCCCCCTCTGGCTTGGGGTGCAGCTTCCAGCTCCTGGCCCTGGTTGCCCTCCTCCCAACGTGCGCTTGCCTCTGCCTCAGGCCAGCAAGGAACTGCCGCGCGAACATGCAGCTTTCATGGCGCTGCTCCTGGCCCGAGGAACTCTTCTCCATCCTCTCCTGGCAAAGCTGAGAAGCTGCGTCCATCTTGTGCTGGGGAGCATGAGGCTTTGCTTGCAGTCACTCCCTCAGCCCTGCCCAGAGAGGGCTGCTTGCTTGAAGAACACAACCATGAAGTCACCTGGAAATGCTGCCGAGCCTGGAGCCCTCCTGTAGGCAGCAGAGACTCACATCAGACCCTCTGCCAAGGAAAGGGGACTGGGAGGGACCCTGGGGGCAGGACTGGAGGCAGGACACTCTGAAGGCCCCTCGTTCCTGCTCCTCAGGGCAGGGGGCAATTGGCCTGGCCAATTCGGCAGCAGCTACAGCCAAGGGAGCAGCGCAGCACTCAGCGCGTAGCTTTTTAGGCGGCCAGGTGCCAGCTCACTGCCACCTGCCAAGCGCAAAGGTCCCATTCAACAGCAAAGGACTTGCTTGAACCCTGAACTCAAGCCAGACTCACCCATCCCTGCCGCACCAGCTGGGGACCCGTCAGCTCTCCATACCCTCCCGGTGTGTGCTCGGAGCACGCCTACAGAGGGTGGGACCAGAGACGAGAGACGGGCGCCCACCCTGGCAGGGGAGAGCCCTGCTCCTGCTCCCTCCCTTGTGCCGCTTGCCGCTTCACGTCCCTTTTCCGCAGAAATGTTTCACAACTGCAGCTGGCTACGTACAACAACAGAGGCACCTCAAAGACAGGTTGTCCTTACAGCCAGGCAAAACTGGGCAACTGTTCGGGGAATCGCACAGGTGACTGCTCTGGCAGACAGCTGAAGGGGTTTGAAGGAGAGGACACTGGCTGGGAGGACGCGGAGGCTCTGGCTCTGCCCTCCCTCTGGTGCTGGGCCAACCGCAGGTCCTCTGCTCGCCTTTCCAGGGCGCTGTCGCAAAGATGGAGGCAAGCGAGCCCTATCCGCCGCGCCAAAACCCACTGGAGAAACCCAGCGGGCGTATTTCTTCTTCCCTTCCTGAGGCAACTCTTGGCCAGAGCCAGCTGGAGGGTCTCCGGGTCGTGCTTCCCCGGGCCTCCGACTGCCCGATTGCTGCTCGAGAAGCAGACCCAGTGAAACCTGCTCCCGGTTGTGCCCCCGCTGGGAGCTGGGCGGTTCCCTTGGCCGGGTCTCGGGCAGGTGCCAGGTCACCAGGTCCAACACGCAACAGCAGGGAACGGATCAGGAGAGACACGCCAGAAAAGACGCTAGTGCCATCAGCTCTTCTTCTGGCTGGGGAAGAAGGGCAGGACATGTTGCAGGGTCACAGAAACCGGGCGCTGCAAAAGAGCAGCCTCAGAGGTGCCTGGTGGCGTTAACGTGAGCAGCGTGCGCCATCGTTCCGCTCCAGAGTGACCGCGACCTCTGGAAACGTTGGGGGCTTTTTCAGCAGTGGCGGCGCAGAGGAGGCAGCAGAGGCTGCCGGGCGCAGGGGGCGGCCATGGACCCGGCGGCCCCCAGCCCCATGACGGCCGGGGCAGCGGGGCCGGGGGCCGCGGAGGGCCTGGCTCCCCACCTCTCCCAGCCCCACACGCTGCCCCCCCACACCTGCCCCCCTCACCCCCCCACCTCAGGGCCGGGATCCCTCCCCCAGGGTTGCTGCAGCCCCACCCGGCGTTGCCTGGCAACGGCACCAGCTGCAGGTCACGTGGCCTCCTCCTGCCCCCCGCCCCCGGTGCTGCCTAGCAACAGCGGCCCTTGGGCCCCCAGGGCTGCCCTGGCCTCTGCTGGGCCTCCCCTCCCGCCCTCCCTGAGCTGCTGCCTCCCTCCTCCTGCCTTCCCTTTCCATCCTTCCTTCCCTCCCCTTCTTTCTTCCTTCCCCCTCCTTCCTTCCCTCTGCCTCTCCTTCCTTCCCTCCCCCTTCTGCCTTCCCTCCCGCCTTCCTTCCCTCCCGCCTTCCTTCCCTTTCCGTCCTTCCTTCCCTCCCCTTCTTTCCTTCCTTCCCCCTCCTCCCTTCCCTCCCTCCTTCCTTCCCTCTCTCCTTTTCTCTCTCTCTCTTCCCTCCCTCCCTCTCCCCCTCCTTCTCTCCCTCCTTCCCTCCTTCCTTCCCTCTCAGCTGCAGAGGGGCTGCTGGGAGCCCTGTGCCTGCTGCTCTCCACCCTGCTCCTCCCACCACGGTGCCCCTTGGCCTCCCTGGAGCCACCACACAGCACAGCCCTGTCTCGCTGGGGGCTGCGGACATTTGTCACATTCCAGCAGTCTCGTGGCTCCTGTCTGCGTCCCACCCCTGCTCTGCCTCCGCCCTGCTGCCCGGCATGCGGCCCCATGGCACCGTTGTGCAGGCACCGCACAGCATAGGCTGCCTTCAGGAGTGAGGAGACGTCCCCCCAGCATGGCCCCCCAACAGCCCTCGGTGCCGTGGCCTCCACGGCCCTCCTGCTTTGCAACCTCCCCCCCATCCCCAGCCCCTGCCCAGCCCACCTTGAGGAAAGCAAACAGCCATGCTCCAGGGTCTGCTGGGGTCTGGGTCTGGAGAGAGGCCAGGCAGGACTGGCCATCCCACCATACAGGGGCTGAGCCCAGCAGGGAGATGGAGCTGGTCACATGCAAAGGTCACTCCTCACCACGACTGTGGGGAAAGGCAGTGCTGAAAGGGGTCTGTGAGGAGTTTCCTGGGGCAGTTTCTCCTCTCTGTTCACACAACAACAAATTGGGCTGGATCTTTGCACTGAGGGACCCTGCTTGAGAGTCTCCATGGGCATGAGGATGGTCTACAGGCCCAGTAGACGCTCCCAGGACCTCCTCTGCATACTCCCTGCTAGCCCTGTAGAGGACCCAGCAGGGGGCTCATTCTCCTAGGGCTCACAGCTGGATGCCCAGTCCTCCAGCTGGGTGCAGAGCCCTGTCTGGAGGTGACTTTTGGGGTAAAGGCTAGCACGCGGCCTGGGGGAGATTGTCTCAAGACTGTGTGCTGGAGATAGGGCCTGAGGGACAGCAGCAAACTGATCTGGCTGCTGGGTCCTGCTTCCTTCAAGACAAGTGCTGGCACAGGGTCCCAGCCTTCCTTTTGGTGCCACCTGTCAAAAGTGATGATGACACTATGACCAGGGAAGGTGGGGAGAGTTATTCCTTCTTCAGCCACTTCCCAGGCCATACGGGAAGCCAGAACACCAAGGACTTCTGGCTCTGCAACGTGAACACACTTTAGTGTAGCCACAGTGTGACCATTGTCTTGGATAAAATGTCAGCATTTTTCTCTCCAAGACCATTTCAAGCCCAGCTCCACTTCCTTCTGATGTCTCCTCATCCCTCCTCTGACCTCAATAACTGTTCCTGCACCCCTTCCCCTGCTCTCCCGCAGGGTCTCGAGCTGGCAGTGCTGCTCTGGAGAGCGAGCAGACGGTGGGGCCACAGGGCCACGGGGGTGACTCTGCACTGGCCATGCTGGTGCAGGTGGGAAGCAGACCCAACCGAATGGGGATCCATGGCCTCTAATCCCTCCAGAGATCCAACACATGGTATTTCATTAACGATGACATGAATCACTCTCCCGTCTCCCTTCCCCGTGCCCCGTGCCCCGTGCCCCGTGCCCCGTGCCCCGTGCCAGCTGGGTCCCCACTGCCTCTCCTGGGACTGCAGAGTCCTCCTGTGCCTGTGGATACCTGCGTTTCGTGCTTTCCCTTTAAGGGACTCCACCTTGGGGGACTTCTCATTTTGTGAGGCTCCTCTCGCTGCCCACCCCAGGCACACGCTGTCCCAGGAGAGCCCCTGTGCTCTCCTGGCACCTCCAGCTTCCCCTCCAGAAGGAGGGACATCTGACACTGTGCCCGAACATGTGCGACAGCCCCGGCTATGTACAACAGTGACAATCCCTCATCTCCCCTGTCACTGGACACTGAGGGGGGACTCCTCAATCCTAAATGCCTTGGTGTCTAAGAGATCATAACAGGATGATGAGCTTTTTGTTCCTGACCCCATGGACAAGGCTGCCCAGCAGGCCCTTGTGGGCTGCTCTCCTTGGGCCTATATTTGACACCAGCTCTGGAAGAAGCACCCAGCCTTCAGACATGGCACTGGCTAGAACTGCCTTTATTACCAAGATACTGTGAGGGAGCCAGCTCTGACCTGGCGTTAGACAGTTTTGCGTGGCCACCAGGTGAGACATGGCATTAAAACCGGGGTGAACTGCAAGCATTTATGTAGCAAAATGATAACAAATAAATTTCATCATCATCATCATAACAGTAACAATAGTAATAATAAAAATAAAATAAAAAAACAAAACTGAGTCCTGGTTTGGGACAGTTTGGGATTCAGTTGTTGAGAGCAAAGGCAATTTTAGCACTGCTGAAAAATGCCCATGCAATCACTTTCCTCAGGGCATCTCGGAGCTCCTTGTTCCTCAGGCTGTAGATGAGGGGGTTCAGTGCTGGATGCACCACTGCGTACAAAACAGCCACCACCAGATCCAGGGATGGGGAGGAGAGGGAGGAGGGCTTCAGGTAGGCAAATATTGCACTGCTGATAAACAAGGAGTCCACGGCCAGGTGAGGGAGGCACATGGAGAAGGCTTTGTGCCGGCCCTGCTCGGAGGGGATCCTCAGCACAACTGTGAAGATCTGTACGTAGGACAGCACAATGGACATGAAACATGCAAAAAATAAACCAACACTAACCACAACAACCCCAACTTCCCGGAGGCAGGATTGTGAGCAGGAGAGCTTGAGGATCTGGGGGATCTCACAGAAGAACTGCCCCACAGCATTGCTTTGGCAGAGAGGTATGGAAAATGTGTTGGCAGTGTGCAGGAGAGCATTGAGAAAGCCGCTGCCCCAGGCAGCTGCTGCCATTTGGACACAAGCTCTGCTGCCACCCAGGAGGGTCCCGTAGTGCAGGGGTCTGCAGATGGCAACGTAGCGGTCATAGGCCATGACAGTGAGAAGAGAAATCTCTCCTCCAAACAAGAAGGAAACCAGGAAGACCTGGGCAGCGCATCCCGAGTAGGAGATGGTCGTGGTGTCCGTGAGGGAATTGGCCATGGATGTGGGGACAGTGGTGGAGATGGAGGCCAGGTTGAGGAGGGAGAGATTAAAGAGGAAGAAGTCCATGGGGGTGTGGAGGCGGTGGTGGCAGGCTATGGCGGTGATGATGAGGCCGTTGGCCAGGAGGGCAGCCAGGTAGATGCCCAGGAAGAGCAAGAAGTGCAAGAGCTGCAGCTGCCGGGTTTCTGCGAATGCCAGGAGGAATTCAGTGACGGAGCTGCTGTTGGACATGTTGCTCCCTCCAGGCATGTGGGACTGTCCAAAGAAGAAAAGACATGGAGAAGTTAGGAGATGCTTTTCAAGAAACCCTGAAATGTTCCAGTTCTCATCCAACCCCCCGTACTGCCTCTCTCTTCACGGAGAGCATGTGTGTGCAGCTGCCTTGCTTGAGCTCCCCTGTGCACTGGCGGAGTGTGCTGTGAGGAGCAGAGGCCTCTGCCCATGGGCTCCAGGGCAGTCTGTCCATCCTGCTGTAGGGCAGTGGGGACATGGGAGTGGGGGTGACTAGCTCTGACAGTCACAAGGTCTGTCAGGTGAAAGCCACTGGGCAGGTGGAAGGAATATTTCAGCATCTTCACCACCTGTTCTGAAGAATGAGGGTTGAGGAACAGAGCTTTAGGGATTTCTTCCTAATGTTTATTTTCTGTGAGATGCCCCTGTGCCCCCTGGGCAGTCTTCCTCAAAAGGCAGAAAGTCTCAGCCTTTCTGCTGTGACTCCTGAGAAAGACCAATTCCCTGTCCCCGGGTGCAGAGGGAGGACAGCTTGTCTGTCTATTAGTCTTGTTCTCAGCTGTCCTGTGTTTGCAGCTCTTTGAGCTGCAGGATGGTCACTCTCATCTGTTGCCCAAAAAAGAATCTAGCCCCTGCTGAGAGCAGACGAGCCCAGGTCCCAAGTGTGGGTCTCCAACCTTCTCTCCCTTCCTCAGGGCACCAGAGCGACGTCTCCACACTCCCCTTTCTAGCCAAGCACACACACGGCTCTTTTCAGCTGCCCACATACAGCTTCCCAACACCATCTCCATACGCCCAGCATCTCTGAAGATTCTTCACAGCTCCCTCACACATCACAGAGATGGTGGTATGAGGCAGCGGTGCCCTTCTGGAGGGCAGCCCCAAGCCTGCCAGGACACCACAGGGAAATGGTCCAAGGACTGTTAGGACTGCAGATGGGCTCTCCTTACAGGACAGTCAGCTCCACTCCCCTCCCCACCCACTGCATTTCCTGGACCTGCACGGGTCAGAAGGGGGCTGCAGACACCTCACTCCCAAGCAGAGACCTCTGTGGCACAACTCGCAGGGCAGGGGTCTGAGCTGCAGCTGAAAACCCACCAACCCCAGGGAACCCGAGAGAAGAACAAGGGCAGCACGGAGAGGAGGGGAAACAAGGAGCAACACTACACTCCTGCTGCCACGGGAGGCAAGGAGAGAGGGACAGATGGGCAGTCGGGAAAGCCTTCACCTTCCCCAGCTGGGTGGTGACATTGCAGGGCAGTCACTCAGCCCCTTTGTCGGGCAGCACAAAACGGGGCCCGTGGCAGGAGAGATGCCCCTCTCCTCTGCTGCAGGTCTGGCTGCAGAGCGGGTGGCTCATGCCCTGGACTCCACGGCTGTGAGGGCAGAGGCTCTGCTGGGTGGGAGAGAAGACATGCGGGGCTGGCTCAGAGAAAGCTGTCTGCCTTGCAGGGACTGATCAACACTTGCCCAAACCCATCCTCCTGTGATGTTTCTGTTAGCAGTTCTCTCTCATTCCCAGCCCGTCTCTGCTGCCTGGCGCTCTCTCTGCTGGGAGCTCTTGCTCTCTCCCAATGTCTTTTCCCTGCTGGTTTTCACAGACCCCATCCCACCCTCTGCACACTCAGTTCTGCCCTACAGAAACCTGCCAGGACAGGGCACTGGGCAGGGGTATCTCTGTGCTCACAGGTCCCAAGGAGCAGGTCAGAAAAACCCTTATGAAGCAATAAAGGTGCTGCTGGGGCTGCCTGCAGGCTGAGGTGGGGTTGAAGGGGTTTGCTGAAGTTTCTCACAGACCTAGCGATCTCCAAGAGTGAAGGTTTGGGAATCCAAGTTACCCTGCAGTTACCCTGCAGCCAGAGACTTAGCATGCAAAGGGCTGTGCAGATTTCCCCCGCAAGGAGCTCTCCTCGCTCCTCCCACTCCACACTGCCTCTCACTTCTCTCCCTCTCGCCTCATCTCCTGTCAGCAGCAGCAGCAGGCAGTGCCCGGAGCCCCGCTGCTCTTGGCAGAGGAGCTGCTGCTGCCCAGAGCTGTCTCTCGGCCATGCTGCCTGGTTGCCAGCAGCTCCCTCGGTCCCCGGAGCCTGGCCCCGCTCAGGAGCAGAGGTCCAGCTTAAGGCATGAATTGCTCTGTCGCTTGTGCACCCTCTTCCTGGGAAATGTTCACTGCAGTCTACTGAAATCCTATCACCTATGGTCCCTTTCTGAACACTGAAGTTTGTAAACACTGATTCCTGCATTGCATTTTGTCTCATCAGAGGGTGGTTATTTGCAAGAGGTGGACCTGTCCCACTCTGGAAGACCTGATTCCCATCTCTTAAATAGGCAGAACACCTAGTCAAGGACAAGGAGGGAGGTCATTTTCGCATGGTTCAGGTATTGATTCCGATGAGTCAATCTGGGCATGGCATGACGGTTTTAGAAATCCCTGGGATGGGGTTGGATTCAGCTCTCTCCCATGAACTCCAGAAACACACAGGAGGTGGGATTCCCCTTGCCCAAGCTGAAGTGTGCACAACATGGCTGCCTGCAGGTAAGCCCCTTGTCTACGCTGCCATTGTAACCACTAGAGATGGAGGGTGGGAGTCAGTTGCTCACACACAAACACCTGGTGACATTTGAAGAGACAGAGGTGGTGCAAGGCATGTGCCAGTGTCTGCTGGCTCTGATGGAGCAACTATGAGACCTACATCCTTCTAGAACCCCAGGTGGGGGCCAGCTGAGGAATTTCCCAGGCCATATGAAGGGACACTAGATGCCTACTACGACTAGAGCTCCACTCATTCTTAAGCTGAGACACAAGCAGATCCCTACACTGCAAACAGCTGATGTAGTGCAGTGCAGGTGCTTGATTTAATGACAAAAGTAGGCCTGCAGTCCAGGTCAGGTTCCTGGGGCAACCCAGACAGCCATATGTCTCCTGCAGAAGCAGCATGGGACCTATAGGAAAGCCATGTCCTTTTGGAGGGGTTGCTGGGCAAGTGCCTCAGCGCACCTCAGCTTTCCTACCTGGACAGCACCCACAAAGCACAACAAAGCTCCATACTGACAGTCTGTAAAATTGGCAGGCATCTCTGGACCCTGGCTTGGCTAAACAGGGAGCTCAGGCCTGAGCTCCAGGGCCACAAGGCAACACAAGGATAGGGGAAGAAAGGAGAGGCTGCAAAGGAGGAATTTGGAAATACTGTCCAGTGAAGAAGGGATGGTGTTAGGGAAGCCCAAGCTGCCCTAGCATCGACCCCTGCAGGGGATGTCACGAGCCTGAAGGAGAGCTGCTGCTGCTTCAGTAACAGTGAAAGAGTAAAGAAGGAAAATGTGGGCTCACTGCTGCATGGGGCAGGGAATCTAGGAACAGCAGATGGAGATAGGTGTGAGGAACTGAACGTCGTCTTGGCTTCAGTCTTCACCAGCAGAGTCTCCTGGGCTGTTGTGCGTAGTAGAGTCAGGACTCCAGGCGAGAATACCAACCCACAGTGCCCGAGGGCTGAGTGCAGGAAAAAGGATTATGTTGTGCCTATCTTCAAAAGAGGCCACAAGGACAAGCCGGGGAGCTGCAGGCCGTTCAGCCTCACTTGAGTGAGGAGTGTGTCCTGGAGCTATCCATCTTGGATCACATTTCTGGGTACACGAAGGTGCCTGGAAATAGTCAGCACGGATTTACTGAACATAAATAGTTCCAGACCAACGTGATTGCCTTCTGTGATAAAAGACCTGTACTTGTGGGAGAAGAAAGAGTAGGAGATGTCATTCACCATGATTTTAGCCAGACTTCTGGCACTGTCTCCCCCAACATTCTTGTATCCAAGGGAGGCCTTACAGCAGGCTGGCTAGACATTCAGATGGGTGAAAAACCAAGTGGTTGGATGATGGAGCTCAGAGGGTTTTTGTGAGTGGGTCAGGCTTTACCTGGAAGCCAGTGACAAGTGGAGGGTGCAGGGGTCTACACTGCAACCCAACCTGTCTGACAGGCTCATCAGTGGCCTGGAGGACACACCTCTTATCCCAGTTGCAGATGACAGCTAATGGGGCAGAACAGTCATGTGCCTGAGGGCTGCCTTTCAGAGGGAGCTTGGCAGGTGGGAAGAATGGGCTGTCAGGAACTCTGTGAAATGCAACAAGGACAAATGCCCTATCTTCACCTGCGATAGACCAACATCCTGCAGTGACACAGGCTGGGGAGTTCTGGCTGGGCAGCAGCTCTGCAGAAAAGGACGTGGCGGTCTTTGTGGGCAGCGAGCTTGATGTGAGGCAAGAGTGTTCCCTGGCAGCAACGGAGGCCACAGCATTGTGGGCTGCATGAACAGGAGCACAGCCAGGAGAAAGACGGAAGTGATGATGCCCCTCTACTCAGCACTTATCCGAACCCACCTAGATACATCATCCATTCAGGCCCCCCTGGAGAAGAACGCTGTTGATGACATGGAGTGAGTTCAGTGTCAGAACCTCAAGGTGTTTGGGGGCTGGAGCACTTGCCCTGGGAGGAGAGGCTGAGAGTTCAGGCCTTGTTCAGCCTGGAGAAGGGAAGACTTTTGGAGGAAACTCATCACAGCTTCCCAACTCAAGCTTCCCACCAGTAAAGAACCAGGGCTCTTTACAGAGATTCCTGGCAGGACAATGAGAGGCAACAGTACGAAGCTGACACAAGTGCAGCTAAAATTGGATTTAAGGGAGAAAAATCAATCTTGGGCCTGGAAGGTTTTCAGGTCAAGGTTTAATTATGAGGGACTGCTTGTCCAGAACAGGCCCTCTTCACAGTCTACAACACCTGCACATTACAACACGATGCCCAATGAGTGTGACACATGCAGAGAGACGTGGCATGGGGGTGATTGCACTGGCTGAGGGTGCTGGAGTTGTTGAGCCTGGAGAAGAGGAGGCTTTGGGCAGACCTAAGAACAGCCTGCCCATACCCACCAGGAGGTCGTCAAGAAGATGGAGGCAGGCCCTTCATTGTTGTACACGACAGGAGGAGGAGGCCCAATGGGCATTAGCTGAAACAAGAGGTTCAGGCTGGGGATAAGCAAAAATGTTTTACCCCTGCAGACAGTGGAACACTGGGGCAGGTTGCCCAGAGAGGTTGTGCCATCTCCATCCTCAGAGGTTTTCAAGTCCTAAATGAACGAAGCCCTGAGCAACCTGGTAGGATCTGATAGTTGACCCTGCTGTGGGAAGGAGATTGGGCTAAAGACCTCCAGAGGCCCCTTCCACCATGAATCCTTTTGCATTTTCTTCCACCCTGTGTCTTCTCATGTTGACCACAGGGAGAAAACTGCAGCTTCCCTGTGACCATGGCAGTGTGTCAGACAGAAGTAGGAGCAGATCAACTGCATGTTTCTTGTCCTGCTCTGGTTAGTGTCATTCAGATTCAGGAGTGCTTTGCAGGTAGGTACCCGCAGTGAGCACTGATTTTTTTTTTCTTTTCCTTCACCTTTTATTGCATTATGCCCTCTTTTCCACCTGACAAGGTGTTCTCTTTTACCATCCTGATGCCCGCCCATGCAGTCAGCACACACCTATTTCCTAATCTCCACTGGCCCTGCTTATACTTCCTTTGTACATTCATTGGGCCTCTCTGAGATGGTGTCCGTGGTGATTTCTACCTTTGTCAGCAGCTCCGTTAAACTAGCACCTCCTTTTATTATCCACAGTGTCCCGCAATGCCTCATGCTGTTATCCTGTCAGAGGCACAGCAAGACAGGACGAGCCATCTGTACACGCACATTAAGAGCTGACACAAAGGAGCCTGAGTCCAGAGCGGCCTTGAGAAACTTGGGGTTTTGTCCAACATAAACCTCATGAAGTTGTGCAAGGAAACGCGGCTAGTCCTGCATGGGGGAGGAAATGTTGACCTGTTGGAAAGTAGCTCTGCCGAGAAGGACCTGGGAGTGCTGGTGGACAACAAGTTAAACATGAGGCAGCAGTGTGCCCTTGTGGCCAAGAAGGCCCATGGTATGCTGGGGTGCATTAGGCAGAGTGTTGCCAGCAGGTGGAGGGAGGTGATCCTGCCCCTCTCCTCAGCCCTGGGGAGGCCTCACCTGGAGTACTGTGTCCAGTTCTGGGCTCCCCAGTACAAGAGAGACATGGCACTCCTGGAGAGAGTCCAGCGGAGGGCTACCAAGAGGATTAGAGGGCTGGAGCACCTCTCCTAGGAAGAAAGACTGCAAGAGCTGGGCCTGTTCAGCCTGGGGAAGAGAAGATTGAGAGGCGATCTCATCAACGTGTACAAGTATCTGAAGGGGGAGTGTCAAGAGGATGAGGCCAGCCTCTTCTCCGTGGTGCCCAGCGACAGGACAAGAGGCAATGGGCACAAACTGAACCACAGGCAGCTCCATCTGAACCTGAGGAAAAACTTCTTCCCTGTGAGAGTGACAGAGCATTGGAACAGGTTGCCCAGAGAGGTAGTGGAGTCTCCTTCGCTGGAGATATTCAAAAGCCGTCTGGATGTGATCCTGGGCAATATGCTCTAGGTGACCCTGCTTGAGCAGGGAGGTTGGACGAGATGATCTCCAGAGGTCCCTTCCAACCTAAACGATTCTGTGATTCTGTGATTCTGTAAAACGCTGTGCATCAGGACAGGCTGAGAGCTGACTGTCAGAGGAGTGACCCTGAGGGGAAGGGCCTGGACATGACAAGGGATGCCATAGGAGCCAGCAGTGCATGCTTGCACTAATGAGGCCAGCTGCATATGGGGCTGCTTCGGGAAGACCATGGCCACCCAGGCAAGGGCAGTCCCCATCCCCCTTGACTCAGCGCTGGTGTGGCCACATCTGGAAGAGTGTGTCCCCGTGTGGGCTGCCCAGTGCTGGAGGAATGGGGAGGACCTGGAGAAGGTCCAGGGGAGGTCTCCCAAGATGGGGGTAGGGTCCTGAAGCACAAAGCCTGTATGGAGGGGCTGAGGGATGTGGCCTTCTTTAGCCTGGTGAAGGGGAGGCTAAGGGCATTCCAGTAGGAGCCTGGGAGTGCTTGAAGGGTGGTTTCAGAGGTGATGGAGAGTTTCTTGGTAATAGGAAATAGCAAGAGAAGGAGAAAGAGACAAAACAATTATGAGATACATTATGAGAAGTTCAGGCTGAACTTTTGGAAACTGGGATGTCACTTGTGCTGTGGTTCAACAGGACACCCAGAGGGAGTTGGTGGGGAGCCCCTGGCTTTGTGTCTGGATGAAAAGCAAGAGAGGGCAGAGAGCCATCAGTAAAGGTGGTCAGATGGCTGGGGGAGAGCAAAGTGGGGAAGCAGGCTGGGTGTCTACAGGCTGCAGGGACACAGACACAGGAGGGGGACAGCACAGGGCAGCCTGGGGTGGAGACGACTGAGGGCACTGCCAAGGCTGAAAGCCTCCGACAGGACGGAGGTCTTTGTGCTCTTGGCTTTCTCTGGTGTCTGCCACTGAGGCCAAGGAGACACTGTGTTTCTGACGGCCCCAGGTCCTCATTACGTCCCCACCCTCAGAGAGCCCAGGAGGTGCTGTCTCATCCTGCACGAAGCCTTGCACACCCCCACCCTCTCCCTGCCCCCACAAAGAGCCCTGAGCCAAGTCGGAGCGAAAGCACCACCCTGTGCAGGGGCTGGGTGTCAGTGCTGGCCCATGCTGTCTGATAACACACAGCAAGGTGGACTTGGTGTCACAGCCACCTGCACATTTCCTTTGCCAACCTGTAACAAGTGCCTCCAACTTTCTGCTCTCCTCAGCCCCTGGGAGGCTTTGTTGGTAATGGTCCTCAGGGGGACCCATTAACACTCCCCGAAACTTGGGATTTAATTCTGACTTTAACTTCTTCAGTGTTTTTCTCAGTTCCCTCTCAGTATCTGAGGTTCATGGGCTCAGCACCACATACACTCGAGGGGGGATTAAAAGGTCAGAAGCCCTAACAAGCCATGCCACTCCCCAGCATTTTCTTGAGGTCTCAGTTCTTGTGAGGCTAAGTGGAGAGCTCTCAGGAGGGCACTTACAAGAGGAAGATTTCAATGAGCGACCAAAAAAAAATCGGATGCTGGCTTTCACAGTTTTCTTCTTTTTTCAGCCCCGAGAATCCCTGTTATCCACATTGCTGGATTCCTATTGATTCAGAGGGTCTCCTAATGAAACCTGGATGTGTAGGAAAGGCAGGATTTCTGGTACGGGACATGTGTGGACAACCTTCCTCCTCCCCTCCCCAGCCCGGCCAGTTCTCCCATCAGCCCCTGGGGACCTACTTCGCTCTTGTTAACATCGAACCCTTTTCCACTCGCCTCTGTAGCTGAGTGTTATAGCTCCTGTGCCCCAAGTCCCACCTGCTTCCCTTAGAGAAGTGGATGTTATCGCTAGGCCACTCTTCTTCATTTTTGAAGGGTCCTGGAGAACAGGAGAGGTGCCTGACGAATGGAAGAAAGCCCATGTCACTCCAGTCTTCAAAAAGGGTAAGAAGGAGGAGCCAGGAATCTACAGGCCTGTCAGCCTCCCCTCCATCCCTGGAAAGGTGATCCTGGAGGTCCTCACTAAGCATGTGGAGGACAAGAAGGTGATCAGGAGGAGTCAGCATGGATTCACCAAAGGGAAATCATGCTTGACCAAGCCTTCCAGGACAGTGAGGTGGATGGAGAACTGGCTGGATGGCCGAGCTCAGAGGGTTGTGGTCAGTGGCACAGTCTAGCTGGAGGCCTGTGGCTAGTGGTGTCCCCCAGGGCTCAGTCCTGGGTCCAGTCTTGTTCAATGTATTCCTCAATGACCTGGAGGAAGGGACAGAGTGCACCCTCAGCAAGTTTGCTGATGATACTAAACTGGGGGGAGAGGCTAACACACCAGAAGGCTGTGCTGCCATTCAGAGGGACCTGGACAGGCTGGAGAGGTGGGCGGAGAGGAACCTCCTGAAGTTCAACAAAGGCAAGTGCAAGGTCCTGCACCTAGGCAGGAATAATCCCATGCACCAGGACAGGCTGGGGGTTGACCTGCTGCAAAGTGGCTCTGCAGGGAAGGACCTGGGAGTGCTGGTGGACAACAAGTTAAACATGAGGCAGCAGTGTGCCCTTGTGGCCAAGAAGGCCCATGGTATGCTGGGGTGCATTAGGCAGAGTGTTGCCAGCAGGTGGAGGGAGGTGATCCTGCCCCTCTCCTCAGCCCTGGGGAGGCCTCACCTGGAGTACTGTGTCCAGTTCTGGGCTCCCCAGTACAAGAGAGACATGGCACTCCTGGAGAGAGTCCAGCGGAGGGCTACCAAGATGATTAGAGGGCTGGAGCACCTCTCCTAGGAAGAAAGATTGCAAGAGCTGGGCCTGTTCAGCCTGGGGAAGAGAAGCTTGAGAGGCGATCTCATCAACGTGTACAAGTATCTGAAGGGGGAGTGTCAAGAGGATGAGGCCAGCCTCTTCTCCGTGGTGCCCAGCGACAGGACAAGAGGCAATGGGCACAAACTGAACCACAGGCAGCTCCATCTGAACCTGAGGAAAAACTTCTTCCCTGTGAGAGTGACAGAGCATTGGAACAGGTTGCCCAGAGAGGTAGTGGAGTCTCCTTCGCTGGAGATATTCAAAAGCCGTCTGGATGTGATCCTGGGCAATATGCTCTAGGTGACCCTGCTTGAGCAGGGAGGTTGGACGAGATGATCTCCAGAGGTCCCGTCCAACCTAAACCATTCTTTGATTCTGTGATTCTCAGAACCAGGACCCTCTGGGCCTCGGCCACAGAGCTGCTGCTGGCCAGTCTGTCTCCTTCGTGGGTCACTGCAAGGGGTTCTTCCCTCCTGGGGCAGGAGTGGGCATTTTTTCTCTGTTGAAAGTTCCTGAGCTCCAGGAGCTCCGCCAGCTCCCTCAGCACCCGTGGGTGCATCCCATCAGGGCCCATGGATTTATGGATGTCCAGTTTGGACAAAAGATCTCTAACCTGATCCTCCTCCACCAAGGGAGAGTCTTCCTTTCTCCAGACTTCCTCCCTGGTCTCCAGTGTCTGGAATTCCTCAGGACTGGCCTTAGCAGGAAAGACTGAAGCAAAGAAGGCATTCAGCAACTCTGCCTTCTCTGTATCCTTCGTCACCAGGGCACCCACCCCATTCAGCAGTGGGCCCATGTTTTCCCTAGTCTTCCTTTTGTTATTGATGTATTTGAAAAACCCCTTCTTGTTGTCCTTGACGTCCCTTGCCAGATTTAATTCCAGCTGGGCCTTAGCCTTCCTTGTCGCATCCCTGCACACTCTGACAACGTCCCTGTATTCCTCCCAAGTGGCCTGTCCCCTTTTCCACATTCTGTACACTTCCTTCTTCTGCTGGAGTTTTGTCAGGAGTTCCTTGCTCATCCATGCAGGTCTCCTGCTGAATCCGCTTTGCTCGACTTCTTCCTCAGAGGGATGCACCGATCTTGAGCCTGGAGGAGGTGACGCTTGAATATTAACCAGCTTTCTTGGACCCCTCTTCCTTCTAGGGCCCTACCCCATGAGATTCCCCTAAGTAGGTCCCTCAAGAGGCCAAAGTTAGCTCTCCTCAAGTCCAGCGTTGCAATCCTACTTATTGCCCTGCTCCCTCCTCGTAGGATCCTCAACTCCACCATCTCATGGTCACTGCAGCCAAGGCTGCCCCCAACCTTCACCTCTCCAACTAGACCTTCTTTGTTCGTTAGGACAAGGTCTAGCATTGCACCTCTCCTCGTTGGCGTCTCCACCACCTGAGTCGAGAAATTATCATCAATCCTCTGCAGGAACCTCCTCGACTGTTTGTGCCTAGCTGTGCTGTCTTGCCAACAGATGTCAGGGTGGTGAAGTCTCCCATGAGAACCAGGGCCTGTGATCGTGAGGCTACTTCCAGCTGTCGGTAGAAGGCCTCATCGATGACTTCCTCCTGGTCAGGTGGCCTGTAGTAGACCCCCACAACAGTGTCACCCATGTTACCCTGCCCTTTAATCCTTACCCATAGGCTCTCAACTTGCTCTTCATCCACCCCGAGGCAGAGCTCCATACATTCTAGCTGCTTCCTCACATAAAGAGCAACTCCACCACCTCGCCTTCCTGGCCTGTCTTTCCTAAAAAGCACATAGCCATCCATGACAGCATTCCAGTCATGTGAACTATCCCACCGTGTCTCTGTAACTGCAATGAGATCATGGCCCTGCAACCGCACACAGACCTCTAACTCTTCCTGTTTATTCCCCATGCTGCGCGCATTGCTATACAGGCATTCCAGAGAGCCAGTCAAGCATGCAAGCTTCCCAGGAGAGGTGCAAGAGGATCCTCCATAGCCATGTCCCATGCTGTCTCCCCTGGCTGTATGCACCCGCTGGAGGCATCCTGACTTGAGCGGTGTTTTACTGACTCTCCGGCCACTATACCACTCCCCTTCCCCCATCTTGCCTAGTTTAAAGCCCTCCTTACCAGGCTGGCCAATCTGTTGGCAAAGACGCGCGTGCCCCGCTTGGTAAGGTGGATCCCATCGCTCCCCATCAGCTGTTGATCTTCAAACAGGGTCCCATGGTCATAGAAAACAAAGGCAACACCAGCGGCGCAGCCAGCTGTTAACTTGGAAAACTCGTCTACTCCTCCTCCCATCCTTTCCCCTCACAGGCAAGATTGAGGAGAAAACGACCTGGGCTCCCAGACACTTCACCACCATTCCCAGAGCTCTGAAGTCCCGTTTGATGGTTTCCAGTTTGCCTTTTGTGTTGTTAGTGCCCACATGGAAGAGCAGCAGAGGGTAGTAGTCTGATGCATGGACAAGCCTTGGCAGTCTTTCCATGACCTCTCTTATTCGAGCCCCTGGCAGGCAGCAAACCTCTCTGGACAAGAGGTCAGGTCGGCAGAGAGGTGCCTCTGTCCCCTGCAGCAGGCAGTCACCCACAACAATCACTCGCCGCTTCTTCCGGGGCTTCCTGCACGGCACAGGGTCTGCCAGGCCAGTTGCCTCCCTTGGAGCCATGCCCAGCTCCTCCTCAGCTTGCAGGGCGCTAAACTTGTTCTTCGAGGGTAAGTCTTGAGGAGGAGCAAGAGCCTTTCTCCTTCTACGAGAGGTCACCAGCTTCCAGCCCTCTTCAACAGTGTTATGATGCACCTTTACACACGGTGCTGAGCCCTCTGACACCTCTGCTGCAGTGGGGGCTGGGGACTCCTGGAGCTGCACAGTCTCCGAGAATAGCCTGGCAATCTCACCTTCCTGCCATGCACAGGCCGCCACAAAGAGAAGGAAGGAGCCCTCCCTTTTGGCCCTGCCATGCAGACAGCTCTCCCACAAGCACTCCCCTCCTCCTTTTCCTCTCCTTCTCCATCTTACAACTGCCCTCCTCACACTTGCCCACCAGCATTGCCATCCTCCTACAACCCCTTTTAAACCACTCAAAACAGCCACAAGGCGGCGCAGTGCCTGAAACCATGGGACCGTCACATGCTTAGGCCACACTCACAACAAGTGACTAGCTCGCTTTCCTCCCCTCCTCCAACTTATGACTGCCCTCCTCACACTTTCCCACTAGAGCAGCCACTCTCCTCCAACCCCTGCCTACCAAGAACAGATCAACAAGGGGAGCACCATTGCGCCCACCCTTTTGGCCCTGCCATCCACACGGCTCTCCCACAAGCTGTCCCGCCCTCCTTTCCCTACCCTCCTCCAACCTACGACTGCCCTCCTCACACTTTCCCACTAGAGCAGCCACCCTCCTCCAACACCTGCCTACCAGGCACAGGCCCACACGGGGAGCACCACTGCGTCCACCCTTTTGGCCCTGCCATCCACACGGCTCTCCCACAAGCACTCCCATCCTCCTTTCCCTACAGTCTTCCAACCTAGCACTGACCTCCTCACACTTTCCCACTAGGGCAGCCACCCTCCTCCAACACCTGCCTACCATGCACTTGCCCACACCGGGAGCACCGTTGCTTCCCCCCTTTTGGCACTGCCATGCATACGGCTCTCCAACAACCACTCCCGTCCTCCTTTCCCTACCCTCCTCCAACCTAGGACTGCCCTCCTCACACTTTCGGACTGGAGCAGCCACTCTCCTCCAACACCAGCCTGCCATGCACAGGCGCACATGGCGAGTACCATTTCCTCCACCCTTTTGGCCCTGCCATGCATATGGCTCGCCCACAAGCACTCCCGTCCTCCTTCCCCTCACCTCCTCCCACTTACCACTGCCCTCCTCACACTCTCCCACTAGAGCAGCCACTCTCCTCCAACACCTGCCTACCACGCACAGGCCCACACCGGCAGTACCATTGCGTCTACCCTTTTGGGCTCTGCCATGCACACAGCTTGCCCACAAGCACTCCCATGCTCCTTTCCCTACCCTCATCCAGCTTACGACTGTGCTCCTCACACTTTCCCACTAGAGCAGTCACTCTCCTCCAACTCCTGCCTACCATGCACAGGCCCACACGTGGAGCACCATTGCGTCCACCCTTTTGGTCCTGCCATGCACACGGCTCTCCCAAAAGAATTCCCCTCCTCTTATCCCTGTCCTCCTCCCACTTACAACTGCTCTCCTCACACTTTCCACCTAGAACAGCCACTCTCCTCCAACACCTGCCTACCCTACACAGCCCCAGACAGCAAGCACCACTGCGTCCTCCTTTTAGGCCCTGCAATGCGTACGGCTCTCTCACAAGCACTCCCCTCCTCCTTTCCCTACCCTCCTCCCACATACCACTGCCCTCCTCACACTTTCCCACTAGAGCAGCCACTCTCCTCCAACACCTGCCTACCACGCACAGGCCCACACGGGGAGCACCACTGCGTCCACCCTTTTGGCCCTGCCATGCACACGGCTCTCCCCACAAGTCCTCCATCCTCCTTTCCCTCCCCTCCTCCAACTTACGACTGCCCTCCTCACACTTTCCCACTAGAGCAGCCACGCTCCCCCAACACCTGCCTACCAGGTATGGGACACACAAAGAGCGGCAAGGTGCCCTCCCTTTTGGCCCTGCCGTGCACACGGCCCTCTCAAAAGCACTCCCCTCCTCCTTTCCCTACCCTCCTCCAACTTACCACTGCCCTCCTCACACTTTCCCACTAGAGCAGTCACTCTCCTCCAACACCTGCCTACCACGCACAGGCCCACACGGGGACAACCATTGCGTCCACCCTTTTGGCCCTGCCATGCACACGGCTCTCCCCACAAGTCCTCCGTCCTCCTTTCCCTACCCTCCTCCCACATACCACTGCCCTCCTCACACTTGCCCACCAGCCTTGCCATCCTCCTACAACCACTTCCGCACCACTCAAAACGGCCACAAGGCGGTGCAATGCCTCAACCCATGGCACTTTCAGATGCTTAGGCCACACTCAGAACAAGGGCCTAGCTCGTTTTCCTCCCCTCCTCCACCTTACGAATGCCCTCCTCACACTTTCCCACTAGAGCAGTCACTCTCCTCCAACACCTGCCTACCATGCACAGGTCCCAATGCCGAGCAGCAATACACCCACTTTTTTGGCCCTGCCATGCACACGGCTCTCCCACAAGCATTCCTTTCCTCATTCTCTTCTCCTACTCCAACTTACGACTGCCCTCCTCATACTTGCCCATCATTGTTGCCACCCTCCTCCAACACCTTCCTCACCATTCAAAGTGGCTACAAGGCGGCACAATGCCTCAGCCCACGGCACCTTCACATTGCTAGGCCACACTCACAACAAGTGCCTAGCTCGCCTTCCTCCTCTCCTCCAACCTATGCCAGATCTCCTCACACTTGCCCACTCGAGCAGCCACTCTCCTCACACACCTGCCTGTCAAGAACAGCCACCACAACCAGCACCAATGGAACAACCTAGTTGTGCTTAGCATGCATTTCCCTGCCTCAGAAGCACTTCCCTCCTCGCCTTCCTCCCCTCCTCCCACTTACGCTGGTCCTCAGGCACAGTTTCTGCCCTGAGCAGCCCCTCTCCTCCATCACCTGCGTACCAAGAACAGTCACCACAACGAGCAACAATGCACCCACCCTTTTGGCCTTAGGATGCGTACTGCTGCCCCACAAGCACTTCCCTCCTCGCCTTCCTCCTCTCCTCCAACTTACGCCAGCCCTCCTCACACTTGGCTACTACAACCCCCACCCTCTTCCAACCACTTCCTACCATACAAAAATGGCCACAGGGAGGAGCAATGGCTCAACCCTTTGCACCTTACCATGCTTAGGGCACACGCACAGCAAGTGCCTAGCTCACCTTCCTCCACTCCTCTAACTTATGCCAGCCCTCCTCACTGTTTCTGATTAGAGTAGCCACTCTCCTAACACACCTGCCTGTCAAGAACAGCCACCACAACCAGCACCAATGGAACAACCTAGTTTCGCTTAGCATGTCTCCTGCTGCCCCACAAGCACTTCCCTCCTCGCCTTCCTCTCTTCCTCCAACTTATGGCAGCCCTCCTCACACTTGCCCACTAGAACACCCACCCTCCTCCAACCCCTTCCTACCACACAAAACGGCCACAGGGAGGCGCAGACAGTCCATAGGCTGGTGCTAGTGCACTCCAAAACACATCTCATTGCACTGCCAACACCCTGGGCTCACTCTGAGCACTGTCCAGGAGCACAGAAACATGCCAGCACTGTTGATGACTCTGATCCCTGTCCCGCTGGGTCTGCTTGCTGCCCAAAATGAGCACAACCAGCGCAGAGTCAGGAGTCCCCATGTGGAGCCACAGCCACTCGCTCTGCAGAGCAGCACTGCCCGCCCAGGGCCCTGCAGGGAGCACAGGGGAGGGTGTAGGAATGGCCAACCAAGCTAGCATGGACTCCCTGACCTGGGGAAAGGCTCTCTGGGCAGCAGGGACATCCCAGGAGCAAAGCAGGGCAGCAGTCAGAGATGGAAAAGGAGAACGAGAATCAGGTTCCTCTGAGCACCAGCTTGGGGCAGGTGCTTCTGTCCCTGGGGCAGCAGGAGCTGTGGAAGGGCTGCAGGGCCAGGGCTGTGATGCTGTGCTGGGCAGCAGGGTGGGCATGGAGGGGCTGCAGGCAGACAGGGAGGGGGATCTCCCAGACACAAGAGCAGGGGAGACAGAGAGTGACCGGCATCATCGCGGGACCTCCTCGCCTTGTCGGGGAGCTGCTGCCCTTGTCCTTGGGCCTGAGTTATGCTGTGGACCTGCCTGCGCCTGGCTCTGCACCTCTCAGGTCCTGACCTGACGCTGTCCCCGTCCTCCTGACCTGAATACCCATCTCTACCTCAGAGCTTCCCCCTCACTACAGGCGAGAAAGCCTTGGCAAGGGAAGCTGGGACTCCAACAGCACCCAAACAAGGCTGTAGCCACAAAGGGGAGCTGGGAGCCGAGGGGGTCGGCAAGGCAGGCAGGGCAGTGCCCCACCGACCGAGAGGTGCCATCCTGCAGTGCCCGCGCAAGAGGAGCAGAGCAGGTTTGCGGCCGGTAACTGGGGTCAGGCTTAGCCCAGCGATGGCCAGACAAGACTGCAGGGCTCCAACCAGCCCTGCTTTGTGTGGGAGGCAGGTTGGACTGGAGACCTGCAGAGGTCCCTTCCCTCCAAAATTCCTCTGCGGCTCCGTGAATGGGAAGACCCCGGACACAGAGATGGGCTCTGCCTGTGCCACGGCCAAGCGCAGAGCCCTTGGCCAGCCCCACAATCCCTCGTCCTCCGGTGGCCAAAGTGGAGCTCAGCATCGCCTGGGGACTCTCTTCCCCATAGGCAGCAGAGGGAGGGCTTTCACCAGCCCCACGTGGCCTTTTCCTCCCCTGGCCTTTGCAGTTGCATGTGCCTGGCTCTGCCCACTTGCCTTCACCGCACTCACAGCTGCACGGGAAGCCTGTGACAGTCCCAGTGCTCCTACCCTCCAGCTGGTATCCACCCCAAGCCTGAAGCCGGGCCAGCTGCAAAGGCATCGGCTGCCCAGTGCCCTGGCCATGCAGCCGAGGGCTGGGCTCTTCACCCCAATTTCCCTGCTCTTCCCCTGCTCCCTGCATCGCTGCTGCTGTGCCCTTGTCAAAACCGCCTGCCGCCAGACTGCCCCAGGGCTGCGCTGGAGGCTTTCAGGAGCGGGCTGAGGTGGGGCTGGCACCGCCAGCGTGGGGTGGGAGAGGGCAGCTGCCCTCTGCCGCACTGGGGCTGGGGCTGGGGCTGGGGCTGGAGCTGGAGCTGGGCATAGCTTTTCCCTGGGCAGAAAGCAGCACATGGCTGCCATTCTTCCCCAGGCTTCCTGCCCCTGTGGGCCGGCATGCCCATGGGAAACGCGCTTCATCCTCTTCCTCTGCCTCCCCTCCAGGGAGGCACACCGAGATTGCTGGGGGACCAGGAGGTAGACAAGAGCTAGGTCCTCTTGCTAGCCTAATGCCAATTTCCCTGGTAGGCACTCTGTCAGCGGTGGTGGGCATCCTTCGAAGGCAGGTCGCTGACACCAAGCTGCCTGCTGATGACCTCGAGTCACAGCCTGGGTGGTCTCCATGCGAGCGTCCAAAGCCTTGCCTGAAATATCCCCCCAAGACTCCGCTCAGCTGACTTTGAGGAGAACTGGCCGCTAGCTCTGCAGAAGCCGAGCAAGCAGCACCAACTGGAAGAAGTGAAAGAACAAGTTTGGCAAGTAATCCCGCTGTTAGGGAGCGGCTGCTAGAGGCCTGGGACTTCCCTGCAAATGGACAGTGTCGTGTGAAAAACATTGGTGGTGTCAGCTGGCTATTGGTGCTGTGGGCTTGCATTCAGAGGGAAAGAGGCACAGAAAAGCCTTTCTCTAGTCAGAACGCTTTCTAAGGCATTTGAGATTGCTCCATAAACAACTCCTGGAAGATGAGGTGTGAGGCTGCAGCACCTTCACAAACGTTGTTGCTCTGGTGTGGATCAGGCATGGGCTGCAAGTCTGTGCTGGAGCGGGCTGTGAAATCAGGACTTGGGAAACAACACCACATGACCTTCTTGGCAGGCGGCAGATTTGAGAGCTGACTTCGAATATCTCAAAAGCCATGCAACACAACTGCAGTCCTTCCCAGACCTTCAGGAAAGCCTCTGGGGAAGTCTCCTGACAACATAGCCTTTGCTAATGTTGTGGCTCTACATAGAGCTCCGGCGAGGAAGGAGCAGGGCCAAAAGCAGAATCGCAGCCCTGGCCTTCAGGAGAGCAGACTTGGGCCGGTGCTGGCACCTGCTTGGGAGACTGCCATGGGGCACGGCCCTGGAGGGAAGAGGGGTCCAAGAGAGCTGGCTCATATTCAGGCATCCTCTCCTCCAAGTTCCATAATGGCCCAGCCCAAAAGCAGGCCATCAAGCAAAGGAGGCCGGCAGCAGGAACAAGGAGCTCCTGGCAAACCTCAAGCACAAACAGGAAGTCTACCAGAGCTGAAAGCAGGGACAGGGGACCTCGGGGGAGAACGACCAGACACCTGCCCTTCAGAGGGCACATCCTGGCATTTGGGCCCTTAAGGCTTTCTTCAGAAGCACTGGGTTTTAATGTTGCACACATCAGAGCTTCCCCACTTGGGGCAACTATGGTGGCTCTTTGCGTGCCAGCCATGCGGCCCGTTAGCTAAATCCAGTAGGGAGCTAGCAAGGAGGAGTGGGGCACACACAAGGAGGTGTGATGGACTACCGCCTTCCCTAAAGCCTTGAAGCAGGGAAAGAGCAGGAAACTGGTGCAACCTTGTTGCCTATTGCACTTCCTTTAGGACTCAGAGAAGCCTTGGTGGCCCAGGCCAGGGCCCTGCGGGGAGAAGGCAGCAGCCTGACCTGGTAAGGCCAGCAAGCCAGCCTAATGCACACAGCTGACCAGCAAGTATTCCCCGAGAAGGACCCCGAAGGGCTGCTTCACACCTCTTTCCATGGCCCTGCACCGGCCTTTCCAGCTCCTCATCAGCCCTCATCCCTAAGCCCCCAAATTAGCAGTCAGAGCGCCAGCACGGCTAGGGAGGGAGGCTTTGCCTTTGAGCCCTTCCCTGCCGAAGAGGCCCAGCCTGTGCGATGGGCAACCGCTGGCAGCCCCAGACCTCCCCAAGTGCTTCAGGCATGGCTGGGGCAACTGCTGAGAGATCCCGGGCTGACAGGAGGAGCTGGTGCTGGTGCAGCTGCAGCTCCTTGCTCTGCAGCAACCTCAGGAGCTCCCGCAGCCTCGTGCCCCGACGCAGGAGCTGCCCATCGACCCAAACTAGAGCTTTGGCAGTGTTTGCTAATGCAGGCTTTCTGGCTCGCAGCCGTGATTCGTGCAGTGGCTGGAAAGCACCCAGAGGCACCTGGAGGGCCCTGGGGCACTGGGGAAGGGAGATGGAGGGGTCCTGAGGGAAGCGGAGGGCAAACCAGTGGGGCCCCGGGCCACCCAGAGGGGACGCGCCCTGCCCCTCCCCAGGGCAGTGGGGCAGTGATGCCGCCCTTTGTGACCTCCCTTTGTGACACCCCACAGTGCTGCGGCCTCACTCCCGCAGTGTCCGGGAGGACAGAGACGGGAAAGGGCAGGAGCGTGCTGGGCTGGCCGAGGAGCCCCCTGAGCGCTGCCACGTCTTTCCCTGCGCCTCCCCCGGGCAGCCCCGTGGTGCCGAGGCGTTTGCCCGAGGCCGTCGAGGAGAGCTGGGGCCAGCCCGCGCTGCGGGCACCCCTGGCCCTCTCTCACGCCTCTCCTCGGCTCTGCAGCATGGCGGAGCATCGATCCCCCAGCCACAACCCCATCCCCTGGGCGGAGGAGGATGCTGCCTTCAGGGCGCTCATTGCGGCCTGGGAGCAGGCGGGAGCCACCAGCAACCTCCTCCTGCGCCTCGATGACACCGACCCCGGCAAGCCCATGCTGGTGCTTGAGGAGGACGGGCGCCCCAGCACTCCCTTCCTGGCCTGGGAGGACCAGGGCGGCGCCTTCAGCGAGAGCAGCTCCCAGGCCGAGACTCAAGAGCTGTGCGTGCCGCAGACCTTCCGGCCAGGTGAGGCAGCGGCACCGCGGGGCTGGCACCTCCGCTGCCCCCCTGCCAGGGGGCGGTTTTGCTGCGGCGGGGCATCCGTGCCCCGGGCTGGGGCTCGCTGCGCCCGCGCGAGCAGGCCTGGCGCCGAAGAGAGGGCACCGCTCGCTCCTCGGCCTCCTGCCAGCGCCCACTGCTCTCCCCGCTCCCTTCCTCCCGCAGACTCCGATTCTTCTGCCTGTTTCCTGGAGCTGGAGGGAGAGAAGCAGGAAGCTCTGGAGTATCTCCAGGCCTTTCCCACGGGCCCCGAACAGGTGACGAGGCCCCTTGTCCGCCCAGCGCTGCCTGCAGCTCCCAGCCGGCTGCCTCCGTGCTCGCTGCCTGCTCCCAGGCTCAGGGAGGGCTCTGGGCTGGGCTCAGCTGCTGCTCGGGGCCTCCTGCGCTGCTGCTGCTTCCCCCTGGGCGCCAGGGGGCAGCCGGCGGGGCCTCTGCCCTCTCACCTGCCCTCTTGGTCTCTCTTGTCCCCGGCGGTCAGGACGAGGCACAGAAGCTGAGGTTTCTGGCCTCCATCCACACCCTCTGCCAAGCCAAGGCAATGGGCAGGTACCTGGCTGGGTTCTGCGAGCTGGCGGAGAAGATGGAGGTGAGGCAGCAGCCGGAGGGGCTGTGGGAGGGGGCAGAGCCACCCGGGCGAGCCCAGCACTCGGGCACCCGGACGCGGGGAAGGGTGGGCAGGCCCCCGCCAGCACAGCCCTCCTCGCTGGGGGGCTGCCGGGCCTGGGCGCTGCTTGCGGGGTGGGGGCGCCTGCCGGGTGCTGCCCACCGCTGGCGGGGGGCTGGCAACTGCCGTGCCCCACGCCACCTCTGCTCCCCAGCTGCTGCTGCAACAAGAGCCCCCCGACCGCCTGGACTCCAGGGTGCGGCAGGAAGCCCTGCTGGCCGTTGCCGCCATCAGGTACCTGCGCCGGGGGGGCAGGCGGGAGAGCAGAGGGGTGTCCGCGGGCTTCTCCCCTGAAGGCAGAGGCAGGAGATGGAGCGGCCGTCGTGCCCCACCTGCCAGCGCTGTCCTTGGCCCCTGGGTCTGCGTCGTGGGAGAGGCAGGAGGGGCCTCCCCGTGGGGCTTCCCCACCTCTGATGGCTGCCACCCCAGGCACTGCCACCCCCCGGGGCTGCCTCCACCTTCCCGGGGCGTCGGGGCACCGCTCCCTGCCCCAGCGCCCCACAGGCACCTCTCTCTCCTTTCAGCAAAGAGGTGCCCTTCCTGAAGGACACCCAGGACAGCAGGCTGCTCCGCACTTGCATCACCAGCATCTTCTCTCTTCCTGCCCAAGAGCAGATGCCCAGCCTGGATGCTTCACTCTACCCTCCGGTAGGTGCCGGCCTCGGGCAGCAGGAGTTTGAGCCAGCCTCCTGGCCACGTTAGGGGTGCCCACCCTCTGCCCCCTTGCAGGCCCTGGACGCTCTGGATGAGCTGCTGAAGGTGCTGGTGTTCGAGTCGCAGGCCTCCGGTCTCCAGCAGCTGCAGAACATCTTGGAGGTCTGCTGTTTGCAAAGAGCGTGTGTGGAGGTGGGGAGGTGGTGGTGGTGGCAGGGCTTGGTCCTCACCCCAAAGGGAAGGGGCCCTCTCGAGTCGAGGGGCCACCCCTGCCTGAGACCAGGTGCAGAGAGCATGCTGTGGGGAGGGCCCAGCTCTCCGTGGGGAGCCAGGGAGGGGCCCCACCATGCTCTTGGCTGAGCCGGGTGTCTCTCCTGGTGGCAGTCAGAGCCCTTTCCCCCGCCAGCATACCAGCACGGCCCTGCCCCTCTGCCCCTCAGCCCCTCTGCCCCTCGCCCCAAAAAGCCATCCCTTGCACCAAAGCGGGGCAAGGAGTTGGGCACAAGCAGGGGACGCAGGGCCACATCTGGAGGAGCGCACGGAAGGCAGCAGAGGCAGAAACCCTGCCGGGTGCTTAGCGGAGCTGTTGCTCCTGGAGTGGCCGTCAGGACCCAGCGCCGACCAGCGGCTTTGGTCTCCTCAGGTGCTGCTGCCCTTGACAGCGTCCCAGAGGGTGGCTGAGCGCCAGAGGGCCGTGGGGAGGATTGTGCGGCTGAGTCAGCTCCTGGGCAGCTCTTCTCTGCTGGAGGTAAGTGGGTGGCTGCAGGCCGTGGGCAACTCTCCTCTCAGGCAGGAGGAGAGGGCACGTGGCTTGATGTGCTCTTGCAGACAAGGTGGCCAGCGGGAGCAGTGGGCAACAGAACTGGCAGAGGGCAGGGGCGGGCAGGCTAGGACACACGGCTCCGCACCCCATTGCTCACTGTTGGGAGCAGGGCTGGGCAGATGCCTCCAGGGCTTTGGCTCGTGTGGCCCTTGGCCTGGGCCCGCTCTTGCGTGGCGCCCAGGGCTTTGGTCCCAGCTGCCGCAGCTTAGCCTTGCTCCCGGTCCTTCCTGCCTCCCCCCAGGACTCGCCCAGCTGTGGAGGAAGCAGTGCCGGCCCTTTCCTCTTCCAAAAGACACCTTTGGACTTCCTGGGACAGCTGATGGGCCACCTCACGCTGTGCTGCGCCGAGAAGGACCAGGAGATCAGCCATGGGGCAGCAGAGGCTCTCCACCATTTCTACAGGGTCATTCTGCTGCGCGAGAGTAAGAGAAGCTGGGCTGGGCTGGCCCTCTCGGCAAGCCACACAGCTCTGCTGAATGCCTTCAGTCCGCCATCTCCAACTCGCCATCGTTCCTCCTGACTGCTCGGGGTTTCTCCTCCTGCACAGGTAGAAAGATGGCAGAGGAGGATCTGACGCCTCCAGACATGAAGTGGCAGAGGGAAGGCCCAAACGCCTTCTGGCCCAGCAACGCCACTGCCGAGAGCACGGTGAGAAGCTCCTCCCTCGCTGCCCTTCTTGGCCACAGGGCTGGCAGCACGCCTGCAGGAACAAACGCATCCCTCATCAGTGGGGGGCAGCCGGCACGGCAGCCTCCCAGGCCTCGGGCGGAGGCATGTCCCGCTCTCCCTGAGCCTGGCGGAGCCAAAGGCTTTGTCCCAGGGGCAGAGCAGCAGCTCCAGCTGTCCTGGCCACCCGCCAGCTCTGCGGCCCCGGAGGGCCAGCCCACCATGACCCTGACCCCAGCCATCCACCTGCACCCCGGCAGCTCCACTGCCCACTGCCCACTGCCCACTGCCCTCAGCCCATCCCAGCACAGCCCCTGCGCCCGGCTTGCCCGGGGGCACTGTGCCAGCCCTGCTCCAACTCTCTCTCCACTCCTGGAGCCACTCTCTCTGCTCCTCGGGGTGCACGCACGGTGCCACCCTGTGTCTTTCCCTCCACAGATATTTGGGAGCTTTCTCTTCCCCTCCGAGAGGACCCACTTCCTCCTGACCACCATCAAGGGCCTGACAGAACCAAGGGTCTCCCATACCGAGGTGGTTGCCCGCATGATGGAGGCGGTCTTGAGAGACCCCGACTCGGAGCTGGACAGGGTAAGCAGCTTGTAGCCGCACTGCCCTGGGCTTGCACCCTCGGGGCTCTGAGCCCCCTGAGCGGAGGCCAGGGCTCTCAGGCACCCGGCAGCCTTTGAGGCCAGCAAAGAGCGACGGGAAGGAAGCAGTTCTCAGTGGCCCCTGAGGCAACTGCTACGCTCCTGTGGCGGTCCCACTCTTACCCGTGTTGTCCCCTCCAGGTGCCGGAGGTGGTGAGCAGCATCTATGAGAACCTCATGGGCATCAGGGAGGCGTCGCTCCAGGCCATCTTGAACAACGCCCTGCTCCAGATGGCCCGCTTGGAGCCTGATCAGGTGGTTGAGAGCCTGCTGAACACCTCCCTGCTGTGTGACAGGTACGGGGTCTGCCAGCCTTGAGGACAGCTCCGGGGCTATCGCAGGCCAAGGAGCTGTGGCCAAGGCAGCCCCCCCGACAGCATGCTCTGCGTCTGCAGCGTCGCCGGGGCCATGTGGAGGACGCTGGTCTCCGAGCACTCCCCTGCAGAGGAGGTGCTGAAGGAGCTGCTCTCTTGGCTCTGGGACCAGCCACTGCTCAGGCGGGACAGCAACATGCCAAAGGACAGCTACATCCTTCCGCTGACTGTGAGTGTCCAGCACAGGCCTCACTCAGTCCTGCCCATGGGGCCCAGCCTGGGGCCAGGAGCCCAGGACCACCTGCGGGGTCCACGAGGCCTGCCAGGGGGACCTGCCCTGTGGCTCAAGAAGACTCGTTTGCCACCGTTGCAAACAGGAGCCTTGGCTTGCCTTGGCTTAGGTGATCTCTTTCCAGCCAGACCCATCTCTGGTGTTTTTGGCAGGCAATCAGGGCCCTCAACGAGATCCTCCTGCTGCCCGCCAGCAAAGAGCCAGTGCAGCTCATTTTCCCCCAGCTCTACCTAGCAGTGCTCTTCCAGACCTTCTTCAGCCTGGAGTACACCCTGCAGGACCTCCAAGACTACAGCCAGATGTGTGGCCAGGAGAACAAGTGTCCTCCAGGCAGCCCCGTCAGGTGCTCCGTCCCTCTTCCCCAGTCTCTCCCATGCGCGCAGAGCCCGGGCTTGGCCTCCGTGTGCGACCCGCCTTTGCTCTACACACAGGAGCGCGGTGCAGGCCATGAAAGCTCTGCTCTGCCATGCTGACTATGCCCATCTGGCTGACTCCATCGAGAGGCAGGGAGGCTGGGACATGCTTATGAGCAAGGAGACCTACCACACAGGAGTCACGTTGCTGACTAGGTGAGAGCCTTCTTCATCCTCGTCTGCCCCAGCATTTCTGCCCTGGAGACAGAGTGCCCGAAGGCCACAGCTTTGGTGTAGGAAGGGCGCTTTTCCGCTCTCTCACCAAAATAAGCCTGAGTGGGTGAGACGCCAGGTTTCTCCTCACAAGGTGTGGTGGCGAAAGGCCACCGCCGCTCCTTGAGCCAGCGCCACCGGCTGCTGGGGCTGAGTACACCCACGACCTTGCCCTGCAGGACCTGGCCTGCAGGATGATGGCTCGGGGTGGCGGCGCACACCCAAAGAGGTTTGCCTGCCCAGCTCCGTGCCCACAGTGCCTTCTCCCCTCCCCGACCAGGGAGCTGTGGATGAACGCGGCCGATGAGTGCGCCTGGATGTTTGACCACGTGGTCAGGGTACTCAGCTGCGGAGACAAACACCGTGAGATCGCCGCCATGGCTGTCTTCATTGAGGTGGGCCTGGTGGCGAGCGGTGCCTCTGGGCAGTGCCTGCAAACACTGGGCTCTCTGGCACGTGGGCAGAGGGGCGGGTGGCTGGTCGGTGGAGCTGGGCTCCTCTCCCGCAGCAGCTGCACTCCCCTCAGTCACCCCAGCCTGGCCTCCTTCCCGCCAAGAGGCCATTTCTGCCGGGCTGATGCTCACAACCACTCGCAGCTCATGCACCCTTGGTGCCAGCTCTCTACCTTCCAGCGCTTCACAAAGGCCCAAGACAGACAGGCTGCAGATGGTTCAGAGGACGCGGGGAGTCCTGCTGCCTCTGCCGGTCGCTCACTCTGCAGCCGGCTGTCTTTCAGCTGCTGAACTGCACCGACTTTGAGCAGGAGATTGATGAGGATGTGCTGGGCTTCCTGCAATTGCATCTGCAGAACCAGAGCTTGGCCATGCGCGACATGGCCATCACAGGCCTCGTCACGCTGTCTGAGAGACGCCACACAGTGAGCAGGGGGCAGCCGGGCAAAGTCAGGCCAGTGGCCTGGGGCTGGAGGTGGCGGGTAAGGCAGCGGAGGGAAAGGCAGCGGAGGAATCGAGAGCTCGGGAAGCTGCTGCCAGCTCCCCCACCGTCCTGTCGCTGCTACAGCCAGAGCGTTTGTGCCAATGCAGTCACTCCTTGCTTCACCCAAAGGGCCTTCTCTGTTTCATGTAGGCAAGAAGTCTGCAAGGCCTGCTGCCCGCACTCCTGGAGCACCTGCCGGGTGCTGACAGCACCTTCCGTGCCAAGGCCCTCACCATCCTCAGCCACGTGCTCCATCTCCTGGACAGCAAGAAGGCCAACCCCATCGCCCTGCAGCTTGCTGAGGAGCTCCGGCCACTCTTTGATGACGTAAGGCTGGTGGGAAAGGCGGGGGCTCTGCTGCCGTGGCTGTGGGGCAGAGGTGCATGGCCCAGGCAGGGGGTTCACACCAGGGCAGCGCATTTTGGGGACCGTCAGCAGGTGGGATGTGCCCAGGAGCTGCTGCCGACGGCCGGCCCCCATCTCCTCCTTGGCACATCTACCCAGGCAGCTCCTCTGCGAGTCAGCCAGGAGGTGACTGGTGGGAGTGTGGCCAGGGCCAGAGCAGCCCTTCCAGGCACAGACACCTCCACGGCTTGGCTCTCCCTGGCTGCCACGTGTTAGAGAAAGCCACTGTGTTGCGCGTCTTGGGGCTGGGGCCATTCTGTGCTGGTGGCAGATCTGGCCCACAGCTCCTCCGTGCAGAGGCTGCGTCAGCAGCAGTCATCTCCACAGCAGCCCCACTGACCCCCTTGCTCACCACAGCCTTGCAGCAGCCCTTGCTGAGGTCCTCCCATCTTCCTTCCCTCCAGGAGTCTACCCGTGTGCGAGAGCTCTCCATCCAGCTCTTTGGGCACGTGCTGGCAACTGTGGTGGGCCCCCAGAAACGGCAGATCCGGAAGCACGTGCGCAGCAGCCTGCTCCCACTGCTTCTCCACACGCACGAGGAGATCTCAAGCGTGGCGCAGGTGTGTGGCCACAGTGGTTGCTCGTGTGGGGCCAGGAGTGCTTTTCCTGTTGGCCTGGTTTGCCCAGCAAGGCCCCAGCACTAGCGTCCCTCGGGGCTTCCCAGCTGTCCTTGCAGGCATCCTGGGCCAGGCTCTTGGCGAGCTCTCTTCTGCTGCCCCGAGATGGTGGTTGCCCCCATCTCTGCCCAGGGCATCAAAGCCCAACTCGCTCCCCACATGCAGCTTCCCATCACAGCCTGGGAAAGGCTCTGAGCCTTGCCCAGGTGCGGGGCATGCAGGATCTCCTGCCTGCGCTGCAGTGGCATCTCCCACTCTCTGCTGCTCTGCAGGCCGCTCGGGAAGCTCTCCTCGCTGCTGCTAAGCTCCTGAAGTGGAAGCAGCTCAGGCACCTGCTCGAGACAGCTCAGACGTGGCAGATTGGCGAGTGCCTGGTAAGGACAGCCCCAAGCCCCCAAGGTCTGGCCCGCAGAAGGCCTGCCCCCTTGTCCACACCCACACCCATTGCTGCGGGCTCTGGAGCTGCACATGCGCTCCCCTTCCTCCAGCACCCTGCCCCGGTGGGCTCTTCTCCAGGGCCCTGTCCCCACACTGCCCCCAGCATGCGGAAAGAGCCCTTGGCCCAGCCGGGCCTGGTGAGCACTAGGGCACCTCAGCCGGCCTGGGGAGCGCTCTGCCCTCTGCTTCCTCCAGACCTCGGTGCCATACGGCTCCTGACTGGGAGCCATGAACGTCCTGGCATGGGAAGGGAGGGGAGGCGGCCCTGGCAGGAGGGCCTGGCCTGGCTGCGTGGGGAAGGTCTGCCCCAAGCCCTCGCCCTCGCCCTCTGCCCAGCTGGAGAGGAACAGGAGCAGAGCGGAGGAGTACCTGCGGCAGAGCCTGCCCTACTTGGAGAGCCCACAGGAGGCCTTGCGGGAGGCGGCCGTCAGGTTCCTCGGTGAGTCCCAGCCCCTGTGGGGCCCCTCTCTGTCCCAGGGCAGCTTGGCCCCAGTCCCGGCTGCTGCGCTGGCAGCAAGAACCTGCCCTGGGGCTGCCGGAGCCCTGCCTGCCTCAGGCAGGGCCTGCGTGCCCAGGGGCTGCGTGCTGACAGCGGGCTTTGCCATGGGCTGTGTACACCTAGGGCTCGTCGGACGGCACATGAGCGACCCGAGCGAGGAGAAGCTGCAGGACATCTGCCAGGGTGAGTGGGGGCAGCGTGGTGCTAGCTGCGGCACGGAGGAGGGCAGAGCCTGGGGAGCGAGCACTGATCCCCTGCTGGGCACCGGGAGGGGGCGAGTATTGCCGGGGCGCTTGGGGCATTTCTCAACTGCATCTTTCGCCAGCTGATCTCTTAGGCCTCCCTGCTGCCTGCGGGCGATGGGAAGGGCTGGCTGGGCTTGGCCCTGTCCGGGGGCCATGCCTGGGGTCTCCGCACACCCGGGGCTTTCATCTCTTCTCTCTTCCTTTGTATTGCAGCCCTTCAAAGCATGCCGAGTGACACCAGCCTCAGCATCCAGTCTCTGGCAAGCCAGACCATCCTGCTCCTGAGAGCTCCAGCGGAAAAGGCACCATCAGGGTTCACCCTTGGAGCACTGTGCTACCGGCTCCGGAGAGCGTGGAGAAGGTGGCGCCCTGCTCCGTGAGACAGCTCTCTTTGAGCAGAGCCAGAGCAGCAGTTCCCCTCCCAGGCTGCTCAGCCCATGGCGACCCCAGAGAGTGCTGCAGAGCCTGCGTCATGCCCAGCAGCTCCCCCTGCGTGAGCGAGCGAGTGTGCGGCAGGTCGTCATTGCCCCTCTGCTGCAGGCACTGCCTCCTGACATGTGCTGAATAAAGGGCTTGTGTGAATTCTCCTTAGTCTGGTTGAGCCTGACGGAGCCACAGCAGCATAAACGCGGTGTCCTCCCTTGCTGCGACAGCTTTTGCCTTTCGCTTAGACTCCAGAGTTGGAGCAGGCCTTCAGCTCTTCTACTTCCCTGACCGAGGACAAAGTGGTTGCCCTCCTCAGCTCTGGCAGCAGGAAGAATGCTGATTTTTGGGACGCCCCCTCTGGCTTGGGGTGCAGCTTCCAGCTCCTGGCCCTGGTTGCCCTCCTCCCAACGTGCGCTTGCCTCTGCCTCAGGCCAGCAAGGAACTGCCGCGCGAACATGCAGCTTTCATGGCGCTGCTCCTGGCCCGAGGAACTCTTCTCCATCCTCTCCTGGCAAAGCTGAGAAGCTGCGTCCATCTTGTGCTGGGGAGCATGAGGCTTTGCTTGCAGTCACTCCCTCAGCCCTGCCCAGAGAGGGCTGCTTGCTTGAAGAACACAACCATGAAGTCACCTGGAAATGCTGCCGAGCCTGGAGCCCTCCTGTAGGCAGCAGAGACTCACATCAGACCCTCTGCCAAGGAAAGGGGACTGGGAGGGACCCTGGGGGCAGGACTGGAGGCAGGACACTCTGAAGGCCCCTCGTTCCTGCTCCTCAGGGCAGGGGGCAATTGGCCTGGCCAATTCGGCAGCAGCTACAGCCAAGGGAGCAGCGCAGCACTCAGCGCGTAGCTTTTTAGGCGGCCAGGTGCCAGCTCACTGCCACCTGCCAAGCGCAAAGGTCCCATTCAACAGCGAAGGACTTGCTTGAACCCTGAACTCAAGCCAGACTCACCCATCCCTGCCGCACCAGCTGGGGACCCGTCAGCTCTCCATACCCTCCCGGTGTGTGCTCGGAGCACGCCTACAGAGGGTGGGACCAGAGACGAGAGACGGGCGCCCACCCTGGCAGGGGAGAGCCCTGCTCCTGCTCCCTCCCTTGTGCCGCTTGCCGCTTCACGTCCCTTTTCCGCAGAAATGTTTCACAACTGCAGCTGGCTACGTACAACAACAGAGGCACCTCAAAGACAGGTTGTCCTTACAGCCAGGCAAAACTGGGCAACTGTTCGGGGAATCGCACAGGTGACTGCTCTGGCAGACAGCTGAAGGGGTTTGAAGGAGAGGACACTGGCTGGGAGGACGCGGAGGCTCTGGCTCTGCCCTCCCTCTGGTGCTGGGCCAACCGCAGGTCCTCTGCTCGCCTTTCCAGGGCGCTGTCGCAAAGATGGAGGCAAGCGAGCCCTATCCGCCGCGCCAAAACCCACTGGAGAAACCCAGCGGGCGTATTTCTTCTTCCCTTCCTGAGGCAACTCTTGGCCAGAGCCAGCTGGAGGGTCTCCGGGTCGTGCTTCCCCGGGCCTCCGACTGCCCGATTGCTGCTCGAGAAGCAGACCCAGCGAAACCTGCTCCCGGTTGTGCCCCCGCTGGGAGCTGGGCGGTTCCCTTGGCCGGGTCTCGGGCAGGTGCCAGGTCACCAGGTCCAACACGCAACAGCAGGGAACGGATCAGGAGAGACACGCCAGAAAAGACGCTAGTGCCATCAGCTCTTCTTCTGGCTGGGGAAGAAGGGCAGGACATGTTGCAGGGTCACAGAAACCGGGCGCTGCAAAAGAGCAGCCTCAGAGGTGCCTGGTGGCGTTAACGTGAGCAGCGTGCGCCATCGTTCCGCTCCAGAGTGACCGCGACCTCTGGAAACGTTGGGGGCTTTTTCAGCAGTGGCGGCGCAGAGGAGGCAGCAGAGGCTGCCGGGCGCAGGGGGCGGCCATGGACCCGGCGGCCCCCAGCCCCATGACGGCCGGGGCAGCGGGGCCGGGGGCCGCGGAGGGCCTGGCTCCCCACCTCTCCCAGCCCCACACGCTGCCCCCCCCCCACCTGCCCCCCTCACCCCCCCACCTCAGGGCTGGGATCCCTCCCCCAGGGTTGCTGCAGCCCCACCCGGCGTTGCCTGGCAACGGCACCAGCTGCAGGTCACGTGGCCTCCTCCTGCCCCCCGCCCCCGGTGCTGCCTAGCAACAGCGGCCCTTGGGCCCCCAGGGCTGCCCTGGCCTCTGCTGGGCCTCCCCTCCCGCCCTCCCTGAGCTGCTGCCTCCCTCCTCCTGCCTTCCCTTTCCATCCTTCCTTCCCTCCCCTTCTTTCTTCCTTCCCCCTCCTTCCTTCCCTCTGCCTCTCCTTCCTTCCCTCCCCCTTCTGCCTTCCCTCCCGCCTTCCTTCCCTCCCGCCTTCCTTCCCTTTCCGTCCTTCCTTCCCTCCCCTTCTTTCCTTCCTTCCCCCTCCTCCCTTCCCTCCCTCCTTCCTTCCCTCTCTCCTTTTCTCTCTCTCTCTTCCCTCCCTCCCTCTCCCCCTCCTTCTCTCCCTCCTTCCCTCCTTCCTTCCCTCTCAGCTGCAGAGGGGCTGCTGGGAGCCCTGTGCCTGCTGCTCTCCACCCTGCTCCTCCCACCACGGTGCCCCTTGGCCTCCCTGGAGCCACCACACAGCACAGCCCTGTCTCGCTGGGGGCTGCGGACATTTGTCACATTCCAGCAGTCTCGTGGCTCCTGTCTGCGTCCCACCCCTGCTCTGCCTCCGCCCTGCTGCCCGGCATGCGGCCCCATGGCACCGTTGTGCAGGCACCGCACAGCATAGGCTGCCTTCAGGAGTGAGGAGACGTCCCCCCAGCATGGCCCCCCAACAGCCCTCGGTGCCGTGGCCTCCACGGCCCTCCTGCTTTGCAACCTCCCCCCCATCCCCAGCCCCTGCCCAGCCCACCTTGAGGAAAGCAAACAGCCATGCTCCAGGGTCTGCTGGGGTCTGGGTCTGGAGAGAGGCCAGGCAGGACTGGCCATCCCACCATACAGGGGCTGAGCCCAGCAGGGAGATGGAGCTGGTCACATGCAAAGGTCACTCCTCACCACGACTGTGGGGAAAGGCAGTGCTGAAAGGGGTCTGTGAGGAGTTTCCTGGGGCAGTTTCTCCTCTCTGTTCACACAACAACAAATTGGGCTGGATCTTTGCACTGAGGGACCCTGCTTGAGAGTCTCCATGGGCATGAGGATGGTCTACAGGCCCAGTAGACGCTCCCAGGACCTCCTCTGCATACTCCCTGCTAGCCCTGTAGAGGACCCAGCAGGGGGCTCATTCTCCTAGGGCTCACAGCTGGATGCCCAGTCCTCCAGCTGGGTGCAGAGCCCTGTCTGGAGGTGACTTTTGGGGTAAAGGCTAGCACGCGGCCTGGGGGAGATTGTCTCAAGACTGTGTGCTGGAGATAGGGCCTGAGGGACAGCAGCAAACTGATCTGGCTGCTGGGTCCTGCTTCCTTCAAGACAAGTGCTGGCACAGGGTCCCAGCCTTCCTTTTGGTGCCACCTGTCAAAAGTGATGATGACACTATGACCAGGGAAGGTGGGGAGAGTTATTCCTTCTTCAGCCACTTCCCAGGCCATACGGGAAGCCAGAACACCAAGGACTTCTGGCTCTGCAACGTGAACACACTTTAGTGTAGCCACAGTGTGACCATTGTCTTGGATAAAATGTCAGCATTTTTCTCTCCAAGACCATTTCAAGCCCAGCTCCACTTCCTTCTGATGTCTCCTCATCCCTCCTCTGACCTCAATAACTGTTCCTGCACCCCTTCCCCTGCTCTCCCGCAGGGTCTCGAGCTGGCAGTGCTGCTCTGGAGAGCGAGCAGACGGTGGGGCCACAGGGCCACGGGGGTGACTCTGCACTGGCCATGCTGGTGCAGGTGGGAAGCAGACCCAACCGAATGGGGATCCATGGCCTCTAATCCCTCCAGAGATCCAACACATGGTATTTCATTAACGATGACATGAATCACTCTCCCGTCTCCCTTCCCCGTGCCCCGTGCCCCGTGCCCCGTGCCAGCTGGGTCCCCACTGCCTCTCCTGGGACTGCAGAGTCCTCCTGTGCCTGTGGATACCTGCGTTTCGTGCTTTCCCTTTAAGGGACTCCACCTTGGGGGACTTCTCATTTTGTGAGGCTCCTCTCGCTGCCCACCCCAGGCACACGCTGTCCCAGGAGAGCCCCTGTGCTCTCCTGGCACCTCCAGCTTCCCCTCCAGAAGGAGGGACATCTGACACTGTGCCCGAACATGTGCGACAGCCCCGGCTATGTACAACAGTGACAATCCCTCATCTCCCCTGTCACTGGACACTGAGGGGGGACTCCTCAATCCTAAATGCCTTGGTGTCTAAGAGATCATAACAGGATGATGAGCTTTTTGTTCCTGACCCCATGGACAAGGCTGCCCAGCAGGCCCTTGTGGGCTGCTCTCCTTGGGCCTATATTTGACACCAGCTCTGGAAGAAGCACCCAGCCTTCAGACATGGCACTGGCTAGAACTGCCTTTATTACCAAGATACTGTGAGGGAGCCAGCTCTGACCTGGCGTTAGACAGTTTTGCGTGGCCACCAGGTGAGACATGGCATTAAAACCGGGGTGAACTGCAAGCATTTATGTAGCAAAATGATAACAAATAAATTTCATCATCATCATCATAACAGTAACAATAGTAATAATAAAAATAAAATAAAAAAACAAAACTGAGTCCTGGTTTGGGACAGTTTGGGATTCAGTTGTTGAGAGCAAAGGCAATTTTAGCACTGCTGAAAAATGCCCATGCAATCACTTTCCTCAGGGCATCTCGGAGCTCCTTGTTCCTCAGGCTGTAGATGAGGGGGTTCAGTGCTGGATGCACCACTGCGTACAAAACAGCCACCACCAGATCCAGGGATGGGGAGGAGAGGGAGGAGGGCTTCAGGTAGGCAAATATTGCACTGCTGATAAACAAGGAGTCCACGGCCAGGTGAGGGAGGCACATGGAGAAGGCTTTGTGCCGGCCCTGCTCGGAGGGGATCCTCAGCACAACTGTGAAGATCTGTACGTAGGACAGCACAATGGACATGAAACATGCAAAAAATAAACCAACACTAACCACAACAACCCCAACTTCCCGGAGGCAGGATTGTGAGCAGGAGAGCTTGAGGATCTGGGGGATCTCACAGAAGAACTGCCCCACAGCATTGCTTTGGCAGAGAGGTATGGAAAATGTGTTGGCAGTGTGCAGGAGAGCATTGAGAAAGCCGCTGCCCCAGGCAGCTGCTGCCATTTGGACACAAGCTCTGCTGCCACCCAGGAGGGTCCCGTAGTGCAGGGGTCTGCAGATGGCAACGTAGCGGTCATAGGCCATGACAGTGAGAAGAGAAATCTCTCCTCCAAACAAGAAGGAAACCAGGAAGACCTGGGCAGCGCATCCCGAGTAGGAGATGGTCGTGGTGTCCATGAGGGAATTGGCCATGGATGTGGGGACAGTGGTGGAGATGGAGGCCAGGTTGAGGAGGGAGAGATTAAAGAGGAAGAAGTCCATGGGGGTGTGGAGGCGGTGGTGGCAGGCTATGGCGGTGATGATGAGGCCGTTGGCCAGGAGGGCAGCCAGGTAGATGCCCAGGAAGAGCAAGAAGTGCAAGAGCTGCAGCTGCCGGGTTTCTGCGAATGCCAGGAGGAATTCAGTGACGGAGCTGCTGTTGGACATGTTGCTCCCTCCAGGCATGTGGGACTGTCCAAAGAAGAAAAGACATGGAGAAGTTAGGAGATGCTTTTCAAGAAACCCTGAAATGTTCCAGTTCTCATCCAACCCCCCGTACTGCCTCTCTCTTCACGGAGAGCATGTGTGTGCAGCTGCCTTGCTTGAGCTCCCCTGTGCACTGGCGGAGTGTGCTGTGAGGAGCAGAGGCCTCTGCCCATGGGCTCCAGGGCAGTCTGTCCATCCTGCTGTAGGGCAGTGGGGACATGGGAGTGGGGGTGACTAGCTCTGACAGTCACAAGGTCTGTCAGGTGAAAGCCACTGGGCAGGTGGAAGGAATATTTCAGCATCTTCACCACCTGTTCTGAAGAATGAGGGTTGAGGAACAGAGCTTTAGGGATTTCTTCCTAATGTTTATTTTCTGTGAGATGCCCCTGTGCCCCCTGGGCAGTCTTCCTCAAAAGGCAGAAAGTCTCAGCCTTTCTGCTGTGACTCCTGAGAAAGACCAATTCCCTGTCCCCGGGTGCAGAGGGAGGACAGCTTGTCTGTCTATTAGTCTTGTTCTCAGCTGTCCTGTGTTTGCAGCTCTTTGAGCTGCAGGATGGTCACTCTCATCTGTTGCCCAAAAAAGAATCTAGCCCCTGCTGAGAGCAGACGAGCCCAGGTCCCAAGTGTGGGTCTCCAACCTTCTCTCCCTTCCTCAGGGCACCAGAGCGACGTCTCCACACTCCCCTTTCTAGCCAAGCACACACACGGCTCTTTTCAGCTGCCCACATACAGCTTCCCAACACCATCTCCATACGCCCAGCATCTCTGAAGATTCTTCACAGCTCCCTCACACATCACAGAGATGGTGGTATGAGGCAGCGGTGCCCTTCTGGAGGGCAGCCCCAAGCCTGCCAGGACACCACAGGGAAATGGTCCAAGGACTGTTAGGACTGCAGATGGGCTCTCCTTACAGGACAGTCAGCTCCACTCCCCTCCCCACCCACTGCATTTCCTGGACCTGCACGGGTCAGAAGGGGGCTGCAGACACCTCACTCCCAAGCAGAGACCTCTGTGGCACAACTCGCAGGGCAGGGGTCTGAGCTGCAGCTGAAAACCCACCAACCCCAGGGAACCCGAGAGAAGAACAAGGGCAGCACGGAGAGGAGGGGAAACAAGGAGCAACACTACACTCCTGCTGCCACGGGAGGCAAGGAGAGAGGGACAGATGGGCAGTCGGGAAAGCCTTCACCTTCCCCAGCTGGGTGGTGACATTGCAGGGCAGTCACTCAGCCCCTTTGTCGGGCAGCACAAAACGGGGCCCGTGGCAGGAGAGATGCCCCTCTCCTCTGCTGCAGGTCTGGCTGCAGAGCGGGTGGCTCATGCCCTGGACTCCACGGCTGTGAGGGCAGAGGCTCTGCTGGGTGGGAGAGAAGACATGCGGGGCTGGCTCAGAGAAAGCTGTCTGCCTTGCAGGGACTGATCAACACTTGCCCAAACCCATCCTCCTGTGATGTTTCTGTTAGCAGTTCTCTCTCATTCCCAGCCCGTCTCTGCTGCCTGGCGCTCTCTCTGCTGGGAGCTCTTGCTCTCTCCCAATGTCTTTTCCCTGCTGGTTTTCACAGACCCCATCCCACCCTCTGCACACTCAGTTCTGCCCTACAGAAACCTGCCAGGACAGGGCACTGGGCAGGGGTATCTCTGTGCTCACAGGTCCCAAGGAGCAGGTCAGAAAAACCCTTATGAAGCAATAAAGGTGCTGCTGGGGCTGCCTGCAGGCTGAGGTGGGGTTGAAGGGGTTTGCTGAAGTTTCTCACAGACCTAGCGATCTCCAAGAGTGAAGGTTTGGGAATCCAAGTTACCCTGCAGTTACCCTGCAGCCAGAGACTTAGCATGCAAAGGGCTGTGCAGATTTCCCCCGCAAGGAGCTCTCCTCGCTCCTCCCACTCCACACTGCCTCTCACTTCTCTCCCTCTCGCCTCATCTCTTGTCAGCAGCAGCAGCAGGCAGTGCCCGGAGCCCCGCTGCTCTTGGCAGAGGAGCTGCTGCTGCCCAGAGCTGTCTCTCGGCCATGCTGCCTGGTTGCCAGCAGCTCCCTCGGTCCCCGGAGCCTGGCCCCGCTCAGGAGCAGAGGTCCAGCTTAAGGCATGAATTGCTCTGTCGCTTGTGCACCCTCTTCCTGGGAAATGTTCACTGCAGTCTACTGAAATCCTATCACCTATGGTCCCTTTCTGAACACTGAAGTTTGTAAACACTGATTCCTGCATTGCATTTTGTCTCATCAGAGGGTGGTTATTTGCAAGAGGTGGACCTGTCCCACTCTGGAAGACCTGATTCCCATCTCTTAAATAGGCAGAACACCTAGTCAAGGACAAGGAGGGAGGTCATTTTCGCATGGTTCAGGTATTGATTCCGATGAGTCAATCTGGGCATGGCATGACGGTTTTAGAAATCCCTGGGATGGGGTTGGATTCAGCTCTCTCCCATGAACTCCAGAAACACACAGGAGGTGGGATTCCCCTTGCCCAAGCTGAAGTGTGCACAACATGGCTGCCTGCAGGTAAGCCCCTTGTCTACGCTGCCATTGTAACCACTAGAGATGGAGGGTGGGAGTCAGTTGCTCACACACAAACACCTGGTGACATTTGAAGAGACAGAGGTGGTGCAAGGCATGTGCCAGTGTCTGCTGGCTCTGATGGAGCAACTATGAGACCTACATCCTTCTAGAACCCCAGGTGGGGGCCAGCTGAGGAATTTCCCAGGCCATATGAAGGGACACTAGATGCCTACTACGACTAGAGCTCCACTCATTCTTAAGCTGAGACACAAGCAGATCCCTACACTGCAAACAGCTGATG